>NW_028258138.1:63890000-64515000 GCF_053883595.1 Heterocephalus glaber
GGATAATCTATAGAGAACCTGACTAGCAAGCCTCAAAATTGTCAAAATCTTCAACAATAACAACAAAAAGCCATGACAAACAAGGAAAGATTGAGAAAATGTCACAGACAGGAAAACACTAAGGAGATATGATAGCTACATGGAATGTAGTACCTGAATTAGATCTTGAAAATTAATGGGAAAACTGGTGAGATCAAAATAATGATTCCAGCTAATAGCAATGCAGTAATGTTGATTTCTTAGGCTTAACAAATTAACCCTGGTAATAGAAAACAATAAGATTGGGGAGGCAAATATAATGTGGGGTATATGGAAACTCTGTACTGCCTTTACAATTTTTCTGTAAATCTAAATTATTCCAAAATAAATTTTACCTTTTAAAAAATGACATCCTACTTATAAATTAAAATGCCTTGACAAAATCTAAATGACAAGTGAATCTGAATAACTCATGAAAGAATCTTAAATTTAAAAAGTTTAAAAACTATATATACTTACATAGACATAATTATCAACCTATTAAACAAGAGATGCACAGAAGATCAGAAGTAGAGATACTAAGATATTAAAAGTAGTTAACTCTTAATGCTGAGTGCAGAGATATTTTTCTATCTTTTTTGAATTTCTCAAATTTTGTACAATGAACATATATGAGGGGGAAATTATATTGTACATTTTAAAAATGACCTCATCGCTTTACAGTAGTATGGCTCCAGACTGTTCTGTGATGTGTCACTTGGTACTCTAGAGTGAGATATATGTTCCCACTCAGCACACTGTCCCTCTTCTGGAGACTCATAACATCTGGTAGGATGTTAAAGGTGCTGAGAAGTCAACTAACAAAGAAATTTTAAACTTTATCTTAACTAGCATTTCCAAAAACTATTTAACCACAGAACGTATACTTTCTCAAAACATCTCAGCTATCTCAGAAACCACTAGGCTTACATAAACATGTGTTGGAAAACCAGTTTGTTTTTGCTTGGTTTGGTTTGGTTTTTTGAGATAGAGCCTCACTATGTGGTTTAGGCTGGCCTGGAACTCACTATGTAGCCCAGGCTGTCCTCTAATTTGCAGCAATCCTCCTGCCTCAGCCTCCCAAAAGCTGGGATTACAGGTGTGCACCACCATAACCAGCTTCCCTCACCACAGTTTTTTCTTTTTTTTTGGTACCGGGATCGAACTCGGGACCTTGGCGCTTGCGAGGCAGGCACAAGAACCACTGAGCTAAATCCCCGGCCCCCCTCACCATAGTTTTTAAGGGAAGAAACAAGTGTTTTTAGAGATTTCTTAGATGGTCTTAGAAAAGGAAGAAAATGCCTCTAATTTCTCCAAAATCGTCCTGCATCTGCTTTCTGTGACTTTCTGATCTCTTCTGTCCAGTGCAGCACACAACAGTAAATACTCTATTTCACTGTCTCTCACAGATGTGTACTTTTAGATCTCATCTTCCCAACTAGAATGGGGGAAAAAACTGAAAGAGCTTTCTCTCTTATTTCTTCTGTGTGTTTTCGTCCCCTTGTTCACTCACTTATTGACCATTTGATGCATGTTTGCTGAGTGCCTGCTGTACTCTGGGCACATTGCTAGCCAGTGCAACCGTGAGCAGCACTAGAATGCTCCCTTTATGCTCATGGAGATGAAGAAATGAATGAAGCAGCCACAAAACAGACAGACACAGAAGCATCACAAGCGTTAACAGTGCTCTGAAGGAACAATCCCAGAGGAGAGTGACTGGACCTAACTTTGGGAGAGAAGTGTGGGCAGAGCAGGAAAGGCTGATCTGAAGAAGCCACGTGTGAGCTAAGATCTGAAGAATGTGTAGGTTTTCACTAAATACAATGGAGAAAAAGAGGTGGAGGTTGTGCTCGCTTCGGCAGCGCGTATGCAAAAGAGGTGGAGGTGAGAAATGATTATGCCAGACAGAAGTTCCAGGGAGAGAAAGCAGACAGCGTCACACGATCACACACAGTAAAACAGGCTGCCACCGGCAGGTGACTGACCACCAACGTCACTAACCATTTTCTTCAATCTCCTCTCCTCCCGTTTTTTCTCAAGCTGAGCCTCTTTTTCTTTTTCCTCTCTCTTCTGTCGTTCTTCTTCTTGGGCCTTTAACTGGGCCTAATTGAGATGAGAATGCAGAAAAATCAGAACCCTCAATCTTTATGCTATAAGGTCTTTTGAGCTGAGGCAAATTGAGACTCTACCAGAGTGCCTGTCCTGTGTTTGGAGTAAGTCTGCACTTTGTGATGAAAGTACAAAACCCAACTAACATGTCATTAGTTGTGTGACTTAAAAGGTTATCCAGCTAGGTACATTCTTGTAATGCCAGCACTTGGGAGGCTGGGGCAGGAGGACTGCCATGAGTTCAAGGCCAGACTGGGCTGCATAGTGAGTTCAGAACAAGCCTAAACTACAGAGTAAGACATTATCTCAAAAATGAAATAAAAGCCCCCCCCAAAAAAAAGTTCTCCAAAAGTATCCTTTCCTCCTTGGCAAGGTAAGAATGAGACTGAGCATGAATAAGACTATTACTTTTTCATCATAAAATGATCATTTTTTAGTTCTTCACCTATGAAATACTAATCCAGCATGGAGCAAATTGGTTTCCTTTAATTTCACCAACTCTTCCCCTCAAACTGCTAGAACTGTTAATTTTTTCCCGGTAGGTGCAAAATTTCCTTCTGACAGTCTAGGTCAAAACATTTGAAGGTAACTATTCTCCTTTGTAAACTCATTAAGTCACATATTTACCTATATAATCCTAAGTGTGAATTTTCTAATTTTTTAGGTCATATTAACTTCTCTAACATTTCCTTCCTTCTATACTAATAATGTCGATCCCCCTCCACCTGATTTTTCTGAAACTGTCACAGAATTCCAGGGCACAGGCCACAGGCCATTTCCAAAGTTGGTCTGACTCGACTGTTTCCGGAGGCTTAAATAAGATAGATTTCATTTTTTTAACAGAAAGATTTAGACAAATCCTTTTTCTTGCCTCAGTTTACATTCTGAATTTATTACCAATTTCTCCTCTTCTTGTTTTTTCTTCTTTTCTACCAAGATCCGCCTGCGTTCACCTCGTTGAATTGCTCTCTCTTCCATGGCTAAAAAATAGTAACAGAGTTCCAATATAAGATATATGCGGAAGACTGCAGAAGAAATGTCTCTATCTCACTACAACATTTGGGGTACTGTCAGGATTTTCTTGTAACTTATGTTTTTTTTTTTTAAAAAAAGATATATACTCTGTAGGTTAAAGACCTACGCTCTCATCTTTAGCAATGATGAACAATTTGTAGGTTGCTTTTGTTTATATTTTTATAAGAAAAACTTTTTACTAGTTTAAATAATACCACTGGATGACAGTCTTATTATATGAAACTCAGAAAAAAAATTAATTTAATTATATCTTTAATGAACAAAGAAAACTTTCACTACATTTAATAAATACTTTGGAAGTAGAATCGTTCCTTACATCCCATTTTAAGTGAGCCTGCTAATTTTTCTTAAGTTATTGTCATATGTCTGTATAAATTTAACCAAAACAAACAAAATAAAGTTTGGGGTCATGATGAATACATTTTAATCTAGTTTTAAGACCTGGATATCCAGATGGGCAGGAAATGGAATTGTACCAGGCATTTAAAGAACTGGCATCAGAATGAATTTGAGTGTCAGACTCCTGTTCTCGACAGTCTATTAAATATCGATCCAAAAGAAACAAATGTGCAAGATGCTCTGATAATATGACTCTGTAATCAGTCAGGGCTTTCACAGGAAGGGGGGCACTGGCAGGAGGAATACCAAGTTCTGCTCACCTAAGCCAGCCAATAGCTACTTTCAGTTCCTTGCGCCATGTTACAGAGAAGAGAATTTAAGTCCAAGTTTTAAGAATAAACAAAAACTCATCAAGTTATTTCTTACAGATACTAAGTGTCTGTTTTGCTACATAGAAGAGTGGTGGTGCCACAGATGGTGGGAGTGAGACTGTCCTTAAGAGGCAGAAATCGACTAGAGGATTAAAGCAAGAGAGACCTGAGAAGCAGTCTCCAGTAATATGCCTTTTCCTCATACTTTCCAGATCGAATCATTAAAGACTACTTGAAAAGTAGACTGGGATTCTAAACAGCTAACTCCTTGCTCAAACAATAATTTAAAAAAACTTATTGCTGTGAACTGGGCATTTCCAGATCAGCTGTAGTGGTGGGCAATGACACCATAAACTACTGTCCTGGGAGACAATCAGCACAGACTGACAATTTCTTCCTTAATAGGAACTGTCAGGAGGCACAGTGTCCTTCAGATGATATCTCTTCTTGTTAGGGTAGCAATCTTTCCACAAAATATCAGATTTATAAGCCACAGTGTAATTGTCAAAGTGCTGACCCCCTTATAAACTGGTACAATCAGTGACTAAGTATATGATGAAAACAATTAGCAGATTCACTATGTGGGTTCTGAGGAATGCTTTTATCCTCAGAACATTGTTTAGGTTTAAAATAAGGGCTTCTATATGCACCAAAATGTTATCAAATTAAGATAGCTGACATATATTTCATTACTAAAATTTTATCATCAAGGCATAACTATAAAATGATGTATTAACGTGACTTGGACTGCTAAAAATTGATCATTATTTTAGCACTAACAGAACAATAACATCAGTGTGTAGAATTAGTGGCTACTTGCAGTTTTCTTATTTGTATACTTTTCCCAATCCAAATACCACATTACAGTAAAAGGATACACTTTTCAACAATTTGTGAGTGTGTGTGTGTGTGTGTGTGTGTGTGTCTGTGAGCTGGGAAGGCCAGAACGGTTGGCAAAAGAGACAGGAAAGAAAAGGAATGGTGAAAGGAATTTGTACTCTGTTCTTCCCATTCTAACCAAGCCTCAAAACTTAAGAGTGGCCAGGACTCAGTCCAAGTCATATTCTATTCCTGGCATTCCTGGAGAGAAGACAAACACCATCAAGACAGCCCTGCCTTTCAGTATAGGATGGGGTGCCATCAGCTGCTTTGGGTTCCTTTTGGGTCCAGAAAGAGAATTTCGGGAGTTGCATCTACTGCTTTCAGTCCTAGGAGAAGTAACAGATGAACTAGGAGAGAAAAACGGGGCGGGGGGGGGAGGAAAAAAATTAAGACCAATAACCAGTTTCCTTCAAAGCCTCTGCAATAAGGAATTCAAATCCTTTTATTAATTAAACTTTAATTAATCCTTTCTCTGTATTATGTCTACATATTATTACACTCAGCCTATAAACTGGTATAACGAGGTTTGGAAAGGCTGCAGGATTGGCTTTGAGTCTATAAAAAGTCAGGGATTCTGACTCCTAGTGCTTTAAGTCAATAGACAACATAAGTTCTTATCCCATCATTTATCACACATAATGAGTGTGTCTCAAGCACATCTAAAACCATTTAAAATGATTTTTGACAAATTTGGACTCTTAATTTCAGGTTCAAAGATGTTTAGTTCTATCTGAAACAACAAAAGTAATCAGGTAATGAGCTAACCCGAGGGATGCTCCATGTGCACCTGATGTCGGCAGTCTGGGGTTCTTAGCATTAAACATAATCAAAAACCCATAAGTCTAGATGGATCAAGTACCTTTCTCTTGTACTGTATAGTTACAGAGCTCTTCAGACAAAGGGAACCATGACCTAAATGCTAACTGTATAATTGAATCCTTACAACAGCCACTTACCATAAGTACCTATTTGTAACTGTCATGTATAAGTCACAATATATGAGACTTCATTGCTTTAAGAATGCACAATAAAAGAAAAGTAAAGATCATGGAGCTTAAAAGCAAGGCATAGAAGTTCAGAAGCTTCTCTATCTCAAAGTGAAAATCTCGATAATAACTGGGCAGTGGTGCATGCCTGTAATCCCAGCACTGAGGGATACTGAGGCAGGAAGATCACAAGTTGGAGTCCACCTAGGCAAGTTAGTGAGACCCTATCTAAAAAAAAGTTTTTTAAAAAAAGGTTTGGGGATGTTTCGATTCCTAATACGGGAGAAACAAACAAAGACCTCTAAGATAAGTCCAAAGAGGATTCTGATATGACAGACATACTTGAGAAGTGTCTGGCAGGTTCCTTTTGGTTCCTCTGCTCCTCTGGGATTTGTCCGAAGGCGCCTCTGCGCATCTGTGAGCACTGCAGCACGCTCAGCGGCCCACCGAGCCTCTGCCAGCCGCTGGTATTCCTTCAGCTCGAGAATGGTTTTCTGCTGTTCCTGAAGTTTCTTCTTCTGCTTCTCAATCAGCTGTTGTTGAAAGACATGGCGGTTGTGGAAATGCCCCATGCAAGCAGGTTCTGCATTCTGGCTGGTGGTTTCCAGCTTCTTGTTGCTGCCAGACTGTTGAAGGAGCTCAGCATCCAGGGCCTGGCGCTGTCTACTGTCAGGTGTGTTTTGAGGGACATTCTGAATGGGACCCTGCAAATTACTCTTTGTGGTTCTTCCTAGGGGAGGGTTTAGCATACAACCACCAGTCCTCAAGGGCTTCTTTTTCCCCAAAGCGGGCATGACAGCTGCCTGAAAGAGAACATGTTACAGCTCAATGATTTACGGTACTAGGCTGTTGAGATCATCACCACTCATCTCTCAACATCGTTTTGTTCAATGACACAACTGCCATGCACCTCAGCTAGAGTTTCCCTGAGCTCCTCTTCTGGTGTTTCAGAGGCCACCAGCCTTGCTCTGTGAGCCACTCTTAAAATGTGCACTGCTGTTCACCGTGAAAAGTGGGTGGAAAAGAGCCCATGGCTGTGAGAACCACATTCCAAGACATTTCCAAAAGGAAAAATGTTCTCTTTTCAATTTCTAATTTGGATAGTTCATTGTAGGTTAGGCAGATTATTCCAGATATATATTATGGGAATTTTAATATGTAACAGTTGACTGAATTCTGAATTCTGCAGAAATTTGAAAGTTTTGTGGCAAAAGATATATTCCTTCTCAGTGTTTGGAAACTAAAGAATATATTTACCAGTCAATAGTATCTCTGCCCTTTCAATTCCTCTCTTGCCACTAGTACACTGAAATAATTCTTTACCATAGTACAGCATATGTATTTAGTTCAGCATCAAGGCCCAGTTTAATGCCTGGTCTCATGCTATTGCTAAATTATTTGTGAGAAATATTAAGAAGTCCAGAATTACTAGGCAAATATCTGTATTATAAGAATAATATTACTTGCATATTTTGTATTAGCATATGACTTAACAGTTTTCAAAGCTTTGCCATATAAATTTTATTTAACAGACTGAGCTATCATGCTCAATTACAAGTTCTAGGCAGAGAGGAAAGAAACAAGCATAACTCATTTTAGCAAAACTTATCTTGGCCAAAATAATGTCAAGTCAAAATGGCTCATCTAGTTTGGTTCTCTGATCTAGGATCTGATCAGCTACTGATTCTGCCATACACAATGACAAAGAGGAAAATACTACGACTCATCTATATCAGAAGCTTTTAGATCTAACAAGGTGCAATCCTCAGGTACTCAAAAATATTTTTTTATGATGATGGAAATGCTCTATAGACTTAGCTAAAGTGAAATGTGTGATATATGGAAACTCTGACATGTTAAAAACTTTTTAAAATAACCTTTTATTTCAGAAATGTCAATGGACATTTATTGCTTATATAATTTAGCATCAAGCAGGGTATATGTTTTAGGCTCTTTTAAATTCTGTGGTAATGATATGTTATTAACACAGCAAGACTGTGTAAAAGCCTTGAGCACAGCAATCAGATTTCTTCTGGATTATGGTAACTTTTTAAGGTAAAAATAAGAGCATGAAAGAAAAGCTTAATGGTACAGACTGTACTTAATAGAAAAAGAATGAACAGCCTGGCCTAATTAGAGAAAGTCACCTACTAGTTGACTGATAATTTTGAAAAATTTCAAGGAACAGTATGTGTGTTTTTGGTACATGAAGTCCTATGACTGTATAATTAATGATCATCTAACTAGAAATTTTATATTTTCATTTTACATATTTTACTCTACACTCCGGAAAAGATTTAATTTATTTAGTAACTTACAGAGTCTATTGTAGAGCTTTATTTTTATTTGCTATATATTTTTTTCTTACAATATTATGCTTTTTGATCAAATCTTTTGGATTGCAAAGATTTGGAGACTTTTTTCTTAAATCTAAGTTTTTAAGTCATTTTTTCTTAAATATAAATATAGACATATATATAGATAATATATCTATCTATCTATATATATAGATAGAGAGAGAGAGAGAGAGAGAGAGGGAAGGAGACATTTTTCTGTTTTTCACAGGTAAAAAGTATTTTCTGCTGACGTTTTCCACTTAAGATAATAACAGTGGAACTTTGTGAGGAAAAAAGTTCCATACAGCTGTGTCTTAAGCTATAAGTCTCTCCTGTGTCTCAACAGGGACAAAATTATCTAACTGACATAAAAGTAGATAAATTGCTGCCCTAAAGGAAGGGACCAAAACATTACCTAAGTACCATTAATCGTCTACACGATGCCCCTTTGCTGGGAGACTAAGCTTAAATTAAAACCAGCCTATTTGCTAGCAGTAATCAGGATAAAAAAATCAGACTGGGAACCACCTGTCCTCAGTTTATTTCTACACATCTGAGTAAAGTACTTAACAGCAGTATGAATAGGGTGAAGGTGAATGGAGAAGATTGCCAGAAGCCTTTCTAAACAAGACAAGTACAACATGGAAAGAAAAATCTGGTAGGACTGACTTTATGAAAAATTAACAACTATTCATAGTACCAAACACCATAACTAAAGAGACAAATGACAAAATGGGAAAAATGTTTTCAACACGTATATTAATAAAAGCATCAATAGCCTTAAAAATATAAAGAGCTCCTATACATAAGAAAAAAGAATGTACTCAAAGGAAAAACTGGACAAAGGGCATGAAGCCACAAGTTACTATGTATCTGTTTTCTATATCCATATATATATATATATTTTTTTGTATCAATTATAAAAATGTTTAACCTCACTGGTAATCAAAGAAATGCAAATAATGAAACAATAATAAGACAAAAATAAAACATGCATTCTATTTTCAAATAGTTATCCTAAGTAAAGCATCATGGATATGTACAAAGATTTAGCAAGTAGGATATTTACTGAAGCACTATTAAAAATAGAGGCACTCTGGAAACAATTTAAATTCCAGCAATAGATCAGTTAAACAGATTCTAGCTTATGGTTCATTATAGAATGTTATGTAGCCATTGTAAAACGATGCTATAGAATGGAAGTCCTTAAACTAAGGGCAGGTATTAGGTTCACCTAGAGAATTAAAAAAAAATATATAGGTATACCATATCAGAAGTTCTGGTTTAAGTGGGTTTAATTCTGAGGTATACTTTCAGTTAAGAACTACTATTGCTGAAGCATATATAATAATATATACTTCATGTTATATTCTAATACTATATTTTGAAAATGCAATTTTTTTTTGGAGAAAAACAAAATAATTACATTAGTATTAAGACAAAAAAAATAGCCTTCTGTTTCCTGAACTGTGGCAGACTAGATTCCTCAATTACCTGGCAAAAGGAAATTTAAGCACTAATAAATTATTAACAAAGACTAATGTGTAGATGTGTGAATAGAGACTACATGGCCATACTTCCATGTTATTAGTGGTAACCTCCAGATGATGGAACTACAGATTATTTTCCTTTTGCTCTGTGATTTTCTTCTACCAAATTGCTACTGTTTTACATATGGCTTCTCTTATAAAAACTAAAAATTTTAAATCATTTTCTTACAAGTCACAAGCTCATTTAGAAAGGAAATGTGTGAAGAGCAAATAAAAGGAGTTTAAGAATTACAAATAATGCTCTATCTACCTCTTCCTAAAGCAGTCTTTCACTCAGTTTTTATAAATTCCCTTTCTAAATTATGTCCTTACCAACTTTTCTCCCAAACTTGGGATGTGATTATTAAAAAAGATTCAAGAAAATAAATACTGCCTGAAAGGTAAACTTTGTGTATGCTAGCAGCCTTAACCTCTGGATAACCCAGGAAGGCAATTTGACCACAGCTGACATGCCCTGGGCTAGAAAAGTGCAGAGCTCAAGTGCAAGTGTTTAATAAACAAGAAGACCAAATGAAGGAAAAGCAATGTACGTCTCCATTTCTTACTGGTAGGCTCTCTCTGGCTGTTGCCTCACGTAGACCGATGCCCGATGACCCATTTGTACTGAGTTTCCCTACAGATGCTGCCTTTAGCAGCTCATCCATTTTCTTCCGGGTTTCCTCCTTTGTTAGAGCCAGTTCTCTCTTTAGGACCTCTGCACCATGCCAACGCTGCCATTCTGCAAAGTAGTGTTGAAGAACCTGTTTCCGGTTATACTCAGTGGCCAGCTGTTGTTTTCTAAGTGACAGAACACTTCTATTAAATAAGGAAGCCATTTAGTTTGTTAGCTGATGATACTGTATAATCAAAACATAACTCCAAAGAAGTCCCAGAAATGCTTCATCTTAGCTCCAGGTTATCCTTTTACATTAAGCTAAATGGAATCGCTTTATATGTTCCCCAGTGCAATGAGCTTCTCCATAGAGGGCATCAACATTACCTTCAAGAAAAAAGAATGACTGTTCTATTCTCTCATGTCACAGAGACATTTTAAATTAATTGCCAGCATATAGTTTCTGACAACTTTTGGAGGGGCAGGAGCAAAAAGAAAAGGTATATAAAATAACTTTTAAAAAGAGGAATGCTTGAAGGAAAGAGATTCAGCTATGGACAGAAATCTAAGAAAGACAGGCTTGGGAGAAGGAATAGGAATGAAACTATATCATCTAACAAATAAGCTGTCAATAATTAAGTATAAGACTTCCAAAAGTCAAAGTAAAACTATGAAGGCAGCTCTTGTGAAAGAATCAGTCAGGGAAGGAAGAAGGACTAATTCACTAACCCTCCTAACTCAATGAATGAGGGTCTTGAGGAGATACTTTCCAAACACTAGACATGTGTGAAAAGCCAAAGCCAGGCACATGCTCATAGAATTCACTCACCCTCTACATCAGTTGATTCTTGGAGACTGTAACGCCAGGGAACCTGACTAAGTGGAATAGGGAAGTGGTATCACTGCCTTTCCAGTGTTAATTTTCACTAGAAGACACTTTGGTGGCAGCCAGTCAAGGTTGCAAGCATAGAGGTCTCTGTGATCATCTCTAGGTAGATGGTTATTATTCTTGAAGAAGTGAGCTAAGAGCTTGGAACTTATGTGGCATCCAGAGATCAGTTTTAGGGTTTAAAATCTAATATCATTTAGATGCCTCCTTGATCCTATGTTGTAAAGTTGACTGGTACACATTTTCCATAACACTGTTTACATATCCATTTCTGTTAAACATATTTAATGCTTAACTATCCTCATGGACTTTTTGGGGTCATATCAAGAAAATCATAAAGTTCTTAAGCCAGTGAGTCAGGAGAACATTTCTATAAGCTCTTCTGACTTCCACTTACATTAAAAAAGTTACACTGTAACATAAAATACAACTATATATATATATATCACAAAAGTATATATACAGTAACAGAAACAAGTTTCACTAAAATAGCATTTACCCTTACTACCAGAGATATACTGGTATCTTTATCCTAGTCTATATTTCCTTAAAAAATAAGCAACTTTGTTCTTATGGTTTAAATATACCCTTCAAAACATGTTGAAATTTAGTTGCTATTGTAGTAATACGAAGAAGTAGAGCCTTTGAAAAGTAATTAGGCCAAGAATCTATTCTCATGAAAAGACAGATCAATGCCATTACTGCAGGATGAGTTCAGCCCAATTTCCTGTAATCATGTGCATGCTGGTTTGCCATTCAGCTACGTTATGACAGAGGACAAAGGCCCTCCCCTAATGCTGGGGCCACGATTTTAGACTGTCCAGCCTCCAGAACCATGAGTCAAGTAAACTTCTATTGTTTACAAAGTCCCCAGTCTATAATATTGTTATAGCAGCAGAAACAGACTAAAACATCTGCTAACAGCATATTTCATTATATTTAAATGATCTTTATAATGCATTGATGATAAGTAATCAAGAAATACTGGTGATTGGTAGTTTTTATAATAATAGTACACGACAGGGCTGGGGATTTAGCTCAGTGGTTCTGTCGCCTGCCTTGCAAGTGCAAGGTCCCGAGTTTGATCCCTGATACCAAAAAACCGAAACCAAAACCAAAAAAAGTATACTACAAGTAATAAACAATTATATGTTATATTTTACTTTAATGGAAATAAATTAAGCACCTAAGATTGAAGAACTTTGAAATAAAAATTTTAGAAGAAATAAATTAGGTAGCAATGCAGTTAAGGACAAAGCTCTAAAAATATCATCATATAAACAGGGAAACAAAAACCCCTATAATACATTTTTTAAGTGTGCACAAATAATAAATTTCTATAGGATGGAAGATGTACATTGCTGTGGCTGATGAATGTAATATTCAATTTACATCATTCTGCTCTGGAAGGAGGAGTGTGAAATTTACCTGATGTGTTAATTTCATGTTTTTACAATATAAACAGCTAAAAGCAGAACTTAGGTGTTGACTGTCAGGGAGATTATTTGGACTCAGAGAGAAAAACATTTCTCTAGGTATAGCAATATTAAAAAGTAAGAAATTGAGAGGCTAACACAATACATGTTTATGATAGTGCTTAGGGCCCACTCTACAATGATTATGTAGGCCATATGAAAATGTAGCTATATTTGTGAGTTGAGGTGGAAGGGCAGAAGCAGAAGCAAAAAAAAATAAGGATTCAGAGACAAGGCTAGTTCATCTCCTGCTCCTTGCAGTTCACTTCAGCAGTGTGACAAAAACATAAATATTTTTGAAAGTGAAAAATCACCTAAATTTCCTAAAACCTTAGTCAAATTTCCTAAATTTGCTAAATTTAGCAAAATTTCCTAAAACCTTAGTCAAACACAATTTACTTGGGTATGTTCATGGAAAACATGGCTCCAGACACAATGCCCAGATAATCACACTATGAAGGACAGAGTTCTTTTGTGGAACACAGCCTGTCCCAGTATGTTTGCAAGCTAAAATCATAAAAAATTTAGCAGGAGTATATAAACTCGATTATCACAATTACATAATTCCATGCAGAGAAAAACTGTCTCTGCAGATCTAAGAGCATAAAATACAAAAGGTTTAAATAGGAAATTAAATATGAACAGTGCAGCCCTGGATCCACAACTCAAGTCATACTTAGAGGTACATAATCTAAAACCTAGAAGTCGGAAGACTGCTAGCTAGATCCAGGACACTGGAAAAGCACTTGAAAGTTTCTAGTCTGCAAATTCATCCTCAAAAATGGTTTGCCAATAAGCCCTACACTGCCCAGCCTACAAGAAATTTTTTTTGGGGGGGGAAATCTAATTAAAAAATTCTGAAATTTCAGAACAAAATTTACATGTAACGTAATAGCATTATCTTAGTACAAGTCTATTGAATATCTGTAGAAAACAAAAACAAAAACCCAGTGTCCTGAATTTTCAAAAAGAGAATGGGAAATACTAGTGGTCTGCCTGAGTGCTGAAATCCGATTCAGAACATAAAAACAGCAGTGACAGGAATAGCTGCATTTGGGATGGGCAGATTCAGCAGGAATAGGAATGAGTAAGCTAATGCACTCAATAATGTACCAGGTAGCCCCCAGGGAAAAGTGGAAGATAAGACAATCTGGTAAAGAGTTTTTAAAGCAAGTCAGGCATTGCCAGTCTGGTCTTCCTGCCTCTCTAATAGACGTATCAGGAGCTTCACCAGCTGCAGATGCCATGTGGCTTCTGGCCACTCACCTGGGTACCCAGGTGAGCACAGAGGGAAGAACAATCAAACATGATTAGCAGAGACACTCCATAAATGATTTCCCCAAAGAAGGTTGAAATCCTGAGTGCTGGAAATGAAGAATATCTCACAACTGAGGATTATAGTAATTAAAGAGTGAGGGGTTTCAGGGACAAAGGGAAGAGATAAAAGCATCTTTCAGGAAAGGCCCAGGGCACCACTGCAAGACAGGGCATGACTGAAGATGCTGTGAAGGTTAATACAGGGAAGAGTAGAGGTGCTTCCCCAGAAGGAACTGAGAAATCAGGTACGGAGGGCTCAAGAAGGCTGGCAGAGGATGTGGAAAACAAACCCTACTTCCTTCCAGTTTTGTCTAGGACTGGCTGAAAATTAAAGGAGGAAAGGAGAGAGGAGGAATAGAAGACCTGTGACAAATTTGCAAAAGTAAACAAGTTAAGAAAATTGAAAGCCCTAAAATTTTGTTACAATACCTGGGTAAATTATTCCTCAGGGTTTGGAAATATTTACTAATGTTGAAATTGTATTATGGTATCATATTGAAATTTTACAACACTATTAGTACAATCATTTTAAAAGAAAAGAGATGGATATAAATAGAGTAGTCACAATTCCTATTAGGGAAAACAAGATGCATTTTCAGAAGAAGTAGGTTGGCTGAACCCTTGGAGTGGAGGTGAGACTCTGCACATAGGCTTGAAAAGAAAAGATGGCTGCTTCATTACGAACAAGAAGAGAGGGATTTGTTGTTGCTTCTTAGAAAAAGTGGGAAGAACAGAAAAAAGGTTTCAAGGCTGAGCCTGCCAGGAGGCCTGTTCCTCAGGCGCAGGGATAAGCCAGTAAGGAGAAACTTCAGGGGGCAAATCAATATGGGTGCAGAAGCTGGAGGAGGAGGACTCAGCTGATATCTAAATAACATAAATAATTTCAACAACCTCTGGTGGATGGGTTACAATCACATGTGTTTTTCCAACCTAGTGAAAACAAAATTTCTGGGCCGGGGATTTAGCTCAGTGGTTCCAATGCCTGCCTTGCAAGTGCAAGGTCCTGAGTTCAATCCCCAGTACCAAAAAAAAAAAAGGTAACAAAATTTCTCCAATGAGTAATCCATTATAATAAACCCTCTCTCTTCCTTAAGCTATTTGAAAGAATGTTTGAATACCCAAATTAAATTGCAGGAAAGCAAGCAATTTCATTCACTCACGGACTCAATATTCAACAAATTATCTGGGTGTCTACTGAGGCACTGGCGAAAACCTGATGAGAACAGTAAATGGATCCTGGCTCCGCTGAAACCCTCTATTCCATATTTCTGCTTGTAATAGCTACCCTTGATGGTTTTTTTCCCTCTACTTTTATTATTCCCAACTATCTCTGAAGGAAATCACTCAACTTAACTTCCTGAAACAATTTCTAGAACATGTATAGAGCCAGAGATTTGGAGGACTTTCTACAATAAAAAGTCTGTGTGGAATAGCTCCTTTCCCCTATGTTTCTGGGGTGACCTGTCACTTTAAAATTACCACTCTTGGATTTTTGCATCTATGTTCATTAGGGAGATTGGCCTGTAGTTCTCTTTTTGGGTTGGGTCTTTCCCTGGTTTTGGAATCAAAGTAAAACTTGCTTCCAGGAATGAATTTGGAAGTATTGCTCCCCTTTTAATTTCATTGATGAGTTTAAAGAGTAATGGCATCAGTTCTTCTTTAAATGTCTTGTAAAATTCAGCAGTGAAGCCATCGAGACCTGGGCTTTTCTTTGTTGGTAAATATTTTATTATATTTTCAATTTCACTCATTGTAATTGGGGTGTTTAGAATTTCTATATCTTCTAGAAACTGGATAAAGAAAATGCAGTCTTTTTATAAAATGGAGTACTACTCAGCCATAAAAAATGAAAAACTAGAGTCATTTATAGCTAAATGGATGCATATTAAGGTGATACTCTTAAGTGAAATAATTAGGACACACATGTGTAAATACTGAATAGTTTCTCTAGTGTGAGACACTGATAGTGTAAACAAGGGTTAAAATGATTAAAATGAATAATTGATAATTTGAAATAGGCAAAAAGGTCCAAACATGAAGGAGTGAAGGGCGGGGAAAGGGAAAGGAAAAGAGGGAAAGGAAAAACTATGAGAAAAGAAAAAAAAATGGAAATGAAATCTATGTAAATAGGGGAGTGCAGAGTGGGTGAAAGGTGTACAGGTAATGGGGTAAAAAATAAGAACCAAGATATATCATGTACAGGTACAAACACCCAATGATATATGTAAACGAATTGTATACCTAAAATGTACCAATAAAAGAACAACAACAACAAAAAATAATAAAAACAAAATAAAATAAAATGAAATTACCACTCTTGGGCTCGGATGTAGCACAGTGGTGCTGTGCCTGCCTGGAAAGTGCAAGGTCCTGAGCTCATCCCCGGAACCATAAAAAAACAAAAATTACCACTCTTATTTCTCACCTTTTACAATCTAAAGTAAATTGCAATACAGATGAAAAAATGGGTGTCTTGGGGATCTATGACCTAGATCTTATTTGTTTTAACACAGGCACAGTGTCATGTAGGAAAAAGCATCTGAAAATAAAATAGACAAGCTTCTAGTCATGGACAAGCTAATCTTAACTCTGTACGACTCACTTATTATTCTCTCTCGGCTGTCCTTTTACCATCTGTAAAATGATGGGCTAGATCAGACCATCCCTGAGGTGCCTTCCTGGTCTAGGATATTTTTTTGTTTTAAAGCTTTTTGTAAAAAATCCACTGCCACCCCCACCCGGCTCCTTTGGCCTCTTCTCTGTATAGCCACCTGGTTCCACACTACAAAGATGCAGAGGACACTGGACCAGGAGACCACTGTACTGGAGCTAATCAAGTTCTCAGCATTTAAAGAATTCCTGCCCAGAGGTAGGGGCTTCTGAGCCACCATCCCACTGCTCCTGGTCCAGAGGAAGGGGCTGCCTGGCCACCATCCCTCCTGCCACTCCCAGCCCAGAGGAAAGGGCTTTTGGGCTGCCAACCATCCCGCTGCTCCCACTCCAGAGGTAGGGGCTTTTGAGCTGCTGTCCCACTGCTCCTGGTGAAGAGGAAGGGGCTTTCGAGCCACCATCCCTAGTGCAGCTCCTGGCCCTTGGCCCACCTCTCCCAGCTCAGAGGAGGTAAACTGCGCAGATGTCAACAGCACCCCTCCTGCCCCCACCAGTCAAAATGAGAAAACATATAAATAAGTCTCAAAACCAGACTTCCAGATCACCTACAGCAACCCCAAAGGGAAATGACATGGAACACTCTGATACTCAACCACATGGACCCACTGAACTGGCAACAAAAGGGGATCTGGAAAAAATGAAATCAGAAATAATTTCTCAGATAACAGGAGAAATTGTGCCCCTAGTATAACACATGATTAATAAATCTAGAGAGGAGCTCAGGAACATAATGGAATCTCAAAATAGGAAACAAATGGAATCCATAAAACAGATGCAAATAGATTTCCAGGACATGAAAAACTCCATTGAAAGTCTACACAGCAGAATGAGCCAAAGTGAAGACAGAATTTCAGATATAGAAGATAAGATTGCAATTCATGACCAGGAAAAGAAAAATTGCTTCAAAATTATAAGGGAACATGAGAAATCAATCCAGCAGCTGCTAGATGATGCAAAGAAGAATAACATAAGACTGGGCTCAATGAAGAAACAGGAGAGAGTGGAGATGACATAAAAAATCTCTTTGCAGAAATAACGGTAGAAAACTTCCCAAGCAGGGGAAAAGAGCTTGACATACAGATAAGTGAGGCATATAGGGCTCCAACTAGCCTTGATCAAAAAAAATCTACACATAGGCATATAATTGCTAAGATTCCAGAAACTCAACAGAAGAACAAAGTTCTACCAGCAGTTAGAGAAAAGAAACAAATCACATACAAAGGAAAGCCCATCAGAATCACAGCAGACTTCTCAACACAAAGCATCAAGGCAAGAAAAGCTTGGAGTGACATATTCCAAGCCCTAAAAGAAAACAGCCTCCAACCCACATTGATGTACCCTGCAAAACTATCTTTCAAAATGGATGGAGAAATAAGATACTTTCATGACAAAGAGCACCTTAGGAACTTCGTGAATACCAAACCAGCACTCCAAAGAATTTTACACAATATCCTAGGAACAGACATTGAGGATCACAACCCCAGGAAGCAAAGCAGAATGAACCCATCTGGCATGACAAGAAATTAAATGGAAAGGGGGAGAACCCAACAAAAAGAAAAAGTCATGGCAATGACAAGTCAATACGTTTCAGTTATAACCATCAATGTTAATGGTCTCAATTCACCAATCAAAAGAAATAGACTGGCAGAATGGCTCAAGAAGCAAAATCCAACAATAGGCTGCACACAAGAAACACACTTCATTCAAAAGGAAACTCATAGACTGAAAGTTAAAGGGTGGAAAACAATACCCCATGAGACGGGAACCCAAAAAAAAGCAGGAGTAGCTATCCTCTTGGCAGATCAAGTAGATTTCAAACCAACACTGATTAAGAGAGACGAAGAAGGACACTACATCCTTGTAAAGGGAAGAATCCAAGAGGAAGAGATGACAATCATAAATATCTATGCACCAAACACTAATGTGCCCAACTACATAAAACAAATACTAACAGACATGAAAAGTCATATATGCACTAATACAATTGTAGTGGGGGACCTCAACACCCCACTGTCACAAATAGATACATCAACTAGACTAAAAATAAGTAATGAAATACTAGAACTCAATTGAACTCTTGAACAAATGAACTTAACGGATGTTTACAGAGTCTTCCACCCCACAAAATCAGAATACACATTCTTCTCAGCTGCACATGGGTCATTCTCCAAAATAGACCACATACTCACACATAGAACATGTTTAAGTAAGTGCAAAGGAATTGAAGTTATCCCCTGTATATTATCAGACCATAGTGCAATGAAATTGGAGATCCATAGCAAAAGAAACTAGAAAAATTTCATAAACACATGGAAAAAGAAAAACACACTTCTGAATAACCAATGGGTGACAGAGGAAATTAAAGAAGAAATCAGGCAGTTCCTTCAATTAAATGACAATGACAATACAACATATCGGCATCTATGGGACACAATGAAAGCAGTCTTAGGAGGGAAATTCATAGCAGTGAATATGCATATTAGGAAAACAGAACGAGCCCAATTAAACAACCTGATGCTGCACCTCAAGCTTCTAGAAAAAGAAGAGCAGGACAACCCCAGAGCTCATACAAGGGAGGAAATTATAAAGATCAGAGCTGAAATCAATGCAATGGAGACTAAGAGAATGATACAAAAAATCAATGAAGCCAAGAGTTGGTTCTTTGAAAGAAGAAACAAAATTGACAAACCCTTAGCCAACCTTGTCAGAAAAAGGAAAGAAAAGGCCCAAATCCATGCAATTAGGAATCAAAAGGGTGAAATGACAACAGGCCCAGCAGAAATCCAGAGGATCATCAATACCTACTTCCAGAACCTATATGCCAATAAGATGGACAACACAGAAGAAATGGACAGATTCCTAGATACATATGAATTACCAAAGTTGAATGAAGAAGACCTAAAAATTCTGAACAACCCAATATCAACCAATGAAATTGAAAACGTAATTAAAAACTTATCAACTAAGAAATGCCCGGGCCCTGATGGCTTCAATGCTGAATTCTACAAGACATTTAGAGAGGAACTGCTGCCACTACTGTTTAAACTCTTCAATGAAATTGAAAGGGAAGCAATACTCCCAAATTCATTCCTGGAAGCAAGCATCACCTTGATCCCCAAAGCAGAGAAAGACCTAACGGAAAAGGAGAACTTTAGGCCAATCTTGCTAATGAACATAGATGCAAAAATCCTTAATAAGATACTGGCAAATAGAATGCAGAAGATCATCAAGAAGATCATACACCCTGATCAAGTGGGATTCATCCCAGGGATGCAGGGATGGTTCAATATATGCAAATCAATCAATGTAATACACTATATCAATAGAGCCAAGGACATAAACCATATGATTATCTCCATAGATGCAGAAAAAGCATTTGACAAAATTCAACATGCATTTAGGATAAAAACCCTACAAAAAATTGCAACAGATGGTCTCTACCTCAAACTGATAGAAGCCATCTATGAAAAACCAACACCCAATATCATACTAAATGGTCAAAAACTGAAATCCTTCACACTAAAACCAGGAACAAGACAAGGATGTCCACTATCTCTACTCTTGTTCAATATTGTTTTGGAAACATTAGCCTCGGAAATCAGACAAGAGAAAGAAATAAAAGGAATAAAGATAGGAAATGAAGAAGTCAAATTGTCATTATTTGCAGGTGACATGATACTGTATATAGAAGACCCCAAGAACTCCACCAAAAGTCTTCTAGACTTAATAACCAAATTCAGTCAAGTAGCTGGTTACAAGGTCAACACACAAAAATCAATAGCTTTCCTCTACACCAATGACAGACTCACTGAGAGAGAAATAGGGCAAATAATTCCTTTCACAATAGCATCCAAAAAACTGAAATACCTAGGAATCAACCTAACGAAAGAGATCAAAGACCTCTTCTCTGAAAACTATGGCACTCTGGAAAGAGAGATTGAAGATGATATCAGAAAATGGACAGACATCCCCTGCTCCTGGGTAGGAAGGATTAATATAGTGAAAATGGTCATACTTCCAAAACTGCTATATAGATTTAATGCAATTACAATTGAGATCCCAGCAGCATACTTCATAGACCTCGAGAAAACAATCCAAAAATTCATTTGGAACAAGAAGAGACCCAGAATAGCAAAAGCAATTCTAGGTAACAGAGACATGGCAGGGGTATCACAACCTCCAACTTGAAACTCTTACTACAAAGCTACTGTGATAAAAACAGCATGGTACCGGCAAAGAAACAGACCTGAGGACCAGTGGAACAGATTAGAAGATACAGAAACAACACCAGACACACTCAGCCATCTCATCTTCGATAAAGGAGCCAAACACCCTCACTGGAGGAAAGATAGCCTCTTTAATAAATGGTGCTGGAAAAACTGGGCTTCAACTTGCCAAAGATTAAAACTAGACCTATATCTCTCACCATGCACTAAATTAAAATCAAAATGGATTAAAGATCTAAATATTAAAATAGAAATGCTGAACCAGTTGGAACAGAGGTTAGGTAGGTAGAACTCTTGAAGACATCAGTGTAGGAAAAGATTTTATGAACAAAACCTCAGTTGCCTGTGAACTAGCACAAACAATCAACAAGTGGGATCTCTTCTTATTATAAAGCTTCTGCACAGCAAGAGAAACCACCAGCAGTGTGAAGAGACAACCCACAATGTGGGAAAAAATCTTCACCTGCTCTTCCTCAGACAAAGGTCTACTATCTAGAATCTATAAAGAACTTAAAAAGATCAGACCTCCCAAATTTAAAGACCCAATCCGAAAATGGGCCTCTGAAATGAACAGACATTTCTCAGACAAAGAAGTAGAAATAGCAAATAAATACATGAAAAAATGTTCAACATCACTGGTCATTCGAGAGATGCAAATGAAAACAAAGCTGAGATTCCACTTCACTCCAGAAAGAATGGCTGCTGTCATGAAATCAACTAATAACAAATGCTGGCGGGGATGTGGGGAAAGAGGAACCCTGCTCCACTGCTGGTGGGAGTGTACACTGGTGCAAGCACTGTGGAAATCAGTATGGAGATACCTCAAAGAACTAGGACTGGAAGTCCCATTTGACCCTGCTCTTCCCTTGCTGGGGATCTTCCCCAAAGAATTAAAAGAATCATACCACAGTGATATATGTGCACCCATGTTCACAGCAGCACAGTTTGTCATAGCTAAAACTCGGAAACAGCCCAAATGTCCATCAACTGGAGACTGGATAAAGAAAATGTGGTTTTTTAATAAAATGGAGTACTACTCAGCCATAAAAAATGAGAAATTAGAGACATTTATAGCTAAGTGGATGCCCATTGAGGCAATACTCTTAAGTGAAATAAATAGGACACACGTGTAAATACCGAATAGTTCCTCTGGTGTGAGAAACTGAAAGTGTAAATAAGGACTAAATGTATAATAGGTAATGTGAAATAGGAAGAAAAGGGGCAAAGGGAAAGAAGTGGGAGGGCTAGGGGAAAGGATAGAAGGGAAAGGGATTAATATGAGAAAATGGAAAAATAGGAACAAAATCTTTGTAAATAGGGAGGACTGGAAGGGTTGAAGGGAGGGCTGGGCAAGGGTGAAAAATAAGAACCAAGAGAGATTATGTAAAGATGCAAATTTCCAATGATGAATGTCATACTGTATACCTAAAATGCACCAGTGATTAGAATGAATAATCGATAATGTAAAATAGGAAGAAAAGGTCCAAAGGGGTAGGGGTAGTGGGAGGGGCAGGGGAAAGGAAAGAAGGGAAAGGAAAAAATGATGAGAAATGGAAAAAATGGAAATAAAGTCTTTGTAAATAGGGAAGGGTGGAAGGGGTGAAGGGAGGGCTAGGAATGGGGAAAAAATAAGAACCAAGATGCATCATGTAATGGTACAAGTTCCCAATGAGAAATGAAATTGTGTTGTACACCTAAAATGTACCAATAAAAAAATTTAAGAAAAAAAAAAAGCTTTGTAGTAAAAAAAATTATTATAAGTTAAATATTTTCTAACTCTTGTAGTTTAAAAAATTTAGTACCCATTCTGAACATTTAAAAATGAGCATCTGAAAATAATTCTGATACAAGACAAAACGTTCTGAGATCTTTTAAAAAATGGCACATAATGAAATTATGAAATCCTCATTTAGTGTTTTTATATTTAAACAGTTTAATTGGAATGGAATACTAAATTTTCCAGATTTTTCTTCTAAAAGTTGCTTCTAACATGTAAATCTGACACTTTTAACTTTAACATCTCAGTTTCCACTCACTTTCTGCCCTCACTCACAGTCTTTTATTTTATACAACTTCTAGTTTACCTTCTTTATCCATCAAATCCTACCATCATTCCTTTTTCTGTAAGATATCATCTCAGTTTCTTATGTTAATCACTATATTCTGAGATTCTGGAAATAAATTACTGAAGATTTTCCCCAGGAGATTATTAGAAAAGGAAATTGACTAGGTCACTCTCTTACCTCCCACTTCCCCTTCCTGGGTTAAAAAACCTTTAAGATTTACCTTTATTATCAAGGAATAAACACCTTGTCCTGGCATTTAAAGCCTTCCAGAAGTTAATGGACTTGACAACCACATGCTTGGTGGCCTTTAGCCAATCCAGACAGCTGCATTTCGTGCCATTCCATCATTTCCCTGTCTCTACGGAGAAATATCTGCTTACCATGTAGAACCCAGATCAAGACTCAACTTGTTAAAGCTTTTTCTGGCCCTCTTACTTTCTTTCTTGTACTAGGGATTGAACCCAGGGTCCTCACACCAAACTACATCCCCAGCACTTCTTATTTTTTATTTTGAGACATTAAATATTTTGTCTCACTAAATCACTAAGTTGCCCGGATGGGGCTCAAATTTGTGATCCCCTGGCCTCAGCCTCCCAGAGTGCTGGGATTTCAGGAGTACATCACCACTCCCAGCTTTCCTGGCACTCCTGAGAGGCCTCATATTTTTCAGTTTATATCACTGTTCAATAAGCTGTACTTGTCTCTAGATCTTGTTTTCCTCAAACAACATTAGTTCTCTGAGCAGTTCAAAGAGCCATGTGCCTGTAACTTCGCCAGGGCCAGATGCTGTCCCAGGGCAGCTCTAGGGGGTGCCATTCCCTTCTGCTTCTATATACCATTCACTCCATTTTTCATCCTGAATGGAATGACAGAGCTGCCAGTAAAAAAGTGAGCATGAACCCCCCATACAAGAACATGACCCCCCAATAAACAAATGGCTTTTTCTGCATCTATGATATTGATCAAGAGTGCAAAGTTGATGAGGTGGGAGGGGTGCAGTTCAGTGGTAGAGCACATAGGAGGTGCTGGGTTCAATACCCAGCACCAACAAAGAAATAAAAACAAAAACAATGTAAAGTTGAACTTGGGAATGAGAAGAAAATTATTTAATTTTAAGATGACAGAACAAAGAAAGCTTCACTTGAACACAAATTCTGTGTCTTATGCTTGTGATGTGTCATAAGCACAAGAAGGAACTGATATAAAAGTGTCAAAAACCTCTAAATAAGATGTGGAACAAAAGACAGCAGAGTGGGAGGAATTACTCTTGGCAGGTTAGCCCTCCCAGATGGATGTTCCCTGTGTCCTTAATTAACATTCTGTGTGCAGACAGTGATTTCTATCAATGAGAATTATTGCCGTATAAACCAAATTCCCTCTTTTGAATTGTAAGATGGTCCAAGCTGCAATGCTACTACATTAGCATTAGGGAAAAGCCCAAGACTTACTTTCTTTAAAGATTCAGTACATTAGTATACTTCAATCAACTAGTTCTGTCTGCTTATAATTTTCAGTTAAAATTTTCATGTTGAGATGTATAGAAAAATTGTGATTACCATATTTTAGAAGTGGATAAGATGGCTTCAGTGAATAGCACTTTTAGAGTTTATTTCTGGATTCTTCTGAGGAAGTTGCCCTGGATAAACACACTAGATGGTTTATCATGGTATAAGTAATGGTACCTGTTTTCTTCCCTCAGGTCATTTTCCAAGGCCTGAGTCACTTGCTCCAGCTTCTGGGATCTTGTATAGTCTCTCCAGGCTCGCAGGACCTTCAGTTGAAGCTTCCAGTCAGACAGGGTCCCAGCTTTCCCCAGCTTAATCCTATGATCAAGAATCAGCTTGTGCCAGGCAGAGAAATACCGTTTTTGACACTGCAATGGAAATATTTGGAAAATCACCACTAATCAGCACCAATGTTTCTAATGTTGAGATTTTCCCCACATACTTTTTTCTAACAAATCTAGAAACTGGTCTTGACAGAAGACAACAGAGAAAACACAATTCCTTTATGCTTAGAGTGATGAGAAATATTCAAGTCATACAGCTGAACTCTTCTGAGTCTCAAGACTTAAACTAAAATAATACATTCTCAATGTAGGGCACCAGTCCTCTAGGGAGCTGCAATAACAAGTAACATCTGAAATATGAACCAGGGGCTTGAGAGGCTTGAAAGGGCTGTTCCAACATGGCCTGCCTTGCCAGGCTGTCTTGGAACATAAAATGCCAGCCACTCAATTCTTGTTACTGATACCACTGATATTCTACACAAGTGAACATAGGAGATACCAGGAGGATTAAATTGGGGCCTCTGGTCCCCAGGGAGAGGAATACCTAAAAACAATTTTAGTTGGGGTACTACTGACTGTGTTAGGACTTGAGTAAGCAGGCTAGAGAGACTAGATGTTTAGGCTACCTGAAATTTTCTGATTTCCTTGTCTTTCTTTTCTGCCCCCTTTCAGCCTAGAGTCACCTCCCTCAGGAAGCCTATTGAAACCAGGAAGGAAGGAAGGAAGGAAGGAAGGGAGGAAGGAAGGGAGGGAGGGAGGGAGAGAGGGAGGAAGGAGGGGAGGACAGATGAGGGAGGGAAGAAGGAAAAAAGGAAAGGAGATTTGCTAAATATAGGATATGACTCAGTCATAACAAGGAGAAGAAACATAGCTGTTAGATTGAGAGCATATATTTTTTTCATTATTTGTTTACCTACCTCACATAACATAGCATAAAAATGGGGTTAATGTTGTGCTACAGCTAAAAAACAATCCCATGTTTATTTACCGGATTCATTTAAGAGATTCCTATTAAATGACTTGGTGAAATATAATATGCATAGCTATCTCTAATTTTAACTCCTGGGTTATTTCTAATGATGAAATAGTATAAACATAATCCACCTGGACAATAATAGCTCCATTAGTAGTGTCCTTGGATTTTTATATCTCTCTTCTCTGTAAAGTTTAAAGCAACTTCCATGTACTATATATGTATTTTTTCAGTTCTGATACTCAAATCCAAGGCCTAGTATATGCTAGGCAAGTGACCTATGATAAAGCTATATCTTCAGTCTTTATTTTTTATGCATGTACTATTTTAATTCTTAGATCTTAATTACAAAATACAGAAATTGTACATACTCTTCTGATTTACCTCACCATGTTACAACTTCAAGTAGAGAAAGATTTAATGACTAAATTTACAAAGTACTCTAAAGAATTAGTGGTATACCTGAGGCTAAACCAGAAACATTCTGGCATCCTGATGATTCCGCTGTAGACCATAATTAGTCCATTCTAAAAATGAAGGACAGGGCTAGGGATGTAGCTCAGTGGCACCACGCCTGCCTGGCAAGCTAGGTCCTGAGTTCCAGGTACCAAAAAACAAACAAACAAACAAACAAAATAAAAATGAAGGGCAAATTCTTTTATAATGAAAGAAAATTATATGACTTACCATTGGAGAATAGCATCGGTTAGGAACCTATCTGAATTTAGGAGGGGAAAATTTGGGTTTATAAATTCTGCAGTCAATATATTTCTTTAAAAACACTTAAGACTAAAAAACAAAACAAAACAAAAAAAAACACTTAAGACTTTCAGAGCAAAGTGGCAATGTCACTCAGAAGCTGCTTTCTTGAAATTAACTTACTATTGGTTTTCTTTTTTGCTTGTTCAAAAAAGCAATCCTATTAAAACTTAAATAAAAAAATAAGGTATGAGGGCCCGGGATTTAGCTCAGTGGTTTGCAACTGCAAGGTCCTGAGTTCCATCCCCTGGTACCAAAAAAAAAAAAAAAAAAGGTGTGAATCAAAGATAGCTGCTCAGTTCTTCCTGATTTACATCAAACATTATGCAGGTTAACATGAGTTTCGTAAACTTGCCTGGAAAAAAAAAACATTTGGGAAAGGAATATACTCTCAGTCCTTCTTGTCTGTTTTTGTTGTTAGTTGTTGTTGTGGCTGTGGTTTATAAGAAGGGAAGAGAAGTTGCACATTTCCATAGATACGATCTATTTATTCTTCCTATTCTTCCCTCCTCCCAGTGAACTCCCTATTGCTCCCAGGCCTGCTTCTCCTTTTCAGTTCTATACTCTGAGCTCTATTCCTTTGTTCTTTGAAACAAGAACTATTACAGTATTTAAAACCAAAACCAGGCTAGAAGAGAAATGTATTTTGTTTAAGCCAAGAGAAGTTAAACTTTTAACTAGCCAAGAACTAGTCTGACTTTTCTTCATTTTTTTCCTACTTCATCACTTCTGCACTAGATTTTTATTTCTGATAGGTTTTCAAATATAGTCCTACCTTCTTTTCCTAACTTCTACTATCTCTTTATCATAGTTGTAGTGATAATTAAGTCTTGATACAGGTAAATGAAGTATAGAAAGTCACTGTAGGGATGAAACTGTTCCTATGATAATTTTTAAAATAAAATACTACAATATGAAATTTAGAAAGCTTTAAAGTAAAATCCTTCTTTTCCTCTCAAAATCTTCCACAAGACATCATTTGGTTGTTAAGGATTCCACTCAAGAGAAAAAATGACAGCTCGCCCTGCTAAATTTATTACCTGCACTAGAGTTGCCCTCATTCTGTTGGCAAGAAAAGCTCTTCCCTGAAGTGTAATCACACTGCTGTCACTGTGAATGATTGACATTAGGTGGAACAGCAATTTGCTATCTAATCTTCATTGTAATTCTAACCCTGTCACTAGAGATGCTTGTTCTGATTAATGAAGTGGGTAACTCATCAAAATTCCTGTTATTTCCTTTTTGTCAGAAAGCTCAGTGATAATTGCATCAAAATTCTTAGTCATGGAAAAATAAACAATGAATTGTAAAGAGGACAAAAATGTCAACAACTTTACAATTTATTTTTGCTGAATGGAACAAAATGGTGCAACTGGTGGTCTGGGGGAGTTGACCAAAGTTCCAAAGTGTACCTCACCTACCCGCTAGGCTCCAGTGACTGTGTTACTCCCATTCCAAAAGGAACAGACTTTCTTTTGTTATAAAAGTCTTTATTTTTTTTCTTTTGGGGACCACTATGGCCAGGCAAAAGATCAGATGTTGCAGAGTCTGGGGTTTGAGGAGAGGAGGACCTTTACCATGGCCAAATAAATCTCCAGAGGGAAGGGCCAGCCCGAGATTTTGCAATGGAAAAGCAGTACCCTGTGAACCGTCCTAATCCTGATTTTCATCATTTTGCACCCCAAATAAAGATGAAACCACAGTACCCCTTCACCCTCAAGCATACATACTCTTTTAATTAATTAATTGCATTAGAGGAAATACATTGAGTTCCCCAAACACTACTAAACAATTTGTTCCCCAAACAATACTAAAACCTGGACTTGCTTTTAGGTTTCAAGGAAAAGCCTAGAGGCCTAAACTTTGACAACTGCAGTGCGAAATTTCTGTATTTAAATGTTTTCTCCTTTTAAAAAAAACAACAACTCTTTTTACAAAAATTTAACAAACATATCCAAAAGCACAACAAAAGATAGAACAAAAGACTTCCTTCAGCTTCAGAAGTTATCAACATTTTGCTAATCATGTTCTATCTCCAACCACCTTTGCCCCTAGAGTATTTAAAAATAAATGCCAGACAGACATTATATCACTTTACTCATAAATATATCAATATGTACCAGTAACATACTGAAATTCTTAATTCTAAGGAGTTTCAATAAAATATTGTTGTATTTATCTAACAGTTATTTTGCTTCACTCTAGAAGTAGAATTACAGGAAAATTGGTTAGTCTAGTAAATAGTAAATTGTTTTAAAATTTAAATTTAAGTTTTTTAGTGATACTAAGGATTGAATCCAGTGCCTCACACATGATAAGCAAATGCTCAACCATGGAATTATATCCCAGGCCCTTTACACAATTTTTATTTTGAGACAGGGCCTCACCAAGTTGCCTAGTCTGGCCTTGACTTGTGGTCCTCCTGTCTCAACCTCCCAAGTAGCTAGGATTAAAGGTGTGTGCCATGGTACCTGGGTCCATATAGTAAATTCTTAACCAACAAAAGTCTCTGGGGTTTTGTAAAGAATGACACAAATACAGACTACAACCTGAAAAGGATAAAACTCCTTTTCCAACAGAGCCAAGACTAATTCTTTTTTCTTCCAGACTAGTTCTTATGATGCCATCACATCTTTAGTGAGCTCCCCATTGCCTTCTCTTTCCCTTTGGGACTTTCTTCCCTCTCCACCAATCCCTACTCACTGCCCACCCTTTCATGCCAAGAACAAAACTTACCTAAGAATGTATCATACAAATGCTTGCTTCACTTTCAGGTAGTCTTAATGATGTGATATCATTTGTTTCTTACCCATTCAAGAGCCTTATAAATATTCACTTGAAATGTCTAGAGCCCTTTTATTAACTTTTTAAGAGGAAATTTTAATCAACACTGCTTGAGAGACCCCCTCCCTTCATAAAACCCCTTAAATATCTTAAATATTTAAGAATAGGAACCTTACAGCACTTTGAAAGGCCCGAGATTCTGGTAAATTGGCTTTCATTGTCCTCTCTGTGAGAATGGAAAATCAGGGTTACTCATAGAGTGAGGGAAGGAAGAACAACAGCAAAATAAGCAAGCAACTTCCTTGCCCAAATTGATAAAATTTGAGTTGGAAATTTTCTGTAGCACAGCCTATATAAAATTATACAGAACAATTCTTCAAATGCCTCCTAAAATGTGCACCACACATAAACCTTGGCAATAATCCTAAAGGCAAGAGTCATGAATCCCCATATTCTCCATTATCTGTACTGGCATTTCTCCACTGAAGTTTTATTTGCAAAGAGGATTTTCCTCCCAAACATAAGATAATGGAGAAAGGATGGTTGCTATGCGTCAGTTCAGAAATGGTTTTGCTTCAGTGGTGTGCAGGCAGTTCTGATAAGACTATGATCTTTGGAAAGGAATCATGTTATATAAATGAGATACTTAAATATAGTTTTCATTATCCTGTCAGAAAAAAAGTACAGGCTTCTTTTCCATATGCCTCATTTCCTTGGTTTAGTTTAGGGTGGACTTTTGGAAAGGACAACATTGTAAGCAAAACATTAACAATGACTCCTTTGGGTCATTATTATCTTACTCTCTAACAGAAAAATCTAATCAAATAAGCAAATCAAAATCTTACTACCCCCTGAGAATTAAGATTTAGGTTAGTATCACCCCATCTTTCATTATTCTTTTCAACTTTCACATCATGAAAGATCACAGCATTTCTAATCTTATTAACAAAACAAAAGCATATTGTAGAATACAGTGAGAATTAAGCCACTTTTCAAATAGTGTAAGAATTTCACAGTTAATCCCTTGTTGTTTCTGCTAATTAGCAATGACACGTGGATTGCCGAATCTCCCCAAGAGATTTCACTGCAAGATGAAAGAGAAAATAGAATAGAATGGAAGTAGAAAGTTTCTATACAACAATAAGTTTCTAATGCAACAAAGAGACATAGCAATGAAATGAAAGATGAATAAAAAGTGCTACACCTGAACTTGTTTTGTTGTTGTTTTTGTTTGTTTTGTTTTTTCTGTGTTGGGCATCAAATCCAGGGCCTGAAGAATGATAGAAACTGAGGTGCTGAGAGCATCCAGTCATCCGGTTACTCACCTCGACACTATCCTCCTTTTCATCCTATGTCTGTAGCTGGCTGTTGAGTATCCAGGTTTCATTACCCAGGACAGCTCCTTTTGAACCAGGCTAGGAGTGAGGACTAGACTAATATAAAGAGCCCAGAGGGCCTGCCTACTCCTGTGAGGTTTACCAGAGCACTGTCCTGTCTATACCCAAGTCTATGTAAAAGGATGAAAGTCTGGCACAGGGACTTTTGCCATGAATCACTTATACTCACATGCACTGGGGAAAGGTTCCTACCTGTATTACAAATGGATAATGTAGTCACACTGAAGGGGAAAGGGAAGAAAGAAAGGATCAAACCCAAATAACTTTAGAAGATAATATTTTGAGTGAATACTAAGGCTAAGATAAAATAATTGTACAAATACTGTGTTCTAGTTAGTACATTTGCTTCCATAGTGGTTAGGTTAGCAATTTTGAAACTACTTTTCTAACAGTAGGATTGAACTGATATTTAAATAGAATGTGGATAAGGAGAGCCAGGTTTCTCATTGTCAAAGAAAGGAATTGCAAATGAGCAAGAGGGAAAAGCTGCCCCAAAACCTGTGGTGCTGGATTAGCATTGAAAATATCATCATGAATTCACAATTACTTAGCATAAATTCAGATAGTACAAGTAAATCCCATGTTGTACTGAAAGGGGATATATCAGTAGGAGCTGGTGGATTTTAATATGTGTACAAATACAAAAACGTAGAAATAAATAGTATGTGTATGTATGCACAACTCTCTCTATGAGGGCCTAGAAACAATGACACCTCAACATCTGGAAGCAATTAATTTGGTTTCTAAAGACCATTCTCCAATAAAAGGAACCAAGGTTCTGTGTAGAAATGGCTCATTCCAGAACTAGGACAGGGGAAATAAAAATGAGCCTTTGGTAGTGCCATAAAGACAGGAAGTACTCAAAAAAGGACAGAAATCTGTTAAAAGGCAGAAGAGCTAGATTGAAAGATTTCCCAATAGAAAGATTTCCAATTTCTCCAAAGTTGGAATAATTTGAATAACAAAGTAAAAATAATAATATTAGATTACAATTCTGGAATAAAATATCAACAAGACCATACCAAATAAAGAATTGCATAAATAAACAAATGAATATATGGAAGAGGAAGGATAATTCTCCCTTCTAGAAGAATTTGAAATCAGGCATCCTGTCTTAAAGTTAAAAAAAAAAAAGTGGAGATGTAGCTCAGGGGTACAAAGCTTGTCTTGCATGTGTGAGCCCTTTAGGTGCAATCCCCAGTACCAAAAAAAAAAAAAAAGAATTTCAATTAATACATCAAAGAAATGAGGGAAATACAAAATCACCATTAGACAAATACCATCTTAATAACTGTTGCAGGCAAGATCCACCATTGGCTGCTAAAATTAATGGGTGAGCCAGGCATGGCGGCGCATGCCTATAATCTCAGCACTTGGAAGGCTGAGGCAGGAGGATCACTGAGTTCAAGGCCACCCTGGGCTACCTAGTGAGTTTAAGGGCAGCCTGAGCTATATAGCAAGACTCTCAAAAAACAAAAAATAAATAAAATAAAATTAATGGTGAGAGTTTGAGGAAAAATAGGATATTTATAATAGTCTTAAAATAAATAGAGACATTTACTAATTATGAAAAGGAAAATAGTGACTTTATAACAGAGAAATACAGCAGACACAGTCTTAACCAAGTGATCAAGGTTAACATCAACAACTATGAATTCCCCGATGTTATATACCAAAACCCACATACTATCACTTCTTATAGAATTACCAAAAATGTATAGTCTAATTCTAAGCAGGAGACAATACCCAAAAACTCAAATTGAGAGACATTCTACAAAATACTGGCCAATTTTTGTTAAAAGTATCAAGGTCTTAAAAGATAAGAAAAAACTGAGGAACTGTCACATAGTAGAGAAGATCAAGAAGATATAATAATAAATGGAACATAGAATCATGGATTGAGTCTGAAACTGAAAAAGGACATCAGTGGAAAAACTGGTGATTTTCAAATAAGGTTCATAAATTTAATTAATGATATTTAATGGTATGGTATCAACAATAATCCCCAAGTTTTGATAATTACACTATGCTCATGTAAGATTTTAACAGTAGGAAAAGCTGGGTGCAGGGTATTTAAGAACTCTGTACTATTTTTGCAACTTTTTTGTATGCCAAAGATTATCTCAAAACAAAAGCTTAAAAAATAATAAGATATAGGTAAAAATCAAGAAGAATTTGTGGCAAAGTGGAGATAATATATTCACAATCTGTCATTTTCCCTTTTAAATATACTGACACGTCCTTTAAAAACCTAGTAATTATTTTTTGATGGGGTACTAATTTTGTAAAACTCTATGTATAACATTCATATCCAGTAGTATCATATAAAACATATCTGTTTTCTTACTGCACAGTAAACTTCAAAACAATTTTAAAATCAAAATTTTATGGAATCCATGTTTTATTCATTTCTCACTGGCTGGGTAATATATCACGGCACTTTTTCTGTATGCCTTCTTAGGATGGCCCCCTGGACACTTATTTCTCTTTCTGTTTTCTCTCAAAAATCTTAACTGTTACTATAGTAGGACACACTAATTCTGTCTCATGAAGGATGCAAACCTAACTTTCCCAGTCTTCCTCAAAATACCAATCTTAACATGTCCTCCTAACACATTTCCCTTTCTATTCCTGAAAATGAAACTTTGACTAATTTTTTATATTTATATCTGAATAATTATGACTTCTGCCTTTTAATTCCAGATGATATCTTCAAATGTTTCTTTTTTTAAAATCACTTTGACTACCTTACTTTTTTCTTTGTATCTTAGGTGTCCGTAGCATATTCAAATTCCTATTATTGATTTCTAGGGCCTTTAGAAGTCTATTGCCACATTTATCAAACTCCCTCAATATCTTCTTAATATTCTCTTTTCTCTTATTAAATCCATTCATTCACATATTTATTCTATTAACTTTCACTTAATTTCAGCAAGTCCTAAGGTCCTGCTGTATTTGGTCTAGAAGACCGAAAATACACTTGCTGCATTTTTCTCCTCTCATCCAACCATCTTGTGTACAAATCTTACAAGTAATTCATTTTACACAAAATGTTATCAGTTCCAAATTCAGATTATTATCCGTTGCCCTTCATTCATCAATATAAAATTGATCAGGTATTTTTACAGTAATCAAAAGTGGATAGAATAAAAGGTAAAACTTTTAAAATGCAGATCAATAGAAAGCAAAGCAAAGATACAAGTGTATCATTGCTTTAGGATCTGAGCTACCAAAGGGCAAGTAACTTGTTCTCATATCTTCTGAATAACCCAGATACAATGGACCAAACTAGAAGTTTGGTCAAATGAAGCCACGCTTTCAAAAACTGCCAGAGAGATAACTAAATAGTGAAATGCTATTCTGAAGAAGGTAATTTCTATGTTTATCCTCTCTTTTCCCGGATCTCACCCAGGATTCTCTATAGCATAAGCAGTATAAAAAGAACAGCCCCAGAACAGGGGGTTGGTGCACTGGCCTGTCTCCCAGGTTAGCTGCACGGCACATGACAAATAGCAGGGCAATTTTGGAATTTAGGATGAGACTCTCATGAGCTTAGTGTTAACTTTATCTCACCTCTGATAGAGCTTCTTGTCATTTACACTATAGACTGCTGAGTAGAGCGACAATGTAATACCTACCTTGTGATTTTCCTTGAAAGTTTGGATTAGTAACTCTTTCAGTTTTCTTTTTCTTTCTTTTGCCACTTTTTCTTCATCCAGAAGAATACGAGCACTTGGAAAAATGCCTTTCTCTGGATTCTTTTGAAGATTTTCTTCTTGCTTTTTCCTCTCTCTATTAATAACAATTAATGTGTAATAGATTTAATAATGAGTAATTACAACCTACTGTAGTAGAATGAACACTGAACTTTTCCTTCAAAAGACACAGATATTTAGAACTGGCTCTAAAACTATGTGGTTTTTTGGGGGGAGGGAGGAACCCTAGTTAATTCCTTTATAAAGATAGATTATATAAAATAAAATTGTTATAAAGTATTTTGACAAATAGAAAGTCCTATAGATATTTCAGTAAAGTATTTTTAAGTTTAGCATTGAGCTATACTTTGATTAAATTTGAGAATTAACAACTATTAAGTATTCTCTAGAGTAGATATAAATTTTCTCTCTTCATATTAGGAAGTAAAAAGGATCCTCAAGTGAGAAAGGAGTGGGATTCTCATCACAAGGTTTCTAGAAAGAAAAATAAAAGAATCAAATGTTATTAAGGAGAGAATGGAATCTAGAGTAATTCTAAAGTAGTCAAAAGAGAAAAAATAAGAACTTCATGACAAAGAAAAAACTTCAGGCAAGTAACCAGAATCTCTTAGTCATTTTGCTGCTCATTTTTCTGGCCATCCTCTTTCTTGAACTACTATCTATTCTTCCTCACCAAAGCCATCGCTCTTCCACTCACCAATTCAAGCAGGCTCACAGCTTCTGCCTTCTTATGGTTAACTACATAGGTATGTAGTTACAGTAAGCATATATAGTAAGTCCTCAACTTATGAACATTTGAATTGGAATGTTCTTAGATATCAACTGACCTTGCATTACGAACATTCATAGATGCAAATTGCAGCAGCAGCTCCTGTGTCTGCTGAATGTTGTCACAATTGTGCTGCTGTGTGCTTATTGTACAGTGTGATAATGTACAGTAGTATGGAACAGCTGGGGACTTACTGTATTTCAGTGTATGCTTGTTTTTTTAAACACTTTACATTGTATACAGGGTGTATAAGACTTACTTCTCACTTTGTTGGACTTAGGAAAGAATCTGACTTATGAACATTCTCCTGGAATGCAACTCATTTGTGAGTCAGGGACTTACTGTACTATTTTAATGATGTGGTAATAATAGCACCTAGTCAGGAACCAAGATTCATTCTCTGGCCACAAACCAGCTGTGAAAACTCAGTGAAGTCAACTAGTCTTTCGGAAACTTCACTTTATAGCTGAGAAAATTTAAACTGAGAGGGATGACTGATTACAGACATTCTCTCATTCATTCTCATATATTGTACAGAGGACACACAATGCTATCTTATTACTGGTGATGTTAGCCCTTTTCACCTTGTTAAGGCAAGTTCTCTGGTATTTTTCCCTTTGTAGTTAATAAGTACCTCAAGGAAATACTTTAAAATTATGCAATATAGGAGATTCAGATAGCTTACAAGTTATAAAGCCCTATCAACAATCGAATCTTATTGACTTTCAAATTACTAATTTCATCGCAATGTCTACTATAAATTTTATTTTAATTATTTTAGTACAAAAATCTTTGTCTAGATTTCTGATCATTTTCTTAAGGCTGTTTTCCTACAATCTGAATTCTCAGGTCAAGAGATAATACCATTTATGGGCTCTTGTTTATTGTTTATTGCCAAATGGCTATTTGGAAAGTTTAAATCAGTTCATCTACCTAGAAGCAAAGCCTATTATCTGTTAATACTGTAACTATGGATAAGATTTCAACTTTGTAAAGAAAGGACTGGTCAGTTGAGTGGCCACTGTGAACAGTGCATCCTGCTACCATCAACTATTACTTGTTTTCACAATTTATTTTAGGTCAGCCTAGTTTTTCCAGGGCTTGGGAGCAATCTGAAAAGCAAGGCTGACCCTAGAAAGAACTCACTAAAACACTGGTGATTGTTTTCTGAAAGGAACAGCATCTGGAGGAGGCCTGAGTCTGGTACTTGAAGGAGTGAAGCACAAGTCCACTGCTGAGCTGTTTTAAATTGGGTAAAATGAGAGCAATCAAGAACACAGGGGGGAAAGGCTGTGTAGGCTGATGGGGGTGGAAGGATTATCTAATAGCTCTTTCTGGCCTCTCAGTCTGAGTATATTCAGACACTTTAGTCACGTTGTTCCAAGACTTTTGCAGTTCATGCATCAGTGCCATTTCTTGGAATAAATATATTAGTTATTTCACTTATGAAGCTCATTTTCTGCATAAAGATGGATAATAGTACTACATCCTGTGAAGACTATTTTCATTTTCCATTTATGTCAGATATTTTTCCTTTGTCAGTGGCAAAAAGGCAATAGTGACTTGCTCTATGATTATCAGAAAATAAAGCTCTAACAATTCACAGCAGGACAAGGCACAATTACTGGACTGTATAAGGAAGGCATAAGAAAACACGTTTAACCTTAAAGATATTATGCAACAAAAGAAATGCAAAGTAATCAATATAATGCCTATTAAAAGTATGAAAATACTGAAAGTGATATAATCTCCAGTAATGAGCAGAGTGTGGGAAATTGGTCCTCTGCCAGCAATGCAGTAAATAAGTACAGTACAGCCTATTCTGAAAGCAATTTAGCAGTATTTCAAGATTCATAAAAAGAGCTATACTATTTAACTCAGTAATTATAATTCTAAAAATTTATCCTAAGATATAATTCAAAACAATAATAAAGCTATAGGCTCAAGCATGCTCACAGAAATATTGTTGAAAAATCTAAAGTAGCCAAAATGCTTGGCAATATGGACAGGAGATCATTATATAAATTATGGCATAGGAACTCAATGGAGTAGCAGACTTCAGGACTTCAGGACTCCAGGCACTGTGCTAATTTCAGCAGAATAACAACTTAAATGTATTTTATGGTCATAATTAAGTATGTAAAGGGGTTAATACCAGAAGGGAACATAGAAAAATAAAATTAATTTGTGAAGTTGGTAGAATATCAGATGATTTCTCTTTTGTGCTTTGTTACTGCAATGTTTGTACATTTTACAAACTTTAGAGCACTTCCAAATGACTGCTCAAATAAACCCTGCACTGCTTATGCTGGCTTACATCTTCCATGCTTCTTCCACAGTGCGCCTCCTTTCCAGTATTTCCCTTCGCAGCTTTACCATCTCCCTTTGAATCTCCTCCTTCTCTTTCTTGGCCTCCAGGGCCTTCCTTTTCTTCTCTTCTTGCACCAGATACTGAGCCTCCAAGAAAGCTGATTTTTTCAAGGCCTTTTCCATTCTGTGGCACTCCAGTTCTTTCTCACGTCTTAAGCGATTTTCTTTAACCTTAGAGAGAATATAGGGTCAAATACAGTCTTTCAAGTAGAAAGGATAAGCAAAACCTTAGAACACATTTTGAAGTTCAGAATACAACCACTTTAAAATATTGTGGCCTAGAACTCCACTGTTTATTGGTAGAATACTGTGAAATCATTTGCTCACTGGTGAAGCCAATAAGAAGTTTTATATGAAGTCAGATGAAGATAACTCTCAAACAATCTGGGAAGGATCTGTACCATGTATCAACTCAAAAGTTGAGTCTAGTGGGCCAGATCCCAAGTTCTGGATTCTAATTTAGTAATGATTTTCCACCCATAAGATTGTCCAAGGTGTCCAAGAACTGTTTTTTACTTAGGCTGTCTGCTTTCTAATTATAACTTCAGAAAGAATAGGGATTTTTTTTTTTTTTGAGGCTATGTTGTGAAGGATATAACAGTGATTTGCTGGCCCAGGGATTTATCTCAGTGGTTCTGCCGCCTGCCTTGCAAGCGCAAGGACCTGAGTTTGATCCCCGGTACCAAAAACCCCCCCCAAAACGCCCCCAAAAACCAGTGATTTGTTGCCTTAAGGAACACTACAACTCTTTATTCATTTCTAGTATTTTTTTTTTTTGGTACCAGGGATTGAACTTGGAACCTTGTGCCTGCGAGGCAGGTGATGGAACCACTGAGCTAAATCCCTGGCCCATTTTTAGTATTATTTAAATATGTTAGTGATTCTGGACTATACTTGGAAATCAAAAACATGAACTACTTCACCAATATTTCTAAGCATATTCACTTTTTCTTCCAGATCTATTAATGCTTTAGAGGCTGGACTTGCCATGAATTAAGGTATGGTCTTTTCACTCCTATTTCACTTAACTTTATCCTTATTTTACTCTCTAGTTGTAAGACACCTAGATAATGACCATACATCTCACTGAATCTTCTCCCCCTTTTGCCACTCAACCAAACCAGGATCATATTTCTGCCCCATTTCTCTAACATCCCCAGCACTGATTAGGCATACTTTAATGGTTATAATTTTCAAATTTGGCAACTAGAATTTCAGAATTATAAGAAGATAGCACACACATATGTATAGATATTAATTCCAGTTCAGACTTAGTTCTGGACAGATGACAAAGACTGGGTCATTTCCTGAAGCTCCTGCAAAAAGGTGTTGACATAGTCTTTTCCCCTATTACCTACTATTCCCTTTGGATAAAGGAAAGTTCCTACACGCCTTTCTAATTCAAAACAGTAAACTAGATTTAATTCAGATCTGTCTTCGTTTTCAAATTATAATCACAAAATGAGCGAATTTCAGTTGTCTAGAAAAGAATTATCCTTATAATATTCACCAGAATATTCATGATAATATATTAATGTCACATTTCAAAAACCAAATTCAAGCAAATGCAACCTACATATTTCTAATAGGAAGTATCACATTCAAACTAATAAAGCTTCATTTAACACTCTATTGGTCAAAATCAATTATTCTACTTTTGGTTATTTCTTAAATAAATTGTTTCCTATCCTCAGTTTATGAGAATTATTTTTCTTCTGAAGTTCTTATATTTTATTTTTATTCTTTCTAACCAAATCACAGATGGCACCCTTTTTTATAATAAAGTCTAAGTCTTTATTTAAGCTTATTAAATGTGTTACACAAAGACTGCTTCCTGTTATCCATTTTAATTTTGTTTTTCCCTCCCACCTGCTTATGTCTCATCTCCATGGTAAGACGAGAATCCTTCTGCTGCTTGTCTTGGTTTTCCTTCATTCCAAGATCTTCCAAAATTCCAGAATCCACCACTTCTTTATGGAGCAGATGGTCCATAAATTTTTGAATGGTGATACTTTCCTCTTCTTCCTCCAAATAGCCACATAAATCTGGGAGAAACCAAAAAAAAAGGGAAATTAAAAAATTAATTGTAATGTAATACTCAAGTTTATATAAAGAACACAAAAAGAAGCCTTTTTTTTTTTTGCTTTTGGTACTGGGGATCGAACTCAGGTCCTTGCTCTGCGAAGCACGTGGCGGCACCACTGAGCTAAATCCCCGGCCCAAAAAAGCCATGTTTGGCAAATAGTAAATGATAATGCCAGATGGAGGAATACAGCTCTCAGCAATTACCTTCAGCTAAGAGGAAAAAGCTCTACTCATCAAGAACTGCTCTCACTTATGTCTCTTAAGAACTTCTTCACAGCCAAATCTAAAAGATATTACTTCAATTTAAACAAACTTGAAAACTCTACTAATAAAGCTTTACTGTATAAGGGACATAAAATAAATTACAAATGTTTAAAGTCTATAATAATTTTGTCACATACAAATGCTAGTAAAGCCATCACTACAATCAAGACAATGAACATATATATCAACCCCAAAAGTGACCTCATGCTGACTTGTGTTCTCTTCCTCTGGCTCCTCCCCACACACTCTGTACTGCTTCAGGGAAGCACAGAATAGCTTTCTGTCACAATAGATTAGTTTGCACTGTCTAGAACTTTATATAGATTAAACCATACACTGTATATTCTTTTTTTTTTTTTTTTGGTAGCAGGGATCAAACTTGGGTCCTTGTGCTTGCGCAGCAGGTGGCAAAACCACTGAGCTAAATCCCCAGCTCTGTATATTCTTTTTTGGTCTGGCTTCTTTCTCTCAGCACAACCATTCTGAGACCTAACCATTTGTGAGCATTGGTAATTTATTGGTTTTTATTTCTGAGTAGCACAGTATTCCACTGTATGACTACACCATAATTTAGTTATTTATTCATATGTTGGACAATTGGATTGCTTTCAGATTTGGGATATTACAAATAAGACTGTCATAACATCTGTATACACATAGAACATAGATTTCCTGCTGAGAAAATCCCTAGAAGTGCAATGGGTAGATTATATGATATATATATATATATATATATATATAATTTAATGCTTAATTTTTAAAGAAACCATTAAACTGTTGTCCAAAGTGGTTATACAATTTTATATTTTCCCACTAGCAATGTAGATGTTTCAGTTCCTCCACTTTCTTATCAGTACTTGGCCTGGCCAGTCTTTTAACCTCAAGCTATTTAAATAGATACTTTAGTTTTAATTTACATTTCCCTAATAACTAATGATACTAAATATCTTCCTTGTTGATATTTTTTAGTTGTTTAATACATTATTGAACGTGTGATATTGAAGTCTCCATTTATTGATATTGAATTGTGTATTTCTCCCCTCAATTTTTGTCAGTTTTTGCTTCATCTATTTTTGGATGTTAATATGTAGTGACAATATATTGTAATATATTAATATCACATTTCAAAAACTAAATTCAAGCAAATGCAATCTGTATTTCTAATAGGAACTATCATATTCAAACCAATAATAAAGCTTCATTTAACAGTATTGGTCAAATCCAATTATTCTAACTTTGGTTATTTATTAAATAATTGTCTCCTATTACATAAATTTTTCATTGCTGTTTTGTATATGGATTGGCCTCTTTGGTATTATAAAATGCATTTTGGTCTCTACCGACAATTTCTTGCATTAAAGCTTACATTTTTTCTGATATTAGCATAGCCATTCTAGATTTGTTTTGGTTACTATTTGCACAGTATATCTTTTTTCCATCCTTTTACTCTTTTTTTTTTTGAGACAGGGTCTCACTATGTAGTTCAGGCTGGCCTCGAACTCACTATGTAGCCCAGGCTGGCCTTGAACTTGTTGCAGTCTCCCTGGCTCAGCTTGTGCTGGGATTACAAACATGAGCCAATATACCCAACTTCCATCTTTTACCTTTCAACTTATTTATATCTTGAGTCTAAGGTTTCTTTGAGATAACATATAGTTATGCCATGTATTTTAATCCACTGTGCCAATCTTTGTCTTTGAACTGGAGTGTTTAAATCCATTTATATTTAATGTATTTCTTTTTTTTTGAAAGCATTATTTTCCCTTTAAAGGTCTTACATATTACTGATTTTTTTTCCCATTAAGTTTACTGGTACATTTTAGGTATAAAATACAGTTACATACATCATTGGGATCTTGTACCTTTACATGAGTGTCTTGGTTCTTATTTTTTTCCCCTTCTCCTGCCCTCCCTTCCCTATTTGCAAAGACTTTGTTTCCATTTTTTTCCTTTTCTCATGTTTTTTCTTTTCCCCTTTCCTTTCCCCTACCTCTCCCATTTCCCCTACTCCTTTAGACCTTTTCTTCCTATTACACAATATCAATAATACATTTTTAAAATTACAATATCAAGATCTAGAAGACAGTACCACAGATTTTACAGAATTTAAAAGGATATAGAAAGCATATTACAAAAATCCTTTTTGAAATAAATTTGACAACTTCTAAGAAGTACCTTGGAAGACAAAGTAATGAAACTAACTCTGGAGGAAATATAAAATTTGAATAGCACCTATTAAAGAAAGTATATTCCAACTTGAAAACCTACCTATATGACAACAACACGCTCATATACATTTTAACTGATAGATTATATCAAACATTTAAAGCAGAAAAAAGAAGGAACACTTCTCACTTCATTTTAGGAACGCAACATTGTGCTAATCCTAAAACTGCTGGATAAAGATAATAGAAGAAAAAAGTATGAACATAGAAATTTGTTTAACAAAACAAACTATTAGAAGTCAGATCTGGCAGGATGTAGAAAGTGGTTCTATTACAGGGATGGCAGTGTTGGTTCAGCATTGGAAGATCCACCCCTATAAGTCATCATTTTAACAGAGGAAAGGAACAAGCCATATGATCCTGTCAGTAGTTGGAGAAAAAGTATTGGACTAAATTCTACAGCTGTTCATGGTCAAAGCTATTAGGAGACTAGAAGTAGAACAGAACCTTCTCAACAGATTAAAGACATGTACTCCATACTTCCAGCAAAAATGCCTTATATGAATGGAGAAGATACAATGCTTTCTCCTTAAGGTGGGGAACAAGGGCAGATATGGCTACTCTTCATCTGTCCATTAAACTTTGAAACATAGGCCCAAACCAAAATAGTCTGGTGATAAAATGACACAATTAGAATAGGACTGGCAAGGTAGAAACAAAATCTTTACATGTAGATGAAATTATCATCTACAAAGAAAATATTAAGAAATCTCTAGGAGCCCTTAGAACTTGTATTTGAATTTAGCAGGATTAGAAAACACAAAGGTATATACAAAAATTCAGGTCCATGTATACTTGCTATAAATGAAGAACTGGATATTGAAATTTAAAAGTTATGTAGGAATACAGAGGACCTAGAAAAGTAAGAAGAAGAAAAAAACAGTGTTGGAAGACATTTAGTACCTAATTTTAAGACTTCCTCTAAAGCTACAGTTGGTTTAAGGAAAGACGTATAGATCATTGGAATAAAACAGAGAATCTAGAAATAGAACCACACATATATGGTCCAATGAGTTTTGAAAGATTATTTAATGTTAACATTTTATAGAATATAAACTCAATTCAAGAGCAGAGGAAAAGATAGTGTTTTCAGCAAATGGCACTAGAACACCTGGTATCCATATATAAAAAATTAACCTCAACCCTTTATTTCCATATATAAAAATATCTTGAAAGGATCTATGAACCTAAGTATGAAAGACTAAAACTATAAAGCTTTAAGAAGAAATTATAAGGAAAATGTTTATGAATTTAGGGTAGGCAAGAACTTCCTAGGATATAAAAAACATGATGGCTGGGGATTTAGCTCAGTGGTTTCGCAGCCTGCTGTGCAAGGGCAAGGACCCGAGTTCAATCCCTGGTACCAAAAAAACCACAAAAAACAAAAACCAAAAACAAGATGTATAAAAGAAAAAAATTGACAAATGAGATTCCATCAAAATTTAGAACTTTTTTCTTTTGGGTACCGGGGATCGAACTTGGAACCTTGCACTTGCAAGGCAGGCGCCAGAACCACTGAGCTAAAACCCCAGCCCCTAAATTTAGGACTTTAAATGATATCATTAAGAAAATGAAAAGTAGTCCTTAAACAGACCATATTTATAATGCATATAACCTATGACCAGAATATATAAAGAACTCTTACAGCTCATTAACAGACAACCCAATTTAAAAGTAGACACAAGAAGATGATAAATAGCCAGTACAGCACAAGGAAAGGTGTGCAACACTAGAATCAGAAAAATACTAATCAGTACAATAACAAGATTGAATTGGCTGGGACCTGCCAAGGGGCTCCGGCACCAGCAGCCAGATACCGAGGCTCTATTGAGCGGGAAAAGCCTCGGCACTGGCACTGTTTACATCGCGGAGAGCCGCCTGTCTTGGTTAGATGGTTCCGGATTAGGATCCTCCCTGGAATACCCCACCATTAGTTTACATGCTGTTTCCAGGGACCTAAATGCCTATCCCCAAGAGCATTTGTGTGTTATGCTGAATGCTAAATTTGGAGAAGAAATAAAAGAATCTCTTGATGATGAAGAGGAAGACAGTGATGATGATATTGAACCTATTACTGAATTTAGATTTGTGTCTAGTGATAAATCAGCATTGGAGGCGATGTTCACTACAATGTGTGAATGCCAGGCCTTGCACACAGATCCTGAGGATGAAGACTCAGATGATTATGATGGAGAAGAATATGACGTGGAAGCACATGAACAAGGGCAGGGGGCTGTCCCCACATTTTATACCTATGAAGAAGGATTATCCCATTTAACAGCAGAAGGGCAAGCCACATTGGAGAGACCAGAAGGAATGCTTTCCCAGTCTGTGAGCAGCCAGTATAACATGGCAGGGGTGCGGACAGAAGATTCAATGAGATTATGAAGATGGCATGGAAGTAGATACTACACCAGCAGTTGCAGGACAGTTTGAGGATGCAGATGTTGATCACTGAAAATGATTTATGTTGCTTTAAGGTTCTGCTCATAACTGTAGGAGAGAACTTGGTCCCTCTTCCCTCTTAAGAGAGGCTGATGAAAGTCTTTTTCCTTCTCCAAAACTCACTTAAACCATTCTTCCTCAAGATAAACTATACTGAGACAGCAAGTAGTCACCAGCAGAAGAAACTATGACCTTTATTAACAAAGGTGAATTAGCTTACCCAAGGGATATTTGTAGTTTATTATTTATCCTAAAGCTTTGTCTAGGTAACCCACTGACTAGGCCTGTAATTCCTGCCTTTGCTATATGCATTGTCTATGCTAGCAGGCCAGTATGGTAAAAATGCACAGGAATTGGGCAGGAAATAGGATAAAGTTAAGATGGGGGGGTAGTTCTTTGGGGCCTAGAGATACCCTTATCACTAAAAGAAAAGGCAGAGGTCTCAGAAGGATCAATCTCTGTCATTCTCCACAGGGGCAAGAGTCTCACTAATTTGGGGCCCAGATTAATTCACACCTGTCTAGCTGGTCTCTTGGGAAACATCCCAGTTGCAAATCCTACCCTACCATAAAAAAGTGCTTCTGGGTAGCTTCTGTCCTTTCCACCCTGTTTTTCCAGTCTGCTTTGTTATAGCCTCTGAGGTTATCCTTTGATTTCTGCCTTCTTAGGTTAGTTTTCTGTAACAGAACAAGTGAACTGGGATAAGGTCCTTAAAATACTCCTGGTGATAATTGTTTTGTCTTTGTAATAGCTTAACAAATAAATCTAGGTTTTCTATAAAAAAAAGATTCAATTATACACTCACTAGGGAGATGAAGTTAAAAGTTTTAAAAGAACAAATGTCAGGCCGGGGATTTAGCTCAGTGATTTTGCCACCTGCTGCGCAAGTGTAAGGACCTGAGTTCGATCCCCAGTACCAAAAAAAAAAAAAAAAAAGAATAAATGTCAGGTTAGGTTTGAACCAGTTAGAACTTTCTAATACTGCTAATGTGAATGTAAAATGATAAAACCCTTTTGGAAAACAATATAGAAATTTCTTGTATTACTGTTAAGAACCAACAGTCCTGTTCTTAAGTTTTTACTTGAGAGGAATGAAAACATATGTTGACAATAGATTTGCACATACAAGTTGAGCATCCCTTATCTGAAATTCTTGGGACCAGAGTGTTTCAGATTTTTGTTTGAAATCCACTTGATCTGCAAAGAGGATACTACTCCTGCTTTTTTTTCTTTTTTTTTTTCGGGTTCCTGTCACATGGAGTATTGTTTTCCACCCTTTAACTTTGAGACTATGAGTTTTTGAATTAAATGTTTCTTGTATGCAGCATATTGCTGGATCTTGCTTCTTGACCCATTCTGCCAGTCTATTTCTTTTGATTGGTGAATTGAGACCATTAACATTGATGGTTGTAACTCATACATATTGACTTATCATTGTCATGAGTTTTTCTTTTTGTTGGATTCTCCCCCTTTGTGTTTAAGCTCTTGTTGCACCTGATGGATTCATTCTGCTGGGCTTCCTGGGGTTGTGATCCTCATCGTCTTTTCCTAGGATAGTGTCTAAAATGTTTTGGAGTGCTGGTTTGGTATTCATGAAGTTTCTAAGGTGCTCTTTGTCATGAAAGTATCTTATTTCTCCATCAATTTTGAGAGATGGTTTTGCAGGGTACATCAATCTGGGTTGGAGGCTGTTTTCCTTTAGGGCTTGAAATATGTCACACCAAGCTCTTCCTGCCTTGAGGGTTTGCACTGAGAAGTCTGCTGTGATTCTGATGGGCTTTTCTTTGTATGTAATTTGTTTCTTTTCCCTAACTGCTTGTAGAACTTTGCTCTTCTGTTGGGTTTCTGGAATCTTAACAATTATATGCCTATGGGTAGATTTTTTTTTTTTTTTTGATCAAGGCTAGTTGGCGTCCTACATGCCTCACTTATCTGTATGTCAAGTTCTTTTCCCCTGCTTGGGAAGTATTCTGCCATCACTTCTGTGAAGAGTTTTTTTATGTCATCTGCACTCTCTCCTGTTTCTTCATTGACTCCAATCAGTCTTATGTTATTCTTCTTTGCATCGTCTAGCAGCTGCTGGATTGATTTCTTGTGGTCCCTTACAATTTTAAAGCAATTTTTCTTTTCCTGTTCACTAATTGCAATCTTATTTCCTATATCTAAAATTCTGTCCTCACATTGGTTCATTCTGTGGCATAGACTTTCAATGGAGTTTTTAATCTCCTGGAAATCTGTTTGCATCTGTTTTATGGATTGCATTTGTTTCCTATGTTGGGATTCCATCATGTTCCTCAGCTCCTCTCTAGATTTATTAGTCATGCCTTGCACTATGAGCACAATCTCTGCTGTTATCTGAGAAATTATTTCTGATTTCATTTTTTCCAGATCCTCTTTTGTTGCCAGTTCAGGGAGTCCAGGTGGTTGAGTATCAGAGTGTTCCATCTCGTTTTCTTTTGGGGTTGTTGTAGGTGATCTGGAAGTCTGGTTTTTAGACTTGTTTATGTGTCTTCTCATTTGGACGGTGTGTGTGGGGGGTTGCTGCTGGCGCCCACGTGGCTCACCTTCTCTCTGCTGGCGGGGGTGGTACGGCGGCCTGGAACCCTCCTCTTGTGTGCTGGGACCAGCTCACCTCCTCTCTGCTGGCAGGGGTCTATATTTAATGTGTTTCTGATAAAGTAGTTTTATGTTTGTCATTTTGATATTTGTTTTGTATACATCTTATTTTTTTATCAAAGAATTATCCTTGAGAAGTTTTTTTCAGAAGTTGATGTTAGACCAAAAAAAAAAACTAAATGAAATTTTAGGGGCCAGGGATTTAGGTCGGTGGAGCCGCCACCTGCCTTGCAAGCAGAAGGTCAATCCCTGGTATCAAGGTTCAAAAGGTTCAATCCCTGGTACCAAAAAAAAAATAATCTAGAAGAAGTAGGTGTTAGATTTTGTAGGTGCTTTTTTTTCTACGTGTACTTACATAATTACATATTATTTTTTGGGGGGGGTAAACATCGTTTTTAACAAAGTATTTTGTTCAATATTTTGACCATTAAAAAAACCCCACTTCTACCAGGATAAGATGACTGAGGCTTGATATGACACCCAGCAATCCAAGTGAAGGGATATAAGAACTATTTATTAGCATTCTATCAAAGGCAGTAATAGTGTCACTATATTTTATAGGTTTGTTTCAGAACAAATATGAAATACTGAAACATTTCATTTTAATAACAGCACTAACGGCACTAGTAAGCTAAAAAATGTCCAGAAGGCAACAACCAGGACGTTAAGATCTATAAATTATATGGCATAAAGAATCGCTGATAGTACTGGTACTATTAGTCTGGGAACATTGAAGAATATGGTTAGATATGATTATAACTTCCCCAAAATAAAAATACTGTTCTTGAGAGAGAGAGAGGTCATATTTTCTGTTGCACTAAAAAGTTACTGAGATCAAAATTCTAATTCTTCTGAGGGACAATTCTATGAGAATTAGAGCTTCATAATATAGATGAATGTCTATCTGGGTAGGTGAGGAAAGTGTATTAGACTATGCAATCTTAAAGGATTCTTCTAACTTTCAGAGCTTATGACTATGTGAATACCTAGCTGGAGATTCTGTAGCCCTGAGTGAGGGGAATGCTGCTAGCTGTCTTCATAAAGAAAATTTGAGTCATTCCTGAGAGCTGCCCCCACTATCACCAGCCTAGAGTGATGCTCAGAGAAAAAAACCCTCAGATCCTTGAGTGCATATACAGAGCCCTCACAAGTTAGCTATTTAACTTATCTGACCCTCACTTTGTACAAAAGTAGAGGAAAGACAGAAGAAAGGTAATAACCTCCCTTATAAATAATAAAGATATGAATCATTTAAAAAATATAAAATGATATATTAATGTTTAAATGTAGTTTACATCAAAGTCATCCAATGATATAGGAGCAAGAGGTATTTTTAATTGGTATTATTATCATAAGCAAAATTACAAATAGCAGAATATTTTGATTTTTAAAAACTGTAAATTTGTCAAGGATATAGTGTAAGAATTATATTCAATCAAGAAAAACTAAAGCCAATAATAAAACTAAACAAAACACAGAAAAGTCAAATATATCATTTATTATTCAAAGCAATTTTACAAACATTAGACTCATGTGTTAGATGATAAAGCTTTGAACAATCAGGTAAGGTCTTACCATCAAATCTGTCATATTCCCAATGGCCCTTGGCTTCTGGCCCAGGAGCAGCACTTGAAATAGTGTTTTCAGCACCCTCTTCTCCATCGCTTGCTAATTCTTGCTTAAGTTTGGTGCCTAACCAGTCATTGACTAGCTCCTGAGCTATCAATAAAACAAAAACATCTTTTAAATATTTCAATTTCTTTAGTCACTGTCTTCATTTTTTTCAATAAATATTACTTGAACATCTGTCATGTATCAAGGACTATTCTACATGCTGGGAATATAGCAAGGAAGAAAACTGGAAAAATAAACTTGAAGCTTACATTCTAACTGGGAAAGAGAGAAAAAAAATAAATATGAGAAAAACAAAGCAGGGAAAGGAGAAATGGAGTCTAGAAATGGAAGATGGGTATTGTAGTTGCAAACTAGGTAGTCAAAGAGTGCCTCATGGAGAAGATATCTGACCAAAGGAAGGGAGGGAGTGAGCCATACGGACATATAAGGAATATTATACCACGCAGAGGAAAAGCATGTGCAAAGGTCTTACAGTGGGAGTGTCCAGAGTGTTGGAGAAATAGCAATGAAGCCAGTGTGGCTGGAGAGGAGTGCGGGGGACAAACGTCCAGGAGTTAGGTGGATGGATGTATCTAATTGTGTTTAAGAAACAGAATGAGCTTGAAATATGCCCTTACATGTAATAATGGAGTTAACTCCAGAGCAAATTGCCTTCAGAACAGTAGAAACAAAAATTAAGAGCAAGACTAAGAAAAGCTTCCATTCTGTACTTTGAAATGCACTATGTGTAATACTTTAAGAACTTTTAACATCATAGCTAATAATGCATTCTCTTACCTTCTGTGTAGACATCATCATGATCCTCTATTTGCTTGGATGTTTCCAAATCTATCATTTGGCCCCAAACCCTTCCAGGTAAATCTGAATTTCTGGCAAAAAATGTGTTGGAAACTGCAAATTCTGAGGCTACCTCCACTCTCTTCAGTATAACAGAAAAAAGATGATCCATTAAGATGGCAGTAATCTTGTTCAGGGTTAGAAAATTTCTCTCCTAAGAATCTAATTTTCTACCAACTACAACTACTAAGATTCTTTCACTTTTCCATTTTTGATGGAACTATGAGGTTTAAACATTGATAGCAAATAATTACTTAGTTTCACATATTATGCTATGTCATCACGTTCTAACAGCTGTTCACAATATGTATATAAAGGTTATTTAAGCTTTAGATAACTTTGTTCAGTACATTACTAAGTGAGGTTCTGAGACCTGGATATTTTATTTTAAACAAAAATACTGGATTTTATTAGTTTCCATGCCACTAGAGCATGCATACGAATGTGAACCAGAGCCTGAGTAATTACAGTTTTCTCAAATTACTACTCTTGAAAGAAACTTCCAATTATATATTAGACAAACTATAAGTTCAAAAAAATAGAAGCAAACAGTCATTGATCTGAAATCATTCACAATGTTTAACTCAATTGCAATTTAGTAAAATTTTGATTAAATTCATGGGATTGGGAAAGCAAATGTGAGAGGTAGACAAACTACCCTGGAATTTTGAGTGAACTGCACAGTAGAAAAATAATTTATTTTACATCTAAACATCTGATTTGTGCTCTCCTCAAAAATCTGCTTTCCAAAAAAACCCAAAAAAACAAAAACCAAAAATACACTTGTGTTCCCCTATGCTTTCTGTCCTCTATCCTCATAGTCTTCCAACTCAGGCATTGATGACTACTTTCTTTCAGTTCTTCAGGAGGAAAGCATTGGAATCTTAAGCCAATCCCTATCCCCTCTCCATACAATGTGAGGAAATCTTCCTCACACTGTTTTCAAAATGTATTTAGAATCTGACCCCTTCCCATCACTTCCACTATTACCATTTCAGTCCAAGTCAAAATAATTTCCTGACAGGTTTTCTGGAATAGCCTCTCACTGCAGAATGAGGGAACCCTTTAAAATGAAAGCCACATCATCAGAATGGATTAAAAAAAACCCAGATGTGCTGAATACAAGAAACACACTTAATAGTTTAAAAAAAGTGCACAGATTAAAAATCAAAGGATGAAAAAGAATATTCCATGCAACCAGAGACCCAAAACAAGCAGGAATAGCTATCCTATTTTCACACAAAGTAGACTGCAAGCTAAAAATGATCAAAGGAGACAAAGAAGGTCACTATATACTGGCAAAGGGAACAAATAAACAGGAAGAGATATCAATGATAAATACATATGTACTGAACACCGGTACACCCCACTTCATAAAACAAATAGTACTGGACAAAAGAGATGAGATAAACATCAACACAGTCATAGTAGGGGACCTCAACACCCCATTTTTCACAAATAGATCAGCTGGACAAAAAAAATAACAAAAACTATCAGAGTTGAACCATACCTTTGAATAAGTGGACTTACAGAGTGTTCAACCTAACAACAACATTCTTAGTAACACATGGAACTTTCTCCAAAATAGACCATGAGGCCATAAATCTTTCTTAAATAAGTACAAAGGAATCAAAATAATCCCAGGCATATTATCAGATCAATACAATCAATAGTAAGATAACCCATAGAAATTATGTAAACACATAGAGATTAAGCAGTACACTTTTGAATAGCCAAGAGTCACAGAGGAAATCAAAGAAAAAAATCAAACACTTCCTAGAATCAAACAGTACCCAGTGAAACATTCCTGAAACTATGGGACACAATGAAAGCAGTTCTAAGAGGGAAGTTTATAACTGTGAATGCTCACATCAGAAAAACAGACAGATCCCAAATGAATGACTTAATAATACACTTCAAGGCCCTAGAAAAATAAGAATAATCAATACCTAAAACTATGACAAGGAAGGAAATTATAAAGATCAGAATGGAAATTAATGAAACTGAGACTAAAAAAAATACAAAGAATCAATGAATTGAAGAGTTGGTTGTTCAAAAGGATAAACAAAACAGAAAAGAAAACAAAAAACCCACAAAATGATAAACAAAAGACACAAAACATTAGCCAAACTTACCAAAAGAAGAAAAAAAAAAACCCATATCAATGCAATTAGAAAGGAAAAGGCAAAATAACAATGGAAACTCCCCAAATCCAGAGGATTATAAGTAGCTACTTTGTGACTTTGTACACTAATAGAAGAATCTAGAAGAAATGAAGATTTCTGGATGTAAATGAATTACCAAAACTGAACCTAGAAGTTATAAAAATACCAAACAGTCCAATAACAGGCAATGTAATTAAGGCAATAATAAGAAAACTTAACTAAGAAAAGCCCAGGACCCAGTGGACTCACCACTGAATTCTACAAGAACTTTAGGAAAGATCTAACATCAATACTCTTCAAACTTTAACAAAATCAAGAGTAAGAATACTCCCAAAGTCATTTCGGGAAGTTAGCATTACACTGATACCAAAAATAGACCAGGACTTACCAAAAAGTAAAACTACAGGTCAATCTCTTAAATGAACATAGATGCAAAAATTGTCAAAAATATACTGGTAAAAAGAATACAACAAATCATCAAAAAGATCATATACATTATGACCAAGTTGTCCCAGGATGCAAGAATGGTTCAACATATGCAAATCAGCAAATGTAATACAGCACATAAACAGAAAGAACAAAAACCATATTATCATCTTATTAGATGCAGATATGCCTTTGATCAAATCCCAACATCCATTTATGATAAAAACCCTGAAGAAAATAGGAGTAGAAGGACCTTATCTCAACCTGATAATGGCCTTTTATGACAAACCTAGTGTCAACATCATACTAAATTGTGCAGAAATGAAAACTTTCCATCAGGAACAAGACAAGGTTATCTACTCTCATCACTCTTATTCAACAGAGTACTAGAAACTTTAGTCAGAGGTATCAGGCAAGAGAAAGAAAAAAAAGGAATACATAGAGGAAAGGAAGAGGTTAAACTATCCTTCCTTATTCACAGATAACATGATCCTATATGTAGAAGACCTAAAAAATTCCACTGATTCTTAGAACCAATAACATCAGCAATGTAGCATGATACAAATCAACACATTAAAAATTAAAAGCATTTCTGCACACCAACAAGGAATACATTAAGAAAGAAATCAAGAAAACAATAGTGTTCACAATAAATTCAAGAAAATTAAATGCCTAAGTATTAACATCACCTAGGAAGTGAAAGACCTCTACTCTGAGAAAGAAGATCAAAGACAATACCAGAAAGTGGAGTCATCCCCTGATCCTGGTTATGCAGAACTAATACTATCAAAATGGCCATAATACTAAAACTGATTTATAGATTTAATGAAATCCCAATCAATATACCAACAATATTCTTCACAGAACTAGAAAAAACAATCCTAAAATTTATATGGAGCCAGAAGAGACCCTGAATAGCAAAAGCAATCCTGGGAAAAAAGAGCAAAGCAGGAGGCATCACGATCTCAGATATATTACAAAGCCACTGTGATAAAAAGAGTACGCTACTGGCACAAAAACAGAAAAGTGGATCAATGGAACAGAAGAGAGGATGCAGAAAGAACCCCAGGCACATTGAGCTATTTTATCTTTGACAAAGAGGCCAAAAACATATGCTGGAGAACGATAGCCCCTTCAACAAATAGTGCTAGGAAAACTGACTACCCATATGCAGAAGATTGAATCTAGACCCATATCTCTCATTATGAACTAAAATCAAAGAAAAATGAATCAAAGACCTAGATATTAAAACGGAAGCAATATGCTGAAAGAGGAAATAGTCAGAACTCTTGGAGACTTAGGCATAGGCAAGAACATTCTGAACAGAACCCCAGTTGCACAACAGATAACACAAAGAACCAATAGTCAATTTAATTTCATGAAATTTAAAAACTTTGTAAGGGGAAAAGGTCTATAAATAGGGAAAAGCCTCATTGAGCTTTCTGGCTAATCCCGACCAAAAAAAAGTTAAAGCTTCACCGCAGAAAGCAATTACCAGGACAAGAGAGGCAGACAGGCAGAGCACAAGGAAGCCAGGTGCTCAAAACCAAGATAGCCGCCCCTCACCCACCTCCAATAAAATGCAACAGACAAGGGGCAGCCACTTAAAAGAAAGCTATATATATTCATTCCACTCTAGGGCCACTATATGAGAACACCAGCCCCCTTAATTGCTAACTCAACCTTATATATAAAGTCCTTTTTAGTAAACCTGTAAATTTTAAGATAAGACTCTGACAAGCTCACTTAAAAATAGCCAGAAGGATGATGGCACAGCAATTAGGGATCTTGGGGCCTGGGATTCACCTATGACACACCAGGAACCTAATCAGATTATGACAAATTCCAGGCAGGGAGTAGGGCCCTTGACGCCCTATAAAAACATCTTAAAACAATGGGCCCACAAACATGCAGGTCCAGACCCCCTTCCTTCTTATAAGGTAACTGTCTGTCCCTTGCTTCTCTTCCTTCTTTCAAATAAAGTGCTTCTATTCTCCCTTCTAAACTTAATATTTCTAATTCTTTACTGGTATAAGTTTACAATTCCCAGTTGCTGTGCTGATATGGTGCGCTTCATAACCCCGAGATGTGACAGCTTCTGCACAGCAAAGGAAATAACCCACAGAGTGAAGAGACATCCTATAGAATGATAAAATATTTTGCCAGCTACACCTCAGAGGACTAACATCCAGAATTACAGAGAACTCAAAAAAATTAGACCCCCCCTTAAAGTAAAAGACCTAATAAAAAATAAGCAATTGAAATCTACAGACACTTCTCAGAAAAAGAAATACAAATATCAAATGTAAATTGAAAAAGTTTGAGAACTACTTAGAAACTGGTGGATTTAGTCAGAAGTTATTTATAGTAATAGTTTCTGTGGATAGAAACTGAACAAAGAAATAGAAACTGAAGGAAAATAATTGTGTACATGGGAGACTGATTAAAATACAAAGGCAAGGAATCCAGACTACACAGCTGAAGACTTTAGATAGGAAAATGCAATCATTCAGCAATCAGAATGGACCACATGGTCAAATAAAAGACTTCTTGTTTTTTTTTTTGAGATGAGAGATTTGAGGGAATAGTGGAGAAAGAGCTACTATAGGAATTTCATCCAACTTTTTTTTTGGTACTGAGAATTGAACTTGGGACCTTGTGCTTGTAAGGCAGGCGATGGAACCACTGTGCTAAATCCCCAGCCAATCTAATATACAGATAGCTAAGATCAAGTTTACTTATTTATTTGGTACCGGGGATCGAACTCTGGTACTTGTGCTTGCAGGGCAGGCGGCGGAACCACTGAGCTAAATCCCTGGCTTACTATAGGAATTTCTGAGGAAATGATAAAAATCTAAGTCAAATTGGCTCACAACTATATAAGGCAGTAAAATGGTATATCAATAGGACTGAGCAGAATGTTGCCCTCCTATTTTACTTAGATCTTATAAGATTACTCTAGATGAGATGGTAACTAGCTATGTCAGAAAGCCCTGGAGGGACCTGGCACAGGGACTCTTAACACCACATGCAAGCTAGGCTTACTGGATACTGAATGGTCCTCTCAGAGGCCAGCCTTCATCATGCTTGTCTCCTGAATCATGCCTTCTGCAGTAGCAAGAAGCCTCTCTTGCCTCATCTAGATTAATCCCTCCCACTACATGCTTCTGTTACATCTTTAATTTTCCCATTGACTTTTGGTAAGTTGTTTATACTCCACTGGACCATAAACTCTGGGTAGGCAAGGATTGTACTTGACCTGTGTCCTGTTTTAGTTCTAGTGCTCAATGTAGTTGGCTAGTATTTAGTAGGCACTTAATAAATACCAGCCCATCTGGCTTTATGCTCACGATGCATGCCAATTTAGGTAAGTAGTAACTCTTCAAAATACTACCTAGAAGAGGATATTTTTCCCAGGAAAATACTGTGTGATATTGAACTATATGGTACACATTTGAATTGATCATGACAAGCTGCTAAACTGACACTCAAGAGGCACAGCCCTGGAGTGATTTAAAGGTACTTTCAATCTATGGTATCTGGACTCAGAAATAAACATCTGAGGACTGGAAGAGATCTCAGAAGTAATCTAACCCCATCCCCTCTCACAGAATGTTCAAACACATCCTTCATTAGCCTAAAATTAAGTGTCCTTTTAGAATATCTCCAGTGACAGAAAACATCCCTTTATGAGGATGCTAACCCCATTTCTGGATTGCTCTAGATATTAGAAAATTCTTGCGATGCACATGTAGCTTCTACCCATTGGTCTTGTGTCAGTGTTAACTATAGTAAAGTCTTTCACCTCCAAGGAAGGCTTCTCTTCTCTTGTTCTTTTCATCCTCTTCACGGGATACCTGTTTTCTCATCATTCACACTTAAATGCTTTCATGACAAACAACAGAATAATTAAAAAAATGATAAAAAAGTATAAAATTGAGGCCACATATATGGTAACATGGGAGTAAAAATAGCAAAATAAGTGCAGATTGGAGATCTATTAGTATTTCTTTACCACCTGATTATGCCTGACTCTGAATTCTCTTTCTAACCTAATTTTGAAATATCCTTACCTTAAACCAGTACTCCACATTGTCAGGATCAAAAGCAGGCTGTAGAAAATATATACAGAATATTAATAGCAATATCTTTATCAATTTAGCCACTTAATCTAGCCTTCTGATTAAATCCCGTGATAGTATCCTTTTAGTCCCCAAAATGTTTCACTGGAAAATTCAGTACTATTTACCAATGAACGAACACAAACTAACAATACAAGAAAGAGGCCTAAAGATGTCTCTAGGTCATTATTTCTTATCTAGGCCTAACCTGACATTCTGATTTAATTGGTCTGGGATTGGGCCCAGACATAAGTATTTTTTAAAGCTCCCATGGTTATAAGATACAGAAATCCAGTGTATAATATTCTTCATAAGAACCCAAAGAAGCACTGACTAATTAACCAGACTATCCAAGTGATTTTCTGCTTGGGGAAGGGTATGTTATTCTCCTTTTTTCAAGAGTTGCCTGTAGCCAGATGCTTTTCCATCTTTTCCCACATCAGAAATATGTTTGGTCAACAAGAACAGGGGGGTTGGGAAAAGAGTTAACATTTGACTTCTACTGCTTTACCAAGCAGAAAATGAAGCAGAAAAGAAATTATTTTCTACCCTGATATTAATCTAAAACTAGAAATAAGACCATTAAAGAACCTTCTTTCTTTACTGTTAACTCCCAGAAGCTTGCAGAATTCCCTCAAATAGTCACTTCTTAAAAAGAGGCATTTGGGCCAGGGATCTAATTAGCTAAGCAGCACTGCAGTTTGATCACCCGTACAAAAAAAAAAAAAAAAAAAATTAAAAAAGAGACATTTGCTTGGCTAAAAATTCAGCTGCATTTTTATAATAAGGTGATATCTATACTAGCATACTAAGACATAGAGGTGGGAAAGATATAAAACTCTTTCACTTACCTAACACTTCATCTTAAAGCATCTCACAGATAACTAATTAATGAAGCTGTACTACTGAATAACTTTTTCACTACAACAAAGAAAGAGCTGATTCTATCAAAACATAACTAGGGCCGGGGATGTAGCTCAGTGGTTTCGCCGCCTGCTGCGCAAGCGCAAGGACCCGAGTTCAATCCCAGGTACCATAAAAAAAAAAAAATTTATTCCTGGTATCAAAATAAATAAATAAATAAATAAACTGAACTTCAAAGAGCTCGCGTTTTAACTTTTTAAATCATCTATCAGTAACAATGAGCAGTATCAGCAAAAGTCCCTCCTTTTGGAGTCCTAAGAGAGTGTCCCAATTTTTCACTTTTCTTCTTCAAATCTATGTTCATAAGCTATTTTGGAACCAGTCTATTATGCAACTGATCCATTGCAATAGGACCAGCCTCAGTTTCCAAGTTTCTTTAATGCCCCAGGGTAAGCCCTTCAGTATCTGAAGCAAGATATTCACTAAGTGGAATATGTCTTGTGCCTGTAGTTGGTATATTTTAGAATAAACCACGAGAACAATTGCACGGGAACCTCGCAAAGGCCACTCATCTACAGGATTTTTTTAAGCAAAGTGTAACTGAAAGGTGAAAATAGTTGATGAAACTGCTCTGAAGCTCAAAGCTAAGAAGCCTCTCTGTCTTAGTGCTTTCATTTACATCTATAGCGTTTATTTTTGTGACTGTTAAAAAGGTAGTCTGAATGGCATACAAAGTGTGACTGTGACTTTGTATATGTTTCAAGTTTAAAATAAGGTTATTTTTTCGTGTCATCAGGAGCTAGTGCATTAAAAGAGGTAACAGATATACAGAGGATTTTGGGGGGAACATGCACATAACTTACTTTAATCACCCTCCCCCCATTACCTTTCTTCCCTCTCCCTCAATCACGTTTTCCGGAGGATTTCAATGTATATGATGTATTTTGATCACATTCATGCTCCCTATTACCCGCCTTTACACCCTTCCCCTTTAATGATGGTTGAATTTAGAAATTCCCATGCGAATCAAGTCCTGATATATTTAATAAACACTTGGATTGCTGAGTTTATTTAGTTTATGTAAAATTGGAAGGGAGGGGATATAAACAGAGTACTCAACGTGATGATCTCTCCTTTTCAATAAAAATCAGTTGCTCCAGATTTGCAAAACAAAAAATGAAATACGCAGGAAGTATCCTAAAATTGGTGGCAGGAGAGGGTGAGGGCTAAGCGCGCGAATTGCCTTCACCCTGGTGGGCATTAGCAGAGTTCTCGGGTTTTAAAAAAAAGCGTTAGATGGAAACAGTTCTTCCATGATGCTGCCCACCAAAGCCGTGAGATACACAGACCCTTCAGCTCCTAGAACCACTTCACTCAGGTCAGTGTTGGACCTGATGCCGACAAGGCCAGGTAAAGGTTCCCTGGAGGGAAGAGGGGGGAACCGTGGGAGGGAAGCGGCTGGATTCGGGACTAGGCAGCGTCTTGGGCCTGTCCCTGCCCTCTCAAGCTCCCGATACGGATCACCTTGGGATTCTGCTTCCTCGCGAACCATTTCCAGCGATTCAGCCCCAAGCTCTTCCTTGAAGTGGACCTTTCCTGGGACGCCAGCAGCATTTTCCAGGTTCAAGTCCGGACAGAGGCCACAGCTGCAACAACCGCCCTTCTGCTCACGCTGCTTCCGGGTTGTATTGGGAGTTGTAGTTCCTCCACTCACTCAAGAAGAGCAAGTGTCTGGCGGCGCGGAACCACTACTCCCAGAAAGCTTTGCGCAGTCTGAATGTGTTTGCTCAGTTACCACGGCAACACCCAGGGTCCTCAGGGCTTGCATCCAAGGACCTTTGCTTCTTTTTGGCGCTTGGTGATAACGTATAGCTTCCTGATTGGCTCTGCACCGGAGGCGGTGGTTTGGGAGGACCAAGAATTCTGTGAGCTGGACACGTGGTTATGATCTGTGAGGAGTTTGGGGAGTTCTAGAGCCCAAAAGACTTGTGGAGTTTGCCGGTAAGTGCTTCTTTTTCTTTGTTGATGTAGGGCTGCTAGTTATGAACGAGTCACGTCGCGCCCAGGCCCTTCCTGGTTATGTTACAGAATTGTAATTGTACCTGCTACATGTCCCTCCTTCCGTTTTTTGAGTTTCCTGGTGGATCTTGGCTTCTCCAAGTTCGGGGACTCTCAAATCATGTGAGCGTCGCTGACATCTCTTGAGAACTAAGGTCCGCCTTTCGACCAGCCTCTGGGCCAAGTTCCTGGAGAAGATTCTTTTCTAAACTAACTAGGGTACTTGGGAGGGTAGGATGTTCTCCAGAGCTAGGCGCTTAGCGAGGTCTGGGACCCCGGAAAAGCCTTTGGGTAAATGAACCCAACCTTAATTGGCTGAGCTTAGATGTTGTCAGAGACAATCCACTCTTGTATATATGGGTTTATGAAGCAGAGTGGAGATTTCGAGCCAGTGCTTTGAACCAGCTACTTGTTGGATGTATGGCCTTAGGAAACTTACTCTCAGACTCAGTTTTTCTCTTTGACAAATCAATACAAAGCCAGCAACTGCAAGTTAAAATTCACTTGAAATTGGTGGAAAACGAGGTCAGGGAAGCTATGCCCTCAGACGTTGCAGCGATCCTAGGACCTGCCCTGTAAGTTAAATGTCCACCAAAAAGGGAGTGGTTAATGTGAGACCAAAGTGAACCTAAGAAACGCCATCTTGGCCTGTGAGTGAACTCCCCTTGTGCCCCTCCCCTTACAGAGTGCTGGAATTCCCCTGAAGATGTTTTTCTAACTGCTTGCTCTGCTTCTGTGAACATGCTTTATTGCTCCCTGGAAACAGATGGTGCCTGGTGCCTCCCTGTAACCACCGAACCCTGTAACCACAGAATGTCCTGTCTTGATAAGATAGCTGGGATGTGAAAAATATTCTGCAACTGGTTGAAAAACATGTTGCCCTCTCCCTGAACTTCTTTGTTTGAGCTACCTATAAAAGCTGTGCTGTTCCCTGCTTCAGGGCTTCACTCCTTTTAGAGGGTGAAGTCCACGTGCGTGAATAAATTCCTTTCAGTTTTAACTTTGTCTTTGTCCCAGTGTTTGGTGATTTTCTCACTCGCATGACATAACATTTTGGAGGCCCCAGGGAGGTCACCATCACTTGGTGACTTCTGTCTGGCAGATGGCCCCTGTCTCAGGCCGCTGTGGCCCAAGATAGGCCCGGGGAGGCCACCTTGACCATTTGATCAGGCCCCTGGGAGCTCGGGTCCCAAGCAGAGGATTCGGGTTGTTCCAGCCATCCTGAAGGGAGTTTATCTGGAAAACCTCCAGAGGTCAGGTGAGAATCTCATAATAGTCAGTGGATCCTACAGAGGGCGAAAGGGAAGTCGGACACGGCGCTAATTCCCACACCCGGGACTTTGCCTCAATGGTAGGAAGTCCCCTGGTCAGTTTATCTCTTTGGTAGAGAAGGCTATAGTCTGTCTAAATATCTGTGTATCTGTTGTCTGTTGTCTGTCAGCTTGCTCTGTGTGCCATTTGCTTCCAGTCTCTTTTTGCAGTAAACCATGGGAACCGGACAATCTGCTCCCTCCACCCCCCTTTGATTGTGTGTTACAACATTTCTCTCAGATTTATACCCCACAGAAAGCACATGAATTTGGCATCAAGTTCTCAAAAGGAAAACTCCGGACCCTGTGTCAATTAGAGTGGCCGTCGTTCGGGGTGGGATGTCTGAGTGTGGGAACTTTTAGCATTCAGGCTACCTGACAGGTTTGGAATCGGGTCACGGGAAAGGGAGGGCCCCATCACCTGGATCAATTCCCTTATATTGATGTTTGGATGGACCTAGTAGAAGACCCCACCTCTTTTCTTACCTGTCCGAGAGTTGCCCAGTCATCTAGGTTTAGCAAAAATAAGGTCCATCGCCATTTCATCCGATGGCAGAGTTCCCGAGAGACGGCGAATGTGTTTGTTAGTAAGCCTCTTTTAAAACGTAAGGTTTTCCAGGCTCTGTGGGACAAGGACAACTTCTGACCTCTTCCGCCCCTGTATCGGACCCAGGATGAAGAACCTGAAGAAGACCCTGACTCTCCTTTTGATTCCGCCCCCACTAATCCCTCTGCCCCACCCACACCATCTTACTCCTGTCTCCCCCTCATACCCAGTCAGGACAGTCTTACAAGCCTCAAGGGGCGACCAGTCAGGTAACGTCCACTGTCCTTCCTTTCAAACAGGTTGAACCCGGTGGGGGATTCATGTATGTTCCTTTTACTATCGGTGACCTTTATAATTGGAGAAATCAAATTGCTCCTTTTTCAGAAAAACCCCAGGCCTTAATTCATTTTCTATAGTCTGTTTTTCATACTCATCAGCCCACCTGGGATGACTGTCAACAACTCTTCCATACCCTCTTCACCACAGAGGAATGGGACTGAATTTTCCAGGAGGCCATCAAAGCGGCCCTAGGTCCCAACCCCGACCTTGGTCCCAGCACTCCAGCTTATCTGCAGAGAGCAGAGGCTGAAGTGCCGACCCGCCTACCAGACTGGGACCCCAACACTGATGCAGATAGGAGAGACCTGGCCAGTTACCACCATCACCTTTTACAGGGACTCCGCCAAGTGGCTAGGAAGCCGACTAATTTGACCAAGGTGAGTGAGGTGAAACAGAATAAGATGGAGTCCCCTGAGGCTTTCTTAGAGTGCCTTTTAGAGGCATATCAGGTCTATACACCTATTAATCCTGATACTCCAGAAAACACAGCTGTGATAAATCTGGCTTTTGTGTCTCAGGTGGCCCCAGATATTAGAAAAAAAACTTCAGCAATTGGAAGGGTTTGAGGGAAAAAACAGGTCTGAGCTCCTGAGTATAGCACAAAAGGTTTTTGACAATCGGGACTCCCCGGAAGAGGCAGTCGCCAGGAGGTTAAGAAAGGTTTATCATTGCTGCTCTCAAAAACTATGAGACAAGCAAACAGACTGGGAGACCCAAGCCAGAGAGACCCCCATGGCCTAAGCTCGGAAGGGACCAATGTGCCTATTGCAAACAGACTGGACATTGGAAAAATGAGTGCCCCCTCAAAAAAGAAAAAAAGGGACAGAACCAGAAAAAAACACAGGAGGTTTTGGCCTTTGAGTATATGGAATAGGAAGGTCAGGGCTTGTTCAAACTGAGCCCCTGCAAGCCCATGGTAAAATTAAAAATTGGGGGCACACCAATTAATTTCCTGGTATACGCCGGAGCAGCTCATTCGGTACTAACAAAACCTTTGGGAAAGTTGACAGAGCAAGAGACTTTGGAGCTACTGGCAAAGGCACAAAAGGTTATAAGTGGACAACTGCACGAACGGTAGACTTGGGTCATGGGCAGGTGACCCACTTGTTCTTGGTGATTCTGGAGTGTCCATACCCCCTGCTAGGTAGGGACCTGTTGAGAAAATTGGGAGCCACAATTACCTTTACAGAAGAAAAGGCAAATTTAAAACTAGGCGTCCCTCAGGGGACTATCAAGATTATGGTGACTTGTCCATTGACTTCTGAATACCTGTTACTCGTGGAGCCAAAGGACGAATCGCTCGGACAGATTAAAATGTTACAAAAAGAATTTCCACTCATATGGGCTGAAACTAACCCCCCCGGACTGGCAAGCCACCAAATTCCAATAGCGATCCGTTTAAAATCTAATGCCCAGCCAGTTTCTGTCTGACAGTATCCCATCAAGAAAGAGGCAAAAGAAAAGATTTGGGCACACATCAACCGACTTCTAGATGCCAGAATCTTAAAGCCATGCCAATCACCTTGGAACACTCCACTCCTGCCTGTCCAAAAGCCTGGTCCTTCTGACTGCAGGCCTGTCCAAGACCTCTGAGAGGTAAACAAAAGAACTGAGACTGTACACCCCACTGTGCCAAATCCCTATACCCTGCTAAGCCTCCTGCCTCTGCAATGACAAGTTTGCACTGTCCTGGACCTCAGAGATGCCTTCTTCAGTCTGCCATTGGCTGAGGTGAGTTAGCCCCTTTTTGCTTTCGAATGGGTGGACCCGGAAGGAGGGTACTCAGGACAACTGACCTAGACAAGACTGCCACAAGGGTTCAAAAATGCTCCCACCCTGTTTGATGAGGCTCTAAATAGGGACTTGGCTCCGTTCAGAGTGTCTCATCCTGAGGTGACCCTTCTGCAGTATGTAGATGACCTAGTAGCGGCTGATTATCAGGACACCTGTATGGCAGGTACTAAAGACTTGTTGAGACTGTTACAGAAATTGGGATATGGAGTGTCAGCCAAAAAGGCCCAGATCTGTGCCTCCTGGGTCACTTATCTTGGGTACAAAATTGATGGGGGCACCCAACAATTGTTCCAGAGATGAAAACTAGCTATATTACAGATCCCAACACCCACCACAAAAAGACAGGTGCGTGAGTTCCTGGGAACTGCTGGCTACTGCCAACTCTGGATTATAGGGTTTGTGGAGATCGCAAAGCCCCTATATGCAGCCACAGCCAGAGGGAACACACCCTTAGTATGGACAGAAACCGAACAGAGGATGTTTGAGACCTTAAAACAAGCCCTTGTTCAGGCACCAGCTTTGGCCCTACCAGACATCAGAAAGCCTTTCCAGTTGTTCCTGGCTGAGAAAGACGGAGTGGCAAAAGGGGTCCTTACTCAAACTTTAGGACCCTGGAAAAGACCCATGGCTTATTTGTCTAAAAGACTTGATCCTGTGGCCACTGGCTGGCCACCCTGTCTCAGAGCCATCGCAGTGACACCCCTCCTCATAAAGGAGCAGGACAAGTTAAGCTTGGGTCAGGGGCTCATGATTAGTGCACCTCATGCAGTCTCCTCCATGCTTCGAGGAGGCTCTGAGCCTTGGATGTCAAATGCTAGACTGACTCAATATCAGGTGCTCCTGATTGACCAGCCCTGGATCAAGTTCACAGAAGCCACTACCTTAAACCCTGCGACCCTGCTGCCAGCCTCAGACCCGACAACTCTGCTACATGACTGCCAGGGACCCTCCAGGACATAACCACGACCAGACCTGATTTGTGGGATGTGCCCCTGTAGGACCCTGAAGAAACATTCTTCACGGATGGGAGCAGCTTCGTCAAACAAGGAGTCAGGTATGCGGGGGCAGTGGTAGTAGATGGCCAGGGAGTAACAAGATGGGCCACTGCCCTAGGACTTGGAACTTCAGCCCAATGAGCTGAGCTGATAGCTCTTGCTCAGGCCTTAAACCTGGGTAAAGGAAAGGTTGTTAATATCTACACGGACAGTTGGTATGCCTTTGCAACTGTACATGTTCATGAAGAGATATATAAGCAACGGGGCCTGCACACGTCAGCAGGAAAGGACATCAAAAATAAACATGAGATCTTAGCTTTGCTAGAAGCCGTATGGAAGCCTAAATCAGTGGCTATAATGCATTGCAAGGGACACCAGAGGCCCGACACACTGGAGGCCATAGGAAATCAAAAGGCTGATCTAGCTGCTTAACTGGCTGCCAGAAAACCAGTGGGGACAGCCCCCCCCCCCCACTCCTTAAAGGTTTTCCTGAGCTGCCAACTAAGCCATATTACTCATCAGGGGAAGAGGAACAAAATGCCCGGGTGGGGTCTATAAAAGATAAAAATGGATGGTGGAGTCATCCCGACTGGGAGTTTGCTTGCCTCAGGCTCTTGGCCGACAGCTAATTCAACAAATAAACCAGTCTACTCACCTTGGAGAAAAACTCAGACAACTAGTGAGCTCCAGGTTTTTGACTCAGAGACTTGCTGTCATGGTTCAGGATATCTGTTCTAGGTGCCAGCCGTGTGCCCAGGTAAATGCCAAGTCAGCATCCACAGGTGGGGGAGCTCAACGCTGAGGTGAGCATCCCAGGGAATTTTAGGAATTGGATTTTACTGAAGTCAAGCCCAGCCATGAATATAGGTAACTGTTGGTTTGGGTAGACACTTACTCTGGATGGGTAGAAGCCTTCCCTACTAAAGGAGAGAGCTACGATAGTCAGTAAAAAGTTGTTACAGGAGCTCATCCTCCAATTTGGCCTCCCCCATACTCTGGGGTCTGACAATGGCCTGGCCTTCATGGCTAAGGTATCCCAATTGGTGGCCAAGGCCCTTAACATTGATTGGAAACTTCATTGTGCCTATCGGTCACAAAGTTCAGGGCAAGTGGAAAGGATGAACCATAACTTAAAAGAAACATTAACTAAGTTTGTTTTGGAAACTGGAGGAAGCTGGCCAGACCTCCTCCCGCTGGCCTTCTTGCAGGCTAGGTGCGCTCCTTATATAGAAAAATTAACTCCTTATGAAATCATGTTCAGGAGACCACCTCCCTTACCGCCCAGGGTAAATTTGGAAGATATATCAGAAGGTGAAAATCATACTTTGTTAAATTCTTTAAAAGCCCTCCAAGTAATCCAACAGGAACTGTGGAATCGAGTTCGGGAGGTCAGGCTAGCCCCTTGACCTGATGTCACCCACCATAAATTTCAGCCTGGAGATCTGGTACTGATAAAGAGACATTCGTCTAAGGCTCTGGAGCCACACTGGGAAGGACCTTTCCAGGTGATCTTGACGACACCATCTGCTGTAAAGGCCGCAGGGAAAACACTGTGGATACATCACTGCCACATCAAAGCAGCTCCTGAGGACACCCTGGAGGACAAATGGAGGATCATCAGTCAACCAGACGACGTCAAGATAAGACTGGGATGAGAAAAGAGATTCTGATGATTTTGTTCTTGATTATTGTGACAGTTGTTTCCCCAACAGCCACCTCTCCTCCCAGGACTGCCAAAAATCCCTATATCCCAAAAGTAATAGATTGGGAGTTGAGACATTCTGAGGAAGGCACCATTATACAAAAGTTAACCCTTCTCAAAACAACCCAGTCGGTCTCTTTTAACACTACCCTTTGTGCCTTATTTACCCGCTCCATTCCGGGCACCCACCACTGGTGCCCAAGATGAGAAGCCATATATATAAGACAAAGTGGGAAGTCCACTGGCCCACTACAGTTTTATGCTTGTGGGGCTTATAATCTAGACACAAATTGCAAAGGTGGGGAGACAGGCCATTGTGCAGCTTGGGGTTGTGAGTTGGTCTCCCCTTGGAAAAATGATATCTGGATCACGATCACCCACACCACTGCTAACCCAGGTAATGAGGCTAAATATCCCATTACCATCAAAATACTAGACCCAAAAAAGGTTAATTGGCTAACAGGAATGATGTGGGCACTCCAGCTGTACGTTACAGGCAGGGACCCAGGAACCCTTTTCACCATACAAAGAGGGGAGCCTTATTTTCTGCGAAGGACTTCCCTGACCAGGTCTCCAGATGTTCAGCCGGTAGGGCCAAGCACTGACATATTCAAACCCTACCCTATAGAGACACCAGACCCCCTGAAACAATCACAAAAAAACATGACACAGACAATCCCAAACCCCCTTAATGACTATGCTCTCCCTGGTTCACCAAGTGCTCAATCAGACTGACCCTGACCTTGCCCGAGATTGTGCTTAGACCCTACCCCCCCTTTCTACATTGGCATCGCCGTCCAGCACCCTGTAAATGAGACTGGCTTCTGTTCCTGGGAAGCCCCCAAGGTAACTCTTGAATCAATACAAGGGATGGGGACCTGTTTGGCTGGATCGACTTTTGACCAGACCTCTGACTTAACATCAAATCTTATCTGTAGTCTGTGGATAACACCTGACTCATCTAAAACTTATTCTGCCCCTAACAATACCTGGTGGGCTTATAATCTGGGACTGACTAAGTGTATCATAGGAAATCAGTTTGAACACAACCACTCTATTTGTTACCTGGTAAGCCTCATGCCTCACGTGCTCTATTTTGATGGAACAGCGGGGCGGGACCACCTCTTGGGCTACTCTCATATAAGATGAGCCGGTCCTGTGACTGTCCTCATCCTGGCTTTACTCACAGCAGGTATAGCAGGACCTCAGCCGTGGGGACCTCAGCTCTGATTCTCCAAGATTCGGCCTTCAAACAGCTCAGCCACTGAGTCTCCCAAGACATAGGGTACTTAGAAGACTCCATTTCTAAACTAGAAAATCAGGTAGGCTCTTTAGCAGAGGTGGTTCTCCCAAACAGATGAGGTCTAGAGATATTGTTCATGAAACAGGGAGGATTATGTGCCGCTCTAGGGGAAAGCTGCTGTTTCTATGCAAATAAATCCGGTGTTATCAGACAAACATTAGCCAGGGTCAGAGACAATGTCAAAAATAAATTTTGAAACCAAAATAGGGAAAGAAATTGGTACCAATCTATGTTCAGTTGGTCCCCTTGGTTGACCACCCTACTATCTGCTGTAGCAGGTCCCCTAGTAATTATCATGATAATTGTAATAGTGGGACCCTGCATGCTGAGACGCATAACCGGATATGTGTCCAAATAGGTAGATAATGTAAGGATGATGTTGCTGAATCAAATGTATGAACCCTTCCCTGAGGAAAAATATGACAGAAATGAATCAAAGGTTTGATTTTGTACAAAAACCAGTGGGGAATGTGAGACCAAAGTGAACCTAAGAAACGCCATCTTGGCCTGTGAGTGAACTCCCCTTGTGCCCCTCCCCTTACAGAGTGTTGGAATTCCCCTGAAGATGTTTTTCTAACTGCTTGCTCTGCTTCTGTGAACATGCTTTATTGCTCCCTGGAAACAGATGGTGCCTGGTGCCTCCCTGTAACCACTGAACCCTGTAACCACAGAATGTCCTGTCTTGATAAGATAGCTGGGATGTGAAAAATATTCTGCAACTGGTTGAAAAACATGTTGCCCTCTCCCTGAACTTCTTTGTTTGAGCTACCTATAAAAGCTGTGCTGTTCCCTGCTTCAGGGCTTCACTCCTTTTAGAGGGTGAAGTCCACGTGCGTGAATAAACTCCTTTCAGTTTTAACTTTGTCTTTGTCCCAGTGTTTGGTGATTTTCTCGCTCGCATGGCATAACAGTTAATTTGTGTTATATTCAAACTATAACCTGTCATGAAGTAGTTCTTTTTAGAGGATAAGTTAAGCTCCACATCGCTTTGGGATAGATATCCACTGTGTGTTCTTGAGAGAAAAACAAATTGAAGTAGTTTCCATTTGGGTAAAAGTAACCTCCCACCTTGTAAACAAATATGTTTAAATGTTTGAGTGAGTATGGAAAAAAGTTGTAGAGGCTGGAAGGATGGATTAAAGGCAAAGAAGGGAGAAGGGAAAAGAAGTGCAGAAATAATGCTGTAGCAAAATTGGAAATATAACCAAAATTATGTCTTTTTTTTCCTCTGTACTGGGAATCAAACTCAGGACCTTGCACTTGCTAGGCAGGCACGGTGCCACTGAACTACATGCCTGCCCCCCCCATTATATCTTAATATTGTAGTTAATAAGTAAATGTTGCATGTACTTAAGGATAAAATGGACTTCCAATAAGCTACCAGCCTATTAGACTAATCATACAGCTCTAAAGGTGAATTTCCTTTATTTATTATTTATTTATTTATTTATTTATTTATTTTTGAGACAGCATCTCGCTGTGTGATTCAGACTAGCCTTAAACTCAGATGTAGCCCAGGCTGGCCTTGAACTCATTGTGATCTTCCTGCCTCACCTGCCCGAGACCTGGAATTACAGCCATGCACCACCACACCTGGCCTGACTTTCATAATTTAAATACTAGTTTTGCCACTTTCCCTGGTGACTTTATTAGCCTCATTTACTGATTTATAAAATACAGATAATAATAGCATATACATTGTATACTTGGTATGAGGATTAATGGAATTCATATGTCAAGAATAGTACTTGAGCCATAGTAAATACCTTGTAAATGTTAGTTACCACTATTGTTATGCTTTTCAGTAGGAGTAATTAATGTAACTTTATTGTAACTACTGATATTTGGACTTCTACCATCTTAATTTGTATTTTCTCTTTTTTTTATACTTTAATTGGTCTCTCTTGTCTTCATTGGATTAATCAGTTTTTTCTTATTCTCATCAATCTTTTCCTAAAAGGTTTGGAAATTATTTATTCTGTCACTAATTTTTGTAATGGTTACTTCTAAACTTTTAACACTTAAATAAAAAATTTAACATTATTCAGTATCTCTTTTTCCTTTACCAAATAGTGTATGACTTGTATAGTATATCCCTCATTTTCTGTTTTCTAGAATTTTAGAATCCATCATTTCTGTGTCATTGCTGAGTCAACTCAGTATACCATGTTGCTTAGAAGTCCTTCAGACTTTTTTCTGTCCATATATAATTATTGTAGAAACTGTGGAGGACATGGGGAGATGTGGATATGTACTTATGAATATTTATAATTTTATTTTTACAAAAAATGTGATCACATGCTTGCTTCCAACAAGTTTAGACATCTTAGCAAAATTTAGACATCTTTCCATGACAGTATGTAGAAAAGTCATTCAAGAAACATTTTAAATCCCTTTTTTCCTGACAGATGAGGGAATGGATGGCACCAGAGGTATAAGGACAGGTGCAGTTATGCCAGAGGCATGGACAGTCTTTACTTTCTCACTATACACATATATGTGTTTTTTCCAGTTCTTATTTTTTATTAGTGCATGTTTGCATTACATAATGGTTACATTCCTTGTGGAGAGTTTGTACATGTACATAACACATATTAATTTCCCTTTTCATCCTGTTTCTCTGCCTACTTCTTCTATCTCTTGATCCTTCCCATTTGCAAAAGATCTATCTTCCTACTTCCTATTATCTATGTTTTATTTTGCTTTTCTTTATAATTTGGATTTTTTATATAAGAGAAACCATGTGATATTTAAGCTTGTGTATCTGATTTATTTCACAACATTATGGTCTCAAGATTCATCCATTGTCCTACAAATGACTCAAGTTTATCCTTCTTAATGGCAAAGTAGTACTCCATTGTGTATAAATACCACATTTTCTTAATCCATTCATCTGTTGATGAACATACAGGCTGCTTTCAAGATTTAGCTATTATGAGTTGTGCTGCTGTAAACACAGGTGTGGAAGTATCATGGTAATATAATGTCTTTAACTCTTTTGGGAAGATACCTACAAAGGGAATAGCTGGGTTAAAGGAATTTCTGTTTTTAGATTTTTGAAGAATCTCCATAAAGATTTCCATAGTGGATGTACCAGATTACATTCCTACCAACAATGTAGACAGGTTCCCTTTTTCTTACAGCCTTGCTACCTAGCATTTGTTACTTGATTTCTTAATGATAGGTATTCTTTCTGGGGTAAAATGGAATCTCGATGTTGTTTTAATTGTGTTTCTTTAATGGCCAGTAATGTTGAACATTTTTTATGCATTTATTGGCCATTTGTACTTTTTCTTCTGAGAAGTGTATTCGTTTCAGTTACCCATTTTTTAAGTCAGTCTTTTATTTTGGGGCAGATCTAAATTTTTATGAGTTCTTTGTATATTCTAGATATTAGTCCTCTGTCCAAGGTGCAGCTGGAAACATTTTTTCCCATTCTGTAGATAGTGTCTTCCCTCTGTTGGTTGTTTCCTTTCCTGTGCAGAAGCTTTTAAATTTGCTATCATCTCATTTATAGATTACTGGTAATATTTTTTGTGCCATTGGGGTTGTATTCAATGAGTCCTTGCCTATGCTTTTATCTTCAAAAGTTTTATCTGTAGTATTTATCTTCTAGCAGATTAAATATTTCTCTTAACATTTAGATCTTTGATTCATATTGACTTGTTTCATTCATATTGACTTGTTTAGTATATTATAGATAAATGGTTCTAGATTCAGTCTTCTATGTGTGGATATCCAATTTAATCCTAGACATGGTGGCACATGCTTGTAATCCCAGCATTCTTGGAGGCTGAGATAAGAGGATTACAAGGCCAGCCTGAGCAATTAATTTAGGGACTTAGCAAGACCCTGCCTCAGAGCAAGAATTGAAAAGGCTGGGGTTGTAGTTCAATGTGTAAGCTCTGGGTTCAATCCCTAGTACTATAGAAAAAATTTTTTTTTACCATATACCTTATTGAACAGTGAATGAGGAAAGGAAGGATTGGTTCTTCTAGCTCTGGATAAAATTTCATTTTATAGTTTTAAATGTTAACCTCCAGCTGAAGCACATGCTCTGATGTCCTTAGATTTCTTAATATGCACAGAGAATCACTGCCAATAGTATTTATCTGTTATAATACCTTTTCTTCGTTTGTTTGTTTTTGGTACCAGGGATCAAACTCAGGACCTTGCACTTGAGGGGCAGGTGGCAGAACCACTGAGCTAAATCCCCAGCCCCTGTTATTTTTTAACATGTTGAGGGACCATGAGAGTTGATCATAAAATAGAGGCTCTGGGGCACAAAAGAAAACCCTGATTGAAAGGAGCATTTAAGAGCCAATCTTAAGACCATGTGAGAATACTAGCAACCAAAGTTCTTAATCTACTAATGATAGATCAGTTTGGGGTGAAGGGTGATCACTGTGGACTACTTGTGATGGTTTAGAGGTACCCATTTCTTTTTTTTTTTTTTTTTTGGTACCGGGATCGAACTCGGGACCTTGCGCTTGAGAGGCAGGCGCCAGAACCACTGAGCTAAATCCCTGGCCCCTACCCATTTCTTAAAACATTGGAGTCCTAGGATATAAAAAACATGACGTATAAAAGAAAAAAATTGGTAAATGAGATTCCATCAAAATTTAGAACTTTAAATGACATCGTTAAAATGAAAAGTAGTCCTTAAATAGACCATATTTAAAATGCATATAACCCATGACCAGAATATATAAAGAACTCTTACAGCTCATTAATAGACAAGCCAAATATAAAGTAGACACAAGAAGATGATAAATAGCCAGTACAGCACAAGGAAAGGTGTGCAACACTAGAATCAGAAGAATGCTAATCAGTACAATAACAAGATCGAATTATACACTCATTAGGGAGATGAAGTTAAAAGTTTTAAAAGCCTTGTCATGACTTTTTCTTTTTGTTGGATTCTCCTCCTTTGCGTTTAATTTGTCATGCCCAACGGATTCATTCTGCTGGGCTTCCTGGGGTTGTGATCCTCATTGTCTTTTCCTAGGATATTGTCTAAAATATTTTGGAGTGCTGGTTTGGTATTCATGAAGTTCCTGAGGTGCTCTTTATCATGAAAGTATCTTATTTCTCCATCAATTTTGAGAGATGGTTTTGCAGGGTACATCAATCTGGGTTGGAGGCTGTTTTCTTTTAGGGCTTGAAATATGTCACTCCAAGCTCTTCTTGCCTTGAGGGTTTGCATTGAGAAGTCTGCTGTGATTCTGATGGGCTTTCCTTTGTATGTGATTTGTTTCTTCTCTCTCAGTGCTTGTAGGATTTTGTTCTTCTGTTGAGTTTCTGGAATCCTAACTATTATATGCCTATGTGTAGATTTTTTTTGATCAAGGCAAGTTGGAGTCCTATATGCCTCACTTATCTGTTTGTCAAGTTCTTTTCCCCTCCTTGGGAAGTTTTCTGCCATCCCTTCTGTGAGGAGTTTTTTTATGTCATCTGCACTCTCTCCTGTTTCTTCATTGACTCCAGTCAGTCTTATGTTATTCTTCCTTGCATCATCTAGCAGCTGCTGGATTGATTTCTCATAGTCCCTTACAATTTTAAAGCAATTTTTCTTTTCCTGGTCACTAATTGCAATCTTATCTTCTATATCTAAAATTCTGTCCTCACATTGGTTCATTCTGCTGCATAGACTTTCAATGGAGTTTTTCATCTCCTGGAAATGTTTGCATCTGTTTTATGGATTGCATTTGTTTCCTATGTTGGCATTCCATCATGTTCCTCAGCTCCTCTATTTTTTTTATCTGTGTCCTCTCTAGATTTATTAATCATGTCTTGCACTATGGGCACAATCTGTGCTGTTATGTGAGAAATTATATCTGATTTCATTTTTTCCAGATCCTCTTTTGTTGTCAGTTCAGGGAGTCCAGGTTGTTGAGTATCAGCTTGTTCCATCTCATTTCCATTTGGGGTTGTTGTAGGTGATCTGGAAGTCTGTTTTTGAGGCTTGTTTACGTGTCTTCTCGTGTCGGGGGCTGCTGCTGGTGGCTGTGCAGCTCACCTCCTCTGCCCTGGGAGTGGTAGAATGGCAGCCGGGGAGCCTCCTCAGGGTAGAACTTTTAAGAAGTCCCACACAGCAGAATAGGAGCACAGAGCATCAAAGTGTAATTCAAGTAAGTGGGTACTTCTGTCCACCTTATCTGTTGGGTTCATATACTAAGCTAAAGATTTCAAGTTTGATCTTTAAAGTTATGAATATTAAATTTTTGGGATTAAAGCATTGTATCATGCAAGGGTTGTTATAATTAGATATTGGAATATCTTCTAAAAGTTGCATGCATTCAGATCAGAAGTGGTAGTTTTGGAAGGTGATTATATCATGAGGACACTATATTCATCATGAATTCATCTACCGATGCTTTCATAGCTGAATGCGCTGTTAGGAGATGAGGCCAAGGAAGGCTGATCGGAAAGGTGTGTCTGCTACCCTTGTGCCTCCCTTCACTCTCCTGGCTGCCATGGGTGGAGCAGCTTCTTTCCACCATGACTTTCACCAGGTTGTTTCTGTCTTGGAGCCAGCTGACTGTGGACTAAGGCATTAGCCAAAATATAACTGACCTTCAAGTTGTGGGTGTTGGGTGTTCTGTCCCAGTAAAGAGCGAAATGTCCATGAAAAGAGTCTGTAACTACAGTACATCAAAAAGCAGGTGCCTGGTATCTTCTTGAGCAACCAAGGACCTATATTGACAGGCCTCGAATTAAGAATGAAAAATGCTATTTCTTTCTTTCTTTTTTTTTTTTAAATGCTGTTTCTTCAGTTGAGGAAAGTGTAGGAAGGGGAGATGTGGGGAAATGCCTTCAGGATTGAGGGGATGGTAGAATACACTTGTGGCTCCTCTCTTAAGTGATGAACCTGTTATTCTTTCCTTATGCAAGGAAAGAACTGAGAGGTCCCCAAGGGAAAGGTGAGTCTTGTTAGTCAAATTGCTTCCAGGTCTAGCTGCCATACACTTGGAGAGTGCCTTTGTCCAACCCTGGAAAATCTGAGTTTGACTGTATTACGAGAACTGTGAATTTCCTAACTATCTGTGTAAATGTTAATAACTCTTCTGATTCCATGTACACATAACATTATATTTGGCTGCTCAAATGGTATTCTTCAGCCAAGCAAGAATGCACTGACTCATCTGCTTCTTTTTGGTTCTAAGAAAATAGTCTGATTTTGTTGTTTATTTTCTGAGGTTGGTCATATGAGCCTGTCTCTAAGTGATGGGTCTGTGCGGGGTATGTGGACAAGATCAGGTTCATATCTTGCCAGGCAGACCGGATCCCAGACTAGTGGCCAACTCAACAAGCAGTGGAAACCTGTGAGGCCTTTGAGGATAGGAGGTGGCCATTCTTTGAACATATGTGTCATTTTGTTGGCACAGGTCAAATAGCTTGCTGTTTCCTTTTTATGACTTTTCACAGTATGTTCTTGGAGAGAAGAAAGATGTACAGATGTCATGTATAATTTTGAAATACCATCTTTTCTTGGAGTAGCCATGCTACACAGTAGGATGCTTTTTAAAAAGTCAGATTATGTCTTTTAGCATGTTAGATTTACTCTTTCTCAAAAGGGAAAATATGATGAGCACAGGTCTTTTTTATTGAAGACCTGCCAGCCACATCTAACCAGCAGCCCACCTTTTATTATCCTCTTTTAGAAACAAATATTATAAGAAATATAAAAGATAAGGGAAGTTTTGTCACTTTTATACATTAACTATATTATATATTTTACCTGTGGCCCAAGACAGTTTTTCTTCATGCAAAAAAGAAAAAAAAAAGCTGGTCACAGTTTGGGCATGGCTTTAAGACTATGATTAACCTTATGGAGCCTCAAATTACTTATAAAATGTCAGAGCAGGTAATGGCAGTGATGAGATTGGAGATTCTAGTAGGAATGGTATAACTTTGCAATTAGCATTTCTGAAGTCTAATGGCCTGGGATAGTAAGCACAGGTTTACTAAAGCACCGTAGTTTGCTATTTTCACTTGGAATTGAATTAATTCATCACAGAAAACTTTATGTCACAATCATCAGATGCTTTGATTGTCAGTCATTTATGTCACTTATTAATAAATTGGAGAAATGAAGCCATAAGTTTGGTGGTGGAGAGATAATAAAAACTGGTAGCATTCTAGAATCTTACACTTTTCAAACATACTAGTTTTATCCTATGAAGGCGCTTTCTACCTTTAGGTGAATTTAATTTAAAAAAATACAACTTGTTATAGCCAGGCATGGTGATGCACACCTGTAATCCCAGGACTTGGGGGACTGAGGCAGGAGGATAGTGAGTTTGAGGTCCTCTAAAGGCTACTTAGTAAGACTCTGATTCAAAAACAAAGCAAAACAAAATTCATGTGTACATTTAACCTTTTTACAAACCCTGAACAGTTCGGACAAGACAGAATTTCTGGAGTAAAGGGAGGAGCCTAAAGTCTTTAGGCCTTTCTGAAATAACTCCTTATAATAGTTTCTTCCACTCTCAGATGTATGAGGGCAGGAAGTGCTTAAGTTATTGCACTGTGCAATAGTCCCAGTCTGTTAAATTTCCATTAGTTCTTGTTTTTTTCAAAGTGTAGTATTGCATATTAGTTGGTTCCAATCTTCAGTTAGAGAAACAGGTGCTGGATTCATCAACTTTACAGTGTATTTCTTGTCTTTGTGCTTTTCTCTGCTATAAATTTTGTGCTGCTTACTTAGATTGCAAAATACTGTCTATAATTTTGCTACCAAATTATTTCAGAACTCTGTTGGTATAAAATATAAAGTATATTTTTAATATGTGAAAGGAATGTAATAGGTTAAATATGGACTATGAGTCTTCTCTTGTATTTTCTAGATTACATTCTTATTAGCCTGTAAGTATATTTGTATAATTTGGAGGGATATTTTTTTTCTTAAGAATTTTAATGTATATAAACAAGATTTTTTAAAAAAATAGCTTTTATAGTATTCATTGCTAAAGCATATGAATTTTTTTCTCTTAATAATCTCTATTTCCATGGGTTCCAATGATAGTTATTTTGATATTTCTACATTTATGGTAGCTTGAAATACTGATGTGTTAGTTATACTTTCCTCAAACACTTATACTAATTTTTATAATTTCTGTTAAACATGAAGTCTCTCATTGGACCATATAGAAAGTAGTTATTCTTATGTCTAAGATTCTGATTACTATTACGGCTCTCTTATTTAAATATAACAATTTATGTTCCCTAAAACATAACATTTGCTTTCTTAAATATCTTTAATGATAGTGCTTATGTATTAGAAAGTTTTCCATTGCTGTGACAAAATACCTGATTTAGTCAACTTGTACAGAGAAAAGATTTAATTTGGCTCATGGTTTCAGGGGTTTCAGTCCATGTTCACTTGACCCCATCACTTTGGACCTGTGGTGAGGCAGAACATCATAGTGAGTGAGGATTGCTTAGTAGAGCAAAACTGCTTACCTTGTGGCAGCCGGGAAACAAAGAGAGAAGGAGAAAAGGACCAATGTTCCAATATACTCTTCAAGGGCATACCCCTAATGACCTACTTCCTGCAACCAGGATCCAGCTTCTAAAGTTTGCACCACCTACTAATAGCACCACCACCAGGAGCCAAAACTTCAGCACATAATCCTTTGGTGGATGGTCCAGATCCAAACTACCCTGTTACAGCTTGCTTTGGCATTCTTGTAAACAATGATTGGCTTTCAGAGTAATGCATAAGTGAGAAGGCTCTAAGGTTGGATCACAGATAGCTGTGATAATTTATCTACTACTAAAAATTGGCCTGGCCCCATTGGCAAGAATTCCAGAGGGTATGGTACTTACAGAATATATTATCAGTCATTTGTGACACTTATTAATAAATTGGAGAAATGAAGCCGTAAATTTGGTGGGGGAGAGATAAAAGTTGTTATAAAAAGTGTTATAATAAACATTTATGAAATGTTGATATGTTCAATAATATTTTGCAAATGATCTGCCCTGCCTGCTCAAGTTCTGTAATACATTTTAGAAGGAAATCCAGGATTTTGCCACAGTGAATACTAATTACTTAGCAGCAACCAACAAATAATTGATAATATTTTCTGTTCTTTTTCCCGTTATATTAAGTTAGAAAAGATATCTTTTTCTTTAAACAAAGGCTTGTCTTTCCCAATTACAAAAGTAATGAAAAATTGCTTGTGAATGGTACATATGCTTCATGTAGTTTCCACCTGCATTTGAATACTAGCTGAGAAGAAATGGAATATTATCCCCCTTTGGAGATAATTTCTGTTTATCTTTTAAATACCAGAATGCTATTTGAAAATCTGTTTAATAAATAACATTAGTAGGAAAAATTGCTATATTGCTTAATATTCACCCAAATTGGAGAAAACAAAAAATAGTTCAAATTAGTACTTATTATGGCCTGAGCAGTGTGATCCTTTTTCTATACACATTTTCAAGGCTTAGAGTTAACTTGAGTGTCATGGCATTCTTTTCATACTTCTAATTGTTTGATTTTCATCAGCTCAGACATACATTCCATGAATAAATCTAAAAGTAATTGAAGTCTTGGGAAAGGTATCTTAGCCTCTCTGTGTCACTCTCTTACTCCTGGTTAACCCCCCCTGCCCCAATCATAGACTGGAAGTAATAATAAACATGCTATCATTCAATTTTCTGTAGGTTGCTTTCTTTGCAAAATGCTTAGCTTTTAGATGTTGTAAAGCTCCTTTTAAATTTAATGCTCTTTTCTTGTCAGGGCCTAGAGGAATCCCTAAGGATGAAGCTGAATCTTACCAAGGTAGTTAATGGTTGTCGTCTAGGAAAAATACAAAACCTGGGCAAAACAGGAGACCACACCATGGACATTCCAGGCTGCCTTCTGTACACCAAGACAGGCTCTGCACCACACCTGACCCAGCACACTCTACATAATATCCATGGGGTTCCTGCCATGGCTCAGCTTACGCTCTCATCCCTGTAAGTATGAGACCCAGTCAGTCATTCAAGCATGGACTCTGGCAGCAGCTTAGACATCTTAGTTATGTGCACTAGAGGGAAAGATTTCTTTTGCTCATATGTGTAATTTGTAGATTTTTCAGAATAAAATCACAAGACAGGTATCAGGTGTTATATGTCCTTTGACCCTAATATAACCACAGGTTAGACCTCTAATTTAACTGTGCTTTACTTTTCCACCAAACTTGCAGCTCCATACCGCCTTCCTACTCCTGTGCCCTGAGGTGCTAGGGCAGGGAATGCTCTATAAGAGCTAAACTTGGAGTTCAGGGGCTGTCATTATGCACCAGCCTCAAAGTTACCAAGCCTCTTCTTTATGAAAGCAGAACTAAAAGAGTTACATCATTTTCAGTAATATATAAACTATCTTTATATGAAATTAAAGAGCCACTACCTGATGAAATAATTGCAATATTGTGTTAATAACAGATTTTAAAGTGGCAAGAAAAGGAAAAAAATCCAAATATTCTGAAGCAGTTTCTCTTCTTGCAGAACCACTTACAAATTGAAAACCTTGATTTTGACTAATGAAGCTGGCCTAGTTAATTTGGTCTCTTGAATAATGAGGTACTTTGTTTTTCAAGACTACGTTTTCTGTCAGCGCTTACTGGGTGAGGAGAAAAGGACTTCAGTTGTACATAGTAGATGCAGAATGATTCATTATTGTGTCACATATTTCTCTTGTTTTACCTACAGAGCAGAACATCATGAAGTCTTTGCAGAATATAAGAAAGGAGTTGGAAACTTTATAGGTAAAGATTAATAATGTTACTGTGTGTACTTTGAGTTTTTTGTGTGTGAGAGCATCCGTGGTGGTAGACAGGTGTGGGGCAGACCCTCCAGGCCCTGAACAGAGGCCAAAGGTGAGAACTTGAGTGGTACATGCGTGAGATCTGAGCAGTCTGTCATGCCTGAGCCTCAGTCATCCAGCAGAGGATGAAGAGTTTATGCACAGTTATATTCTGATGTGTTGGTATCTTCTTCTGTTCCAGAAGTAGGATTTTACATGCAAATATACATATCCATGTATTTACAACAAAAGCTTAATGATGACAGCTAGAGAACTACTTCTTCTGTGGACCACTTTCTCCTAAAGCTTTTTTCCAGTATCTAGGACTCACTTTAGTGAGTGAAAATCTTGTTTCTATTGGTTATTCAGTCTTATGTTTCTGAAGAAAATTGCATGATGACTTGTTGGTTCAGTAAAGGAATTTATATAATCATTCTTCTTGATTTGAGGCCAATTGTAATCACCAGCTTTAAAGTATACAAGCATATAATTATGTGAAAATAGCTAATATATGCTATTTAGAGATAATTGTAATAACTAAAATTGTGGAAAATAAGGTGGGGAACTGCAAAAGTTTTTAACTTGCTTGTTTATTTTTGTCTTATGAAAAATGTGGGGTAGCATATGATATTTAAACATATGTGGTTTACTAATCATTTTTTGGACTTTAAAAAAATGACTGTCTTTTTCATTAAGAGCCTAAAGAAACTGTCATCTTGAGTCAAAACACACTGAGAAGAAGATCTATTTTCAGTATCCTACAGCTACCTATAATTCAGCCCCTAGTGACCCATTCATATTATTAATGACATTATCATTTCACTTTCCTAGTAGATAGTTCCTTTGGGAGAGTTCTTAGGATGAGTATACTTGATATTAAATTCTTTATATCAAATGAAGTGAGATCAACATGTCACTAAATACTTTCATTTATCTCATATTGAACATTTATATTTAATTCTTCTTTTAGATTAGTAATTTTCAAAACAGTGTTTTTTGTTTTGTTTTGTTTTTTGGTACTGGGGATTGAAAAACAATGTTTTTATTCATGTTGATAGGTCTTCTATAATTCCAATATCAGGTACCAGCTATTTACTGTGATTAGAGTTGCCTTGTCCACCATTGTACACTGTGAAGCTATTCTCTGTTATGGCTCAGTGTAGTGGTTCTTTCATGTTTATACAGGCATGCCAGAATCGCTCCTATACTGCTCCCTGCACGATCCAGTCAGCCCCTGCCCCTCTGGTTATGTAACAAATAAGGTATGTACTCAGAAGGGTTTCTAAGGCTGTAGCTCTGTCCCAGGGAATCAGTGTCTTGTATCTCTCAGATGTTAGAATCCCGTTGTCTGGGGTAATTTCTTCATGCCTTCTATTTATTTTGATGATTTTTAACAGGATGGGATGGTTTATAAGAATGAGTAGGGCAGTATTACAGTGGTACACACCTGTAATACCAGCACTCAGGCGGCTGAGACAGGAGGATCACCCTGAGTTCAAGGACAGCCTGAGCTGCATAGTGAGATCAAGCCTAGCCTGAACTACATAGTGAGACCCTGTCTCAAAAAACCAAAAAAAAGAGTAGGGCTGCCTAAGGACAAGTTAAGAGTTAAGGTGAAGAATCTGTTCCCAATGTTTTTGTTGTCACAAAAAATTTAGGGGTGGAGGAGGGTCAAGCACATGCCAAAAAAAAAAGAAATTGCTATGATGAGAGAAAACAGTAATGACTGATACCATGCTTTATTTGCAGTTTTAACAGCTTCAGGGAGAGTGAGAAAGTTGCTGATGAGTGTTATCACATGTAAAACTATATATAGTAAGACCTCAGTATAATACTGCTTACTGGTAGAACAGAATTGAAAAAGCTGGGTCTGCAGCCAGAAATTTTAGCTAGTGAAGAGCAGTATCAACAAGGCTTCATTGAAAGTTTTTGTTCAGGCGAGACCTCAGTGTGTATTGCTGTTCTACAAATGCAGTCATTTTTCAGCCCTCACCTCACTGATGTCAATGGTATCTCTTAATTATGCTTTTAAGTATTATTTTCAAGTCTGGGTGTGAAGGCACATACCTGTAATCCCAGCATTCTAGGAGGCTGAGGCAAGAGAATTGCAAGTTCAAGCCCAGCCTGGGAAATTTAAAGACTTTGTAAGACCCTGACTCAAGAAAAGGTCTAGGAATGTAGCTGAGTGCAAAGGGCCTGGATTCAATCTCCAATCTGGAAAACACACACACACACACAATTTTCAGTTATTTTGTTTTGTTTGCTTTTTTTTTTGGTATCAGGGATCGAATTCGGAACCTTCCACTTGTGAGGCATGCAGCAGAACCACTGAGCTAAATCCTTGGCACTGTTTGCTTTTATTTTGAGTTCAAAAGAAAATATTTTGACCTCAGTTTTCCACACCATTTGACAGAGGAAGCAGAGAGAGAAAATTCATTTAAACAGTATTCTTTTGCTTTAGTATAGACTAGAAAGATTGTATGTGGCCTCTCCATATACATTCTTGGTAATGTTTTCAAAGAATAGAGATGCTGTAGGGGAAAGAGTAGCCAAAGATAGAATATTGTGTCTTAGTTACTTTTCTTATTGTTGAGACAAAATACAGGACACCCAAAGTTAAAAGTGGACAGATTTATTGAGGCTTTGGGGGATCATCTAGACACCAGCCATAAAATTATGTAGATTCTCATGAACTGTGGGATTGATAGCTTTACATATACTTCTGTATCTCCTTCAGCCTAAAAATTAGTAAATGCCTATCATCATCATCATTATTATTATTATTAATGCGTGGGGGCGTAGACTGCTTTTGAGATATAGATGCAAATTGTGATAATCTACTTAGACAAATATAAAATGCTGTGATAAATGCTGTCATTTCTATCACAGAAATAATTACAAATTGCTGTAGGAGTTAAGAGTGAGCAATTGATTATGCCCAAGAAAGTCTTGGAGAGGACATGAGAGTAGATATTTAAACTCAGATTCTTAGAGACTGCATAGTATTTTTCCAGGCAAAAAAATAGAAGGGCATTTCAATCACAAGAAATAATGTGATTAAACACAGAGAAAGGTCAAAGTGTGTGGTTTATCCAGACCAGCAAGGGTAGGAGTTGGGGTGGAAGATGGGACGGGCACAGGAGGAGACTGTGCTAGAAAAGTGTGACAGAATTCTTTAGGGGCCAGTTCAGAAGTTGCCTTGCATGTCCATTGAAGGATTCTGTGAGTTCCCTAGAGAATTTTGAATATAGTGTAACTTTTTAAAAAAATTACTTTTGAGACTGGGTCTCACTGTGTAGCTCGGCTGGCCTCCAACTCCTGAGATCAGGGATCTACCTGCCCCAGCCTCCTGCATAGCTGGTCTACAGGAGCACACCATGCCAGCTGGCACATATTTACTCAGTCACTTGTTTGTTTGCTGTTTTTGGTACTGGGGATGGAATCCAGGGCCTCAAAGGCAAAAATTGAATTGAAAAATAAAACATCGCCACAACAGAGCTGGGTTGAGGCTCTGGAGTGAGCTCCGGCCAAGTGTATGAGGCCCTGGCTCCAGCCCAAGCCCAGGACACAGGCAGTCAGCACCCTGGCCCACAGAGTCTGCTATGACACAGGACCAACCACATGCAGAGTCACAGGCGTGTGGCCTTGGGGCAGTGGTGATGGTTAGGTTTAGGGCACAGTCTTGGTTGAGGACAGGCCTGGTCTGAGTGATGGCAGCATGCTGTACAAGCGGCTGGTGCCCTTCTCTGCAAGATGAGAATGGCCTATGGTGCTTATCTGGCTTCTTTTTTTTTTTGGAGACAAGGTCTCACTATGTAGTTCAGGCTGTCCTCGAACTCTAGGTGATCCTCTTGCCTCAGCCTCCTGAGTGCTGGGATTACAGGTGTGCAACCATGTCCAGCTTTTCTTTTCTTCTTCTCCTTTTCCTCCTCCTCTTTTTTTTTTTTTTTTTTTGAGACAGGGTCTTGCTAAATTGCCCAAGCTGAGTTTGAACTTGGAATCCTCCAGCCTTAGCCTCCCCAGTGGCTGGGAGTACAGGCATAGCCACCACACCCAACATTTATTAGATCACAGGTGTTATTTATTTATTTATTTATTTATTTATTTATTTATTTTTTGGTACCAGGGATCGAACTCGAGATCTTGTGCTTTCGAGGTAGGCACCGGAACCACTGAGCTAAATCCCTGGACCCTACAGGTGTTATTTAAATTAGTACTTCTTCCTCAGCTGTCAAATTAAGGTTATTAAATACTGGCAAAATGTTTTAAATAAAACTGAGGCTAACAAGATGACATCTGTTTTATTTTCTTTTTTGTACCCCAAATCCTAAAATGCATTGCATTCAAACTTCTCCATGTGGTACATTTTGTAGTATGGAGGTTTTTTTGTTGTTGTTGTCACAATTAAAAATTCAAAGCCAGCAGGTGATAGCACAGTGGTGCTCACCTCTCATCTCAGCTGCTCAGGAGGCTGAGGCAGAAGAATCGCAAGTTCGAGGCCAGTCTGAATGACTCAGCAAGTGAAAAAGTGAATGTCTCAAGTGAAAAAGGCAAAACTCCTTGGTGAGTCCTTGCTTAGCATAAATGAGGCCTGAGTTCCATCCCAGGCCCTGCAATAAAAGCCCAAATGTAGTAAAATTCTTTTTTTTTTTTTTTCTTCTTCAAGAAATGGTATGGTTTACTCTCAAGCACAGACAGGCCCCAGCCTGCCGTTCCTCTACACAAACAGACCCCCCTTTATTCATCTGCAGGAGAACATGGGACCATTGTCCCTGCTCTAAGGAGTCACTGTGAGATGCCAGGCTGGGAGATGGCGCCACCCCGAGGGCTCTGGATGGCCACCGACATTTCTGGCTGGAGTAGATGCTGCCCCTGGGTGGATCCTGGCCACTGACCAGGCTGGGAATCTCTCTGTCCCTGGCTTGATAAAAAGCAAAATGCCCTCAATGTCTTGGGCCAGGAAGGGCAACATAGAAACAAGGAATTAAAAAATAGATTCTCTATAAAAACATAGTCACTTGTTACCAAAAGGCAGATGCCCTGGAGGAAAGGGCCCCCTGGATTCCTTCAGCTCATAAACCCATCCGGTTCCTTCGGGGGCTCCTGGGGAATGTAAGGCACTGGTGACAGGGACCAAGAGAGACAAAAATCCCTGCCCTGAAGGAGGTTACATTCCAGATGAGATGGTAGAATTTCATAAAGAAAATAAAATAGAATTATGGGGGTAGAGTGGGGTGGGGAGGAGGAATTATATCAAGTAAAGTGGTCCGGGGTGGCCTCTGATGAAAGAGGCCTTTGAGCAGAGATCTGAGAAACAATTATGTGGGAATCAGGAGGAAAAGCATTTTAGACAGAGAGCTAGTGCAAAGGCCCTGGGGTGGAATGCCACCAGGAAAAGGTAAATGGCTGAGTGCTTTTTCCTGGGCAGTCTGGCGGCCAGCACCTCTCACCGGCCTGATCTTCTTTGGGGATTAAGGGTTGAGGGAAGGACGGAGTTAGGGAATATAGATCTAGGATGAAAAAAATGTATCTTCATACAACTAATGCAAAAATGGCATGTGGCTCGACACTCCCCATTCTAGGGTAAAAAAGTAAGAAAAAGCTTTAGCCCTGGAATATAGGATGGTCCAGAAGGAACAAGAATCAAGACAAGGGCTGGGTGTGGTGGTGCACGACTGTCATCCCAGCACTTGGGAGGCTGAGGCAGGAGAATCTCCATGAGTTCAAGGCCAGCCTGGGCTACATAGCAAGTTCAAAGCCACCTGAACTACATAACGAGACTTAAAAAACAACAAAAAAAGAAGGCAAAAGGGAAAAAAATAGAGAAGTTCAAATCCTGTGGGATCTGATGCCATTGGCCCCCCACCAAACAGAGTTCTGAGTCAGATGCATCTGGGGCACAGGGAGAAGTGAGCTAACACACACCCTGGCTAAAATGCGGGCCCTGCCTGGACGCAGATCAGGCAAAGCCAGCCAGGTCTCAAGCCAGAATGCAGTTTTAGCTCAGTACTGCCAGCTTTTCAACAAGGGTGGTGGATTCAAAGTTCCATTTTCTTTGTGACTTGTCTGAGCTAAACATCTGCATATGGCCTGCTTGAAAACGTGGTCTTTTTAGCTTCTGCTGCTTGGCCAGGATCCTGCTTCTGCCCTGGGATCCCCCAGGGGATGGAAGTCCCCAAGGGACTGTCTGCATCAGCTCTGGAGTCTGCTCCGGGGCTCACACTGTTGTCCCAAACACCGAAGGCTGGAGGTGATCCTTTTCCTCTTCCGCCTTCTCCTCCTCTGCAGTGCTGTTGGTGAGGGGTGGCCCGGGCCCACCGGGAAGCAGGTGGCCGGCTGCACTGTCCGGCAAGGGCCCCAGATGCTCAGCCTCAGCCAGGGCAGCCAGCAGTGCGGCCAAGGGTGGCCGCCGGTGACAGGCGTCCTGCAGCAGCTCGGCTCGGGGCCGCAGCTGCCCGATGAGCTCGTCCCTCTGGCACACAGCGGCCTGCAGGCTGTGGACAGTGGCCTCAGAGGTCAGGAGTTGCTCCTGGAGAGCCTCGATCTCGCGGACCTTGACGTGGCCCAGCTCCTCCAAGGAAGCGCGCAGCTGATGGTCGTGGCGGGCCAGACGCTCGGCCTGGGCACGCACCGTGCGCTCTGCCGCGTCCAGTCGCACCTCCAGCTCTGCCGCGCGCCGGTGCACTGCTGCCAGGTGCTCGTTTGCCTCCCGGATCCAAATGTAGTATAATTCTTTACCCACCATGTCAGGATATGGAATCAACATCTCTCCAGTTATAAAAAATTATGCTTTATCATTTTATTCTTTTGATTTGCTAATTCCTCACTGTCTTGCTCCATGGCAGTCCGTGTCTGTGTGGGGTGGTGGAGGAAGAGTAGAAATGACCGTTTCCAAGTTCATGGCAATTCAGCAGGCCCTGCAGCCAGACTGGTTCCAGTCCCTCTCAGATGGAGAGGCATCTTGTGAGGAAGCAATTTCCATAAAAAGAGCCAGAAAGTCCGTGGATCGAACACTTCTGTTTCTGGACAGCTGTCTGCGACTACAAGAAGAATCAGAGGTAAGGCTGCTCCACTGACCACGATTCCTTCTTGAAGCTTTACCTCATTCCCATCCATGACACCCCTCTGCTCCTCCTCGCACTTCCCTCACATCTTGGTCTGACTTACTTACTCCTCTTTTTCTTCTGTGAACGCTAAGAATTGTTCTCTAGGATTTTTAGACTCTTCTTTTCACACTGTGTGTTGTCCCTAAGCAGTCGTCCCTTAGTTTTAATTACTTGATAATTCTAAAGTTGTGTATGCCATCAAGGTCATTCTACTTAGCTTCAGAATTACATACTAGCTGTATTATATCACTAGACTGTCCAGCAGACTCAGAGATAACTGGACTCTTGTCTCATCTCCTCAAAGCTGTTCTTTCTTGTGTTCTTCCTCAGTACTTCATGCCATTTAAAGGCATCCACCAAATTCCTTGGTCTGAAAATTTAAGCTTTTTAAGATTCATTTTTTTTCCTCATGCACATTTAATATCTAAGTGTCCATTCTACTTGAATCTGTCTCCATAAGCCATGACCTCATCATCTCTGTTGACCAGTGGTTACCCTGGTTCTCTCTGCTTCCATTCTCATTTCTGTCCAGTCCATCTTGAGACCTGCTTTCCAGTAAATCCTTTTAAAGCACAAATATGAGCCCATTGCCCATTTTCCCACAAGAATTTAATGAGTCTACTTCATCTTTACATGGCATGGACAGCCTGCTGTAACTGGTCCCTGCCTTTTTCTTTGGCTCGTCATGGGCTGCTTTTTCCTATGGTCTACACTCTGGCCTTTCTGAATTATTAGCAGTTCCTTAAGGCATTTGCCTATTTCATTTTGGGGCTCCTGTACACAGACCTTCTGAACTGTTTTTTCTTTTCAGTACTGGAGATTGAACTCAGGACCTTGCGCTTGCAAGGCAGGTGCGGTGCCTCTTAGCTAAATCTCTGGCCCCTGTTTTTTATTTTCTTATTTCCAGCCATATTCCTCTTCTCTCTTCCATCTGGTTCATTTAATTCCATTCATCATCCTTTAGGACTAGTCCCTGATACTTCCAGGAAGTTGTATATATCCTTTGCTATGTCTTTAATTTGTATGTAGCCATATTTAGCACCAGTTATATTGGTTGCAGTGATTTCCATATACATTTGTCTTTATGAAATTGTCTCTTCCTTAAGTTCAATTTCTGTATTTCATTTTTGTGTCTTCACCATGTAGCAGAATGCCCAACAGAGAGTAAGCCATCAGTAAATATTTGCTGATGGAGAATGATTATACTGGAGTGAGAAGGGTGAACCTAGAGCAGCAAATAAGGAAGCCTGAGAGCAGAGTTAATGAAGTGGGAAAAGGATGCATTTACTAGGAGAGAGCAGAAGAGGTGAGGGGATGAAAGATATTGGTGCAGGGAATATCAGTATTTGAGATAATTTATGTGGAGTAATCCTGATCGGGTCCCACAATGGCAGAGGATTGAGGAACGTTATTTTGAGTCTGTCTGAAAATAAAAAATACAATTTGACTAATCAATTTAGTATATATGAAATAATTAGAGGAAACTTAGTTGTCATTCTGAATAAAGCTCAGAGTATCTGCAATAGAAGTCCACCATAGAGAGCTTGCCATGGATCTGGACAGTTAGTCTTGGCTTGCTAACAGTTGTTTTAAGCCAGTAATTATCTTTGTATAACCAGCAACATTTGGATACATAGACAGCAGGGCAAGGAATGTTACAAAGATGATTATTAGAAAGGTCAGATAAGCCTCAAATCCCTCATGTGTGTTGTTATAATCAGCCATGTCATTTCACATTACTTCTGTGTATTAGTCCAACAATAGGGTTCCTCTCTGCATCCCTTATGCCTACACCTTTGTCTTGATAGGATTATTACTAGTGCCCCTCTTTGTATAATGTTAAAGTGTTCCATTTTAGCCGATAAATGATATGCCCACACCTCTCACATTTGTGAAAGAGTTTCCAAAATAGGGCTGTGCTACTCTTGTGAAGAGACAGGCCTGTGTAATTGTTTCTGTATATTTGCATATATCTTTTCCTTTTTTTGTAACCTCTTTCTCATTTTATTTGCTAGATTGTCTTATTTAGAATGCTCTTCAATACTGAAGTTCCATAAGGTTCTGTCTTTGGGTTTCTTGTCTTTCTGCATGAATTCCCTAGGTCAGGGATAGGAAATGGATTTTATGCGAGGTGCTTGGAGCCCTGCCTAGGATCTATTAGCCATGTCTGCATGGAAGTAGGAGAGGGAAGTGGTGGCATTTTTCCAGGTGTCTACTGCTCTAGCCTGGGCCATTTCATTTGTATCACCATATCCATAACTTAAGATTCATATATTCAGTGGTTGAATTAAAACTCATTTGTACATCCCACTGATGCCTCAGAGTTAGCATGCTTAAAACATAATCATTTTGCTTTGCCCTCCCCTGTTTCTCTAGGATTGTTTTCTGTCTTTGCTCATATCACGATCTCCCAGGATTTCCAGAACAGAAACCAGTATTCATTCTAGAATTCATCTTCATTCTCTACTGAGAAAACTAATCAGTCACATTGTGTTGATCCTACCTCCTGACAGACATTGTGCCTTTCCTCTTCATCCCACTGCCATTGCCGTAGTCCAGGTCATGTCATCTTAGTAAAGTTGTATCCTACCTCATCCTTAAGTTATTTACCATACTGCAGCCAAAATATTTTATTCCAGAGAAATAGTCTGATTATGTTCCTCTTGCTTAAATTGAAGAAATTCCATCTTCACATTATTCCAGATTTCCTCTCTATCCCTCTTTCCTCTGAGGGCCACTGTTGATTTGTATATGTCCTTAAAAGCCTATTTTTTGCAGTTATATATGTGTAGCTAGTACATAGATGTGTGGGCCTGTTTTACATAAATACAAGTATATGTTCAGGAATTTGCTTAGTTTTCATTAACAGTGTCCTGAGACTTTTCCCCGGTGAATGTACATATTATTTTATCGACTGCATTCTTTTTAAAACAGCTGTGGAGGAAGCCATACTATGAATATATCATAGTTTATTTAAGCCTTTACTCTGTAGTGGATGTTTAGATTGTTTCTAGTTTTCGTTATTCTGAACATCTTTGTAAATGTACCATGGTGCATATGAATGAATGTATTTGTAGGAGAGATTGTTAGAAATGTAATTTCAGAGCCCAAAGATAAAAGCATTGACATTTTGATAAGTGTTACCTACTATCCCTCCAAAGAAGCTGAACTAATTTTTACTTTCTCTAGTTATCAAGACTTACAAGTGCCATTTCACTTATACTTTCACCTCAACTATGTTATCAGTATTTTATCTTTTTGCTTATTATGATGGACAAAAATGGCATCTCATTGTTTCCCATTTGCATTTCCTTACTGGTGAGGTTTTGTAGCTCTCCATATGTGGATAGGGCATTCACATTTATTTTTCTGAATTTCATTTTTACATAGTCTACTTTGATTTATCAAAGCTTGCCATTTCTTTAGAGGATTTGTTACAGCTCTTTCTATGGTGTAGATATTTGTCACTTCCCCAAAGAATAAGTCTGTCTTTGTCTTTCTTATGGCACATTTCATTAGAGAAGTTTTAATATTTTTTGTTTATGTGTTTCGTTTTTTGAGATGAGTTCTCACTATGTAGTTCAGGCTGGCCTTGAACTCTCAGAGATCATCCTGCCTTGTCCCCGAGTGCTGGGATTATACATATGCACCACTACCCAGCTAGTTGTAAGGTTTTTATACTCAAACATGTCAACCACATCTCATAAGCTTTAGTTTGCTTATGAAGGCTTTCATTAATTCAAGATTATAAAAATACTCAGGTCATTCTTCAAGAACTTACATAACTATATTTTTATGATTAGGTATTAGTCCCATCAAGATGATGTACAGTAGTCATCTTTGTCTTATTTTTTTCCAAATGGACAGCCTAGACTAAATTCTTTCTTTTCTTTTTTTTTCTTTTCTTTTCTTTCTTTCTTTTTTTCTTTCTTTTCCTTCTTTTCCTTCCTTCCTTCCTTCCTTCCTTTCTTTCTTTCTTTCTTTTTACTTTTCCTTCCTTTCCTTTCTTTTCCTTTTCCTTCCTTTCTCCTTCCCTTTCCTCTCTCCTTCCTTCCCTCTTTCCTTCCTCCCATCTCACCCCGCCTTTTTTAAAATACTTTTTACTGTGTTGCCTAGGCTGGTCTTGAACTCATCAGCTTAAGCAACCCCCATCCACACTCCCAGACTGACTGCTAGCCTGGCTAGACCAAACCATTTCTACACTCCTAAAGTTGTCTGTAGCCATGAGACTTCAAGATAGCATAAAGCAGACCTGAATAGTCCTTTGGACAAATAAAATCTCTTCCTTTTGTCCTTTTCCAGTTTTACCTCCTCAGTGTACATTTCATTTAATCTGAACTAGAACATGATGGTGTAGTGGTGTGTGTGTGTGTGTGTATATATATATATATTATGTATATATTGGTTTGTACATATAGGTGTATGTATAGGTCTGTGTATATATAGGTGTGTGTGGTATGTATGTATATATACATATACATATTCTCCCCCCTACACACACCAGGGATCATACTCAGGACCTTGTGTTTGTGAGGCAGGTGCAGTGCCCTTGAGCTAAATCCCTGGCCCTATGATGGCATATTTTGATTGCCTATTTTTCCTCAGCCTTTTCTCACCTACTTGGTGTTTTTCACAGCATGTTCTCTGGAGCCCTAAGGGCACTTTGAGGTGGGGGGGGTGTGCCATCCCTGTTTCATCTATGGCAGCTTTGTTGAGATCTCTTCTGTCCGTTGACTTCTGGGTAAAGTTTGTGTGAACCAAGATCTCAGTTACTGAAAATCCTTTTATCCCCTCTCAGGTCCTTCAGAAAAGCTCGATCATTGGAGTGATTGAAGGCGGAGATGTGATGGAGGAGCGGCTCAGGTCAGCTAGGGAGACAGCCAAGCGGCCTGTCAGTGGCTTCCTCCTGGACGGCTTTCAGGGGAATCCAACAACCCTGGAGACCAGATTGCAGTTGCTGTCATTAGTCACTGCGGAGCTGCCCGAAGACAAACCAAGGCTAGTGTCGGGTTAGGGTGCAGGCTGACCTTGTGGGATCCAGGCCGGGCATGTTGGGGCCTCGTGCAGGGTGCAGTCTGTGTGTGGGTGTGACTTCTAATGTTCTGATGTCTCCTGTCTGTCCTTTCTCAGCAGACTGTGAGGGAAGTTTCCATCAAGGCTGATGCAGAATGCAGAGCAGAGGATAATTGCCATGTGCATTTATTTGTTCCTCATAAGTGAGGACAAATGTACTATTTCCTCTCAGTGTGCCAAGTACAAGTATGTTTTTTATTCATTAAAACATGGTACCTGGGAGCAAGTATAAAATCATGTGTTGCTGTAGTTTAAATCAAGGAAAGATGAGGACAGGGCTAGGGTGCCTAGTGGAATGAAGATGTATTCTACAAATAAGAACCTTGAAAAAGTTCTTAGGTTTGAGACAGATAGTGAAATTGAAGGGACTGGCAGCACTGGTAGGTTGGTTCTTAGGGTTCCATAAATTGCAGGATTCAGTAGGTACTGGTGAGAGCAGATGATCTGAAGATTCAAGGTATAAATTCCAAGTTTCTAAATGCAATTGATGTCATATTAAGGTATGATTCTCTCTCTCCAAACATGGGTGAATCTGGAGGTCATTATGTTAAGTTGAAAAAGTCAGGCATAAAAATCCAAATATTTCATGATCTTACTCATATATGGAGTCTTTTTTTTTTTTTTTTTTTGCAGTACCAGGGATCAAACTCAGGCCTTGCGCTTGCTGGGCAGGCACGGTGCCACTGAGCTACATCCCAGGCCTTATATATGGAGTCTTAAAAAGTTGATCTCACAGAAGTAGAGAGTAGAATGGTGGGTACCATAGCCTAGGGCAATTGGGGAGAAAATGGGGGTTAGAAGATGTTAGTCAAAGACACATAATTACAGTTTGGAGGAATATGTTCAACAGATCTATTGTATAGCCTGGGGACTATAGTTAATGATGATATATTGTATTCCTAAAAATACAAAGGGAATGGATGTGTTCTCATTATTAAAAAGATATTTATATGAAATAGTACATTTGTTAATTAAGTAGGTGTAGCCATTTTGGGGGTATGTATACTTCTAAACATGCTATACATGACAAACTCATACAATTTGATTTGTCAATTTAAAAAAAAACAGTGTAGTCTTTTGTCTCACTTGATGTAATATACTGTTTCCCTGCAAATAATATTTAATTATGGGGTGCTCTTTTAGACTCCTTACAGGCTATTGAATAGTGTATATGTAATTTTATCACTTTTTTAAAAAGGTAGGCAAGACATACACTAAAGAGCTTGAGTGGTAGATAAAGCTCAGTGAAATCTTACACGTGAATAAACTTATGTGAAGAACACCCAGAACCAGGTATTTTCCTCACCCTGCCATCCTTTGTCCCCTCAATTTTAACATGGTTCTTTGATGTTCATTACTCCCTCCTCTATGCCTGTGTCATTCTAGCACAGAAAACAACTCAGCACTAGTATTTCTAGTCGTTTTCTAGACGTTTTATGTTAAGTGCTCACACATGTCTGTTATGAATGTGAAAGCTGGGATTGTTTTTCTTTCTGTGAGTGTGTAGGGAAGCCAGCTTCAGCTGGAGAGGAGTTCTAAAACATTACATAACTTGAAGGAAACTATAGTCAGGAAAACTGGCGTGTATTTAAGGGTTCTGCTTGTTTAATATTACATACGCCTTTTTTTGAACTTCTTTTAGAAATCAGAGATCATGTAAGCTTTTCTCGTTTAGTTCATGAAAAGAGACTATGGGTAGAAAAGCAAACATAAAAAATAGTTCTGAGCAGCCAGACTTGATCCCTACGTCTTGTTTGTGGCAAATTCTGATTGAGAATTAAAACTTCCAGAATGCCTTACTCATTACCTTTGAAGACATTTTATCCCATAGTGCAGACTTTTTATTAACAGAGAAGAGAAAAAAACAAAAGCCAGCTAGATTCTTAGAGTCTGTGGCCAGAGTTGAAATTCTAAGAGCAAGATGTGCTTATAAATGAACCTATGAAGCATATAGTAGACAGAATGTCTTTATGAAAACTAATTATGAAAAATTATGGACAAAATACAATTAAAATGAGGAAAGTATTTGAGGGAGAAATAAAATACACAACTTTTAAAAATTCTGTATAGTATATAGATAGACTATAAAGTTCCATCTAAGACCAGGGAGGTTGTCCAGAAAGGGTCAGAGTGGAAAGGAAACTTACAGTTACTGAGCTTCTTTCTGAAGTTCGAAATTGTATTATGTGCTTTTTAAAGTATCTCATTAATCCTCACAGTGATTCTGTGGAGGTATTATTGCTCTTGTTTTTAAAATGAGAAAAGTAAAGCTCAGAGATATTAAGAAATTTGCCCCAAACACAGCAGTTAAATAAATGGTAGAGCTAGGATTCAAGCCCGAGTCTCTCTCCATCACACCTTAAGTTCCTTCTGCCACACATTGCTGTCCACTGCCTGCCACTCTATCCTTGATTGCTGGTGTTCATTATCATTACTCTTCATTCTCTGATCCTTCAAAAGTCTCTGATTTCATTCGTGGGATTGTCCTCATGTCACTGTCCCGATTGTTACTTTTATAGGCTCATTTGTGGTGTTAGCCGGCCAGATGAGGTGCTCGAGTGTATTGAAAGAGGAGTGGACCTATTTGAGAGTTTTTTTCCTTATCTAGTGACAGAGCGAGGCTGTGCCCTGACATTCAACTTTGACTACCAGCCGAACCCTGAAGAGACATGTAGGTCTTTTGAAGTTAATCTCTGTCTTATCCTTAAGTTTCTTCTATTTCCTATTAATTTTGGCCTGAGTCATAAGACAAAAATATGTACACATCAAGCCAGTCTTTTATAAAACTTTATCTTTATTTTTTATCTGTGTACCCTGGCATGTTGGCACATAAAACTAGGTACTTAATACTATAAATACAGCTCATCAATATTAGGATGTGATTTTGTAGTGAGCAAAAACAAGACCTCTTCTGTTAGCAACCTGAAAGCATAGTGAATTATGATGAAAATCTAAGAAAAGAAAGCCTTTGAACTGCTTTATAAAGGTTAATTTGTTTTTTCACAGAAGACTTTTTGTTTGCTTTTTGCAAATCCCATGCAATTAAATTTCAGGGAGACTCACTATCATCTGATTCTCATGTTGCTTTTGCTTTTTGGGGTTCTTTGACACACCGAGAGGTGAAAACTGTTTTCCTCTGCTAATATTGCTTTGAAACACTACCATTTTCTTTTATTGTTTAGCTGCTTAGAAGTCAAGGCAAGCAGTTTCAGAGTCTAACACTCAGATGGCAGTGGCAAAGGACCCAGTACACAGGCTGTGGGCAGCAGTTGAAGCAGTTCTAGAAAGTATGGCCACCCCAACCTGCCCCTTGGCTCTACAGAGGGGCTTTCCCTTTCTTGTTCCTGTGCTCCTTTGAACTCTTCTTCGACCACTTCCAAGCTTAAATCTGAATAGGGCTCTAGACTTCTTTAAAGGTTTGTTTTATTCCCCACAGGTGACAAAAATTTCATTCAGAAGATGTCACACTTTTTTTTAAGGCAACTTATGCATTATTCTGAATCAGATTACTTCTGGAAATAAAATAAATCAGGTTGATCAAGTTCTTATACATAGGAGGTCGATTTTACTGTCCTTTTAGTCAGACCGGAGCATAATGTATGTGGATAGGCATACTATTAACACTTTATACATTTTCATGACTTCATTTTCAAACTAAATTATTTCCACCAGGACGAGGACAACTGTTAGTCATTCAGTACCATGAATATGCAAAGCTCTAAGAAGAACCTGATACTGAGTTCTCTGGAATAAACAAGTTCCTTTTTGGCTAGAGAAACCCAAATTCCTTTATGATTAAGAAAACGGAAAAAAGTTTTTTCAGTTTTTATTAAAGAATTATTAATCATATTTGTATGATATGTATGTGTATTATAAATAAGTCCTTTGCCAATTAAATAGTTAAAATTCTAAAGAAATAAATTTCCAGCAGTTTCACTAAATGACAAAGAGTTTTCCAAAATGTCAGGACTTTATTATGGTTTCCCACATCCACACACAAACTCACAGGAACAAGCTCTTTGCTCGGTGTTCAGGCTTTCTTTGACTTGGACAAAATTACCTTCCTACGTAATTTACCAGCCTATTCTCATTGGATTTTTTTTTTTTTTTTTTTTTTTTTTTTTTTTTTTTGGTACCAGGGATTGAACTTGGGTCCTTGCGCTTGTGCAGCAAGTAGCGAAACCACTGAGCTAAATCCTCGGCCCTCATTGGACCATTTTTGAAATTGTTATTGTTCATTCCCAAGATACCTCTTATCCATCTTCCCTTGTTCAAGGCAACTGGCTTTTTGTAGAACTGGTGGTGTTTTTGCAGTTCTTCCTTAAAGCAAAGAGTTCGAGGGAACAACTCAAGTTCTCAATTAATTCTGGATAATCTGGGTTCCCCAGAAGCTGAGAGTCTCTATACAGAAAATGTAAATTAAAGCCGTATTCTACTTCAGTCTGCTTGGAGTGTAGGCTGTTACAAAACCCAATTTATTTGCACGTACATTGTGATAAGGCACAGGGACAATCCCAAAACACATACACACACACACACACACACACACACACACACACACTGTACTTTTAAAAATCATTCCTTGATGTTGATTACGTTAATATACTTGTAACTATAATTTGTTTAGATATTATTGATTATCTTAAATCATTTTGATGTTGGAGATGATAAATTTGTGTCCTTCTGGGAGCATATTGCTATTTTTATTTTCTTGTGATTTCCTTAGGATAAACTTTCAAGAGCAGAATTACAGAGTCAAAGTGCATGAAATAATAACTAAAATTATTCCAGTGGCTACTCCTTATCTCATCTTCAAGACTTTTTATTTGTTTCCCCTTCAGTATTACAACAAAATGGGATACAAGAAGAAATAAAATATGAGGATCAAATAAAGAAAATTAAAACAACTGGTTGCAACCAAAAAATGACATCATTTGAAATTAATCTGAAAGAAAAAAAGTAAGACTTTTTTTAAAGCTTGGATTTTGATTTCTGACTTTTAAAATTTTGGTCTGTTTTAAAGGTTTATATAAGTGTTCTCTTTTCAGTTTATGACTTCATAAAATATTTATAGTTGGATATCACTTAGGCCTTCTCAAATTTGGTTCCAGAAAAACTTTTGTTCTGCAGATGAGTTTGTGTACTTTGTCAGAAAGTTGAAGATAGATAACCATTGCTTTAGAAAAGCTGTCGGAGAGATTAGACCAGATCCATTGTCTAGTGCCTTTTACTCATCTTGATTACCTTAAATAAGGACAAAGTGAAATAAGAATTTCCAGATACAAACTAATTTGTAAATTTTAAGGAATTTATATCATCTTTGTTATATACAGGTTATAAATCTTAACTAAAATATTTCCCTCAATAAAGAATGAACTAAGATATTTTGTAATTTTGGGTTTGGCCAAAAATGGTACTCAAGCCTAACAGTGAGTAGTTTTTTTGTGAATTTAGTGTGCTCACTTTAGTTCTAGGTTGTTTGTTGGTTTCTCTGAAGGGACATTCTAGGGATTCTAATCTTTTTTTAAATAATAGTATAGACTAGAATTTATGAAAGAATTAAAATCCAAGTTCTTACTTATATTCTTTTGGGACATGTTGATTGTAGGTCTGGAAAGGTAAAATCTACTCCATTTAACTTCTTGAAAAATAACCAACAAGATTCACTTCTGTTTTTAAAATGTCAACATAATATAAATGGTTACTGCTAAAATTCCCTTTAGATCGTAGATTTTATTGGAAATTGGGTTGTGCTTATTACCAGTGCTCAACTTGAAGTTTTAGGGACTTGGAGATAAATTCTGGCATTGCTCTTGACTGGGTGGTATTGGTCAAGTCATTTAATTTCTCTTTAATAGCTGGTAAAAGATGACACCTATGTTAAATACTACTTATTATGTGCCCAGCTGAATTCAAGCCCTCTTGCTATATTCACTCATTTAATCCCTGCCCCAACTCTTCGAGGTAGGCTCTTAATACCCTCAGCTTATGGTTAACAAAGACACAGGTAGATGTTAAGTGACCTGTCCAATTGAGTAATGGAGCCAGCACTCAAACCCTGACAGGCGAGCCCAGAACTCTCCCTCTAAACCTCCAAACCCCCATACTCTTCATCTGTAAAATGATAATAAAAATGGCCATTTCCAAGAGTAGGTGCAGAGGTGATACAAGACAATATATGTGAAGGTGCTTTGTAAACCACAACAATCCATGGAAATAGAAGGTTCTACTATACCATGTCTTCTGATACTACTGTAGTTCTGGTAGCAGGTGGGTGAGAAGTGTCAGAACAGCATTTCTGAACATTGTTTGCCTTTATAGTATGACAAGTAATGCTCAGCATGAGTGAGTGACTGTGCAAATTTCTTTACTCCCCAACTTGGAGGTTACATGTCAGAGGAAGACTCCCAAGTCTTTCTGATTTCATTGTGTTCTTTGTTGACTTTTAACAGCATTTCATCTTAAGCAGGTGCCAACACTGAAAATTTACCAGTGATATTATTAAGCATTGGTAACCTCACCAGAAGCCTAGAGTGTGGATTTCTTATGTTCTTCACTTGCTGACATGTCACTGTGACCTCCTTCCACAGGTACCGGGAGGACTTTAGCCCCCTGGTGAAAGAATGTTCCTGTTACTGCTGTAAGAATCACACTCGTGCCTACATCCACCATCTGCTGGTAACCAATGAGCTGCTGGCTGGGGTCCTGCTTATGATACACAACTTTGAACACTATTTTGGATTTTTTCACTCCATCCGGGAAGCACTAAAAAGTGACACACTGGCACAGTTGAAAGAGCTCATTCGCAGGCAAGCATCTGGAGAACTGGGAAATACAAATCTGACTCTGCATTGAGCTTATACCATGGTTATAACATGGGAACAAATGAAGAAGAAATGATCTTAGCTTTATTTTTTTGTTGTTTGGGTTTTTGTTGTTCTTTTTGTTTTTTTTTTCTTTTTGAAACAGGGTCTCACTGTGTAGTTCCGGCTGGTCTTGAACTCACTATGTAGCCCAGGGCACTCACAGTGATCCTTCTGCCTCAGCTTTCCTGAGTGTTGGGATTACAGGCATGTGTCACTATGCCCAGAATGATTTTAGCTTTAAACATTTATATTTAAGGATAAAAATCTGCTAAATTAAAGAATATCTGAAAAATATGAGTAAAGTAAAGAATGGCTTTTTCAAACTGCCCACATGATAGTGAAGAGGTGTCTTCTAAAAACTTAAATCGCCTAGCCAAGTTTGGTGACTTATATGCCTGTAATTCCAGTATTTAGGAGGCAGAGACAGGATTGGAAGTTGAAGAGGCCTGCTTGGGCATTTTAGTGAGAGTCTGTCCCAAAATAAGTAAAAAGGAGGGCCGGGAATTTACCCAGTTGCCCCACAACTGCCTGACAAGTGCAAGGTCCTGAGTTCAATTTCTAGTACCCTCCCCCCCCCAAAATAAAAAGGGCTGGTGATGTAGCTCAGTGGTAGAGTCCTTGCCTAGAATGTACAAGGCTCTGGGTTCAATCTTTAGTACCACACAAAAAGTAAAAAGAAAGAAGAAAAGACTTAGGTGGCATTTCTTACATTGGTAAGAAAGGGTTGAACCGTGATCTTCAAAATGTCTAGGCTAATTCTTATTACAGTAGACCCTTGACTCATAAACTCAATTCGTTCAAGAGGTCTAGTTGTAATTCAGGTTGGTCAATTAATGGCTCAGGCTCCTCTACACAGCCTTCAAAGTCTCTCTCCTGTATATAGGCAGATCTCAGTATCCTGAGAGATGTTGGCCCGGGATTTCTCAATTAACCCCACACAGGAAAGGATGTTGTAATGTTCCTTTCAGAACTCTTTAAGGGTTAAATCTGTATCTGAGACCATCTGGAAGCACAAGTGGCTGGCATTTGGGCTGTAACTCAAGACTTTGTAAGTTAAAACTAAAACTCTGATCATAACCCAAGTTGTTCATATGTCAGGCTGGCCATAACTCGAGGGTCCACTGTAGTTGACAGAAATTCACCTGATGGCTTTAGATGGGAGGAGACACTCTTAAAAGGGGAGATGAAATTGTAGGGGCCACTGAAAGATGAACTGGGACCTGCGGGGTGATTACTTCATAAGTAGTGTAACCTCTGTGGACACACAGCCTGTTAACTGGAGGAGGAATCTGGCTGATTTGATGGTTTTCTTTATTTTGACCGTCATACTGTCAGGGGCCTCTCTTTGTCTTCCAAGTGCTCTGCTAGTGTAGTCACTCAGAAAGGGCTCATGTGGCTTCACCACACTTGTGTCTTCTTGTGTGGACCTCACACAGCGCTCCTGTGATCACATGGCTCAGGTCACACCTTCATTTGGCCACTTGATCTGTTTGTGGCTTGTCTTCCTAGGGAGTGTACTTACCAGTTAGGAGCCCAGTGGTTGCACAGCTACTTTTATCTAGTTGCACAAATCCACCGTGGTCTTCCCTCCGGGGTCATAAATAATCTAAGCTCGTAATAACTGTAGCCCTATCTCTTGTGGAGATTCATTCTTATGTATTCACTCGGATGAGCCACCAAGCTGGCCAATTAGATGATCATTTTCAGCTGCTCAGTTGTGACGCATGAATGCAGCACTTAACCTCTCCATTGCGTCCTCGTTAATAAGTTGGGGCAGGCAGAGCGATAGGACTAAATAAACTTCTAAGATTCTGCTGGCTTTAAAATTTGAGAAACAAAAAGCTTTAGATTAGAGTCTTAGCCACACTTGTCATTCTTGTTTATTAATCACTATTGGCCTGACTTAAAAATTCACCAGTACCAGGAGTCAAGTAACATAGTAAATGTATTTGAGAACTTAAAAAGAACTCCAGCCTGTGAATTTTGAAGTGATTAGTGAATTGGCATCAGAAAATCCTTACACTAGAGTCATCCTTGATCATATGATTTTGTCATGGTGTTACCAAAGGAGTGACATTTTTGTTGATAGTATGATAGACAGGGAATTTTTATTTTCTTTGAACTTTTTTATATTTGTCAACTTTAAAGTAAGGAATATGTATAAACATAGGCACACACATACTCTTTATAAAAATAATAATGGAACCAAAATGATGCCCCTTTTTTGTATGGGTAAGAAGTACATTTGTTTTACACTCATGTTATATTTTGCTGTTTTTTAAAAATTTAGTGGCCATTACTGTTCAATAATTTTTTGTAGTTCTTATATGGCTATTATATATTTATGTGTTGGGAGCCCATCTATGTTTCTTTCTTTAGTAATATAACTTTAGCATGAATGACAGTGGACACTTACAGAAGCCAGAGTTTCTGTTCTCAAGGATATGATTGTCTTAAAATATGTTGTTTTTTACTTGTTCCTGTGTTCATATTCTTGTTCAATGCCAAAACCCGTTGCTGAAGAAGTATCAGTATATATTCCAGAATCTATAAAAAATTTATGAGTTGTATTTATGTCGAAAACACTGAAAATTCTGTTCAATGTTGTTCACTTCCTTGGTTCTTTTTCTTATTAGCACATTTGAAAGATTTCTTTAATGCAATAAATCTATTAAAGGTAATAGCCAGTAAACAGTTTTGATTTTAAAAAATCACTGTGTATTGCTTTCTGTAAATGTTAGTGAGTCTATTAGACAAAATATTAAATTTCCATGGTTCCAAGAATGTTCTAGAGATTTCTTATTGAAAAAAACATTTTAAAATACTTTTTCCATCTGTAGTCATTGTTTTGAGAACTTTTATACTACATGCAGAATCCAAAATGGAGCTATTACTCAGTGATATACATTATGAAAATTCCCTTGCCTGTCTCCTTAAGTTGTACAAGTAGCATCTGTAAGGCATTCTGGTGCATAATAAGAATATTATCCATAATTTCTGAAGCATTTTAATGTTGCAGGCAACTTAGTAAATGCTTTCCATACATATCTCATTGACGGCTGTGAGGTGTGAATACTATTATTCCTGTATTAAGCATGAGTTTCAGGAAGGCTGAGTTAGCCTCCCTGAAGGTCTACCAAAAAATTTGGAAAAGTGGAGCCTTTTCTATCTTTGGGTCTATCTATCCCTTCTCAGCTCCTAGGTTAGATTCTGGCTCCATCTGAGTAAAATTCAACAGTTAGCCATTGCACTAAGTAGATTCTCACTTATTTTAGCCATTGCACTAAGTAGATTCTCACTTATTTTGACTTGCTCCTGGGTTGAAGGGACAGAAAGAATCAAGGGCTGACTAGAAGGTATTGGAACAGAATCAATATAAAATATATGGATAATTACATAAAGGGATTTATAAGGTAGGCTTATAGGATCAGAAGTGGAAGAATTAGAAATGGATGTCTGTGTGTGAGAGAGCCAGAGAACCCAGTAGCAGCTGAAGATCAAAGGCGCAGTAGACTCGCTGTAGTCACCTGGAGAGTCTCTACTGGAAGGCTAAAGAAACTGGAGAACAATGTCCAAAGGCAGTAGTGAAGATTGATGCTCTTCCCCCCAAAATCAAGGGTACATTTCCTTATTCTTTCCCCTTTTATTCTGTCTGGAATAGATTGGTACCAGCCACATCCAGAGTGGGTCTTTTCCTTAGTTTTCTGGCCTATGTGTCAGTTATCCACAGAAATGCCTAGAGCATGACTAATCTGCTGGGACATTTTTATTCAAGTCAAGTTGACGTATCACAGTCAACAGTCACAGAGGGTTACCATTCCAGGGGGGAATAGCTGGCACTGGTTCATGCAGTCCACAGTACCAGGCTGGCCCCTATGGATGCTCACTATTGGTTGTCAGTCCATGACCTCTAATCCCCACCCCACCCCCATCCCAGCTGGGGGCTAACCATACCCTGAATAGTGTTGAAAGGGTTTGGGGATTTTGAGTAATACCAAAAATCTCAGGTAATCAATAGGAGTCTGTGGTTTCTTACATATTTTGGGAGAGGGATATTTTGTTATTCTTTGGAATAAAAGGAAAATATCTTTTAAAATCAAGTAGTTGAATAATTAAAACATTTTAATAAATATTTCAAACAAAGACCATCAAAGGGTCAAGGCTAGAGTGTGAAGCAACTATCTTATCAAGGATTTTTAATTATCTTTTTCTTTTGAGGCAGCTAACTGAGAAACCAGAGTTAAATGATTATCCTGTGCCTTCCTGATTAGGAGCAGGCTGCTCTCTGCAGTTTGATTAGTCTTGCTTGTAGTTATGGGCTTATAGCTTATTAAAACTGACAGTGGGCTGGGGATTTAGCTCAGTGGCACCGTGCCTGCCTCACAAGTACAAGGTCCTGAGTTCAATCCCCAGTACAAAAAAAAAAAAAAAAATTAAAACTGACAGTGCTGCATAGGGCAGGGAGCCTGGAAGGTCAAACTCACATGCTGAGCCAGCCATCAGCAAGGCTCTGCCTTTACCTAAAGGTTTGGTATAATTGGCATTCATTAATATCTCTTAATATCTTTCCCTTCAACCTTCATATCTCTTCCTTAATGTACATATTTGGTCTCTTTTTCCTCATTTGATTCCCAGGTTTACGACCACAAATCCCAAACAACAGTGGGCAAAGAAGAATGAAGGAAGCCCAGTGTAAGCAGTGTGACTGGGTTCTCATATATCATTGCCATAACAATGGCATAACTGGTTTATGCCTGTGGTCCTGGTATAATTATTAATGACACTCCTCCCCCTTATTCTCATATTGTCCTCCAGTTTGGACAAGTTATACGGTCACTCTAATGTAAGTGGTAGAGATGATCAAGCTGGAGAGCAGGTGCCCAATCTAAACAGTACAGCTGCTACACACATCTAGCTAATTGCCACTCTGGGCCCAATGCTGTCAAATAGTCCAGACTTTTCAAGAGAAGCCAAAAATCTGGGTCCTCACAAATTATAAATGCTGGATCAATTTTTAAAAACTATCCTGCTAGCCAAACAAAATTTAAGGGTGCCCTCTTTGTAACCTCTGGCTTAAAATCTGGAGGGAAGGCTTGGGCGTCTTTAACAGTTAAAAATTTCTCAGCAACTGGTCAATATATACATAAATGTACCAATAGTTTCTAGTTCCTGCACCCATTTACAGATTCTCAGATTAAGAGATATCCATGTTCCACCTCCATTGCATGACCCCCACATATCCCAGAACCATTCTAAGCAAGCCATAAGGAAAGATATGCATCTTGTTCAACCTATTTTATGGATGAGAAATTTTAGGCCTGGTGCAGTTGATTGTGTCTAGCAGCTGGCTGTGCCTCTACCAGTTGGTTGTGTTTCTCCTTTTAAGGACTGTCTTACTCTGTTCAGGCTGCTTTAACAAAATACCACAAAATGAATGGCCTGTAAACAACAAATTTATTTTGCACAGTTCTGGAAGCTAGAAGTCTGACATCAGCATGCCAACATGATTGGGTTCTGGTGAGGGGCTTTTTCTGGATTGCAAACTGTCATGTTCTTGTATGGTAGAAAAGGGGCTGAAACATTCTTTGGAGTCTCTTTTATTTATAAAGACACTAATCTCAATCACAAAGCCTTCACCCATCTGACCTAAATTACTTCCCAAAGGTCCCAACTCTGAATGCCATCATATCAGGGGTTATGATTTCAATATATGTGCTCACAACAAAGAGTTTAAACATATATGCATCTTTCTAGTTACCATGTTGGCACTTCTACATCGTGCCCCTACTTTCTGCTCGGTCTGTGACCTTTCCAGGTTTATCATCAATTTCCTATGACTCACTTTCCAGTGATCCTCTCTGCTCTCACAAAACCAGCTGGTGCAAGGACACAGATTCCTATTGCACCTTCCAGCATTAGTCCTGACCGGCACAGTGAGATCTCGATTACTGTTCGCCAAGCAAGAGATATTCTCAGAGTACGGAGCTGAGGCATTATCTTCAGAGGTTAGCAGCCAGAAGCTCTGGTTAGAAGTGACTTGCATAGCAGTATGTGGTAAGACCCAGGCCATATGTCTTGTCAGTGGTAGTTTTTATCTCATTTTATGCTAGGTAAGCTCCCAGTGACCTTGCACATTATTTTTTTCTCTTACTTGATTCCATGTCCCATTGCCATCTTTTAATGCTGACCTCAAAGCAATTTCCCCTGCTCTGACAAGAGGAACTCAGAGTGAACTTCTCTTTTGTTCTCTTACAATCCACTCTGAGACCAGACTGAAGTTGCCAAGGAGTTCAAACAGCCCTATGCTCTACCAGTATGAATCAGAGGGATTACCCCCTCACTGCCTCATTCGCCTCTTTCTCTGAACTATTCTCCCCTGCTGTCTGCTCCTTTGTCTGTGAAACACATTTTGCCTTATTATCACCTTGTTTCCTGCCTGCTTTGGACAGTTTCAGCTTGGCTTTTAATAAAATCAAGATGTTGTTATTAACAGTCTTCTTTTTCTTAACAGCTCAGAGTCACTTTCTTTTATTTAGTCCTTGTTCCCTTCCCTCCCAAACCACATAATAATCTCTGTTTCAAATAAAAGTTCTATAGCCATTTCATAACCACTGCTTTATAGTTGCTATCAAAAAGGCACAAGATGGGGAGAAAAACCAAAAGGTGAAGGGTGAGGGATACTCCAATAATTGAGAAATAGACAAGACTCTTCAGGACGTGTCAGTAAAGAAATTAGGTAAGTTTAGCTCTCAAGTCTGAACACTGCAAGCTTGGTGGTCTGGTCAAGTTTTTCTTTAATTTTTATGGATGGATGGAAAGGTGGTCTCCCCTCTGAGGATCTGTTCTCCTTCCCGATACTTAAAATATTGTCTTAGAACTCTCCCAGCATCATTTATGTTGCTCATAAATCCTTTTATAGAATCCAATTACATGATAGACATGAGTTTTTCAAATCACATCCCCCAAAGCTAAACCATTTGCCCACATTTTCTAGCATTTTCCATTCCCTTCTCATTTATTTTTATTTCAGTTTAACAAACTTAAATAACATTTGCATCACAATTCCATTTATTGTTCTCCATAATGCCAGCTGAAAAAAAAATACAAACACTGCAAATATACTCAGTTTCCACATATAAATTACACATCAAAAGAGAAGAGAGTGACAGTATGTTCAAGTTTTTCTTATCCTTTATCTGATTTTGGTAAGTTTTTCCCATTTCATGTTGTTTTGTAGAAGGTCTCTTGCAATCAGTTCTACCTTACTTTTCCATTTGAATATTTAGTTATACCACAAGTCTAAAATGTCAAAAACCAACTTTACTATCTATCCTTCTATCAAACTAGCTCTCTACTTCAACTGTCTTGCCTGATTCAATGGCACTTGTCTTCCAGTCAAGACCAGCAGGAAAAGTTATTCCCTGGATGAATAATGCAATGCATAGAAGGGATGGGTACAAGATATTGCAAGGAGACATCAACAAGACTTGGTGGTTGGCTCACAGGATGCAGTTAAGGCCTAAATCCAGGAAGGTTTCCGCCCATCCTGCCCTTGTTCCCTTCCTGTCATCTCCAACTCCACCTTCTTCCTCCTGTAGTTTCATCATTCACTGCTACCAAGCTAGGAATTCAGATTCAAGGTCTGACCAGAAGGGGAAGGCAAGGCTTGTAGAAGGGTCCAGGTTTCCTTTCTCAGCCTCAGCCCTTCTCCATATTCCTAGCTTTTGTTCTGCCTCTGTGCAGACCAGGTCCTTTAAAGCAGCTCCTATATCACTCACTAGGTGCTTTACAAACATTATTTTGGCCACTTTGGCAGTCACTTAGGTTTACGAACTTATGGGTAATAGTGATTCTTGAACGCAAGGACCATTTTGTTTGTAGATGCATTTTAGGAGGCTTCATTGGCCTCACTATGATTGCGGGCTTCATGGGATTTGACAAAAATGTCTCAAGTCCAGCTCAGAAAGATCATAAAGACCAAACTATTTTTCAATGTAGTATGTCATTTATAAATCCTTCCTGGACTATACTTCTCCCATAATTATACCTTTATAATTTGTATGAGTTGCCAGTTCTTATCAGGACAGGGTAAGGAGTGAGCACTGGTGTTTATCTTCCATAGTCCCATCAGATGATCCTGCTTTTTCTGCTTGTTTTCCTTTATGCTATTTTGAATTTGTTCCAGGCAATAGTATGTAAAAACCAACATCTTGATCAGAGGCTTCCCAAAATCCAATGGCACCAGGGATATTGAGAAGTCATACACATTTTCTCCATCCTAATGCTCTCTGATAGCTAACATTCGTTCATTCATCTTGCCAAGAAAATCTATCCACTTCAAACTAAGTGGAATAACATTGAAGAACAAATGCTCCATAAGGAACATCTACCTTCTTGGAATTTACAGACCAGGAGAAACTCTCAAATTACATATATTCTACATATAGTTAGAAAGCTGCACTTTTCCCTATAGTCTATCAAATCATATTCCAATCAGAAAAGAACTCTCCTAAGAGACGAGAGAAGGTGGAAAGTCATCAGGTGCCAATTTAACTATACATAAAGAAGAAAAGTATCTTTTACTATGCGTTATTCATGCATTCATCATCAAGGAATAGAACTGCAGCCAGATTAATGTGTTGAGTTTGCTTCTTAGCTGGCTCCCTGGATCAATTTCCATTAATGCTGCGTGACTGTAATTCATTTCAATGTTTGCAACAAATCTATAACCTCCCATAAAGTATAATTGTTACCATTTTATATTTGAGGAAATAGGGTTAGAATTATTTAAAATTATTTGATTTCAGGAATATCTGACTCCAGAGCCTGGACTATTGTTTCTATCCGTAACTCCCTCTTATTTGCTGGTACTTGGGACCCACGGCATTGCACTGTGAAGATACAAAAAAAAAAAAAAAAGATGGGATCAAACTATATAGTAAATGCTTAAATTAAAAATTTTATTACAGTAAAAGATAGATAAATTGTCATTATCCCCCTCAAAATATTCCCCTTCCCTTTAAACACACTTATCCCATTGCTCTTGCCACTTTCTGAAGCAGTTCTAAAAGTCCTCTTTCATTAGTATCTTTGTAAGGTATGACAAAAAATACAATGACTGCTGCTGCTGAGTGCCATCTAACAGAAAGGCAGCCTTCTTTAAACATTACTCCTCATCCACTTTATTCATTGGATCTGGCATCATGTGACTTCTGGCTCTTCTATAAAGTCAAAATGATCAAGAAAGGTAGATGTTTTGAATCAATTCAGGACATTGAGCCAGCCACAACAACACAACTAAAGACATTTATGAAAGAGGACTTCTAGGACTTTTTCAGGAAATGGCATGAATGATGGAATATATGTGTTTGAAGGGGGGGGGGTGAAATTAATGACTGTATTTGTTACTGTAATAATTTTTTAAATTTAAACATTCATGGTAGCTTTCAATCATATCTCATATAACCTGTCTATTCTTATATATTTTTTAGAGTCATGTCATTGATTTTTTGAAACAGAATTTTGAAAAGGGTGATTTAATCTTGATGTCCAAGAAGATAATCATAGGGGTGTAAACTTTTTCTGATGATACCATATTTACTGAAAACCTTTTTGGAGCAACATTTGGAAATTAAATTAAGGAAAGGAATCAGACTAGACAGCACATTCAGTTGAATATTTATAATGATAGCATGTATGTGTGCTTACAATTTTAGAAAATAACAAAAAAAAGAACTTAAATCAGTATCTCAGGCTGGGGCTGTAGCTCAGTGATAAAGTATATATTTTGTATGCTTGAGGTCCCAAGTTTGAACCCAATACCAAAACCAAACCAAACCAAGCCAAAAATAAATCTGTGTCTCATTATGAAGTCAAACTAAGTAATTCTAGTTATGAACTTTTGGGTGTATGGGTTAGAATGACTGCAAAATAACTACTGGTTTTCTGGTGTGATTTTGATGTCAATGACAAAACTAAGAAATCACATTGGAAGTACATGATCGTTAATTGTGATATGTCAACTTGACTTGAGTAAGAACCGCCTAACAGATTAATGAAACTCTGGTGGCTTCTATGGATGATTGACAAGAAGGCTGCAAGATGAGGAGGGAAGACCCATCCTGGATGTGGGTGACATCAACTAATAGGCTGGTAACCTAGACGAATAAAAAGGGAAACAGGGAAGTCTTCCTTTTCTTCTTTGGGAGGCAGGTGGCGGAACCACTGAGCTAAATCCCCGGCCCCTTCCTTTTCTTCTTTGGTAGAGCTCTGGTCTTTTCCATTGGCTTTGGATGTTCACCGCCAGACTTCTAGCATAGACTCTTCAGCCTTCCAGTGCAGACCTTCTGGATTTCTGACATAGACTCACAGTGGACTCTGCAGTGAGCTCCAGGCCTTTTTCTTTTTTTAATATATTTTGTATTTCTCACAGCACTGAAGTTGGAATGACCTTGAAAGATCACAGGTGGGAGTAAAAAGAGGCGGCTTTCTCATTTGATGTCAGAAGACAGTGTTTCCCAAGGGACAGCCACTGTATATTTTGCATATAATTCTCCCAACATTCTTCTGTGGATCCAGTAGGGAGCAGACCACAAAGTACTAGTGAGGAAAAGAAAAACATAATACGTGGGCAAAGGTGGTGTTGCCAATTAGTTGAGGTTTCTTTTGTTCTGAATGGAAATCATGAATCTGCAAAGTGTAACTCTACTACCAGTCCTGATGCCAACATATGATGCTGGATGCCACAGTCAACACAACTGTCTGCTGGTTACTGCCGCTGCTGTCTGCCAACATCTGATGCTGGCTTAGGTTGGATGCCATAGGTCAACTCTGCTGGGTTCTGGTCTCTGCTGCTGATCTTTGTTGGCTGCTAGTCTCTGGAGTTCTTTAGGGCTAACAGCCCCTAGTGTTTATCTGCTCTGTCCATACCACTCAGGAATCCTGAGTAGAATTATGGAACCTTTGGAGCCCGTACTACCTGAGAAGTGATAAGCAGGCTTACAGGACTACCAAAGCAAATCTTTATTTTAACAGGACCTGTGCTGCAGAAAAGGGTTTCAGTACACTGGAGGGAGCCCTCCTACACTGACCCAAGAAGTGTGTGTGGAGTGCATCTTATATAGCAGCTGCCGGCCTGTGAATGGTTCAAAATCAGGCCTGTAACTGGCTCAAATTCAGTCCTGATGATTATTAATCCAAGCCTGTGATTGGTGCAAATGGGTGCAGGGTTCCAGAACAGCCACAGCTGTCATGGCCAGGATTCAGTGAGGGGGTGGGGTGGGATGAACTGTTTGATTAACAGCTGTTCCATCTCTGGAAAAACAAAACAAAACAAAACAAAACTGATGAGGCTGAAACCAGGCAATCTTTGGCAAAATCTCTGTGTTTATCACAGCTGATTGGGGTTTCGGTGGGACTGGGGATATTAACTATGGGCCCGGGTCCCTCCCTCCCTCCCTCCCTCCCTGATTTTAGCCATATTAAGACGGCCTCCTCCTCTTCTTTTTAAAGAGGCAGCAGCAGCAGGGGCTGAAGTGATGGGAGAGGGAAGGAACACTGTGACTGTCAGCTGAGCTGCATTCATATCAGAGTGACCTGGAGGAGCGTGGCTGCTAAATACTGGGCAGGACACCACAGGCAAGTAGTTCCCGTCGTGGGGGAGGGTGGATGAGGAGGAGCAAAGGAAAGCAAAGAGCAGACAGCCACCAGCCTAGCCACGCCCCCTCCTGCTGTCTCAGGAAAACAAGTCAGCACTTCTTGTCTGTCTCAGGGGGACCTATTAAAAATATGCTAAACTTTATTCTAGCCATTTGAAAAAGTCATTCCTTTAAGCTTTACAACTTCCTATGAACTGACTGCTCTTACTACGCACACTTCTTACATATAGCAGTGGAGGCACAGGAAATTTCTATCTTATCCAAGTATTCATGTATTAGCCATGGTTTACTCAAGGAACAGATTTAATATAAAACATATATATGATTACAGAAAGGATTTACTAGGTGGGCGTATAAGATTGGAAGTGGAAGAGTCTCAGGGGCTGCCTGTGGATTCAGGGGTGGAAGAACGCAAATGGTGCTGGAGAGCCAGAGGATCCTGTCAGTGGTCGAAGGCCAGGAGCTCACCATGGAGTCCAGTGCGAGTCTCTCTCAGAAAGCCAGATGGTGTATTGGGAAGCTGAAGAGTCTGTGCTGGCTCCTCTGAAGAAAGGGGAAGACTTCCTTCTTCCCCTTTTATTCCATCCAGGTTACAAGTCTCTTGGTTGGTGCCACCCACATCTGGGGTAGGTCTTTCTCCTCAGTTTTCGGCTTACATGTCAGTTCATCCACAGAGCTTTTCTAGGCGGTTCTTAGTCGAGTCAAGTTGACAGATCACAATTAACAGTCACACAGTGTTCATTTAGAGGTTAAAAGGTTTTAAAAATTACCATTTCATACTGTTAATCTTCTCAATAATATTTGTGGAATGGATGACCTCTTCATTCCACAAACGTGTTACCTTTTACTATGTCCCATATTTTCTGGATTGTGGAAATTTAAAGGTAAAAATGTCAGAGTTTTGCTTCTGAAAGTATAGCTTAGTGGAGGTAATAAACATTTCATTACAAAATAGTATAGCAATGAATTTATTAGTGAGACATACAAAGTATCATGCTATGAAAGTATAAAAAACTTTATCGAATTATCTAAACTAAAATAAGAACATGCAGGTTGATGAATGTGGATCTACTTACAGGGACAATGGAGAAAATAGTTGGCCTAGTAATTTAAAAAGGATCTGCAGAGTTAATTTACCCAAAAAAGAATATTTCAGGCCACAAATAAAGTGCCTTGAGAATTCCTCCCAAATTTGACTGTCTTTTTCACAATGCCATGTTGCCTTTAGCTATCCTTGTCATTCATCCTGTTACAATTTGCTGAAACTGTCCTGGCTCTGTGAGTGATACAAAAGCAAAGAGTAATGTCTCTTCGATGAAACAAAACCCAGACCTCTATAGCTCAACACCTGAAATAAGGAGATATTCTGCCAAGGGATGGCTAACGGAGCATGGTAACTCTGGTCTTCTAGCTATAGGTTTTAACCTCCCTGTGGAGGGCTCATAATTGGGTTAGTCTTGTCTCCATTACCCTAACTTCTTCCCCCAGGAGACTGGCTTGGGTGGGTTCTTGCTTTCTCTGAAATCAGCTATACTCTCTCTCTCTCTCTCTCTCTCCAATTTCATATACCTCAGTAGATTCACCAATTAAAAAAAATTCAGCTGTGGGGGTATGATAGGGTTGCAAAGATATTGCCCATAGCCAGTATGTGTTTCAAAGCCAGGGGAAGCATTTGGCTGTTTTATAAACTCCCACGGAGTCAGAAATGATTGACAGTAATAACAGTTAATCCTAATTCCATTATCTCATTCTCAGTGGGTTCCATGAAAAAGACCCTCTCTGCTCTTTGACAGTAACATTAACCAGCAATCTGGTGCCATTTTCTTAGCATCAACCAATCAGCTCATGGCCAATATTGTGTCTTCCACATTCCTCCTCCTGTTCTCCTCCTTTTCCTCTTCCTCCTCCACCTCCTCCCCCTTCTCCTCCTTCTTTTATTTTGAGACAGGGTCTTACTATCTCTTGCACATTCTTATCTATTCTCCTGCTGCCACCACTGGATTATTTTGAATCAGATCCCAGATATTTTATAATTTCATTCATAAAAATTTCCATATGTATTTTTAAGAGATAAGAATTTTCTCTAAAAGTTTAAGCACATTATTATTTCACCTAAAATGAATAATGCTCCTTTACTATAACTATATACCTAGATGCATTTACATTTCTTTCATTATCTAACGACTATTTTTGGTTCATTTGAATCACCATCCATGTATGTATTGAGCACTTAAAATGTAGCTAGTTTGAACTGTGTTATACTGAAAGTGTAAAACAGACAACATATTTTAAAAAATCAGTACAAAAGAAGATGAAAAATTTTTGCTTTGATTATGTTTCAAAGATAATTTAAATGATTTTTACATATTAGTCTAAATAAAAGATATTAAAATTATTTTCACCTGTTTATTTTTTAATGTGGCTAATCTAAAATTATAGTACAGTTTGCACCTTTCTTCCTTTTTCTTTCTTTCTTTCTGTCTGTCTGTCTTTCTTTCTTTCTTCCTGTTTTTGGAAATAGAAGCTCACTATGTAGTTCAGGCTGGCCTTGAACTCACCATGTAACCCAGGCTGGCCTCTAACTCACAGCAATTCTCCTACCTCCGCTTCCAGAGTGGTTTGCATTATATTTCTTTTGGATAGTGATGACCTAGAGGATTGACCATATTTGGGTTTGATTTTTTTTGACAAAATGATTTCAAAGGTGATGGTGATGTGTTCTTCCATCTGGATGCACACAGTGGTTGAGCTTCTTTTCGTGCTGATTGATCAGTGGTTCAGGTATTACAGCCTGATCCATCTACATCAAGTACCCTACCAGATTTTTGAGGAGAGGGAGTGCTGGTGATCAAGCCCAGAACCTTGTTCATGCCAGGTAAGTGCACTACTACTGAGATAAATCCCCAGCCCCCGTCAACTCTTCAGCTAATGGTGATTTCAGCAACCATTAATGATCACTATTTCACTGGGCTACAGACTAAATATTTGTTTTCCCCTAAAATTCATGTTGAAACCTTAAACTCAATGTGACTCTGGGAGGTAATTAGGTTTAGATGAGGTCATAGGAGTGGGGCCTTCATGATGGAGTTAGTGCCCTTATTTTGTTTTGATTTGTTTTTTGAGATGGGGTCTCATTATATCCTCCAGGCTGGCCTCAAACTCCTGTTCTAACATTATTCTCCTGCCTCAGCCTCCAATGTTGCTGTGGCTATAGGTGTGCATTTCTATGCTTGACAGATAATGCCTTTATGAAAAGAGGCCAGAGTACTTTCTCTCTGCTTTCTGCAATACAAAAATACAAGTAGTTGGCTGTCAGCAAATTGGGAAAAGGGCCTTCATGGAATACTGACTTTACGGAAATCTTGATCTTGGCCCCAGCCTGAAAAACTGAGAGACTGTTTATGGTATTCTGTTACAGAAGCCAAAATGACTATGATGAAGATTCTGTGATGAAGATAGTACGTGATTCCTGCTGCATTTATTTGTAGGAACATTTTTGTAAAGAAAACCTTTCTCTTGTCAATAATTTGTTTATGCTGAGGTTTAAATTGTATAGAATAAATATTTGATTCTCGATTCTTTTCCTATATATATTTTCAAAAGAACTAATTAGCTCCTTGGTATTTTCTACAAGCAATGAGTTTTAAAAAATTAAATTCTATTTTAGGTTTTATAGTGAACTACCACATATTAAAATGTTTGGTGTTTTGAAAACCATTCCAGTTTTCTTTTTTGATTCTCAGTTTGACCTCTACATCCTTTGAAATAATCCCAATTTTTTCCCCCTTCTGGAATAAAGAGGTGCTCCAGGATCATTTATCTATTTTACATTTTCTGTTTTTGGTGTGGAATCATCCATGTTCCTAGGAAATTTTGATTCCTTTTTATTAGGAAGTGCTTTTTTAGAGGTCTGTGATCTGGGTTGCTATACTTATGATCATTACTTCCAGGTTTTTCAATGGAAAGAGTGAAGAAATACATATTTTAAAAATACATTGTGAATTCAAAGTCAAATTTGGATTAAGGAGCTTTTACATAACATTTTGGATTTTATATTTGTATCTCTTTTTAAACTGAGAACCTTAGTTTCTAATGGCATCAGTATAATTACTTATTTTGCTTCACCCATATACATCAAAATATATAATAGTATCTAAATAACAAAGCCAGTATTATTAGGAACAACACAATGTCTCATAATGTTACCAGAGTTAGGGCAAAAGCCTCTAGTTTGGGGAGTCTCAGGAGACTAGGTTCAGCCACCCATCCCAGAAAGACAATGAGACAAATGATGGTGGAGGCAGGACAGGAATTTAGCCTAGTTTGGCCACACTAGGAAGGATAGAGATCTCGTGACTAAAGATCTGTCTTCAAAAGTATTTATAGCAATCTCACAGCTATGTAGGTAAAAGGAACAAAAGCAAGGGTTGGGGGTTTCCATGATTAGCAGTCCAGGTTGTCTTGGTCTGGCTGTGATCTGACTGGTGATTACCTCAGACCATTACTCAGGGCTGGCCAAGTGGAGCTTTGCTGGCACCAAGATTACTGTTGCTTGGGGGGGTAGTTTTGGTCCTTGGTCATAAGATGTTCATCAGTAAGTCTTGTTGTTCCTGGAATCTTAGGTAACTGTAGGGAGTTCTGAGTCATTACTCAGAACTTAGAGGAACAAAAAAGTCAAAAGGCAAAATGGAGTAAGAGAAACAAAATGGAGGTCCGTGACTAGGTCTGTTTTCAATAAGGGTTTAGAGGTTCTTTATACTTCTTCATGTTCTTGGAGATGTGTATATGTTAGAGATATATAATCAGATTATTGTTTTAAAAAATCACCTGAAATGTTATCTCTCTGTGATTAAGCCATCAACTCTGTTTACAGATTTACTTATTTCATCTTGATTTTGATTGGGGGAATTCATATTGTTATGAATACTTATATTTAAGATAAAGGTGAATGATTTTTTTTTTCAACTAATATTTCACTTTACCCTCTTCTTTTTGTATTGTTATTAGTATGTTTATGTTTACATTCCTTGTGCACTCTCTTATTTGCACAGTTTCTGAAAAGAAGTTTGTTTTCATATTCTTTTTCCCTAAAGGTATATTGGAGTTCTCCAGAAGAATAGAATCAATAGAAAACAATATATATACATATAGTTATGCCTGGAAATTTATTAGGTAGGCTTACAGAATCAGAGGCATGAGAGTCACCATGGCTGTCTGTAGGATCAGAGATTGGCGAGTCTACAATGGCCATTTGTGGACTGGATAGCCATAGGATCCAGTAGCTGTTGAGCCGAGTAAATGGAAGCTTCAGAACAAGGGGGGACAAAGCTTTGGCACCTGTCCAAGGTCAGAAGCCTGGACACTCACTGGAGGATTGCTGGTACATGTCTATGTCAGATGGCTGAAGAAACTGGAAACCTGGAGATTGGTGTCTAAAGGTGACAACCGCAAAGGGCGGATCCACTCAGGAAGACTGGAGCTCTTCAATATGGGAACACTTCCTTCTCCTTTTCCTTTTTATTCCTTCCAGGCTACAATGGGTTGATGCCACCACAACTGCCGTGAGTCTCCCCAGCCTCCCTTTTCTGGCCTACACTATCAGTTATCCAGAGACATACCTGGAACCATGCTTTTCTAATTTGCTAGGTGTTTCTTAACCCATTCAAGTTGACCTACTAATGGTCACAGTATACCCCTTGGCAGTTTGACAGTGAGGCACTTCTTAAACCATGCTTAATTGTAGGCTGATTGTCATATCAGGGTTTCAGTGTTTGTCTCTGGTGGTGGCACATTGGGCATATAGCCAACTTGTAGCCAGGTCAGCCTTGGTGAGTGAAAGTCCATGTTAATGAGCCTACAGATAACCTACATCCCTGCCACCATGGCCACTTTGTTTATGAGCCCACTGGGCAATGACAGGGGTATCTGAGGAGGGAAATTGACTGATATCCACAGAAAAGGTCATCCTATCCACTTGATTATTAAAGTCCTCTTCTAAGTTACCTGTTGGTGAGCATTTACATGGATCATATATATTTTCACATTCTTCATCCATATAGAGAGATCCAGCCACATGTCTCTTCCCCAAATGCCTTTGTCACCAATTTTCCAGCTATATTCTTTCCAAGTAAGTCCCTGACCATCTAGCCAGACTATTGACTAAAGCCTATGAATTGAATCAGTACATAGTTGCATATCTGGCCATTTTTTTTCCAAGCAAAATGTATGCATGGCTTGAAGTTCTGCCCACTATAAAGATTGTCCTTCACAACTCTCCTTCAGGGATGTCCTGGAAAGGAGCTACAGTGCTGCAGCTATCCAATTCTCAATGGTGCCTGCATAACATGCACAATCATCTGTAGACTAGGCCCTAGTCCTCTCTCTGTCAGGTGATCATAAGGTACACCAGATAAGGCCATGGGTGCATGTCAGGGGATACAATCAGTATAGTAGGAGTAAGAACCATGGGAATTTGGGTCACTTTTTCATCTAACTTACTTATACCTTCAGGACTGCTCAGTCTATTCACTTATATACCACTTCCATTTGATAATGGACCATTGCTGTGCAGTCCATGACTAGATGCATCAGATCATGATGGGCAGCTCAGGTTGCATGGTATTCTATGGTCAAGTTTCAGTTTTCATTAAGTCCCAGTTAGTAGGCCAGATGCTATTTATCAAAGGAAGAGTAGTTGTCTGCAGATGATAGAAAAGGCTTGCTGCAAAATGCTTAGCTGTGATTTACTTATGGGGACCTGCCAGAGGCAGGTACCAAGTACCAATGGATTGTTTGACCATATACCCCAAGTAGCAGAGTAGCTTGCACAGCAGCCTGGATCTGTTGCAGAGCCTTCTCTTGTTCTGGGTTCCATTCAAATCTAGCAACTTGCTGAGTCACCCAGTATATAGGCTGGAGTAACACACCCAAGTGAGGAATGTGTTGGCTTCACAATCCAAATAGGCCCACTAGGCATTGTGCCTTTTTCTTGGTTGTATGAGGGACCAGATGCAACAATTTATCCTTCATTTTAGAAGGGATCTATGTTTATGCATTTTCATAGCACTGGACAACTAGAAATTTCACTGAGGTGAAGGGTCCTTGAACTTAGTTGGTTTTATTTTCTAGCTTCTGAAACAAGTTTTTTCTTTTTCTTTTCTTTTCCTTCTTTTCCTTCCTTCCTTCCCTTCCCTCCTTCCTTCCTTCCCCCTTCCCTTCTTTCTTCCTTCATTTTTTTTTTCCAAAAAGTTCAGAATGGTTGCTTCCTCCTGCTCACTTGATTCAACCAGCATAATTTCATCAATGTAATGAACTAGTGTGATACCTTGAGGAAGGGAAAGATGATTAAAATCCCTGCAAACTAATGCTGGAGGCTTAAGGCAAAGAGTTGATATACTCCTGAGGTAGCAGAGTAAAGGTAATTTGATAGTAAATTGCTTCTGGTGGGCCCTATGGATAGGTATGGAGAAAAAGGTGTTTGCCAAATCAATGGCTAAATACAAGGTACCAGAAGAAGTGTTTCTTTTTTTTTGTTTTTTTGTTAAATTCTTTTATTGGTACATTTTAGGTGTACAACACAATTACATTTCTCAATGGGAATTGTACCTTTACATAATGCATCTTGGTTCTTATTTTTTCCCCATTCCTAGCCCTCTCTTCATGCCCTCCACCCTTCCCTATTTACAAAGACTTTATTTCCATTTTTTCCATTTCTCATCATTTTTTCCTTTCCCTTCTTTCCTTTCCCCTGCCCCTCCCACTACCCCTACCCCTTTGGACCTTTTCTTCCTATTTTACATTATCGATTATTCATTCTAATCATTGGTACATTTTAGGTATACAATATAATGACATTCATCATTGGAAATTTGCACCTTTACATAATCTCTCTTGGTTCTTATTTTTCAACCTTGCCCAGCCCTCCCTTCAACCCCTCCAGTCCTCCCTATTTACAAAGATTTTGTTCCTATTTTTCCATTTTCTCATATTAATCCCATTCCCTTCTATCCTTTCCCCTAGCCCTCCCACTTCCTTCCCCTTTGCCCCTTTTCTTCCTATTTCACATTACCTATTATACATTTAGTCCTTATTTACACTTTCAGTTTCTCACACCAGAGAAACTATTCGGTATTTACATGTGTGTTCTATTTATTTCACTTGAGAGTATTGCCTCAATGTGCATCCACTTAGCTATAAATGTCTCTAATTTCTCATTTTTTATGGCTGAGTAGTACTCTATTTTATTAAAAAATCACATTTTCTTTATCCAGTCTCCAGTTGATGGGCATTTGGGCTGTTTCCAAGTTTTAGCTATTACAAACTGTGCTGCTATGAACATGGGTGCACATATATCACTGTGGTATGATTCTTTTAATTCTTTGGGGAAGATCTCCAGCAGTGGAATAGCAGGGTCAAATGGGACTTCCAGTCCTAGTTCTTTGAGGTATCTCCATACTGATTTCCACAGTGCTTGCACCAGTCTACACTCCCACCAGCAGTGGAGCAGGGTTCCTCTTTCCCCACATCCCCGCCAGCATTTGTTATTAGTTGATTTCATGATAGCAGCCATTCTTCCTGGTGTGAGGTGGAATCTCAGCATTGTTTTCATTTGCATCTCTTGAATGACCAGTGATGTTGAACATTTTTTCATGTATTTATTTGCTATTTCTACTTCTTTGTCTGAGAAATGTCTGTTCATTTCAGATGCCCATTTTCGGATTGGGTCTTTAAATTGGGGAGGTCTGATCTTTTTAAGTTCTTTATAGATTCGAGATAGTAGACCTTTGTCTGAGGAAGAGCAGGTGAAGATTTTTTCCCACATTGTGGGTTGTCTCTTCATACTGCTGGTGGTTTCTCTTGCTGTGCAGAAGCCTTTTAATAAGAAGAGATCCCACTTGTTGATTGTTTGTGCTATTTCATGGGCAACTGAGGTTTTGTTCATAAAATCTTTTCCTACCCCGATGTCTTCAAGGGTTCTACCTAACCTCTGTTCCAACTGGTTCAGCATTTCTATTTCAATATTTAGATCTTTAATCCATTTTGATTTTAGTTTAGTAGAGATATAGGTCTAGTTTTAATCTTTGGCAAGTTGAAGCCCAATTTTTCCAGCACCATTTATTAAAGAGGCTATCTTTCCTCCAGTGAGGGTGTTTGGCTCCTTTATCAAAGATGAGATGGCTGAGTATGTCTGGCGTTGTTTCTGCATCATGTAATCTGTTCCACTGGTCCTCAGGTCTGTTTCTTTGCCGGTACCATGCTGTTTTTATCACAGTAGTTTCGTAGTAGAGTTGCAGGTTGGGGATTGTGATACCCCCGGCCATGTCTCTGTTACTTAGAATTGCTTTTGCTATTCTGGGTCTCTTCTTGTTCCAAATGAATTTTTGGATTGTTTTCTCAAGGTCCGTGAAGTATGCTGCTGGGATCTCAATTGGAATTGCGTTAAATCTATATAGCAGTTTTGGAAGTATGGCCATTTTCACTATATTAATCCTTCCTACCCAGGAGCAGGAGATGTCTGTTCATTTTCTGATATCATCTTCAATCTCTCTTTTCAGAGTGCCATAGTTTTCAGAGAAGAGGTCTTTGATTTCTTTTGTTAGGTTGATTCCTAGGTATTTCAGTTTTTTGGATGCTATTGTGAAAGGAATTATTTACCCTATTTCTCTCTCAGTGAGTCTGTCATTGGTGTAGAGGGAAGCTATTGATTTTTGTGTGTTGACCTTGTAAGCAGCTACTTGACTGAATTTGGTTATTAAGTCTAGAAGACTTTTGGTGGAGTTCTTGGGGTCTTCTATATAGAGTATCATGTCATCTGCAAATAATGACAATTTGACTTCTTCATTTCCTATCTTTATTTCTTTTATTTCTTTCTCTTGTCTGATTGCTGTGGCTAATGTTTCTAGAACTATACTGAACAAGAGTGGTGATAGTGGACATCCTTGTCTTGTTCCTGATTTGAGTGTGAAGGATTTCAGTTTTTAACCATTTAGTATGATATTGGGTGTTGGTTTTTCATAGATGGCTTCTATCAGTTTGAGGTAGAGACCATCTATTCCAATGTTTTGTAGGGTTTTTATCATAAGTGCATGTTGGATTTTGTCAAATGCTTTTTCTGCATCTATGGAGATAATCATATAGTTTTTGTCCTTGGCTCTATTGATATAGTGTATTACATTGATTGATTTGCATATATTGAACCATCCCTGCATCCCTGGGATGAATCCCACTTGATCAGGGTGTATGATCTTCTTGATGATCTTCTGCATTCTGTTTGCCAGTATCTTATTAAGGATTTTTGCATCTATGTTCATTAGTGAGATTAGCCTATAGTTCTCCTTTTCCGTTAGGTCTTTCTCTGCTTTGGGGATCAAGGTGATGCTTGCTTCCAGGAATGAATTTGGGAGTATTGCTTCCCTTTCAATTTCATTGAAGAGTTTAAACAGTTGTGGCAGCAGTTCCTCTTTAAATGTCTTGTAGAATTCAGCAGTGAAGCCATCAGGACCCGGGCTTTTCTTAGTTGATAAGTTTGTAATTACATTTTCAATTTCACTGGTTGATATTGGGTTGTTCAGAAATTTTAGGTCTTCTTTGTTCAACTTTGGTAATTCACATGTATCTAGGAATGTGTCCATTTCTTCTGCGTTGTCCATCTTATTGGCGTATAGGTTCTGGAAGTAGGTATTGATGATCCTCTGGATTTCTGCTGGGCCTGTTGTCATTTCACCCTTTTGATTCCTAATTGCATGGATTTGGGCCTTTTCTTTCCTTTTTCTGATAAGGTTGGCTAAGGGTTTGTCAATTTTGTTGATTCTTTTGAAGAACCAACTCTTGGCTTCATTGATTTTTTTGTATCATTCTCTTAGTCTCCATTGCATTGATTTCTCCTCTGATCTTTAGAATTTCCTCCCTTGTGTGAGCTTTGGGTTTGTCCTGCTCTTCTTTTTCTAGAAGCTTGAGGTTCAGCATCAGGTTGTTTAATTGGGCTCGTTCTGTTTTCCTAATATGCATATTCACTGCTATGAATTTCCCTCGTAAGACTGCTATCATTGTGTCCCATAGATTCTGAGATATTGTATTGTCATTGTCATTTAATTGAAGGAACTGTCTGATTTCTTCAATTTCCTCTGTGACCCATTGGTTATTCAGAACTGTGTTGTTCAATTTCCACGTGTTTATGAAATTTTTCTAGTTTCTTTTGCTATTGATCTCCAATTTCATCGCACTATGGTCTGATAATATACAGGGGCTAACTTCAATTCCTTTGCACTTACTTAAACATGTTCTATGTGTGAGTATGTGGTCTATTTTGGAGAATGACCCATGTGCAGCTGAGAAGAATGTGTATTCTGATTTTGTGGGGTGGAAGACTCTGTAAACATTCGTTAAGTTCATTTGTTCAAGAGTTCAATTGAGTTCTAGTATTTCATTAATTATTTTTTGTCTAGTTGATCTATTTGTGACAGTGGGGTGTTGAGGTCCCCCACTACAATTGTATTAGTGCATATATGACTTTTCATGTCTGTTAGTATTTGTTTTATGTAGTTGGGCACACTAGTGTTTGGTGCATAGGTATTTATGATTGTCATCTCTTCCTCTTGGATTGTTCCCTTTACAAGGATGTAGTGTCCTTCTTCATCTCTCTTAATCAGTGTTGGTTTGAAATCTACTTGATCTGCCAAGAAGATAGCTACTCCTGCTTTTTTTCGGGTTCCTGTCTCATGGAATATTGTTTTCCACCCTTTAACTTTCAGTCTATGAGTTTCCTTTTGAATTAAGTGTGTTTCTTGTATGCAGCATATTGTTGGATTGTGCTTCTTGACCCATTCTGCCAGTCTATTTCTTTTGATTGGTGAATTGAGACCATTAACATTGATGGTTATAACTGAAACGTATTGACTTGTCATTGCCATGACTTTTTCTTTTTGTTGGGTTCTCCCCCTTTCCATTTAATTTCTTGTCATGCCAGATGGGTTCATTCTGCTTTGCTTCCTGGGGTTGTGATCCTCAATGTCTGTTCCTAGGATATTGTGTAAAATTCTTTGGAGTGCTGGTTTGGTATTCACGAAGTTCCTAAGGTGCTCTTTGTCATGAAAGTATCTTATTTCTCCATCCATTTTGAAAGATAGTTTTGCAGGGTACATCAATGTGGGTTGGAGGCTGTTTTCTTTTAGGGCTTGGAATATGTCACTCCAAGCTCTTCTTGCCTTGATGCTTTGTGTTGAGAAGTCTGCTGTGATTCTGATGGGCTTTCCTTTGTATGTGATTTGTTTCTTTTCTCTAACTGCTTGGAGAACTTTGTTCTTCTGTTGAGTTTCTGGAATCTTAACAATTATATGCCTATGTGTAGATTTTTTTTTGATCAAGGCTATTTGGAGTCCTATATGCCTCACTTATCTGTATGTCAAGCTCTTTTCCCTTGCTTGGGAAGTTTTCTGCCATTACTTCTGCAAAGAGTTTTTTTATGTTATCTGCACTCTCTCCTCTTTCTTCATTGACTCCAATCAGTCTTATGTTATTCTTCTTTGCATCGTCTAGCAGCTGCTGGATTGATTTCTCATGTTCCCTTATAATTTTGAAGCAATTTTTCTTTTCCTGGTCATGAATTGTAATCTTATCTTTTATATCTGAAATTCTGTCTTCACTTTGGCTCATTCTGCTGTGTGGACTTTCAATGGAGTTTTTCATGTCCTGGAAATCTATTTGCATCTGTTTTATGGATTCCATTTGTTTCCTATGTTGGGATTCCATCATGTTCCTGAGCTCCTCTCTAGATTTATTAATCATGTCTTGCACTAGGAGCACAATTTCTCCTGTTATCTGAGAAATTATTTCTGATTTCATTTTTTCCAGATCCCCTTTTGTTGCCAGTTCAGTGAGTCCAGGTGGTTGAGTATCAGAGTATTTCATTTCATTTCCCTTTGAGGTTGCTGTAGGTGATCTGGAAGTCTGGTTTTGAGACTTATTTATGTGTTTTCTCATTTTGACTGGGGCGGGGGTGGTGTGTGTGCTGTTGGCGCCTGCACGGATTACCTCCTCTGAGCTGGGAGAGGTGGGACAGGGGCCGGGAGCAGAGGTAGGGATAGTGGCCCAAAAGCCCTTTCCTCTGGGCTGGGAGCAAGGGGAGGGATGGTGGCTGGGAATCCCCTTCCTCTGGACCAGGAGCAGTGGAACAGCGGCTCAGAAGCCCCTACCTCTGGGCCGGGAGCAACAGGACTCACGACCATGGTCTGGTGGTCCGGTGTCCTCTGCATCTTTGTAGTGTGGAACCAGGTGGCTGTACAGAGGAGCAGGGGGTGAGGGGGGGTGTCCAGTGGATTGTTGCTGGGGTGTGGGCTGATTCGGCATGTTTCACGTGACTCGCGACCTCGGTAGGGCCCAGCAGAAATGTTTCTTAAGCAAGGAGACCATATCTGGTATAACAGCTGCAACTGGAATCACTACTTGATTAAGCTTATGGTAATCCATTATCATTGCCAAAGATCTATCTATCTTCTGCTGCACAGGCCAAATAGGAGAGTTCAATGAAGATGCGGTGGAAACTACCACTCTTGCATTTTTCATGTTCTTTTTTTTTTTTTTTTTGGGGGGGGGGTGCCGGGGATTGAACTCGGGTCCTTGTGCTTGCGCAGCAAGCAAAACTACTGAGCTAAATCTTTCATGTTCTTGATGGTGCCACTAATCTCTGCAATTCTTCCATGGATGCAGTCTTTTTAAAAAATTTACTACTTTCCCAGATAGAAGGAACACTAATGGCTTACATGTTTGCCTTTCCCACCATAATAACTTTAACTCCATAGGTTAGGAAACTAATATAGAGATTCTACCAAATACTAAGCATATCTCTCCTAATGATGCATTCTGGAGCTGGGGAAATGACCACAGGATTGATTTGAGGACCTATTGGACCCAATGTAATTTGGACCTTGGCTAAAACTTATTTATCATCTGACCTCCACAGGCCTCTATGTTTACTGGAGGGTCACAGTGATATTTCAGATCTCCTGGAATCAGTGTTAGTTTCAAACCAGTGTCCAGTGGTCCCCCAAAATGTCTTATCATTTCCTTTCCCCAAACTGTCTTAGTTACTTTTCTCATTGCTGAGACAAAACACCCAACACTCACAACTTAAATGAGGAGAGGTTTATTTTGCCTTATAATTTGTAGAGGTTTCAGTCCATGGTCACCTGGCTCCAATGCAGGATGACATGGCAGACAGGCATACCAGAAGAGGGTTACTCATGGCATTGCAGTAGGAAACAGAGAAAGAATGAGGGGTGAGCAAAGAAGAGATAAACATTTCCAGGCCAAACCCCCAGTGACCCACCTCTTTCTACCTCCTAACAAGTCAGCTATAAGCTCCCGTAATCCAATTTCCTTCCAAAATTCCCACCTATGAGCTCATGAGGTTTTGGTGGACATTTTAGAGCTAAACTATAACACAAATGTGCGGTTATCCTGGTAAAAGGCTGTAGGTCTTTTGGGGGCAGGAGGAGAGAAGATTGGCAGCATAACTTTTTGTTTATCTACCAGGGTCCTTCCTCAGGGTACTTGGACTTGGACTCCCCTCCATTCTGAGTTCTGGGTCTGTAAACTTGGTCAAGTCTGGCAAGTGGTGGAGGGGCTGTGACTCTCTGCTGCTATGATTTGAGGTAGATTTTTGTTCACACCCCTCCCCATTTTCTGCTTATATAGATTTAGCAAAAATTTAGTGGGCTTCCTATCTATTGCGCTTCTAGGGACATGGTGATTAATTAACTAATGCCATAGGTCTACACATATCAGACCATTCCAACAATTGCTTTGCCTCTGCTGCCCATTATAGTACATATGCCCACTTCGCCTTTGGTGATTGAGCACTGCCTACTGCCTGGACTCTGCCATTCTAGAATCCAATTATACCCATTGCATTTAAGTTTCCCTACTGAGTGACTCTGGTCCCCAGCATAAGGCTTGGCATATAGAGAAGAACAATGATGAAGCTCTTCAAGGGTGCTCATGCTTCCCCCACAAATCTGTTTTATAAGGTCTTAGTGAAGGTTGAATTTTCTAGGCCCTCCCAGTGTGGAAGAGTAGGTTCTACCTGACAAATTCATTCCAGCATTCCCTTTTCCTTGAGTTCCTGATGAGCAGCAAACTGAAGAATATTGATTTACTCTGGTTCATCTTTTAATCCATATTTCAGCTGATCATCAAGTAAACTATTAGCCTTACTGTTTCCATAGGCAACACAGGATTAGTTTCTTCAGGAAGAGGTGGAGACACCAACATTGCAGGGGTGGGAGAGGGGAAGCCTCTGCCACTGAGCCTCTGTCATGAATATTTAATTAAGATAAAGGTGAAGGAGTTTTTTCTTTCAATATTTAAAAGTATTTTACTTTACTCTCTTCTTTTTTCTTTTTTCTTGTGAGGCAGGCTCTGTACCACTGAGCTAAATCCTTGGTCCTACTCTCTTCTTATTAGGATGGTGACGAGAAGTTGGTTGTAATTCTTATCCTTGTTCTCTGTAGGTATGATGGTTTCCTCTAACCTGGCTTCTTTTTTTAGAGATAAGTTCTCACTATGTTGCCCAGCCTGGTCTGGAATTTGTGATCCTCCTGTCTCAACCTCCCATGTACCTCTCTGACTTCTTTAGACCCCTTCTCCCCCTTTGTGTTTGGTTTTCTTCAGTTTATTTTAACTTTTTCTTTTTTCGGTACTGGAGATTGAAACTAGAGCTAACACACTGAGCTATATTCCCACTTCTTTTTTTATTGTTTTATTGTTTTTGTTTTTATTTTTTTTAGACACAGAATGTCAGTCACTAAGTCACTAAGTTGCCCAGGCTGGGTTTGAACTTGTAATCCTCCTGCCTCAGCACCCCAGAGTGCTAGAATTAGACATATGCACCACCATGCCTGGCCACTTCAGTTTAAATATAATACATGTAAGTGAAACTTTTGAGAGAGAGATCAAGGAGGGCCAGGTATGTAATATTTGGTGTAGTATTCTTTGAACTTTCTGGATCTCTGGTTTTGTTTTGGTCATCATTTCTGGAAAATTCTTGGTCATTATTACTTCAATTATTTCTACTCTGTTTTCTCTTTCTTTTTCTTCTGCTATTCCAATTTCTCATATTTATAGCATTTGGATTTGTCCCATAGTTCCTGACTATTTTGTTCCCTTTTTAAACTTCTTTTCTTCCTTTGTGATGCAGTTTGAGGGGTTTCTATTAACATATGTTTAAGCTAACTATCTCAGGAAAGGTGGACTCACCTGTGATTTTCTGTATTTACCCATCTCATCAAATTTCCAGGAAGTGGTTTATCCCAGAAACCTCAATTGTCTGAGGACTTCAAGAAAAGTTGTTGATTTTTGAATTTGGTCAGATTTTTTTCTTGTTGTATATATGGGGGTAATGTCTTCCAAGCTCTTTACATGTTAAATCCAAAATCATAAATCCCTACATTGTCAGAGCTCCAGTGGCGCAATCGGTTAGCACACAGTATTTATATAAATCCCTACACATTTATTTTTAATAAACTGACATCATTCTCTTTCTTTTTTATATACTGATATTTTTAAAAAATCTCATGCATCATTTCCCATTTTATGAAAATTCCATGTAAGTGTTATTTTAAATATTTTATAGATCTCCATGTATTCTCTGGACCAATGTTACCCAATAGGATTTTCTACAATGGTGGAAATGTTCTGTATATGCATTGTCTGATATAGTAGCCTCATGTTACTGAGCAGTTGAAATGTGTGTAGAGTATCTCAGGAAGTGAATTTTTAACTTTAATTTTTATTAGAATATTTATTTAATATATGTTCTCACACCAAACAGTAAGCTCCCTCAGAGCAGACCACACTTGTATCATTCATCCCTGAATTTCTCGGGCCCAGTACAATGGCTGTCACATATTAGAACTTCAGTAATCAAGGGCAAAGTGGTGAGATGAGCTGAAGCCACAAATCTCCTGAGCTCTGGATCTGGGAGCAGACAGTGGCATCTGGGAGTTCATAACCTCTGAAAAAGGAAGACAAAAATGTATTCTGTGACAGGAGGAACCAGAGCCAGGGCCTAGGATGTGACTCCTTGAATTGTTCAGAGTTTGGGAAAAACTGCTTTGACTCTCTTGTAGGGGAGAGAGGAGCAAAAAATATATTACATGCCAAATTCAGCCCTCTAACTATTTTCTAAACCAAGTTTTATTGGAACATAGCCAGATCCATTCTTTCACATACTGCCTATAGCTGGTTTTGTACTACAATAGCAGAGTTTGGTATCTGTGAAAGAGGTAGCATGGTAGGCAAAATCTGAAATACTTGTTACTTCACTCTTCATAGAAAGTGTTTGCTGACCTTATCCTAGGGTTCAACTGTGAACAGCTGCTGCCCATGGGATAAGACAACAAAGAAATAGTCTCATAACCAGAAACCAAATTAAGCCTCCTGCTGGTTCTGTGGAAAGATTTGGAGAAAAAAAAAATCTCAATAATACTAAGGGCTCAGTTAGGAGCAAATGAAAGGCTACCAGACTCAGTGAGAACAAAATAAAATTATGCTACCAAAATGTGCCTGCAAATCAGAATTTTAAATCACACAAAGAAGTAAAATACTAAATAAATCAATAAAAATCACTATTAAACACAAGTTAATTGTAAATGAAAATAATTCTAAAGGACATTCGACAGAGCTTCAAAAATGAATATATTTAGAATGCTCAATCAGAAAATAGAGAATTAATCTCATTTTGAAAATCAAAAATTTATGAGACAAATATAAGAAAAAGTGAAACAAGAATGTTTAATTAGAGTTCACTAGAGGAACAGAATTAATATAAAATATATGTAAGTATAGAAAGGATTTACTAGGTAGGTAGGTTTACAGATTTGGAAGTGGAAGAGTCCCAATGGCTGTCTGGCAAATGGGTGGTGGAAGAATGCAAAATGGCCATCTGCATGCTGGGGGCCAGAGGATCCAGTAGAAGGTTGAAGGCCTGGAGCTCACTGCAGAGTCTGTTTTAAGTCTATGTTGGAAATCCAACAGATCTGCTTTGGAAGGTTGAAGAGTCTGCACTGGAAGCCTGAAGGAATTGGAGACAGATATCAAAAGGCAATGGTGAAGACAGGAGGTCCAAAAAAAAAAAAAGAAAGAAAGAAAAGAAAAGGAAAGACATCCTTCTTCTTTTCTTTTTTTATTCCACCCAGGCTAGAAGCCTGTTGGTTTCTGTCATTCACAACTGGGTGTAGATTTTCCCTCTTTCGTTTGCAGCCTACCTGTCAATCATTCAGAGACACACCAGAGTTTTACTAATCTGTTAGGCAGTTCTTACTCAAGTTGATATATCACAACTAACAATCACAAATATGTAGATATGAAAAGGACCCAATTAGAAATCTTGGAAATAAAAAATGTATTACCATCGCAACAAAACATGATTAGTTCACCAAGGCTGCTATAACAAAGTATGACAAACTGGGTGGCTTAAGCAATAGAAATTTATGGTCTCACAGTTCTGGAGACTAGAAGTCTGCAAGTAAGGTGTTAGCAGGATTGGTTTCTTCTGAGGGCTGCAAGGAAAAAAATCTATTCCATTCTTCTGCCCTAGTTTCTGAAACTTTACTGACAATTTTGGGATTCCTTGGTTTGTAGACATATTACAGTACTCTGATCTCTGTCTTTGCTGTCAACTGGCATTTTCCTTGTGCATTTGTGTCTGTCTCCAATCTCCCCCTTTCTATAAGGATATCAGTCAGATAGGATTAGCACCTACTCCAAATGACCTAATTTTAACTGGATTACTTCTGTGAAGACACTGTTTCCAAATAAGTCTACATTCTGAAGTATTAGGGGTTAGTGATTCAACATATCTGCTTGAGGGGGCACAATTCACTCATAGCAATGAAAATACCCCTAATCTGTAAAAACTGAAGACTAAATTAGCAAATTGAAGATAGTATTGTGAAACCCACTTAAACTATAACCCAGAGAGACAAAGATGTTTGTATATTTATTAAGACTATATATGTATATTTATTTATTTCAATTAAGAGACATGAAGGATAGATTGAGAAGCTCCAACATTCTAGCATATCTAATATTATAAAAAACATTGCTAGCTGTTTTTTCAATCATCATTGCTTTTTGTCTGTTCCCTAATAGCAGAACCTTGACTCTTTTCAAGGAGGCAATGTGCCTGGCCAAAAATAATTTTCAGAATCTCTTGCAAGTAAAAGTCATGTGAACCATTCCAGGCAGTGAGATATCAACAGAAGTCCTTAAGTAGGCCATTCTTTTCTTAGTACATACAAAGTTAAAGCTCCATTAGAAGAAAGTGTTTCACCCTGTAGTGCTTCTCCCACTGGCCCTTACCTTACTTGATTTTTATAGAGTAATTAAATAAACCTTTGGCAGATATCATTAATAACAAAGCCATTTAAGAAAAAAAATTAGTCGTACATATAAACATAAATTTAGATATCCTAAATAAAATTCTCTTCTCTCTCTCTCTCTCTCTCTCTCTCCTATTCCTGACCAAAATCCAAGATGAATTGACTGTAAGAGTGTAAAATGATTTCATATTTGAAAATCTAATCTACACAATTAAAATGGAAGAATATGATCAATTTAGAGACAGGAAAAGAAAAGCACTCTATGGAAATATTCATGCAGGTCCGGTAATTTAGCTCAGTGATTCCTCCACCTGCCTGGCAAGCACAAGGTCCCAAGTTCGATCTCTGGTACTAAAAAAAAAAAAAGAAAGAAATATTCATGCATTCTCATACTCACTTATTTAATAAAATCAAGCTTGCAAAGTGTTGGGAGCAGAGAGTTGCTATTTTATATATAAGGTCTACCTTTTGTAGATGGCATCTGAGTAGAATGGAAGGAAGTAAGGAAGCTAGTCATGTTAATATTTGGGGGAATAACATTAAGGATATAAAATTTGATATAACAGTGTCAGTAGTGGTTTTCAATTCATAAGTGAACAATTAAACTCAGTGCCTGTGCATATAAGAAAATACTCAACTGTCAAAAGCTATTAAAAATCTTGCAGAAAACTAATGATGAAACTTTATTAAACATTATTTCCACTTCCACCTACATTTCTGTACAATAATCCTGACAATGAAATGAGATGAGAAAATAGAAGTTAAAAAAATTACAAAGAAGTTACAAAACATATCTAATTTGTGGTCAACATATTTGACTACATAGGAAATCTAACAGAATCCACAAACTACAAGAAATAATGAGACATTGAAGGTTTCTGGATATAAGAAAGATATAATAAAATATCAATTGTATTTTATATACCAGTAATAGACAATTGCAAAAAACAATGATATCAACAATGATGATAAAGTATCCAGAAACAAATCATACCCAGTAGATTAGCAAATTAAATCCAGATACTCCTCAACATTTAATGGAATTACATTCAATAAACACATTGTAAGTTAAAGATATAATTTTTTTTTTTTTGGTACCGGGGGTCAAACTCAGGTCCTTGCACTTGCGCAGCAGGTGGCAAAACCACTGAGCTAAATCCCTGGCCCTAAAGATATAATTTGAAAATGTGTTCAATATACATAATCTACCAAACATCATAGTTTAGCACCACAGTATACTGTAGACTATTGGTTGTTTACCATCAATTGTATGGCTGACTAGAAACTGCAGCTCACTGCCACTGCCCAGTATCTCAAGAGAGTACTATACTGTATTTTGCTAGTCCAGGAAAAGATCAAAATTCAAAATATGAAGTATAGTGTCTACAGGATGCATATCACTTTTGCACCATCATGAACCTGAAAAACCATAAGTAGAACATTTTTAGGTTGGGGATTGTCTGTACTTAACAACTTAAAAGATTGGAAAGAAAGTGGATAAATAGGGACTTTCACATACTAGGAATGGGAAAGTAAGTTAATACAATGGCTTTGAAAAACAATTTGATAATATCTACTAAAGTAGAACTTATGCAAATATTTCTACTAGTTATTTCTTATTGTAGATTTGTATCCTAGACAAAATTCAGCACACATGCTCAAGGACATAGCTTCAAAATTTTTCACTGTAGAATTTCAAAACAATAAAGATTTGATTACAAAGTCCATGATTATCAACAGAAGAATGATACGGTTATATAGCATTTAAAATGAATTAATGAATTTCTACATGTATCAACTTCTGTGGAAAAAGGCAGTCTCAGAGAATGGTGCTTCATATGCATTTTGGAAGCATAATATTTAATGCTAAATGGATACATAAATGTGCAACAAAGCATAAAATATTGTAAAAATGGTAAACATTTAATGCAAGATAGTAATTCCATCTGGGCATAGAAGGGAGAACATGATATAAAGGGGATTACTTTAAGTGTACTGGTCATGCATCCTTTCTTGTAAATTATCTGAAATAAATATACCAAAATGTCAATGTTTCATAAGGCCATTGGCCATACATATTATTCTTTAAAGTAATCTGAGTGTTTGATATATTTTATATTTTCCAAAATGGAATAAATAAGGAAGATGACATTTGTAACCACAAAAACCTCGCCAGATTTGCAGAATTTAGTGTTTCTGCCAATTGGATGTCCAAATTCTGTTCTCTTAGTTCTGTATCTCCTGTTTGGGAATTAGTATGAAGTCATATCTGTGTGATCAGGAGGGCAGCATAAAGAAAACCAACTACTGGTTTGTTTTTTTTGTTTTTTTTTTTGAGGCAAGGTCTCATTATATAGTTCAGGCTGTCTTTGAACTCACTGTGTAACCCCAGGCTGGCCTTGAACTTACAACAAACAATCCTCTTGCCTCAGCCTCTTGAGTGCTACGATTACAGGTGTGTGCCATCATACCCTTATATTTATTTTATTCTGTCAGGAGCTAAAACTCATGTTCTGATATCTATTCCCATAATGTTGCACATCAATTGATATTATTAAACAAATAATCAAAAACTTTGAAATGTCTCCTACAGTTCTTCAGGATGAAATCTTATAAAGGTTTGAAGGTGGTTAGTGGAATGGAAAGATGGGTGGGATGGAGCTACCAGGTATTCTTTTGTTTTCTTCTTGATCGAAAGGATTTTGCTCTCTTCCTAGCTTTTTACTGCATAGTTTCTTTGTCACTAGTGGATATCCCATAGGTACTCTTTCTTTTTTTCTGAGGCACACTTTAATTTGTTGTCACTTGAGAAAGCATGTTCCTGCTTCCTTTCTATTTCTACTCCATGTAGATCAACTTTACTTCTTGCTGGAAGCGTTTTCCCTTGCTTTACCTCCCTTTGCAAATCCTGAGCAAGACTTACCCTTATTTGCACTCTTCTCCCTGTGAGTTTTCTAGACAGTTTTGTCTGTAGGATATTACCAAAAGTGAAATAAATTAGTTAAGAGGACTGTAACGTTAAGAGGATAGTAACATCTCATGGAGCCCTCCCACTTCCTTGGCCTTTCCATTCTTTGTATGTGGGTGGGGATAGGACTGCTCTTGATTTTAAAAACTCAGAGCTTTTGGTTCAAAATCCTTCCACAATGAAAATTCATTTCTGCCCAATTTCATACTCAAAAGTCTTGTCCTTGATATTTTCAGGCAACATACCTATGATTAAGCACAAGTAGCACATATTCTTTTATGCATGAATCTTGCTTTCCAATTTATACTGTCTTACACATTTTCCCCACAACAACTGTGTGAAGTAGACAGGATGGAGATCATTGTCCTCATTTTACTCCTGAGGAAGTGGATCCCTAGAGAGAGATTAAGTCCTCAGAGTTTGTGGCCTGAAGAAAATGTACTTTAGTCAATGTTGATAGAAGCAGTACAGCTAGGAAATGGAAATCACCAGCCAGCAGGGGTTATAGAAACTGCGAGTTCCCTGTAGAAGGGCTTTCTTCACTAGGGTTCATTCAAGGAATTCTTTGGAGGCTGCCAGTAGGTGGGTTTGCTTGGTACAACAAAGGTTCACTTCAATACATGAACAGTAAGTATTCTAGTTCAATAAAAGCAGATTCTGGGAGAGAAACACAAGGGGATTCCACTAATTCTGGAAGGAGGCAGGAAACAACTAGAGGTGAGAAGGACGGGAGGAAAGTGGGAGGGGCAAGGAGAATAAGTGACAGAGAGGGAAAAGGTGTGAAATAATTTGCCCCCAATTTATCTTTATGAAAATTTGATATGGGAAAATTCTTACTTGAAAATGAGATAAATAAAGAAGTAATTATTTGCATCACAAATTAACTCTTCACTTCAAAAGATTATTTACCACAGGTGTGACTTTGTGATGTGAGACTTAGAAAAGAATATGACTTGGGAGAGGTGGGAAATTTAAACAATAAGCTTCTTGGTTATAATTTAATAGGAAATAATTCCAGTGATAAAGGGGAAGATAGATAAAGAAAGAAGTGGCTGTACAGGGAGCTCTCTGCTGAGCTAAGGCTTTGAAAAGGACTTGAATAAAAAGGAGAGGGAGGGGATTATAGATAAGCTTGAACACAAAAGACTATCATGAACCTTCAAGAACAGAATAAAGGAGGATAAAAGTTAGGAGTGAGCTGAGCCTTGTAAAAAATGCTAAAGGCTGCTATACTTAGAGTAAGGAGAAACACAAACATGGAGCTACCTGCTTTTTGAACTGCAATGGTAACAGAAGTAGTTCTTAGCAATCCTTACTTTGCTTCTGTCTTCTCGAAGGTACAAAAGGTATTTTTTAAAAGATGAAGAAATAGCCTTTCTTTAAGATATTATATTTGTGTAGAAGGTATATGTAGGTATTAGTCCACCTGGGAAAGGGACAGGATCCCTGTATCCTGGTCATCAAAGATAAACTAAGACTTAGGAGCTCTCAGGGCAAATTTGAGAGAACAGTGGTAAGGAGCAGACGTAGGAGAGACAAAACCAGAAACATAGTGAATTGCATCCTCCCCTCCCTTCACATTCTGCTCAGATCTTAGATAATTCTATTAAAATTTGTTAATTTCCTGGCATGAGGGGATTTCTTATGATAATAACTTTTTTTGTTGTTGTTTGCTTTTTGAGACAGGGTCTCACTATGCAGTTCAGGCTGACCTTGAACTCACTATGTAGCCAAGGCTGGCCTTGAACTCACAGCAATTCTCCTACCTCAGCCTCCAGAGTGCTGGGATTACAGGCATGTGCCACCACACCCTGTTTAGGGGATTTCCTATGAAACAAGAGATGGATCTCAGTTTTGTCTCCCTTAGGGGAATTGAGGGAAATGAAAGCCAACTATAAAATGCAGGAGCTGGGATACAAGAACATGCCACCTTCTATTTTGAAAGGCAAGTGAAGTCTCATATAAGTAAAACAGTAGGAAAACACGGTACCTCTTTAAGTGGGTTTGAATTTCTAAACTAGAGGAATTAAATTTTAGGGAATTAAAATGCTATGGAGTGTACAAGGGGTCTCAGAATTTCTATCACCAAGCTGTTGGGAATTACAGCAAATGGTAGGGATGCCCAAAGACTGAAGGCTTTTCACAAAGGGAAACAGATTAGATTCTATCAACTAGAGTTCAGGAAATAAGCCTTGATATACATTCCACTGCAGGCGACTAAGGCTAAGCCAATAATGGTACTCCATTTACCTTACCAGGATGAAATCATGGCTAATAAGATGCAAGGGAATTCTGCTTGGGGTTTCAGGCAAAGAAATGCTGTATCAAGAGGAGTGCTTCTGCTGTACAGGCATTGTTATTTCAGATATGACTCCTGGAACTGCTCCTTCCTTACCTTGTACTCCCAGAAATGGGGGTGGGCAGCTCAAGAGTACAGCAATCCTCTGAGATTGGCGGAGAGGAGAGAGAGAAAGATCTTGATCACTAAATCTCTGAATCTGCCAGCCTGAAGCTCATATAACCTATAGATTTCTTCATATGTGATAATAGACCTCATTGCATAAGACATTTGAGTCAAGGTTTTCTGGCATTTGGGGCAAAGAGATTCTAACTAATGCGATGGTATATTTTGAATTTGACATACATTTCACAAATTGTTCATATTATTTGTATTGGTCAGCTTTCCCATTGCTGGGACAAAATATCTGACACTCATGATTTAAGGGAGAGGAGGTTTATCTTCGCTCAGTGTTTTAGTTTTCAGTTCATGGTTGGCTGGCTCCAAAGCAGAGTTATCATGGTGGAAGGGCATGGTTGAGGAAAACTGCTCAATTCATGGCAGTTGGGAAGCAGAGCAGGCTGCAAAGAGGCAGAGAAGGGGCCAAGTTCCCCCAGGTCTCCAAAGTCCTGCTTTGATAATCCACCCAGACACACACAGAAGTGTGCTTTACTAATCTCTGAAGCCAATCAAGTTGACAATCAAGATTGACCATTGGCACACACCTGCAATGGCCACACTTTAAGAGGCTGAGGTGGGAGGATTGCAAGTTTGAGCTAGCCTGGGCAACTTAGTGATTTACCGAGACCCTGTCTTAACAATAAGAAAAAGGACTGGGGATAGAGCCCAGGGTGAAGGCCTTGGATCTAATAATCCCCAGAACTGTAGAAAAAAAAAAAGATTAACCATCACATTTTCCTTGATATGAAAGAAACTTCCAGGTTAGATAATAATAACCTTAAGTATATTTGTGTGTGGATAGTGTGACTCTGACTTTGAGGAGTCACGCCAGGCAACAGTGCTTTATCAATAATATGACAACATTCCTTTTACTGTCTTCTTTCATTTGAAGATCATTCAAATCTTGAGGGAAGTCTAAAATAGTAAATATCAGAATTAAAATTCAAAGTGATTTAGCAAATTGACATGCTAGCTAGAATAAAATCAACAAGTTGAATAGATGTCATATATAAGATGCAACACTGGCTCAAAAATCTACTATAAAAGCTCAAAGGATGGGAGACTGATTTAGTAGAACTTGAATGGAAAACAACTGAGAATTTTAGTTGTGCACATGTAGTACATACTAGGGTTCACTGTCTAGAGTCTCCCTTCACAATGAAGGCAACAATTCCTTCAGCTACAGGAAGTATTATTAGCTAATGGTCAGTGGCTCTCAGCTGAGTCCCTGTCTAAGATTGGCTTTCAGCTGAAGAGAACTATTACCAGGAGTTTGTGCCACCTCCTGAAAGATAGCTGCTTTTTATATTTGATCAATGTAGGCATAAAAGGCCTGGTTCATATACTTAAAGGCAGGACAAGTCTGAAGGGCCATCAAATCCACAGTTCTCTCTGGACTCCTCTGAAGCACTTCTTAGAACTGAATCAGGGTTCCACTTCTCCTCTGCTCAATTTCCCAGACAGGTGTTGATCCTGTTGATCCTAAAGTTCCAGTAAATTTTCTACATGTGAATCACCAACTCAGAGCCTGTATTTGTTAGGGACTCCCAAGTGTCATCATGGCCCCACTGTTAGGGTGGGATAATATATAACCCAAGTAGTAAATAATGTTGCTATAAACATTTGTGTACAAGTATTTGTTTAAATACCTACTTTAATTCAAAGGCATATATAACCAGGAGTGGAATTTCTGGGTATTATAGTAATGCTATATTTAACTTTTTTTGGTAAACATGCTCATTCTTGAAGGAGGAGAATCCCATTAAGAATCCCATAAGAATCCCATTAAGCTGCAAGCTATGACTTCTACCTAGTCATTTGTAATTTCTCATGTCAGGAGACCAATAGGCAAGTGATGGAGTATCTTGACAAAAGTAACTGGAGGTCAGGAGATTGTTATACAATGAAAACATGGAACAATACATGTGGAATTGGGTGATCTGCTGAGGTGTCTCCTTATATTCCTTTGCCTAATTTTGATGGTAAAAATGCAGTGAGTTTATGAAAGTCACTATGTCCTTCAAGGCTGCTCCACCAGGTAAGTCACTGTGTTGGTTACTTTTAGGTGTTAATTTGACTGGATTAAGACATATCTGGATGGGTGGTAATGTTGGGAGCAATGCTACATAATTCTGGGGAAAAATCGTTTGAGTAGGCCTAGTTCTCCTGACTACAGGCCAGCAATAACACTCCAAGACATACTTCCATTTTGGCCTCAGGTCACAAGGGAGATCTCAATGATCCCATGATGCTGTAATCCTCCAGGACAAGACCACACCTGTGGGAACCGCCCTGGGAGGAACCAAATCTTCATCTGTGTAGTTCCTGGGAGGAACTAAATCTTCATCTGCATAGTTCCTCATTGTTCTTAGATTTCCGTCACCCCCACCCAGTCTTTTGTTACACCTTGTTCAACCCAATATGATACTGAAATCTACATTATTCATTTGTTACATTTGTTTCTTTGGATGTACTGAATAAAAGGTGCTGCAAGCTAGGGGTCTTTTGTCTTTGCCGCCTAGAGCAGCACTGATCAGACCCAAAGCTCAGCTTCTTCTCAGTCTCATTTGTCTACTTTTCCTGTAATTCGCCGTGTGCTGCCGTGGCTCGCAGGAGACTAGGACTTACTGCAGAGGTTCTGGTAACGTCCCCTTCCCCTGTTCCCTACATGGTAAAACATTATTTCTGGTTGTATCTGTGAGGGTGTTCCTGGAAGAGAGTGACATTTGAATTAGTGGACTACAGAAGATCTGATTCCATCATCCAATTGGCTGATGGCCTGGATAGGACAAAAAGGCAGAGGAAATACAAATTCACTATCTTTTTCTGCCGTTGAACATCAGTGTTCCAGGCTCACTAGTCTTCAGACTCCAGGACTTGAACCAATGGCCTCCCAGTTTCTTAGGCCTTTGGGCTAGAACTGAGAGTTACACCTTCAGTTTCCTTGGTTCTCAGACCTGCAGACTTGAAGTGTGCTATGCCTCTGGCTTCCTTGGTTCTCCAATTTACAACTGTAAGATCATGTGACTTCTCAACTTTTGTTTTTGTGTGAGCCAATTTCCATAATAATTCTCCTCTTGTATGTTTATATCAATATATACACTATTGCTTTAGTTTCTGTAAAGAATCCTGACTAATATAACCACCTAGAGCAGTGGAGTGCTAATCATTCGTGAGGGTAATCTGAAATAGATAGTATAAAAGGACAACAATGAGAATTATTTTGAGACCAGCTACTGTGACAGAGATTATAGGTCATCCCACTAACATTCCACAGGAAGAGAGAACAGCTAAATTCCTGATGAAGCTGTTTCTAGAATCTAACAGATCCAAGCGCCGTAAAAGGTGGAGTGTGGTGAATACTGCAGTGCCACCCAGATCTCCTTAAGGACTTTGCTCCTCTCCCTAGTTGCTTGGAGTGTTGACAATGACAGCTTTCAAATGAAGAGGGCCTCTGCCTGAGTCTTGCCTCCTCTCTTGAAGTAGCTGTCATCCAGTGACTGGCTGGGACCCTAAAAACCTGCCCTACCCCCTCTAGAGCTCCCAGTGGGATCCTTTGAGTTTTTGGTGCGACTGAATCGCAGTTCCAATTCTGCTGGTCCTACTTCCTTCACTGTCCTATAAATGTTGATCCCTAAGTTGTAACCCATTAAACTTCTCCATTATGTATGCAAATCTTCTTTTCAGAGTTTCAGTATAAGCCCTAAAAGGCCAATGCAATTTGATTTGGGTCATTAAAAATTGAATATTGTAATCAAGGGGAATAATGAATCTATGGCACTCTGAACTAGTTAAACAACATTTAGAAAATTATGTTCTCCTTGAGAGAAACTAATAAAATGGCTACATTCAGAGGAAAGCAATCGTGAGGGATACTTGAAGTAGAGATAAAGGAATTAAAACTCTGAGAATTATTTTAATCTCACAAATGTTGTCATGGGGAAGATGGAATAGAGGTCTCTGTCCTGGAGAGGAGGATAGGAAACAACCAATGAATTTTATAAGAAGGCAGATTTTGGATAGTGGGCAGGGTAGGGGAATTCCTAAGGACATTCCTATCTCATGTCTTGGGAAGAAGTGAGGCAGATTCTTAACATAGTTACATGACTATACTTCATAGATGTTTTGGAGAGAATTTCTGCAATGACTAAGGAACTGGGTTAATGTCCTTTGAATTCTCAAATCCCATGATTATAGATTGTGATAAATTACAAGTTTTTAAAAGGATTTTTAATGTGGAATCTCATGAACTTTGCTGAAGCACACTGAAAGACTCAAGTACATGAATTTTTCTCAAGAGTATAAACACCCTCTAGCACCATTTCTCAGTCTGGAGTGGTGTTGCATGGACTAGGATAAATATATGATATTCCCACTTAGCTTTCTCCAACTTCAATGAATATGCTGTTGAGTTCCTAGCTTTTTTTGGTACCGAGGATCAAACTCAGGTCCTTGCGCTTGTGCAACGGGCGGCGGAAACCACTGAGCTAAATCCCCGGCCCTTTGAGTTCCTAGTTTAATACGCAAAGAAACAAATGATTGTCTTTGAACAGTTTGGACTTTTATTAATAAGCATGTTTACAGGTTTTTAGAGCTTAGAGAATCATTTACATTCTTCTAGAAATATTATTTTTTTAGAATTATTTTTTAACCTATTTTATCAAAGCCTTACAAATCCAGACTTGACACTTTTACTAATAATAAAGTTGAACTTCAGGAAGTTTATAGATGTAACCTAGACTACTAAAAGAATTACATGTGAAGGCTGGAATCTAACCCTGTATCCTGAATCATAATACTTTGTATATTTTTCCAAATTAGCCATGTTTCATATTCTCTTGATTTTCAGACCACACTCACCATATTTTATAGTTTCAATTGTATCCCTCCCAAATAGTCTAAAACCCCACAACCTATAAATGTGATCCTATGAAACAGAGTCTTTGCAGATGTAATCAAGTTAAGATAGAGTCATATTGGAAGTTTTATAACAAGGTAGAATGTCATGTGAAGACAGAAGCAGAGACTGGAGTCACATGGTCACGAACTAAGGAACAACAAGGATTGCCAGCAACCACCACCAGCACCTAAGAAGTGGCAAAGAAAGATTCTTCCCTAGAGCCTTCAAGAAATCATGTTCCTGCACTCACTTTGATTTCAGATTTTGGCTTCCAAAACTGTGATACAATAAGTTTCTCTTGTGTTAAGCCACCCAATTTGTGGTATCTTGTAATGGTAGCCCTAAGAAACTAACACAACATACCTAGGGGACTTCTCCCAGGCAGGAATAGATGGAGTGTGAGGAAAGAGTCAGGCTCAGACATCATGAGGGTCAGAGACAGGCGGTTTTGGAGAATAGAAATGTTCTGCTCCTCACTTCCTCACCAGGGGAGAAACAGAGAAATCAAGGCCAGCATGATGATGTGTACCATCATCAACCTGGGTATTAGATCATAATGTACTGAGAATGTGGCTGTGTGAGCAGGAATGGGTGCCCTGTTAGATGCCACCTGTTCCTCTAGCATCAGACTACAAAGTCAGTAAAGAATCCCGGGCACATTTCGAGAACAGAAGACAAAAGAAAAATCTGATTTTCACATAGAAAGTTGAAAAGGCTGTGCCATATAACTTGAGAACAAGGTTCTGAGTGGGCTATGAGCCAGATCAATATTATAGCAACAGTTGCTTAGGGGACAAGTAATAACAACATCAATTGTAATAGCAATCACATATTTTTTAGGGCTTTACAGTCGAGTAAACACTTCTGCTGTGGTTTAAATGTTTGTGTCCCCTGCAAAATTCATGTTGAAACTTAATCCCTAGTACAACAATACTAAAAGGTGAGAATTTTAAGAGGTAATTAGGCCATGAAGGCACTGCCCTTATGCATGGGATTAGGGCTTTATAAATAGGGGAGGGGAGACTGGCTAAGTCTTTTGCCTTTCTGCCACGTGAGGACAAAGCATTTGTCTCATCTTTCAGATGAGGCACTTGTCAGTCACAAGACACTTATTTTAGGAGGAGAAACCAGGCCTTGGCCAGAGACTATGTCTGCTGGTGCCTTGATTTTGGATTTTCCAGCCTCCCAAACTGTGAGAAAATAAATTTCTATTATTTCTAAACTATCCAGTCTGTGGTATTTTGTTATAGCAACAGGAATAGATAAAGAAAACTTCTAATTTGTGATTATATCTAATCTTTAAATGGTGTAATAAGGTAGAGCAGGCCTTAGGTCTCCATTTTATGCATGAGGAAACAACAGCTGAGAGATTAAATCACTCGTGCAAGGTTACTTGTCTGTGTGAGCACTAGAGCTCCAGCCCTTGGTACATTTCTATCCCTTGTCTTTCCCACAAGGTGGTTAGAGACACCTTGAGTTCAGCCCAGCTCCCTCTCCAGGGGCAGCCATCCTCAGAGATTTATAGCTTCTCCTGCTTGTACCCAGGAAACTATGCAGGCATTCCATGCACATGATGGAGATGGGGTGATTAGTTCAGGTGAGGGTGGGTGGAACAAGAGGACCCAGGTCTTGCGCGTGGTGTGAACTCTTAGTTTCCGCCTCTGCCAGTGTGTGCCCCAGAACACAGCAGATGCTAGCTTCACCTGCACTGAGTCTTTGTGTCAGAAGGTAGTCATGGAAACTCACTCCCTTCCTAAGCTGATGAGCAGACAATTAGGTAGAATGGAGGAATCAAGTTAATTGCCTGTCATCCCCTCCCTGCTCTCTGTGTATTGATTCAAATTAGGTTTTTTTAGTTTTCTAATGTCAGCAGATACCAAATGATCAGAGCATAGACCTGGGAGTTAAGACTTCGAGCAAAAAGCCAGTTCTGAGTGAATCCCTTAACCCTTCTTCCTCTCTGTTTAGTTCTGACCCAAGCATTTATAAAAACACATCTCTGCTGATATCCCTTGGTTTCCAACCCCAAAGTCTCTCAGCTGTCTTGATGTTAACCATCTCTGATGCCACATATATCCAAATAGCAGTCCTCTCTCAGAGAAAAGAGATAATTCAAACTGAATCCTGCATTTGTTAAAATCGCCATGTAGCTCAGTGAGAAACAGTTAAATAGTGGATGGTCTGCAGTGTGCCTTGTGGGGTAGGGGTGGCACAATCTGGAGATCTTCTCAAACAAGTAGCACAATCAGCTCATCTGTCACCAGAGCAGAGCCGCAGGAAATCTTTAGAAATGAAGCCCCTTCCTTTCCCATTCTCTCTCTAGGGCCCCTTCTTTATGGCCAGTTGGAATTGTTTGGAATTCCCTGCATGGTCCTTGCTTGTTCTTATCTTTAGCTCTTCAGAGGGATGCTCTTCAAGCAACACTCTTTCTACCTTTTTATGTCTCAATTCTGACAATACTTGTCTGGGAAATCTTAAGACTGAATAGAGGGCTTCCAAACACCAGGAGTTTTCTTTATTACAGACAACAAGCAGGCCATCACTGTACACAAAAATGCTATCTCCTTACTAGACTAAAAGCTTCTAGGAGGCAGGAATCATGTCCTCCAGGATGATATTTCTCAGCAGCAAGCACCATGCTTGACACATAGAAGGTGGTCAATCATTATTTAGTAAATGAATGATTGATTTAGTAAATAATTACTAGAGAGTAATGTCCTAGAAGAAGGAAATGTTTACTTAAGGTCTAGAATTGAATGTTGGTTGTAATTTTTTTTGATTTTCATACTATTTGAGTTTTTCCCAAATAAAGTGGGCAAGTATGGACTTCTTTATGTTGTAGAATAATTGTCTCCAAGAACTCTGCTCTGCTTCATTCAGGCCAACATTTCTTCTGAGATTTTTGACCTTGTTGGTTCTGAAAGTAGTGAGCCCTGAGGTTGAGTGTGCTGGTTCATAGTGGGAACTGTAGAATACAGGAGGTAAAATGAAGGGTATCAGGATAGAGACTGAAGTGGGTCCTTGGGAGATGTATCTGGGATTCCATTAGGAAGTGCTTCCTGGATCAGAAGAAAGCATCTTTGAAGCAGATGTTGTTTGGGATAATACACATTATCTAAGTAAGAGATGCCTCTCAGTTTAAGGGTGGAAGTGTAATATAACTTTCACTATATTTCTATATGAAGTTTATATTTTTTACAGGGTTTTTGAAAGTATGAGAGAGTTAAATGAGCAGTAAACTAGGATTTAGCACATTTGAGTAATTCTCTGCCATGATTAACCAACTGAGAGAACAATTGTTCTGGGCCTCAGTTCCTAATTATATAAATGGAGGAAGGAGTAGAACCAAATACATTCTAAGGACTGTTCCAAGATTCTCCAAAAATAGATATTGATGTCCCTGGCTACTGTTTTAGAAACTGAACATAGCAAGAGAGTGAGATTAATATCTTGGGTTGGGTTCTATGAACTTTGGGTACAGGTGGATGGGGCAGGGTGAAATTTCTCCCCGGATTGATTTTTGTTTCATCTTTTTCTTCTCTCCTTTTTTTTCCCACCCTTTCCTTCACCTTTGTGGTGATATGCAGTATTCCACAATGGCTGATAGCATGGTAGGGGAATGAGATGGATGTACTTGTGAATCCTTGTTCTGCCACTTAGTCACTTTGCATGTGACCTGGGGCAAGTGTCTTAACCTCCTTCTACCTCAATTTCTTCATCTATAAAACAAGTTTTTCTTGCCTAAAGTTTTTATAAAGGGTGAATACTTGCTTAAAGAAAGGGTACAAAATATTTACCATCACTGTTCTTCATAAAGGTACTAATACCTATGTTGTTTATATTTCTAGCTTCAAAACTCTGATTTTGATACATAATTCTATAGTCTTTTGTCCGACTGTCTTACCTGTTTTCTGTTTATTTTGCATAGAAAAATCTAGGAGCCATGAATCTTTACTTTTGCAAATTTTAATTGTTCCAGGATTCACCTTTGCCTGCACCATAACCTATTGAGCTGGATGCCACAGGGTACAAGTATTAGGGGGCAGACTGAATTTTTCTGCCAATTTACAATATAAACATTATTATAGATAATAATTTCTTAAAATGCTGGAATTAAAAGCATTCAGGAGTAACAGATAACTAATTCACTAGTGTTACATATGTTTCCTTGTTCTAAACTTAAGGGTTAGAGGAATAAAGACTGGGCAAGAGAGGCCTTGGATTCCTTGTAAAGTTCTTGTGCACTTTAAAGTTTTAACAGCATTGCAACATGTATCTATTGTGCCTATACACTACTACCTCTTAAAAGATAATTAATTGACATTCAGGATGAAAACATTTCATGAATTATCCACAAATTTTATCTTGATTATACAATCAATAAAAAATAGCTTTTTGTCAGAGAAGTGAATGGTGAGAATATTTTAGTTCCTTCTAAGTACAATTGTGAATGGCATTTACAAGTTATTTTCGTTATACTTTTAATCTTAGTCATTAAAGTGGTGATATTTAGGATTTTCACAGGATTTTACAAAGTATCCATGTAATGCCTCTGGACAGCCACCAAACATGGTGCCCTCAGCTCTGAGGTCTGCTGGCAGTCTGGGTGAGTCCCTACCACCCTTAGACTGATTAGCAAATGAGCAAACATAGGAGCAAGCAGTAAACTTCTTGAAGACAGGAGATATCTTAGCCATTGTTATTTATTCAGAAGCTAGGAGGTGCCTGACACTCATTAGAGAGTCTCAGGGTCTGAAAGTACTCTGTTAATCAGAAGATAAAGATGCCCTGGCTAGGATAATCTTCTAGTATTATGCAAAGCATACCTAAGGTATGTTCTGAATCACAAAGTTCAATGGTGAACTTTGAGCACTGACAATTGTCATTCCTCCTTAACTTTTGCATCTTGAATGACTCTAGACATTAAGACTTTGAGATTGCCTTAAGAGAGTTAGGGAAGAATCAAAGGGCCTCCTTAGCCAGAGTTAAAATAGAGAGTTTTTTTGATACTGGGGATCAAACTGGGACCTTGCAATTGCAAGGCAGGTGCCAGAACCACTGAGCTAAATTCCCAGCCCTAGCCAGAGTTAAATAAAGGGGTAGCAAGGCTCGAAAATAAAAGCACAGGTCCCAATGTGGGACAGTGTCTCTGTTGGGGTAAGGAATCTCTTCACCAACTTAGCCAATTAGATTCTACAGCGAGGTAGAAGCACTGCCTTGCCTTTCATATTTCAAGGTACACTGAAAGAAGAAAGCAACCCAGAGAGAATGGGTGCACAAGAGTACCAGGTGAGTTGTGCTGACATTTGGAAGTCTGAAGGAAGAGAGACTGGCTGTTCTGCAAGATGGTGTGCTGGCTGAGATTTAAAGGACCCCTTTGCAAGTTGAGAAGGATGAAATCTGTTCATTTATCCTTCACTATAATGAATCATGCCTCCAATGATAATTTTGTGTGCATGTGTGTGTGTGTGTGTGTGTGTGTGTGTGTGTGTATGTGTGTGAGTTGTGAAGAGTCATGTTTTATCAGCTTCTTTCGGAATTATTGCTTATCCTTTAAGGGCTCTCAACCCTTTGATTGTCAGAATGAAGTCAGATGCTGGTTGGGGAGGTAGAACATTCTGTTTTGTAGGAAGAAGTTGGTCACATCTGCCATGCAGGGACACCTGTTTCCAGGAATCTTTGCACCACATGCCAGAGGACATTGCAGTCTTTCTGAGCAGGCCCTGGCCAGGGGGCTCAACAGCTTGGCAGTTAGAGGTTGGTGTGGGTTCTCCTTTCTTCCTTCAGCAAGACAGGATCTTGAGGAAGGCTTTGCGGAATTCTACATTGAAGGTGGTATAGATCACAGGGTTGAGGGCACTATTCACATAGCCCAACCATGTAGTGGCTCTGTAAAGCTCTGGGGACACGTGGCATGCTTGGCAGTGGGTATTAAGAACGTGGGTCAAGAAGAAGGGCATCCAGCAGACAATGAAGGCCCCTGGATTGCAAAGGAGGAGAGAAAGTAGGTAAGGAGATGGTTTACTCTTTTATAATAACATGAAAATGACCTACGGGCTGTCTGCTTTATGTCAGCCACTATGCTGAAAGTTTAATATACCCATTTGCTTTTTCCAATAACTCTATGAATAGGTGTGATCAGCCACGTTTCTTTTTCTGTTTAGATGAGAAAACTGCATGCTAATGTCTTTGATTCACTTCAGGCCTTTGTTACTATATCAGTTTTCTACTTTAGCTTTTGGGTAGTTCTTTACAAGTCATTTCTCCTCAATTCAGTTCAGGCATTTATTTAGTGTCTGCCTATGCAAAATATGGTCCTAGGCTCTGATAGGGACAAAAACCTCACACACATGACTTACACAGATCCTGCTGTTGAAGAGATCTTGCAGTTCTACTGATGTTCCTCATATATGAGAACATGAGGTTTGCCAGTGATGTTGAACAGTATGAATTGGCTTCCTTAACTCTATATAACACTGATGACATAAAATTTTAATTTCTTTGCTTAAAAATGCTTATACTTTTTTTTACTATAAAAGTTAGCCTTGATTGTATACATAATGGAAAACTTGGTAAATACAGAAAAATAAAAAGACACATAATAACCAGCAACCACTAAAAGACAATCACTTTTGACATTTTGGTGAATTTCTTTCCATCTCTTTTTTCTCTGTATTTAAAGTAACCTAGATGCTATCACGTTATATGACGGTAGTGTTTTACATCCTCATTTTTACTTAATATTTTAAAATGATTAAACATTTATTAAATATCCAACATACATATATTTTATTTAATCATGATTTGATTTATACAATATAATTCCATATGATGGCAAAATATAGCTCAATTAGGTGGCTTGTTTAGCTTCATAAATTTCAACTAGGTTTTTGAATTTCCACCAGTGTTAAGATTCATACAAAATCTTTTCAGTTGTATTATAAAATATTTTATAAATATTATAGTCATTGAATTTCTAATTTCTGTCAAATGTGGCTACTCTAACATCTACTATCAGCTCCAACTAACCTAATCTAACCAAAGCTAATCCAATCTAATCCAACTCACACCAGCTCAAACTTACCAAGTACAATGGCCACCATCTGGGTTGCCTTCTTTTCTCGAAGTGGCACTCCCCGAGGCTGTAAGGAACCCAGTTTCAGGGATGTTGATAATCTGCCATTACTGAGTTTTCGAACTTCTAAACTGAGCTTGGGTGCCATGGTGGGGCTCAGGGAGTTTTGAGTTCTCTCCTCCCTTTTCAGTTCTCCTTCTTCTTCTTGGAAGCTTGGTCGCCTCAAGGTGGTACCTTGGCAGATACTGTAGTAGCGTTTCAGCTCTGTGTGTGCTTGGCCAGGAGAAAGGGGCTGCGGGTGTGAAAAGGGAGGGTTCTCACATTTCTGGGGGTATTGTTTATCTCCTATGTGTTCCTTAAAAGGAAAGAAAATGCAAAGAAGGAATAGGAGACCATTGTTGTGTGAAACCTACAGAAGAAGCCACTGAGAGAATGGAGGGATTGTGGAAAGTTATGGAAATGAAACATATTTTTGGCTGTACAACTCCAAAGCGCCCGGTACCTATAGAACATTAGATAATCATAGCAATATCTTGAGGGAGGAGCATAAGATTGTAGTCTGATCTCTCTGAGTAGAGTTGCCTGACTTTACAAGGCACATGGTAAATGATACCTCTGAGATGCAAGTAGCAAAATTTGCAATGTGGGAAACTAAATGATTCAAGTTTTCAACAATTAAATTATGACAACAATAATGCCTGCCAGTTGCAAAACATAGGCCTTACTTGAATTTTGATTCAAACAAACTAATCATAAAAATTTATAAGACAATTGGAGAAATTTGAATGCTCACTGGGTATTTAATGACATTAGAGAACTATTACTAATTTTTTAGTGTGATGTGGTATTGGCATTATGGGTTTTATAAAAGATTTAACATACTTTAGAGGATCTTATGGAAATATTTTCAGGACAAAATTAGCTTCATAATAATTCAGTGAGGGGCCGGGGATTTAGCTCAGTGGTTTCACCGCCTGCCCTGCAAGCACAAGGACCTGAGTTCAATCCCTGGTACCAAAAAAAATCAAAGCCAAAACAAACAACAACAACAAAAATCCAGTGGTGGGTATCTGAATGTAGGTGGGAGCATAGATGAAATGATTGGCCCTGAGTTGATAATTGCTGAAAGTAACTGATGGTGACTAGGTTGTTTTGTTATTTTTGTCTCTCTTCTTTTTTATTTTTGAAATTTTCTGTAATAGAAAGTTTTAAAAATGTGAAGAAAAAAAGAAAACCCAGGATTTTCACCTCAGTTTTCCACTTAGTACATATAATTCTTCAGCAAGTTAATTTAATATCTCTAAGTCTTATTTGCAAAACACAAAGTAAGTGGAAAAAATGAGTTTGTGATGAGTAACTTCTGAGAGTAGAAAATAAGACGTGAAATCTTCTGGTATTTTGATAAGGGGAGAAAGCAGATATGTATAGGTCCAACATTTAAACTTCTTTCCATGTTTGAAGGTATAGGCATTTGTGTCAATCTTGAATAGGAGGCAGGACTCCTCAGCTCCCTTACTGAAGCAATAACAGCTTGGTTTTCAGTCCACAGTTACCCCTCTCCCACGAGTGCCCAGGCAGCTAGAGCTCTGGTATATGAACCGAGTCTAAGCAATTGGAGATTCACATCTGAGAGTCTGTACTGAAACTAGAGAAGCAGGCAGACCAGAATTCATCTAAGTGTGATGAAATTCAACATCCACTGTCCCCTGTTGTCTAACCAGATTATTCCTGAGGCATGAACAACATCTCTGTAGCTGTTCTTCAGCCTTCTCACTCAGTCTGTGAACAGCCTGACCAGATTCCAATAAATTCCTTTTCTGTGTAAGTTAGTTAACATCAGCACCCAGAATCCCTTGCTTCTCTTTCCTTAGTTCAAAGAATCATAGGCTTCTGGATACACAGTGCTGATGCAATGAGCACACTCAGAAGCACTGTTGAAGAAATGAATGAATCGAAAAGGATTTTAAGTGATTTAGTGTTTTAAAACTGTGCTCCAGAAATCCAGATGATCATCAATACCTACTTTCAGAATCTATACACCAATAAGACGGAAAACACAGAAGAAATGGACAGATTCTTAGATACATATGAATTACCAAAGTTGAACGAAGAAGACCTAAAAATTCTGAACAACCCAATATCAATCAATGAAATTGAAAATGTGATTAAAAACTTATCAACTAAGAAATGCCTGGGCCCTGATGGCTTCACTGCTGAATTCTACAAGACATTTAGAGAAGAACTGCTGCCACTACTGTTTAAACTCTTCAATGAAATTGAAAGGGAAGCAATACTCCCAAATTCATTCCTGGAAGCAAGCGTCACCTTGATCCCCAAAGCAGAGAAAGAGCCAACTGAAAAAGAGAACTATAGGCCAATCTCACTAATGAACATAGATGCAAAAAACCTTAATAAGATACTAGCAAACAGAATGCAGAAGATCATCAAGAAGATCATACACCCTGATCAAGTGGGATTCATCCCAGGGATGCAGGGATGGTTCAATATATGCAAATCAATCAATGTAATACACTATATCAATAGAGCCAAGGACAAAAACCATATGATTATCTCCATAGATGCAGAAAAAGCATTTGACAAAATCCAACATACATTTATGATAAAAACCCTACAAAAAATTGGAATAGATGGTCTCTACCTCAAACTGATAAAAGCCATCTATGAAAAACCAACACCCAATATCATACTAAATGGTCAAAAACTGAAATCCTTCACACTAAAATCAGGAACAAGACAAGGATATCCACTATCACCACTCTTGTTCAATATAGTTCTGGAAACATTAGCTACGGCAATCAGACAAGAGAAAGAAATAAAAGGAATAAAGATAGGAAATGAAGAAGTCAAATTGTCATTATTTGCAGATGACATGATGCTCTATATAGAAGACCCCAAGAACTCCACCAAAAGTCTTCTAGACTTAATAACCAAATTCAGTCAAGTAGCTGGTTACAAGGTCAACACACAAAAATCAATAGCTTTCCTCTACACCAATGACAGACTCACTGAGAGAGAAATAGGGTAAATAATTCCTTTCACAACAGCATCCAAAAAACTGAAATACCTAGGAATCAACCTAACGAAAGAAATCAAAGACCTCTTCTCTGAAAACTATGGCACACTGAAAAGAGAGACTGAAGATGATATCAGAAAATGGACAGACATCCCCTGCTCCTGTGTAGGAAGGATTAATATAGTGAAAATGGTCATACTTCCAAAACTGCTATATAGATTTAATGCAATTCCAATTGAGATCCCAGCAGCATACTTCACGGACCTTGAGAAAACAATCCAAAAATTCATTTGGAGCAAGAAGAGACCCAGAATAGCAAAAGCAATTCTAGGTAACAGAGACATGGCAGGGGGTATCACAATCCCCAACCTGCAACTCTACTACAAAGCTACTGTGATAAAAACAGCATGGTACCGGCAAAGAAACAGACCTGAGGACCAGTGGAACAGATTAGATGATACAGAAACAACGCCAGACACACTCAGCCATCTCATCTTCGACAAAGGAGGCAAACACCCTCACTGGAGGAAAGATAGCCTCTTTAATAAATGGTGCTGGAAAAATTGGGTTTCAACTTGCCAAAGATTAAAACTAGACCTATATCTCTCACCATGCACTAAACTGAAATCAAAATGCATTAAAGATCTAAATATTAAAATAGAAACTCTGAACCAGTTGGAACAGAGTTTAGGTAGAACCCTTGAAGACATCGGGGTAGGAAAAGATTTTATGAACAAAACCTCAGTTGCCCATGAAATAGCACAAACAATCAACAAGTGGGATCTCTTCTTATTAAAAGGCTTCTGCACAGCAAGAGAAACCACCAGCAGTATGAAGAGACAACCCACAATGTGGGAAAAAATCTTCACCTGCTCTTCCTCAGACAAAGGTCTACTATCTCGAATCTATAAAGAACTTAAAAAGATCAGACCTCCCCAATTTAAAGACCCAATCCAAAAATGGGCATCTGAAATGAACAGACATTTCTCAGACAAAGAAATAGAAATAGCAAATAAATACATGAAAAAATGTTCAACATCACTGGTCATTCAAGAGATGCAAATGAAAACCATGCTGAGATTCCACTTCAGTCCAGAAAGAATGGCTGCTATCATGAAATCAACTAATAACAAATGCTGGCGGGGATGTGAGGAAAGAGGAAGCCTGCTCCACTGCTGGTGGGAGTGTAGACTGGTGCAAGCACTGTGGAAATCAGTATGGAGATACCTCAAAGAACTAGGACTGGAAGTCCCATTTGACCCTGCTATTCCACTGCTGGAGATCTTCCCCAAAGAATTAAAAGAATCATACCACAGTGATATATGTGCACCCATGTTCATAGCAGCGCAGTTTGTCATAGCTAAAACTTGGAAACAGCCCAAATGCCCATCAACTGGAGACTGGATAAAGAAAATGTGATTTTTTAATAAAATAGAGTACTACTCAGCCATAAAAAATGAGAAATTAGAGACATTTATAGCTAAGTGGATGCACATTGAGGCAATACTCTCAAGTGAAATAAATAGAACACACATGTAAATACCGAATAGTTTCTCTGGTGTGAGAAACTGAAAGTGTAAATAAGGACTAAATGTATAATAGGTAATGTGAAATAGGAAGAAAAGGGGCAAAGGGGAAGGAAGTGGGAGGGCTAGGGGAAAGGATAGAAGGGAATGGGATTAATATGAGAAAATGGAAAACTAGGAACAAAATCTTTGTAAATAGGGAGGACTGGAGGGGTTGAAGGGAGGGCTGGGCAAGGTTGAAAAATAAGAACCAAGAGAGATTATGTAAAGGTGCAAATTTCCAATGATGAATGTCATTATATTGTATACCTAAAATGTACCAATGATTAGAATGAATAATCGATAATGTAAAATAGGAAGAAAAGGTCCAAAGGGGTAGGGGTAGTGGGAGGGGCAGGGGAAAGGAAAGAAGGGAAAGGAAAAAATGATGAGAAATGGAAAAAATGGAAATAAAGTCTTTGTAAATAGGGAAGGGTGGAGGGCATGAAGAGAGGGCTAGGAATGGGGAAAAAATAAGAACCAAGATGCATTATGTAAAGGTACAATTCCCAATGAGAAATGTAATTGTGTTGTATACCTACAATGTACCAATAAAATAATTTAATACAAAAGAAAAAACAAAGAAAAACAAAAAACTGTGCTCCACTGTGGCATTTTCAGGGATTCTATGAGAGCATACATGAAAAAAAATTGTGCTTTTCATTTTCATGGGATTTCCTAATAATTAATATAACCATATTGTTTTGACAACTTATAACCAAGATTATGCTTATGCGTAAGCTGGCACATACTGATCTTCTAAAGATGACAATATTTAACTTCTAATGTATAATTTCTGAAAGTAGGAGAGTGGGGACAAATTCTTAGAAGTATTTATGAAATGTAAAACTGGGGAACGTTCTGTTTCTATTTGACACATATAGATATTCAGTCCTATGAGGGCAAGTGATTCTTCTAAGCTTACGTGCTAGTGAGTGCATTTTTCAGCTCTCTCTGGAAGTCCTTATCACTGCCCCCATCACTGATAGAAGCAAACACTGGATTCCTCTTTGTCTTGCTGGGAGAGACCTCTACTCTACTCCCAGATGACAGGACTGGAGTTAATTCTTAATCATACCAGCAAGGCAGCCTCTCAATTCTTCAATCTTTCTTTTGTAGTCTACTCTTTTCCTTTGACCTCAGATCTCAGATATGCCATAGGCAACTTTAAGTGGCACCAAGAGCCTCTCATTGCTACATAAAACCTATGTAAATGTGGTTAATTAAACTGCTCAGAGACTGGACAAGACTCAGGCTTCATTATAGTTTTTGCAGTTTAATTCATAACGTGGAGCTCAGGGAGAAGAATATTAGCCTTCAACCCCTCCAGGCTCTATTGTGTACTCTTCCAACTAAGAAGGCAGGGCTGGCTTGAATTGGAAAGAGAAGGCTTAAGGTGACCATGAAATTATTTTGGTTTTCTCTAGGTTCAGTGGAAAATAGGGCACTTGAATGTCTCCTTTCCCTGAATTTTCTTGGCTTTTTCCATATGTATTTCATTTTGTTTTCTCTAATGCAGGTGTCTCTGGATGACAACTTCAAACCACACCTTACAGGGGGTTCCTGGATCCAGTCATTGGCTCCAGTCATTGGGATATTGTCCGATAGTCACATGCTTTCTGAATATTATTTGATAATCCCTTTCTGAAGTTTAATCAGGCAGAATCTCAGATCTTGTTGCATATTACAAATTTTTGTGGAGTTAGGGCTACAGTAGATTCCATTTTGTTTTTGTTTTTTTTGTTTTGTTTTTCAGTACCAGGGATCAAACTCAGGTCTTTGCGCTCGCGGGGCAGGTGGTGGAACCACTGAACTAAATCTCCGGCCCCCAGTAGATTCCATTTTGGAGTGGTAGTGGAGTTAAATAAAACAAAGCATCATCTTGAGAAAAGGTCTCTTATTCTTTTGTTATGATCTACAACTTACCATTCTTCCTGTGGCATCTGATGGAAATCTGGTCCTTACTGAAAACTGTCGGATAGGGTGCAGTCGAAGGCAGGAAGACTAGAGAGGTTGAAGAAGAAACAGTCAGTTGTGTGCTATCTTTTATGTAACCATGTAGCATGACAATGCTTTGAATGCACTGTATTCACATCCTCAGCCTTGGATCCTGGCCTCCAATTGAATGGGGACCAGTAGTTTTGTTTTACCCAAGCCTTGGGACTTCAGCTTTGAGAGTTTGACCTTCACTCAGGTCATCAGACACTGATCTAGACACCTAAATTGGTCAGCCTTCAAGATCAAACTCACTTTTCACTCTGTCTATAAAGTCCTTTTCTGAGCATACCAGTCCTTCTTTTCTCATAACTTTAAGAGCACTTCACATTTGGGTGCCTTTCTGTTTTTACCTCACATATAGCAAGCGTCCTCTTCAGTTCTGTGCTATTCACTGACTTCGGGTGAAGGTGAGATTTATTTATTTGTCTAGATTTTAAGCTCCATGAAGGCAAAAGCTATATCATATTCCCATGGTCCCTTTCCTAGTAGATTACAAGTGATCAGTTTTCATGCTTTGAGTTAATTGTGGGTAAACTACTATGTGCCAGGCACTGGGATAAGCAGAATCTAAAGCCCAAGCAATGCAAGATCAGTGATGAGGCAACAATCTTCCTTTTCAGAGCCTAGAAAGACTCATCCTATTTCACCAGCTGGCCAGTGCCTTGACATAAGGTCAGATCAGGAAGGAAAAAAGGTTTCAGTGGACCCTAGTGATTCCTGAAATGAATGGTTTAGACAAAAATGTCGATTCTTAGAACTCACCAGCAGAGCAGGGTACTACTGCCACACTAACACCCCCCCGCCTCATCAAATTAAATAAAACTTCAAACTTTGTGGGATTGCTAGCCATTTGGAGGAAATGAAAGGCTCTGAAGGAAACAGAGCAAGCCAAAAACACTCCCATCATCTTGCCAACTAAGATGTGTTCTCAGAGAGACGTCAATGCACTCTTGAGATTGGATTCTCTACTTTCAAGTCATAGACACTACCAGATTAGAAACTAAATGTCAGATCTGTGTCTCTTAAGTGGCAGTGGAAGCATTATAGGCACAGTGGGTACAGACTGGGAGGCTGTGGGCTGGTGCCATCTTCTTGCTGTCCCCTCCTTGGTACTTACTTGCTGAGGGAAGTCAGGCCTGATGCTGATGCACTGACTGTTCTGTCGAGTGAGGATCCGTTTCCTTCTCCTTTGTCTCAGCACCATGTAGATCCTGGCATAGACGAGGACAGTCACTCCAAAGGGCACATAGAAAGACACTACCGAAGAGTAGATGACAAAATCAGGGTTGGAGATGGAACAGATGCTGGGGTCTCCTGTGGATGAGAGAAGGGGAGAAGATAATGCAGTTTGCTATGGATTAGATCTCAGGAGGGAGCATATAGTACAGCCCATATGGCACATGGTACCTCTATCTCCAAATGCCATGGAGTGTGGTGAGGTATACAGTCTCAGATACTTATGCTGTCAGCTTCTGGGAGGGTAGGAGGCTAATTCATCTTTGTGTTTCTTACAGTTCACCTAAAAAGAAACTTTACCAATTATTATATGCCAGACAGTGCTCTGACTGAGGCTGCAAAGATGAATAAGACATGGTGTCTGCCCTTGAAAAGGCAAACAGTCTGGATAGAGAGATGAGCCCTTCCATGTGATATAAAAGTGAATCTGGGGGGCTAGGGAAGGGCAGAGGCTTTCTGCAGCATTGTAGCCCCTAGAAAAGGGCCCGGTGGGGTGGAGGCCTGAAAGGATTCCTGGATAATGAAAAGAAGAAGTTTCTTTTGAATTTTGGGTGTGGGGCAGGTGGTGGCTAAATAGAAGGCAAGCATTTGCTGGGAATCCCAGGACTAGGCAATCGGGGGATGGAAGAGAGCTGGTAAGAATTGTCACAGTAGAGAATATGAATTCAGAAGAGTCCTTATCCCTGCTTCATGTCCTGAAGGTCTCTTGCCACTCCTTTTTAGGAGATTCTTACAACTTTGCCTTCTTTACCTAGCAGATATTGAAATTCTCCCAATTCCCTGGATATGGCCTGAAACTTGCTCCATCTTGAAAGGGAAATGGGAAGCAAACTAATACCTGCCAGGCTATGAGCCAATGGCTTTGTATACATTATCTGCAGGTGACATTATTATCTCTCTTCTCAGACAGGAACTCAGACAGGTTTAGTAAGTGGCCCAAGGCCACACAACCTGGAAGATACATTCCTTTAGCCAGTCTGACCAATGTTCTGTGATTCTGAGTCTTCATCTCCCTCGACCACTGTGACATGGCATATTTGTGCCCTGTCCAGCACTGTCAGCAACTGTTGGGATGCCTGGCTCAATGTTCATAAAGTGTTGGGAATTCTCCAATCCAAGATCTGGCCTTGGACAGATGTGAGCTGATGAATGAAGCTGGAGGTTAGGTGGGTACCTCATTCTGCTTCTTAGTTTTTTGAGCTAGGAAGAGGCCAGATGATCCAAAGAGACTCAGATTTCCCACTTATTATCTGTGTGACCTTGGACATATTATCTAACTGCAAAGCCTCAGTTTCATTATCCATAAGAGAAAAATAAAAATATTTCTTGCGTAGTGATTGTGAGAATTAGTTACAATGAACAGTAGCTATTTTTACTATTTATTTACTATATTATTTAATATTTACCTCCCTGAACTTTTGAAATTGCAAAGGAAAGATATCAGTTGGGATGAACTTTGGAAACAGATATATAGCAGGGAACAATATTTGCAGGGAAGGGAAAGGAGCAATGTCTAAGAACTAAAATGAAAAGAATGTGCTCAGTGACCAGCGAGTAGTGGCAACACTACTGTTATGGTTTAGATCTAAAATGTCCCTCAAAAGTGTCGTGTAGGGCTGGGAGTTTAGCTCAGTGGTTCTGGAGCCTGCCTCGCAAGCGCAAGGTCCCGAATTCGATCCCCAGTACCAAAAAAAAAACCCAAAACAAAAGTGTCGTGTATTCAGAGCTGAAGCTTTTGAAAGTGATTGGTTCATGGTTGCTGAAAAAATTAATATTAAGAAGCCAAGGGGCCAGGGATTTAGCTCAGTGGTTCTGCCGCCTGCCTTGCAAGTGCAAGGTCCCAAGTTCGATCCCTGGTGCCCCCCCCCCCCAAAAGAAGCCAAATGGTTCACATCAGGACAATAGGAAAAAGATGGCTTGCAAGCATCTCAAGAATCAGCAAGACCCTACCTATCATAGGGGCAAAGGTGCAGAAGTGTAAAGCTTTCATTTGAGAAGAGAGTTCCTGGGCCTCCTCCTTGTTTGAGAAGGGCCACCTTGGGAATTGGTTCCCTAGGATTCATTTCACTGTGCTCAGCCATCCAGGCACTCAGAGGTGACTTCAGCCATGCCCCAAAGGGGACCAACTACTTCTCAAATTGGCAGCAGACCTTGGCATCATCCACAGGAATGCCAGGGAGGCTAGCCAAAGGGTATTGAGAGGGCAGTGTGTGAAGCTGTGAGAGAGCAGTTGAAGGTGCAGTAGATACCTGAGGAAGCTGGAGATGGCAGCAATGTGGAAAGTCTGCTGAGGAAAGTTGCAGGCAGCAAGTGGAGCCAGCTTGAGAGAGAGGTCATGTATGCTGCAACAGGAAAGGCCGTAGAGGTAGGGGTGCCCACGCTCTTTGAAGCTCACCTCTTATCACAGATTGTCCCTGGTGCTGAACATGCAGCTACAAGATTTAATGTTTGCCCTACTGGCTTTTGGTTTTGCTTTAATCTGATTTATGTCTATTTCCCTATTCCTCCCTTATGGAATGGGAATGTTTACCATGTGCCATTGTATGTTGGAAGTGCTTAACTTTCTTTCGGATTTTTATAGGGCCTTACAGCTAAGAGTTAGCCTTGAGTCTCAGAGAAGGCTTTGGATTTAGAGTTTTCAGCAATGCTGGAACTGTTGACTTCATTCGAATGCATTTCACACATGAGATGGACAAAAGTCTTTTTAGGTGCAAGGGTGGAATGTCATGGTTTAGATTTAAAATGCCTCCCAAAAGTCTCCTGTATTTAGAGGTGGGGCTTTTGGAAGGTGGATCATTGGAGTGCTGTACCCATCAATGGATTCATCATTGATGAATTCGGTAGCTGAATGTGCTGTGAGGAGGTGGGGCCTGGTTGGAGGTAGGTTACTTGGGAGCATGACTTGCAAGCATGTTTTTTTCTCCCCTAGTTCCTCCCTGCCTCCTCTGCTCCCTGGCTGCTATGAAGTGAGCAGTTTTCCACCACCATGTAGTTTTTGCCTTTTTTAAGCTCACTCTGGTTTGAATCCACTGAAACTGAGCTAAGTAAACCTCTTCTCCTTGAAGTTGTAGATGTTGGGTATTTTCTCCCAGCGATGAGAAACTGACTAATACAACTACCATCAGAAGTGTTGCAGGCTACTTCTAAATTCTCTGAGCCTCTTGGGAAGGGGGTAAAATTCCCATTATCTCATGGAAGTTGTGTCAGCATCATTTAGGAAATACCTCAGAGAGTGGGTCACCAAATAGTTGAGTAGTGGTCATCAAATTTGGAGCTTTTGTTATTCTGGGGCCAATGAGAGTGGAAAAGAGTTGGTGGCAGCTAGTGGTCTTTCTGAATTTCTAAGGAGTAATGTTGGCTGTAATCAGCCCCTCCCCAGGAATCCACTCCCCTGGAGTCAGCAGTCGGCCTATGGGGCTGGGGATTTAGTGCAGTGATTCTGTTGCCTGCCTCACAAGCACAAGGTCCCAAGTTCAATCCCTGGTACCAAAAATAAAATAAAATAAAATAATAAATAAATAAATACTTCCTATGAGTTGAGGAGGAATCTTATAATGCTCTGTCTATGAGAAGGAGCCACAGAGGTGGCAGGGCTACTTTCCCATAATTCATCTTGCTGCTGTCCATTGTGATCTGGATATTCTTCATTTATCCCCCCACATACATTTACCACCCTTTTCTGCCCTGGGTCCTGGGAGGCTGACCTCTATATTTTACTACTTTTAAAAAGCCAACATTAGAAGGGGTACAGTTTGCTGATATTTATGTTACAATTGGATGCTCACACACACACGATGCATGAGTGTGCTTGTTTCAAGCATTATTATTCAAGAATATTAGTGTATGCTTCTAGGGAGGGGAATGAGGGAACTAGCAATCTGGGATAGGAGGGACAGCTACATAAAAGTATGTACATATTTCATTATACCTTATGGGTGTTTTATCATATGCAGCAATTATTTTTCTATTAAATTTTGAAAGGGGGGGGCTATTTTGGAGTTGCTGATCAATGAGGGCCCTCACATCCAGTGAGCTTGGACTGCTATCCCTTCCTTCCTCTCCATTTAAGTGAACCACTGCCTGCCTTTTGATCAAATTTTGCAGCCTCTCCTAGAATTTCCCCATGCCATGTGGGCTTGGGGCTGCACAGAAAGCAGAAGGATGTTGGCATCAGGGACCAATGCAAGGGGTCCTGCCTTGGTCCCTAGCAGGCTTGACCTATGTATGCATATCCTGTCATCAGGGTAGTGAAGAGACACCAAGAGCAGAAATTTTGAGAGCTTCTCTATTGAGTATTGAAGAGGTGATTTGGGCAGTGAGGTCTCCAGGAAGCTGAGGTTTCCCTAGGAGATGTGGTGCCTTGCCGTGATGACCTCACCAAAACAGTATTGGGCATACATGGCAGTTATTGAAAGAATACATGAATGATGGATAAATGAACCAAATGTACAAATAAGCATTTTATGTAAGCACATAAGAACCTTGGGGCAAGAAGATAATGAGAAAGTCCAGGTGGGACGTGCAGTTCTCCAATCTCATTCTCTAATATTAGAGATGGTTATTGCAACTAATTTCAACATTGAAGCAAGAAGGGATGATGGTGAAGGTTCATTTACCTACTTATTCAACCACCCTTTATGGAGTGCCTACTTTGTGCTGGTGATAAAAACACTAATAGCACTACTCAGGGGTCTAGGAGGCCTTTGTGGGCTACCCTGGGAACTTGAGACTCATGGCGATATAAATAACAAGGCCAAGATTGACTTGGAGGATTTGTGAACTTCAAACTTATTAAAGGATTTGACCTCAACTTGATTCCAAAGACAGGAGATATTGATGAATTTCATTTTAGGATGAGCCATTATTTTTTTTTAAACTGTGTGCTTCTATTCTTTTCATTTTTTGAGCAACCAAGCTTCCCCTGACTTCAATGCTATGAAAGTCAGGTGAGACATTCTATTGCTAAAATCAAATAGCACTCCTCCATTTCTTATTTTCAAAGGAAAATCAAGCTAGCTGATAAGATTTCCTTAACTTGAAGTTTTTCCTCCCTTGAAGATTTCTTAAACTCTTGTCACCAGCTATTGCTTATTCATTCTAGAATTCTTTTTTATAACACAATAGCTAACTGATTTAGCAGAGATTTGGATCTAGTTATTTTTCTTGTCTGTGAAATGAAAGAATGGAGCTTCTCACTCAGAGATGGCCTCTTGTGCCAATGTGCCATGCTCTGCTGTTTTTAGGGGTGATTGCTGTGATATTTGACTAGGCTGCTGGGCCTCTGCTGAGATCTGGGACAATGCTACACAGGCCCTACAGCGTGGACCACTCTGTGATCCAACATCTGCCTCCTGTTGCCCTTTCCTCAGGAATTAGAGGAACTCTGAGTTGGAAGAGACTGAAGTTCTCTCTATTTTATATTCTCCAACAATTCAGAATTTTATGTGGCAGCCCCACATCTTTGAAAGAAGAGCTCTGCTACAAAGTTCTTTTTTGTGTGTGGGACATCTTAGTGAAAGTCCAGCTATTTCCCAAATCAGGAATTGGCAGAATCCTGGCCTCTTCCCTTCTACTTTGCACAGAAGAAGTAGAAAAAGTGGCAAAGAGAGAAGTCATTTATATTGGGCTTTCAGATGAACTTGGAACTTCCTTGTAGGCTGGGTGAGTTGATGAAGAAACCCAAGTCTATCAAGATAACAAAGCTATGCTGTGATGGTCAGACAGAGGCAGAGAAGGATTGCTGGGCTTCCCTGCCTTGAATTCCACTCATGAATTTCCTGCACTGTATTCAACAGGTCTCCTTTTCAAAAACCAGCTGTTTAGAGATTCCTTGGAGCAGATGTGTAGTTAAATTTTGAAGCACAAAAAACTTTTATAAATAATAATGATATTATCAGCTAGTATCTATTGGGGTCTTACAACAAATCTGACATTTGATATAATATATGGGGTTCACTATAGTGTTGAGAGAGAAAGAGAGAGAGAGACAGAGAGAGAGAGAGAGAGAGAGAGAGAGAGAAGTGAGGTCAGCGAGTACATGTGCTAAGTCACAGGCCATTTTTACCTTCTCAATTCTAAATTTGAAAATCCTTTTGGAAAGATTTTCCTGAGTTTTGCTTCTGGAACAATAATGATCTCATTGGTGGCAACAGCACCTCAATTAGCTCATCATTCTTCTTCACTTTAGATGTTGACATTAACTGGAAATTCTGTCTAATGTCAAATTTTGAGACAGTTTTGACTGTTCCCAGGGAGCATGTATGCTCCTGTGAGTGAGAAAGCCACCCCCGTCAGCCTCCCAGCATGAGGAAGGAGGACCGGACTTGCCCCAGCAGACACTGGCGAGGACTTGCTGCTGGGAAGCAGGTGAGCAGTCCCTTGGTCTAGTAGTGGTAGTGAGCTCCCCACATGACAAATTCCCACTTAGAATGCATTTGCACATAGGAACAAGGTTGCCAAAGGCAACCTAGTTATCTAACTAAACATAAAGCACACAGAACACTCGCCAAGAAGGGCATTTTAGTGTCACAGTCAGTGATGTTGGGAGATACTGCCTTGTGGTGTGAACATGTGCTTGAGTGTAGGACATGTCACTCACTGAAAATAACAAATGGTGTAGAGTGGTGCAAAGATGAACAGCATCACATTTCAGGAGCACTCCAGGTTAACTAGGCAAATATTTGTTGATAACTTGGCTACTTAACTTTCAATGTAGCAAGGAAAGAAGGCTGACCTTGAGTAGGTAGTATGTGCTCAGCACATCTTTGAATATTATCCTAATATAATCCTGATTTAATTGCAAAAAGTCTGTAGAAAGAAGGTAGAATATAGTTACGGGGAGGGTTACATCCTAGTCAATGAATAAAGTAACAATTATTTGGACTTAAAATTTGCTTTGAAAAATCCCCTGCATTGCATATAAAGACTTACATGGTTTTGTTATAACCTTGGACAGTAATAAGATATATGATACATATATTAATATGTCATATGCTATAGAGTTCATAGGGAGCATGTTATTTTATTTTATTGTTTGTGGTACTAGGGATTGAACTGAGGGCCTTCTCACAGAGCTACATCCTCAGCCTTTTTTATTTTTATTTTTTTACTTGAGACAGGGTCTTGCTAAATTGCTAAGTGCATTCCAATTCATGAACTTCGTGCCTCAGCCTCTGAGAATGCTGGGATTACAGGCCTGCACCACCACACCTACTGAGAACATGTAAATTTGGACATGAAGTCACTGGGCTTATGTGTAAAGGGCCATATATAATAAATAAATATTGAAAATTTCCTAACTAAATATATAGACTGAATTTATATATTTGAATTTGCTTGAAATTATACCCCACTGTATTATCCCAAATTTAACAATAAGGAGACTGAAAGGGCTGGGGATTTAGCTCAGTGGTTCCACTGCCTGCTTCACAAACGCAAGGACCTGAGTTTGATCCCTGGTACCAAAAAAACAAAACAAAACAAAACAAAACAAAAAAATAAGGAGACTGAATTTTAAAAAGTTAAGTGCAGTGGACCCTTGACTTATAAACTCAATCAGTTCGCAAGGGGTGGTTGAAACTCAAATCGTTGTAAGTCAGTACAGCTGATATCTGGATGTGTACCCAGGTACACGCTATAGATAACCACTGGCAGATGAATCTTCCATTAACCTAATTAATCCAAGTTATTCATATGTCAGGCCAGTTGTAACTTGAGGGTCCACTGTAGCTTGTTTAAGGAAGCAGAGCTTGTAAACTAAGAACTGTAGTTTGAACCTAGACTTTCTGATTCCAGGGCCTCTGTCTTCCTAAATGTGTTGACTTTTTTTTTTCAAAATGATTAATCTTTTTAATCTTTTAGAGGAAAAATATTCCCCATAGGAAGGCATTTCTATTCTTATGTCCATCAGTAGCCAAATGGAATTTGATATAAACTTTTCCAAAATTCCATCTTTGGTTTAATGCACAACTTTGAAAATAACTCATGAATGTACATATCAAGATGAATGTTTTGACTTCTAAATCATTGTAGAGGACATGACACTTGGAAGAATGTTTATGAGTTAGAATTTGCCTACCTTATAAAATGTGTAGTATGTTTCATATGATATCTGCACATACATAAGCATGTGGCTATGTGATTAGTATGTATAAAACAGAAATTCACAAATCTAGAACATAGTAGAAATTGAATTAATCAATCCAAATGAACAAAATAAGAAATCCAGATGAATACCAGAACTCTAGTCATTCAGTTATCTCTTGGCAAATACTCAATGTATATTACCAATAGCTTTCTTTCAACATATGAATTTCCTGAAGCTAAAAGATGGATGTGGGACAGACACAGAGGCACTGATCCATATAACGTGTAAATTTGGACTGGTGTCATATACTTAAAATCCCAAGCAACACAGATATACACATTATTCATCCATCTACCCATCTATCCAGTGGGAGATGTACTATTTACCTACTATAATAGTCACAATTTTTACATATTAAAAATGTAAAAACATATGACAGTAATTTTGGAATTTTATACTAATTTCCAAGTAGCATCAGAAATGTTTCTTATTGAGGAAAAAGTTAGAAATATTCTACTTCAGGACTTTCATCATGTCTTTTTGTATTGTAGGTCTGTTGTATATTGTCATCTTTTCATTAGCAAATCTCACCTGTTATTATTATTAAATATTATTAATTATTATTAATAGAGCTTAGTTTTTTTAACTGCTACATTCCTTCAAATAAGCACAATGCCATTTCTTTCAAAAGAGGATCAAATTCCCAATAGTGAATATCAGCATACTGTATACCTAAAATGTATCAATAAAATCAATAAAAAAATAAAGAGAGAAAAAAAGAGGGTGACAGACTTTTCATTAACTGAGGAAGAACTTCACCTTTGTGGCAGTAATTGAGGAGGTTTTTCTCTATATTTTATTTGTGCACAACAAAGGTCAAAACATTGGAGTCTATAGCATCCTCATTTGATTTCAAATTATACTGACTGGGGAACAGAAACATTAGGGTTGAGTATCACTGATAGGCACTCAGGTGTGCTGTGAATGTCACAGACGATGGAGTTACCTGTTGTGTTGAAGCCAAAGAGGAGAGGGCAGGACACAGTAAATGCGAGTACCCACACAGCTGTAATCATGAGGGCCACACGCCGGCAAGAGCCCTGGCCTGTGCCATGTTGATAGTGAACAGGCATGACCACCGCGGTGTACCTGTAAGAGGAAGTGAGAGGATGGGCATGATGAGACAGGCTGGGGACTGCTTAAAAGACAAATTGAAGAAGATTACTAGAGAAAGGATCAGGTTGGTACTTTGGCAGGAGATAGATGTTTAATTGGAAAAAGAGAGAAAAGTGTTTGTGTAAAAATGATAGAAAGATTGAGATGAGAGAGATGAGGAGCTGATTGAAAAGGATGAGCAAAGGCAGGAAGAGTTAAAAATGCAGCACCATTGGGTTTCTGGGAGCTTCTGCCTGATTGCCCAGCATAAAAAGTCTTGCAGTCACATCCCTTCATTCTGAAGACTCTGGTGCTGGTCTGAGTGTCTTTCTTTCTCCCAGTTTTCTAGATAACAGGAGAACTGTGCCCAAAGAGGTTTACTTCTTGGCTGTATCCAAATAAAAGCCCTACCCTTAGAGTGATGGTATTCTGAGTAAAAGAGGGCTTGCAAATAGAGTTGAGTAATATCCAGTGGAGCCTTATTTTAGAATCATGCCAACAAGAGATCTCTCACTCTTGTTGAACATTGTTACATTTCATGTGGCAAATTCTCACACGAATGTCCACCTGCCATGGGGCTTACCTGGACAACTCTTCCACAGCCACCTCAAGCTTAAGATGTCTGGAACAGATGCCACCAGCTCGCCCAACTCTTAATCCGTTCCACTTTCTGCCTTCTTGAAGACATCCAGACTCAATACTCAGGCCTTGTGACTTCCTTAAAATTTTTCCAGTCAGCTCTGGCTAGTCATTCTGAGCTGGCTCTAGCAGATCACTGAGAGTTATATGCTTTCCTAAATGTTTCACTGTTCAGCAGCTTCTTACAGGCTCTGGCCCAGCAAGTATAGGGAACCCTGGATCCATTTTATAAATGAGGGACAGAGATATGGAGTCCAGCAATGGTGTGGGTGGGGCAGAGCCAGTTCTCTCACCTCCCTAGCCAGTGTCTCTCCGGAGAGTGCCCCAGTCCCCCTCAAGGTCATGGACAAGTCTCTGAGACCTGCAGGGGGAAAAGGGCGTCCTCAGGTAAGTTGGAAGGGTAGTTTGTACTTGGAGAACACTGGATGCCAGAGAACTGCTTCCTTTCCTTAATTAGCTCGATTCTATTCATTGTTCTGTGTGTGTCCTATTAAAATGGACTGGGGATTTAGCTCAGTGGTTTCACCGCCTGCTGTGCACGTGCAAGGACCTGAGTTCGATCCCTGGTACCAAAAAAAATGCAGATTACTGGGCCAAGTCTCTGAGATATTGATTAGGTGCTTTTAAATGGAACCCAGAAATGTGTATTTTTTAACAAGCAAGTGCATCTTATTATCTAAGTTTGAGAAAATCTGCATTAGGGAACATTTCTGTCAAATATTCTTGTTAACTTGGGTAAGAAGTGAGAGACGAGACTACAAAGTACCACTGTTACGTTACACTTTTTCTTTTTTAAAAAACATGCTCAAATTGTTAAGAGTAAATTAGTCCCCCTCCCATCCCCCCCCTTGCCATAGGTGATTGAGGCTTCAAGCTGTTCCACAATCCGCCATCGGAGGGCACCATAATGCAGCAAGAACTCTGCCAGCTCCGCCGGGGTGAGAAGTTCACGACTCACCTTGGGGGCTGTTCAGGCTCCGTGGGGAGGCAGAGAGGGAAAACTCTCCCCCCTGCTTCCTGGAGCCTTGCAGGGATCCCAAATTCCCACCCAGGCAGCCTGTTAGCCTCTGGTTTTCTCTCCAGCGATTGGAGATGACCGATAGCAGGCGAGCACCGCGCCAAAACACCGCGAGGGCCGGGCTCGGTTTGGGCGCAGCATAGCCTTGGACCCGGGCCACCGCTGCACGCCCGCGACACGACCTGGGTCTTTCTCAATGGCAGCAGACACTGTGCACACAGTCCCGGGCGCCCGATGCCGGTCCCCTCCCCTGTGCTGAAAGTCCTAGCTCCCTGGCCTCTCTGGTGAGGATTTCTCCGCTGACCCGGGCGCTGGCAGTGTGCGTGGTGTGAGGTCCATGCGCTTTGGAGATGGACTTGTTGAATCCCAGCTCTGCCCCGTAGCTATGTGACTGTTGGCCACTAATTTGACTTTTCTGACTCAATTTCCTTGTCTCTACAATGGGGATAAATGATACCTGCCCTATAGGAATATTAATAAATATTGAATGAAGTTATCTCTGTGAAGTTTTTCAGTACAATGACTAGTGGGAATTTAACAATCAAAAGACAGTATTATTGTTGATGTTGTTATTGTTATTGTGCTAGCCCAAGGGATCAGTGATTGTTCGTATCAGCAAGTTTATGATTGTCTCCTTCTTCCTCCTGGTTATCAGGGAAAATACAGTTTATTTATTTTTCAAACAAACAAGAATATAGCATTTTCTAAGTGCCAGGCACTGCTGAAAGTGCCTTACAAATAATAATTCATTTAATTCTAGCAACCTCTGAGGTTGTTGCTGTTATCTTTACTAAACAGATAACGAAACTGACACTCTGTGGTTAACTGACTTACCTGAAGTCACCTTGCTATTAGGTGGGAGAAGCTGAACTTTTGGCCAGGCAGTGAGACTCCAGAGCCAGGGGCTGCGAGTGAAGCCCACAGCTCAGTGTCTGAGGAGGGCGGCGTGCTGTGGTAGAAAGGCCCACAGAATCCTTACTCCTGTACCAGACTGTGCCATCTCGGCCAGCTTACCTACATATTCTGGAGATGACACATCCACCTTGCTGGTGGTTGTGAGGTTAACAGTAACGAATGAAAAGCTGTGAGTGCCTGGCACACAGCACATGCTAAATAAAGGGTAGCTATTTTTATTGTTGTGGCTTCTAGACTAATGCCAAGTTAGTTTTACCACAGGTATAGCTGGGACATGAAGCCTCGCCCTGGGTACTCCATCCCTATCTCCACCAGGGAAGGAGCTACTCATTGCAATCCAGATAGCGTTAGTGGGAAAGTCAGAGGACCCAGTTTCTAGTCCCAGACGTGTGCTAAGTGGCTGTAGGACTGGCTGCAATCCTGGAGCATCCTGTTCACATGAGTTAACTGTGGTGTGCCTTCCGACACCCAGCTCACCCAGCCAGGTCTCTGTCACTTTACTGAAGGTCCCAGTACCCTAGCAGAATTTGATTTCCACCTCAGCCCTGACCCAAAGTGGAAGATGGGAGGGGTTGGTGATGAGGGTGTCTATTGAGGAAGCCCACAGAGGAGGAGGAGAAAGGCTGGCCTGGGTGAGAAGGCCTGACTCTGACTCCCTGCCTGGGTTTAATGAGCCCCAGAGCTCGGTGAGGGCTGCTTTTCACCACCTTTTATTTGGTCAGACAGGGGGCTCAATAAATCTTTAGTTCCATGGACTCCCTTCGTGGAGTTGTTGAAGGAGAAAGCTTTTTGCAAATGACTGGAAAGCCCTTTGCAAATATAAAGTGCTTATTTAGATGCAAACGAAAAATCCAAGGTGCCTGTGACTCATCTGGTACCTATTGTGCTCCCTGCAAAGACGCAGAGGCTTGCCTGTGTGATGGGTGCCATTTGAGAGCCACTTAAAGAACTCCCTGGTGAATGAATTTGGTTGCATTATTCCCGAGAGGACTCTAATTTTCACCGCTTGGTCGTGTCTCGTCTCCTGACACATTCTCAGCCGTCTGAGTTAGCTCTGACCCAGGATGCAGTGGGAGGGGGCTGACCTGCTGGGAAGGCTCAGCTCTGGGTGGGGGCCTGTGCTTGCAGACTTCCCGCTCTGCTTTTTTAAAAAAGAAAAGGCGGCTTTAATCCAAGCATCCAGAGCTATGTATGCCTCAGAATCTAATGACAATAGTATTACTTGCTTTCAAAAACGCTTTTATCGTTTCCTTTTCTTTCCTATCTCTTACCACTCTGTTATTACCGATCAGGGCTTCACGACCAAAAAATACTGAATCCATTTGGTTAAGTTTGTCAGACTGATGACTGGCATTGTGTGAAGACCAAAGGTCTGTGTGAATGACTGCATTTGTAATGAATTGACCAGCTATCTGGCATCACATGAACAGATTTTAATACTGTGTATTGCAAACTGCTGTGAAGGACAATGGCGACAGCTTTTCTGAGGCCTATTTTCAGTCCTAGAATAGGCAGGGGCCTCCAATTTGGGGCCTGATGAGGATTGGTCCATATTGAAATACGAGCCCAAAAGGAGTATCCTTCTCCACTGGGACCTAAGGCCCGGCTGGTCTCTGAGGGCTTCAGGCGTGTGAGTGCTATGCTCTCTGATAGTCTTCCTATATGGGACAGGAGCCTATTCAAGCTTTATTCTATTTTTTTTTTTTGGTACCGGGGATCAGACTCAGGCGCTTGCACTTTCGAGGCAGGAGTGGAAACCACTGAGCTAAATTCCCGGCCCAAGCTTTATTTTTATTGGTAGTGTTTGAAGTGGTGAAAGAGAAGTGTGTGGTAAGCATGGCTGCTGCCAGCAAAATGATCTAGTGCAAATTAGAGAAAGAAGCCCCTTCCTGGTTGGCAAATTGTAAAATGTCATCTTCTCACAGCTGACTCAGGACTGGCAAATGAAGTGGCTGAATTCTGTTCCCCCACCTTTTTCAGGGCACAATCTCCTCAGCTTTACCCATAGCTCTGTGTGTGAGTGTGTGAGTGGGTGGGGGTATACAGACACACTCTCAAGAAGACAGAGAAGAGGCAGGCTCAGGGGAGTGAGGAGGGCTGGGCAGGATTGTCCCAGTCCTTCTCCTAGACTTTCTGCCTCTTCTTCCTTCCAAGACTAGCTTCTTACCCTCTCATGTCCTTTCTAAAGATTCTTATTTGTGGTAGGAACCATTGGCTGCCCTTAGCTATGGACCAGTGAATTCAGTTCAGTATTCTTTGTTAAAAGATTGTGTAGGCACAGTGAGGAGATTCACTGCTGATAAGGATTTAGGTCTGAGGCAAGAATCTGGGGTGCTGGAGGCTACACTAATTGCAGCCCAGTATTTCCTTGAGCAATATATATTCCCCAAACAGGTGCTAAAAGTCCAGAAATTATGTAATGGGCTTAGATATTAGAGCTAAAAATGTTATAAGATCCTTATCATTTTTTTTCTTTCTTTCTTCTTCTTCTTCTTCTTTTTTTTTTTGCGGTACTGGGTATTGAACTCAGTGTCTTTGTCTTGAGCTACATTCCCTAGCCTTTTTCTGGACATTTGTTTTGAGGCAGGGTCTCCCTAAGTGACTCAGGCTGGGCTCCAACTTGTGATCCTCCTGCCTCAGTTTCTTAGAGTTCTGGAGTTATTAGAGTGTACCACCACACCTGGGTCTATTGCTTCACTTTTTAAAAAAATTTATGGACATATCGCACAATCCACTTAAATGTATAATTTAATGTATAATTTAATTTGTTGTTATATTTACAGAATTACACAATCATATCCTCTATTTTAAAACACACTCTTTAATGGCATTTTTTCCAGAATTGTGCACATGTTCTTTAATTTGCCTTCTCAGTTGGAGAGCTAATCAAGTGATAGAGTAAAAACCCTCCAGTTGGCTGCTTGGTTTGCAACACCCCCACAGGAAGAGTTTTCATGTATATTCTTTGGCTATTGTTCAATGCTCCCATTTCAGTGTATAAAGAAAATTTGGAGCATTGCTTTTGAGAGCTTGACACTGCACTGTGAGAGGAAAGGCAGCTGGCCATTCTATGAGTTACTGGAGAAGGCATAGTGCTGGCTCAGAGCTGGCAGAATCAAACTGTAGGAATTCAGAAGGGTTTATGGGAAAGGTGGAAGCTGGGACAGACTCAGAACATGAGAAGATAGGTCTTAGGGAAACCCAGAAAGAAAGGAGGCTGAAAAGGTGAACTGAGGCCACGTAGTGGAAAACCTTGAATCCCAGACCGCAAAGATAACTTTAACTTTCATTCCATAGACCAAGGAGACACCGAAGAGTTTTGAGTAGGACAGTGGACATTAGGGCTATTGTTCCGGCGGAATAATTCTAATGATGTGAAGGACCAGTTAGTATGCTGAGGTGGGGACTCAGGTAGGAAGTCATGGGAGTCTAAAATAAGAAGGGTCAGCAAGTAAGGAAAGAGAGAGACACATCTGAAAACATCATGAAAAGTACAGTCTATAGGCACAGATGTGCATGAGATTAGAAAGAGAGAAGAGTCAAATAAAACCTAATATTCTAGGATGAAGATGGTACCTGTGAGAGGCCATCAAATTAAGATGGTTTGATTTTTAAACTTTAAAAAAAACAGTGAAAAAAATTATAGAAGCTATAACATAGGATGTGCAGGCAGTAATGTGATTTGAAATTCAGGGGAGAAGGTAGGGATAGATGGAGATTTGGTAAGATTAACACAAAGCTTAATTTAGAGTCAAATAGACATGAATTCAAATGCTGGCATGGTCCCAGACTAGCTATGTGATGGCAAGTTCTTTAAGAAAATAAAGATTATAATAGTACCTAAGCGTTGTGAAAGTGCAATGAGTTTGTGCATGTCAAAGCTTAGCACAATGTGGTAAGTTCCCGGTAAATAGCAGGTCTTCTTTGGAATCACCTCTTGGAGGTGTCACATGGATGGATAATATTACTGGAAAAAGAGAAGAGGTGGAAGGAGAAGGCAGATGTTGAGGATTCAGAGAAAAACAGGTGGAAAGCTCTTGACTGGCAGTGGAAGCCACGGGCTCCCCAGGGACCTCTTTTCTCCATGTCTCTCAGTCAGTGTTCTTTCTTGAGGCCAATCTCAGGCTCAGGAGGGGGAGAGTGGAAAGAGGAGAGGAAGACAAAAAAGAGGGTCCAGGACAAGGTCAGTGGATCTGGGTACTTTCAGGGATAGAAAGTAAGATTTTTGAAATCCATTTCAGAGCCCAAAAGCAACTTTAAAAATTTACCTGTTTTTCTCTATAAGGAAAATCTATAGATCACAGCCATGCTTCCTAAAGTTGCTTTTCTCTCTCGTCTACTTTTCTCCCCTCTACTGCCTGGAAAACACACTCATGCCTTGCCGTTCTTTCTCCCACCTACTCTCCTTTCTTCTCTTCAACAAACAAATAAAACGAGGACAGAATTTCCTACCAACCAAGTCAGCTCACCTATTAGGCTCCCCCTTTCCTTCCAATTAGAAATCACAAAAGCCCCCAAAGGATGGTGGAAAAGCAAACCCAGAATTCTGTTTAGAGGGCCGGAGGAGAGGAAAGCCTAGGAAATCTTGTAGAATAACTATTTCTCTCCTGTCACAGGGGCTCTTCTCAAACCAGAATCTAAAAGAAAAAGAGAGGAAAGAAAATGTCCCCATGGCAAGTCTTACTTAAAGGTGACCCCAGTGCCGTACATGCAAAGCTTGTGCCTCCTGCTTTCTTTTTGGGTCATCTCTCCTAAGGAGGAGAATCCTAGCCCTACCTGTCTATGCTGATGGCACAGAGGTTCAGGATGCTGGCTGTACACATCATGACATCCAGGGTCACAAAAACGTCACAGCAAATGCGGCTGAAATTCCAGATTCCACCTGTCACCTGCATATTGAAGACAAAAAGCATGTCAGTGTTTCTCCTAGCACAGGGATGAAAACCCAGTCAACCATTCTGCCTTCCCTATGCAGCTCAGCATAGACACTGACACACTCTTTCTCCTCCTGTGGTTCCCATAGTGTGGATGGATATGGAGGGAAGACCAGGATGTCTAAGACGTGTTGGTAGAGAAAGGACAAATTTACAGAGTGTTGGTGCTGGAAGGGATCTTCCAAATCAATTAACATAGAGTTTCCCAGCGTGGTCCACAGTAGGGGTATCCACTAAAGATGAGATTGCTGAATCCTCTGCAGACTGAGTGAGTCAGAATCTCTGAATCTGGGGCCCATGAATCTTCGTTTAGAAATAAATACTCCTATACATACCAAGGTTTGAGATTACTGTTCTAGTTCAAATTCAGGGATGCTCATTGTGACTAAGTGATATGCCCACAGATGCATATTGGTCCACAGATGCATAGCTGGTAGTAAAAGAGTTTGGGTGACTGCCCAATGTGTGTATTGTGCCAAAACTGCCTCTCTGAAGCCCTCCACCCAGTAGAAAGCTCACCATGTACCCAGGAAATAAGCTAAGAACACATTTCTCATAAAACATAACTCCAAAGGGGGAAAAAAATCTATCTGGCTTCATGTTTTAAAGCTTGAAAACAACCCAAAACAACAACTATAAGAACTTATATAAAATAAGTCTGTGCCAGTGTGACTGCTTTTGACCCCTTATCACCCATGTCCCAGTCACCAAGAGGTCAGGGAAAGGTTGAGTCCAGGGGTTTGGAGAGGAGCCCGAGTTCTTTCTGCAGCTCTCAGAATGAGTGAGTCTGGCCCTAACCTCTTGCCTTGACCCATGTGTTCCAAGCTCCATCACTTCCTCTGGGTAATATTTATAAATAATCAGTAATTTGGGGAACTTAATTTATATTCTGTCACATTTCTGTTTTATTTTATAACCTAACTGGACCAGGAAGGTGTGTCAGGGAAACTGTCACTTTCAGAATGTCCACAGACTTCCACTCATGGGCCCTGAGGCTTTGGGCATTTGTCAGCCTCCTGCCTATGGGGCTGCCATTCTGGGAGACCCTGGTTCTCAAGGAGAAACCTGTGAAGCTCTGTGCCTCAGGCTGTGGCTGTGGCTGTGCATTCATGATGTCTCTCCTGAGCAGGCCCAATGGCTATTTCAGAAGAAGAATGGAAAATAGGCACCGTGGCCTCTGAGGTAGCTTATGTAAAAGAGGTGTTGACCAAATGTGCAAAAGACAGTGCTATGGGGCTGCCCAATTTTTCTCATCCAAGACACTTCTGATATGACCAGCTGTTCATTCCTGCTCTATTCCAATAAAACAGGGACCTGGAAGGCTGTCTCTTCTCTTTCCCTAACAATACTCTTTCCTTTTCCAATACTCTTTCCTCTTTCCCTAACTCTTTCCTTGGATTTATTTCCTTTTCAGTCTCCCATTTTATATCTATATTTGGTCATCTCCAGCCTCTATTTTGAGAAGTGCTGACCAAAGATTTTTTTGTTTAAAAGCAATAACAAGAAGTTAAAACAAATGAAGAAGCCATCATTTTTGTTTGCTTGGTTGTAGGTTTACTTTCTTTTAGTTTAAACATTTGGCTATATAAAAACAAAAGCATAAGGGTCGGGGATTTAGCTCAGTGGTTCCGCCGCCTGCCTCACAAGCTCAAGGACCGTAGTTCAATCCCCAGTATCAAAATAAAACAACAACAACAAAAAACAAAGGCATAAAATGAATTTATAGGAATTTTGAGAATGAAAAGCTTAAAAAAGGAGATAGAACTAGTCTGATCTAAAGAGTCGTTCATAATCACAGCGATTTAAGGGAGACAGGGGAATGATAGATGCTTTTGCTTATTATTACATGGGACTATTGTGTGCTATAAATTCTCCCCAAAGTGGAATTCTATATACTAAATTTCATTTCCACATATCTACTATGCAATTATTTCTTTTCTTTTTTTATGCAATTATTTCTTAAATTGGGGACAAACTTGCTTTTTTTTGCATAATTGTGAGCAAGAGTGTTGAGGGTAGTAGAGGTGAGAGACAATAGTTAGGACAATAGCCAACCCTGGTGCTTGCTGGGTGCTGATTCACTCATTCATGCATTTAAAAAGCAAGTCCTTATAAAGCTCCTAATACTCAGTCCATAAAAGGAGAGTATATTATGTGTGTTAAGAGGTTTTACCAAAAGTACTTGCAGGGTCTACTCTTGAAGATGTCACAAAATAACCAGAGAAGCAAGGCGTCCCTGAATACAATAAAGATCAGCATGAGAGCCTAATATTGTTAATACAAACTAACATTTATTGAAAATCTACTCTATATGGGTCATCCACCCACCTGACCCATTTTAGGAATTTCTATAACTTTGAAACTTCAGATCTTGAAAACTGAATTTATTTTTTGCTGTATGTGCTCTTAGAGCTTTCGAGTGTCTATGTCTAATTTGATTGCAGATTAAATGACTGTTACTTAGCCACCTGGATAATAGCAAGAACATTCACTTGTTCTCTTCAAGAGGGCTCAGGCTTGCAAGTATATCTGAAAGACTAAATGGTGCCTGATGCACTCTGTATTTGTATTAATAGCTAACATCTATTGAACGGTTACTAAATGTCTGGTGTCGTGCTAAGCACTTTATATACATGGCCTCAAATGCTGATTATAATCCCATGAGAGGTCTCTGAAGAAATTGCATCTATCTTAAAGATTCCACAGACTGTTTGTCCTTGGCTGAGTGATTGTGACTGTGGAGAGCTGGAATATTGCAGGTCAAGACCAAAATTATCTTGGCCTATCCTTAGGCCCTTTAGAAAAATAGCCATTTACTTTTAACCTTGCATCTGACCTAATATTCTCATGACGATTAGGTAAAGCTCTTGGAATGTATCACTAAGCTTAGATGACTGTTAGCCTCCATCAGCCCTAAAGCTAAGGATCTTGTATAATATTCAAAAACTATAGAATAGATCTAGAAGAGATTTCCCTGCTTAGCTGTAACCTGCTTACCTGATTCCCTCACCAACGAATTTGTTCAGTGTTTTGATTTATGGCCTTCTTTGTTGTATGCTGTAAAATTCATGTAATCTCATCCATGGCAGAACAAGTCATTTAGGGTAACTTTTTTATTTTTGGTACCAGGGATCAAACTCCAGACCTTGCGCTTGCAAGGCAGGTGGCAGAACCATTGAGCTAAATCCCTGGCCCTAGGGTTCGGCCATGGCCACTCATTTTTGGCTCAGAATAAATCATTTCCTTATTTTCTTTAAAGCAGAGTTGTTATTTTACATTGACAGGATTATCATTATCCTCATTGCAGAGAATGAAATGAAAACTTAGAGAGGTTAGCACATTGTCAAAGGTCACATTGAAGGCTAGCAGAGACACAGGCACTAGAATGTAGATTGTCTGTACCTCCTATGGGGAGGCATCAAGAGAAGAGGGGCAGCTACTGGAAAGAGATAGAAGTGGGCAGACACCAGGGGAAAGAAGACAATCAGGTGCTCATCAGAGATTTTTGTGTGACAGACTATATCATTTCCTTTCTAGAGAATGAGAACTTGCCTGGTTGCCTTTATCCCAGGGTTGCATAAAACAGTGCAAAAGGCAATAAGGGCTGCTGCCTTTGGGGCCTAAGAGAAAGAACACACAGGGCAGATTTCTTTACTGCCTCTGTTAAGCCCCTAGGTGCCAAAGCCTTTAAGCTGTCCTCTGAATTCTAGACAACCACTGGAAGGCAGCTGCATTCTCTTGGTCCTCTTTGCCTGTCTCCACAATCTGCCATCAAAATTCCAATTTTCTCCTTGATCTTAGTTGAGTGTCAAGAAGAAAACAACCTGATTAGCTGATTAAAGTAATTCCCACTAAGGTGCCATCACTTAGCCATCCCTGGAGCTTACTCATTAAAATGATTCTCTAATTGCTGGGACTTGTAATGGAAATGTTAAAGTGTTCATTTCTTATATATAAATATATATATTTCAAGTACAAATATATAAATATTTTAACATATATATAAAATAGATAACATATGGTATATGTTTGTGGTGCACCCCTCAACACCATATAAATAATAGTAAGGGACCAATAAAGAGCAGCAAAATACCAAGAACATGCCAAGTAACCCTTACACATAATCAGCAACCCAGCGAGGTAAATATGATTTCTAACTTATAGGTAAATGGAGACATAGGGGTTATTTGGCTAAAGACAGATAGCTAGTAAAAGGTGCTGGATTTTAAACCCTTTAATATCAACCAGTAGTCTGTCTCTCAAAGGTCAGCCTCTTGAGAAGAGTACAGTTTAACTCCATTCTAATCTCATAGGCGGGAGAAGAGCTGACATTTGTCCATATGTTTACCCATATATTGCTATTTATTGAGTGCCCATTATATGCCTGATATTGGGCTTGAGTGGGTGTGTTGAAATGAATTATAAACCTATTTTTGTTCCTAGGGCCTCAGTATACAGTGTGTGTGTGTGTGTATATGGATGTGTGTGTGTGTGTGTGTGTGTCTGTGTGTACGGGTATAATGGAATTGAGGGCCCAGTAGATAGATACTAAGAAAATCACTATGATATAACATGTAAGTGCTGACAGTAAGATAAGTACAAAGTGTGGGAGATCATGAAAGGTAAAGTGATTTTTGAAATTAAAGCAGAAAAAAGTAAAAAAAGAAAGCTGATTGATTTAAGCTCTTTAGAGACATAATTCTTTCTCCCAAATTCTAATGAATAACTCACTTCAGAATTATAGGCAGCCAGGTGGTGTTACTCTCACTTGCTAATGAATGTAACTCCCTTTGGCAATACAGAAGGTGGGAGTAAGCAAGAAAGTATCTTCAGGTACTGAAGTTGGCTATTGATTTTCCACAGACACAGCCTAAGGCAGCATTTCCCAAATCACCTGAGGCTCTTGTTTAACAAATGATTCTCAGCCCTCACTCCAAATACTAAGACCGGTAAGTGATTCTTACTGCTTGGGAGATTTGGGAAACATTGGTCTGGAGGGCCTGACCTAATCTTCAGAAATGTCCTAAACTGGGCTCCTTAAGCATTCTTTATGCCATGGATCTCTGGCTTTTATGCCATTCCTCTGGCACTTCCAGAGGAATGTTTTGACGTGCATAAGGCAAAAAAATACAGTGGGGGGCGGGGCCGGGGATTTAGCTCAGTGGTTCTGCCGCCTGTCTCTCGCAAGTGCAAGGTCCCAAGACCGGTACAAAAAAATAAAAAAAATACATTGGTTCACAAAGGATACAAATTTTGTGGAAATATAGTTACCAAAGTTTTAAAAACATATGCCTCTTTAATAATTCATTAAGTAAGAACATATAGGGCCAATATTCCTCTAATTTCAAAGGAATGATGAATATAAACAATATTTCAAGATGTCTTCAACAACCATATTGTAATTTGAAAATACACATATCTATGAGTTCCAATGGTGACTTTTAGGATTGTTTTCTGCTAGGGGTTGAAGACTACATTCATAATTGAAGGTAGTGTTCAAGTCCAGCTTAGTGAAAAGAAAGGAGCAATTTCATTTTTTGGTGGAATCCCCCACTCCTGCTTTGAGGCAATGGAGTTTTAGTTGTTTCAGGGGAGCTATCCAAACGGCAAAGGTGAACTTTCTTCTCGAATTACCTTCTTCACTTCATTTTTGTTTGCCACATTTATAATCTTGAGAAGGATTTGCTGTGGGAAAACATAGGGTTAATAAATAAGAATTTTTCACTTCTTTGCATTCCAATTTCCTCATCTTTCCAATGGTAGTTTTATAGATTAGTGGTTCCCAAATGTTTTGGGAAATGACAATCTGGCTGTAAGTTACTTGGAGTGGGACTGGGGCTGGAGGCTTATTATGATGACTGAGACTTTTGGCCCACCTTGAAAATTCCTGTTTGGGAGATCTGAGAAAGACCGGACAGTTGGTATTTGAAAGAAGCAGCACCCCTCCCCCACGAAGGTCAAGCGCAGAACGGCTGAAAACTTAGGTTCATAAGACTTATAGAGAAGCTGATTTAATATGCAATCTCCCTAGCACATCTCCAGAGGAACTTTTCTCCAGGAAATGGCCAGGAATTTCTTGTGTTTGAGTCACACTTTAGAAAGGATGATTTAAGCCCTTCCAGTGTTAGCAGACTGTGACTTATCCAGAGATTGACGAAGAAGAGTTTTTCAGTGAGAAGTCTTCAATTGCTATCACCTGTTTTTTTAAAATTTTGAACTATAGTAAAATCTTCCCTTTAAAAATCCTTTTAAATAATCAATATCAAAAATAAATATCATTACAAGCTCCAATGGCTCCTCCCTCCCCAAAAGATTGTTCTTCTTTCCTGTTCTTTACATCTGACCTTGATTTCTTTTTCTGCGGTATGTTTTACTGAAGGAGCCAGGGAATAGAACCTTGTTCTATTTTGTTTGCCTACATTTCATATTGATTACATCTTTTTACCTGTTCATATTGGGGCCTAAGTATTCTCAGTTTAGTACAGTTGCTTCTCAACTTATGATGGACTAAGTTTCCCAAGCCCATTGGAAGTTGAAAATGTATTTAATACAACCAACTCACCAAAAGCCATGACTTAACAACCCAGTGCATTATTGTTTCCCCTTGGGATTCAGTGGCTGACTGGAAACTGCAGCTTGTTGATGCTGCTCGACGTCACCTGGGAGTATTACATTGTGTATGGCAGCCCAGGAAATGATCAGAATTCAAAATTTGAAGTACAGTTTCTACTGAATACATATTGCTTTTACACCACCATAAAATTGAAAAGTCATAAAAAAGGTTTAAGCCAATTGGAATCAGGTTTTCTTTTGCTTAGAGTTTAAAGTGTCTAAACTGAGATACTTACAGATTTTAGTTATCAAAGTACTCTCTCAGTTGATGACAGTTGAAGCTAACAGCAGCCCCCCATAGAAGGTGTTGCTGTCTTCTCCGTTTTGTTCATTTAATTTTGTCTTCTGACTCCTAGGACTAAGTCATTCTCATAAAATGGAATAAATGGAATGACATTTATCCCAGTAAATTCCAACAGTAGCAATGTTATGTGACAATTCATTGCCTACTTTATAGCTTACATTGGCCCCCTGATTCAGGTCTGCTCAGTTAGACTTCAGTGAAGACCTTAGAGAAGTGCTTTCAACTAAGCCATACAAGGGAGAAGTCTGTCTGTCTTTCTTCCTCTGTTTCTGTCATTCTCTTTCCTTCCTTCTCTCTTGACCTCACCCATCCTATTTTTGGCTAGTACCATCATACTGAGGACTTTGGTAGACCAGTTTGTCAAGAATGGTAAAGAGGAAGGATAGAAGAATATGGCCCATGAGTATGCCATGGAACAGCTGAATTAACACCAACACAACAAAAAGTCACTTTCCTCCAGAATTCTGATATGTGAGAAAAATAATCCCTATTTGTTTAAATCACAGCTAGTAAAGTTTTCCAGCATTTACAGCCTAAACATTCCTAACTCATAAATACTGGTGTCTGGAAAAAAGAGCCAATTCTCCTTCAGAGAAGATGGATGAATTCAAATCAAAGCAGGTGGGACTATGGACTTGGTGAACATTTTGGCTCCCAACTGTTGTTCTTCTCATGTGTGTCCTATTTTCCTTGGGCCCCTCAATCCCACAGCAGTCTTTGTGTTCAATCTGTATCCTTTCCTGTTAGGTATAAAGAAGAAATTACTAGAACAGCTACTCAAGCTGTATCATCATTAGGACAACTTACTAAGAATAACTCTTTGCTCTTCTCTGAGACATATGGATTTATATACTCATAGTCCTCATAAAGGACTCAAAGTGCTCTTTTGTTTTCCACTAAGGTACCTAATATGCCCTAAAGAAAGATAGTAAAATACTTAAGATTCAGAAAAATATAGACTGGTTGGGATAAAAGGCCTACTCCTCTGAACTAGAAACTTCTAATATCTTAACTAATTATCTATTACGAGGGCTGTTTTAAGTTGTACCCTACCTTTTGTCAAGACAGATCCTTTGTTGAATGTCAGAGAAAATGATGCAGAGACATTGAGTTGCACTGACTAGGGCCTTGAGACAAGTTGGTAAGACCAGAAAGCCCCAAAGTTCATTTCTCAGTGAACAGATATCTCTCCTCCCCCAAGTCTTCTTTATATGAATATAGAAGGCTTGTTGTTGTTGTTGTTGTTTGTTTGTTTTACTATGCTCTTTTTTTTTTTTTTTGTACCAGGGATCGAACTCGGGTCCTTCTCCCTGCGAGGCAGGTGGTGGAACCACTGAGCTAAATCCCCGGGCCACTATGCTCTTCATTACTGAATACCTATGTCAAATAATCTGGTGGTGGTTTTTCTGAGGGAAACCAAGACCCCCATCAGAACTTCTCTCACAGGAGAAAACCCATAGACACTACTACACAGACTCCATAAAGGCCCTTGGCCAGATTTAATGTGGCTCTCCATAAGCTCCGTTGTTCTTTTATCTCACCAGTAGAATGGGGCCATCATCTGTATTGGCAGGTATGGTTAGAAAATGATGCCATGGGTTTTTAATGTAGAAAAGTCACATTATCCATCTTCTAAACAAGTATCTTTGAAGGCTTTCCTATACATTCTAACGAGGCTCTGAAAACAATCAAATGGCTAGCCGAAGAGTGCCTCTGAGTGCCTTTGTTAGAAATACTAAAAGTTTGGAAGGGAGTATAGTGGGAAGGGAAATGCTCATTAGAGTGAATGTCCTTTGCCTGCATTTATTTCTGACATTCAATCTTCTGGAGGATTAAATAATTTTTGTAATGCATAGGGGTGGAAAGAAACATTTTATGGTGGTGGCAGTGGAGCTATGAATCGTTGAGCAGCCCACACTGAATTGTAGTACCGAAAGTGCTTCACACTCAAACAGAAACATCATGTTTCCAACTTTTTTCTATTATTGTTGGATAAAAAGTTATAAATGGTTCATCTTCCTTCACTCCAAAAGTCTGCCTATAACAATGAGTATAGATGCAGATGATGCCACCAAGAATTGCCCATATAATGCATACATTAAAGAGCAGATTTATTTACTTGTTCATATATAAAATATTTATTTAATACATGTTATATGTCAGGTAGTGTGTTTGGACTAGAGGAAAAGGAGAATAAAGATATAGCTTCTGACTTCAAGGATGACTCAACCTAATTGGGTTGACAGAAAAGTCAAGATAATTACAAGATCTTTCACTATCAGGATTATCCTTACTGGGAAGAATTAAAAAATATGTATTTCTCCAAGTATTCTCTTAGCCTTTAGATTTATATCAATCAGTCTAATTGTTTTTTCTTTTCTTTTCCTTTCCCTCTTTCTTTTATTTTTATATACCCTCATTGAGATCATAAGTCTAATTTTAGTTCTCAACCATTCTTTAATAGCAGTACTGGCATAGACAGTGTATGTTCAAGGCTTTTTCTCTCCCATGATATGTCATACTTAATTAACTGTCACCTTCACTATTAATATTAACTGAAATATTAATTTGATGAAACTTAATTTCTCTTAATCATAGCATCATTTTCATCCTTCATTGGATATCTCTTTAGAATGACACACAGTGTAGAGGAGAAATATTAATAGCACATCAAAGTATTTAAAAAATCTTTTTAGCAATTGTGTTTTCCCAGTTAGAATATCTATTTCTTGAACCAATGTAGGCACCCTAATTTCCTTGTTAGCAAATGGATGTTTTGTCTTGATCACCTACTGACTTGATTTTGCACTTTGAAATGAAAATATTTTTAAATTTAAGAAACATTTCTCCCCAGAAAAATTCTCCAGGGTCAGGTGCATTATCTGAGTGTACTATTAATGGAGGCATGAAAAATATAAATTTAAAAGTTTAGTCTACTCCTTCAGTAGCAGAGACTACGGAGAACCAGTACCTGGAGGAAAGAACTAAGATGGAGAACAACTGAACCATCAAAAGAAGTCTAATATATTAGCGCGGAACATTATTTCTAACTTTTCTCTCATTCATTACAATTTAGCTTTATTTTTCAATAACTTATTTATTTTTCCCCCTCACCCTTTATCCCTCCTGCACACCTTTACCCTGGATATATTGGACTCAGGTAAGGATGCACAAGGATTGCCTCCTTAATCCCCTCCATCACTGAGATGTGACTGGCCTGGAGCCTTTTCAGGAAAAGACCTATGGGTCAGTTCTAGTCATTTGGATTCTAGACACACTGGAACAGGATAATTAGCATTCCCTTGTTCCGATGGATGGGAGTGGATGGTGACTGCCTTCAGGAATATCATCCACCATTAAAGGGAGAATGAGAGGAGTGTTCCTTTCTTCCCCCGTTCCTGGACTACTGCAGAGAGTATGTTGAGCTTTAAAGCTCAGGATCTCAGGAAAGATAGACAAGCACAATTATAAGAGCAGCGTGCAGGTGGAGCCCACTCACCTCCAGGTAGACCACCCAAGGCATCACCAAGGTGGCCACCAGCAAGTCTGCCACAGCCAGGCTCACTACGAGGTAGTTGGTGGTAGTCTGCAAGGCCCGCTCCCTCAGTACAGCCACACACACCAGGCCATTCCCGAAGATGATGGCTAGGATGAGCGCACAGTAGGACAGGGCATAGTAGGCATATGGGCGGGCCCGGTTGGCACCCGTGGAGTTCTCTGCTCCGCAAGTGGAGTTGATGTAGCCACTCCACTGGCTCAGAGGTGCCATAGTCCAGAGGGAACAATCTGACCCAGAAGAATTCCTGGGAGGAGACAAAACAATGTTGGAACATCAAGCTCTTTGATGCTTGGATGTTTAAATATATTTTAAAATTTGTTGTGTGAACAAATATTTATTTATATGTAAAAGGCACTGTTATAAGAATTGGAGATACAGTAGTGAATAAAAGATAAAAATTCTTCCCCTTATGAAGTCTATATTCAGAGGGGAAGGCAGACAATAGGCAAGAAAAAGTTATCATATGCTTAGTGACTGATATGCATTTTGGAGAAAAATAAATCAGGGAGGAGAGTAAGGACTGTGTGTATGTAAGTGAATGTCTGAGTGTAATTTTCAGTAGTATGATCAAGAAGCCCTCATGAACTATTGGCAACTGAACTATTGGCAACTGAACTATTGGCAACTGACTCACGACCTGAAGGAGGTAGGATGCAGACCACGCAGACACCTGGTGGGAGAGTGGTCAGAGCAGCCAGCTGGAAGAGCTGGCATGTGAACAGGATCACAGGGAGGCCAGCATGCTGGAACCAAGTGAGGCAGCAGTAGTGGAAGGAAGTGAGTCTGAGAGGTTGTGTGGGACTATTGAAAAAACCATGCTTGGGCTCTAAGTGAGATAGGACACTGTTGCAGGATTAGAAGTCTAGCTCTATTTCCTACCTCTGGGACCTTGGAAAGATTACTGTACCTGTTTGAACTCCAGTTTTCTCCTCTAGCATAGAGGGGAACAATGGACCCAATCTCATATGGTTTTTGTGAGGATTAAATGAGCTATTATACATGTAAAACTGAAAGCCACACATGGCATCTAGAATACTATATATATGCTGTATTGGATATTTCTCCCCATATCAGTCTGTTTCTCTTAGGTTCCTTGTTTCCTTTCTCCCAACCTCTATTGTTGTGTTTGCCTTTCCTCCCATCTCCATCTGTCTCTCTTTACTTCCTTTAATCTCCTATTTTCTCTATATGTATCTTACATAGGGAATGATGAGTTTGGGAGGTTATGGAGGAATATCTCAAGAGTATAGCAGTCTCATACAGTGCTTTTTATATTTAGGGAAAATCCACGTGTAGAGTTTTATTTGAAACATCCTTATTTTGTACTATTTTTTGTTGGTATGGGATTGAACCCAGGGTCTTCACACTGAGCTACATCCCTAGCCCTTTATTTTGAGACTGGATCTTGTTAAGTCACCTAAATTGCCCAGGCTGAGCTTGGACTTGAGGTTCTTCTGTCTCAGCCTCTGGAGTACTGGGATTACAGGTGTGTGTCACCACACCTGGCAAACCATTCTAATTTTCAAAGATTTGTTACCAGTGAAAAACATTTGAGCCTTTATGAAGTCCTCCCTTCTGAAAGAGATCAAGTCTTGGCAAAGTTAGCTGGTGAAGGAGGCATGACAAAAATCCCAGGAAAACATGCACAGAATAGTTCTCAAAGCCCTGCATGTGGACTTCTCACAATAACTCAAGCAGGTTTTCAATAAGATGGCCTAGACCTGACGTCAGCCTGAGGAGTGGATTATACAAAAAGGACAGTCCTATTGAGTTTTTGCCACTGTGTTCACTCTTGCATGGTGGCCTGTCCTCACTTTGTAGAGTGTACTTCTTTTCCTACTTTTACTTGGCCCAAACTTGCTCTGCAGAGCCGGTTTCTTTTCCTAGCTTTAATGAAACTTAGCTACCATTTGTGGTGTTTTGACCAATTCTTTTCCCAGGGCAGAAAGTGCTTAGAAACCACCTGCAGAAGGAGACTCCAACACTCCAGGACCCGATAACACTCTCACTTTCTCCAAAATCCCATGTCCAAGGGCCAATGACCCACTAGGTTTCAACTTCTAACCTCTAAATGCTTTTCAAACCCCTTGCTTTTCAAACAGAGAAATTAAGACCCAGAGTAATGAGTAGCATGTCTCAGTCCTATGGCTTATTAGTGGTAGAACCAGCATACAGCTCTTCAAATTCTTTCAGTGTCTCTTTTGGCACATGAAAGCCATAGTAACTGTCATGTCACCATTCTACTGGGAAGAACCAATTCTCAAACTATGGAGATTTTGGATTTATAGTGGGAGAGGCATCAGAGTTCATCAGCGGCACCCTAACACGTCTGTTGGGTCCCATCCCTGAAGAAAGAGCTAGGTTTGCATATTCTGTGGGGGCACAAAAGTGTTACCATTTCTGAAGAAATTGCCTTTGGGCCAAAGGTAGCAGTATGTTGAAGTCATGTGCTGGGGAAGACATATGCCCTGTGACTTACAGTGTGGCCCTGAAATCCTATCAAGACTGACTCCTGTCCCAGGCTTTGGGCTTTAGTGGGCCCTGCTCTGGTCCTGTACTATGGGCTGAATGTTCATGTCCCCCCAAAATGGATCTTTTGAAATCCTAACCCTCAAGGTGATGATATTAGGAGGTGAAGCCTCGGTGAAGGGCTTTGGAACTAGTGCCTTTATAAAAGAGACCAGAGAGGTAGTGGTCCACATTGTCCACCATGTAAGGACATAGTGAGAAGATACTTATTTATGAACCAGACACAGATTTTGCTGGAAGCCTAACCTTGGACTCTTCAGCCCCCAGAAATAGGAAAACTATACTTCTGTTGCTTATAATCTGCCTTATCTGTGGTATTTGTCATAGCAGCCTGAATGGGCCAAGATACCTTCTTCCGACTATACCCTACTGACTGTGCCTAGGGGCAAGTTCACTAAGAGTCCACACGCCCCCTTCTAGATCACACTCCTGGTGCAAAGATCATGGAATTCTCTACTCAGCTGTTTCCACATCTGTTTCCAAGGCATCATAGGCCTCACTTTGGATCTGTCACCCTGAGGGTAGACTGTGCCATGTATGCATGGGACTCCTGGGCCCATGCAGTACTCTTTGTTAAGCTCAGACAAATATCTTCAATGTAGCTGAGGTGGGGAGAGAAGACCGAGTCCTTAAGTAGGATAGGATTGCACTCTCACATTTTGTATGGAATTTTCAAGGGCCCTGGAATCATGAACTCAAAACTAGCCTTCCACATTATAACATATTTATATTTGGTAATGATTTTAAAACGTTTAGAGATGGTATATATGGGCCACTATTGGGAATTCTTGCTTCATGTTCTAGCAGAAGTAGAGGCTGGCTTGGTGGCCAGGATTTGCTCTCAGTCTTATTGTCTGCAGCTTTCCTTGAATTAAGGAATTGGCCTCATCATGGCTATTATTTTCTACCTCATTTGGAAATGTTTCAGCCTGTAATGTAAAAGTGTTAAAATGAACAAATGATTGGGAAGGGGTGACCGACTTGGAATGAATTCAGAGAATGTTTAAAAAATATTCTTTCTCTTGGCACATTGTTTGCAGTCAATATATTTTAAAACATAATAATAATTCTTGATAATGATTATAATTTTCTCATTATTCAGAGAAGGGTAGCTGCTATTCTGTAGATAATATTGCTGCTGCCAAGAGCTTTTGGAAAAATACAATGCTTTCTGATTTTTCACCACAGTTCCACCTCCGAAGAGAGGCTCAGGCCCAGGACACCTTCCCTTCCCCATTAAGGCCTTGGGAAGCAGTGGCCAGAATCATTCTTTCCTGGAGGCTGGTGTTGGTTAATGATGTCTTGGCCTCTTCTCAGATGTCAAGCAGGAGGGAAGCATAACACCTTAGGATGTTTGTCACTACCTTGCTGGACTTTTTCCTCTGCCAAGAGGTTTGACAGCTGCTTAAACATAGTACATCTGAGTGTCAATGGTTAATTATAAGAAGGAAAATCCTCAACCCTGAACACTGACTCTGAGCCTGATGTTGGAATTACAATTGCATGGATTTCTGATTTCTTTTTTCAGATTGTATTGTCTCAGGCCTTAGATTCTTTATAGCAGCAGGTGGGTAAGCCGTGGTTGTCCAGGCAGTTCTTGATGAGTTATGGATGTGAGAGATAAAAGAAGAGATGAATGAGATGCTTGCCCACTTCCTACCTCTCAGCCAATTACTTCAACATTTTTTCCTTCATGGATTTTTTTTAGTCAGAGTTGCTTATATAATACAGAGATGGGCTGGGATTTTTTTCTTTCTCCCTCTGATAGTTTGCTAACAGAGAGTAAACTGGTCTCAGGTAGGAAGATGCTGAGAGACTGAAGAATTCATTAATTCAATAATCATTAAATAATTCATAATGATAGACTGGTTTCTTCATTAGCAAAACATGGATAAATTATCCCTCCTTCATATTGTAAAGAGTAAATGAAATTATATATGTAAAGGGTTGGCACTCCTGGGCTGGATAATTTTTTGTTGTGGAGGTCTGTCTTGTGCATTGTAGGAGGGTTGGCAGCATCCCTGGCATCTACCCACTAGATGCCAATAGCACACCCTCCCCCCCAAGTTTTGATAATCAAAAATATCTCCAGGTATTGTCAAATGTCCCTTGGGGGAACGGGCAAAATTTCTCTCCCCATTGAGAATCAGTGCTCTAGCACAAGGTCTGGAACATACGCTTGAAGTATGTTTATTTTTTTTGTTAACAGGAAAGTGTGAATAAGAGAAGTTGTCAGTGAGTGAAGCTACAGTTGCTGACTGTCTAATGGACTCCGAAATTAGGAGGTTCCTGGTGGCTTCAGCAAAGAATGTTAGGAGATGGGAAAGCAAAGGCAAGGGCTGCATTACCAGCTGGCATTTAAAGATTCATTACCTACAGCATTAGTAACAATTTTTCGGAGGCCCTTAAAATTCTTATAAATTACTGATTTATCTCAATCATTATAGTGTACTCTGCATCTCTTAGAGGGTATAACTTATTTTGTTTTGTTTTATTGTGTTTTGTTTTGGTTGGTTTTTTTTCTGGTACTGGGGATCAAACTCAGGACCTTCTGCTTGTAAGGCAGGTGCAGCACCACTGAGCTAAATCCCAGCCTGGGTGTAACTTAGTTTAAGAGGCAGAGAGACAGACAGTGGTCCCCACAATATATCCTGTTGTGCCTTGGTCAGTCAGTTCATGCAGAGTAAAAGTTTCCCTAAAATATTTGCGGGGAACTTCCTTGGCACTTGGATACTCACAAAGATTTACAGTGTTTTAATTATTTGTTCTTTTCCATTAAGGATTTTCAATTAAGGAAGAGTCGGAAAACCCCTTGAGTCCTCAACCTCCATCTAAACACAACCACTTCTGGGCTATTCTGTGCACCAGGCACTAGCACTTCACATGGAGCATCCCTACAGGATAATACTGGTATATATCTTTATGGATCAAAAAAAGAGAGGGAGAGTTTCAGTAACTTTCTCAAGATTACATAGTGCATAAGGGGCTGATTTGAGTCAACTTTTGATCTCAGGTTTCCCTAAATCCAAAACTCACAACTTGTTAAAGTGGCTGTGCTCGTGGAAGTTGATGTTGGGAATCATTCATGAGTTGAGATGGGTTTTCCTCAACCCAGAATGAAACACCTTGGTAGCAGGTTCCATCACATGTCTTCTCCCACATCATGGATCCCTGGATTTGCCATCTGTAATCTTTTAATCAGTCACATCCTGAACACAGCTGTCTCCAGAGCATTTCTGGTCTGGGTTTCAATTCAGACATGTTGAATTGCCCGATAAAATTAGTAATTATAATAGCTAAAATTTATAAGCATTATCATATTTAAATCTCACAACAACCCAATGAAGAAACCAGGTTCTATTATTATCCTCATTATGCAGATGAAGAAAGTGAATCATACAGAAATTAAGTATCATGCTGAGGTCATAAACTGGTAAATCTTGGGGTTGATTCAACCCAAGATCTGTCTGAGTCCATAGCTTCTGTTCTTAACTAGCCCAACATTGCTGTGAGGCAGACAAAATTGAAAGACGGACTAATTTTAAGATCTTGCCTTTTCAGAATATCTATGCACATTGTCTTGGTAAGCTCCTTGAAGTGAATGCAGGTGCACACCGCCCATAGAACTAGTGGGAGTTATATTGTCATTATTATTGGAGGTAGTCTTTAGCATTTCTATGGCACTTTATTCTTGCAAATTTCTGTCTAGTTTGTTTTCCTAATAAAGATTCACAAGTGCAGTGAAATACATAGCATATTTATATATTTGGGTGCGTTTTCATTGTTGGTAAATGTAGAGAGAAAAACTATAGCTAGGTACTGAGATCTAAGGCAATATTGGTTTTTTTCTCAGTAAACCTGCCTAGTTAAGGTGAGAATCTTTACCTTCCTTGGCACTCTGTCAGGACTGAGCATTCTGTCTTTTTAATCCTATATAAAATGGAGGAACTCAATAGATCAATCAGCAAGCAAACATTAATTGATGACAAACTTCAATGCATTAAAAATTAAATTTAATATTGCATAGAATCAATTTTGTATTTGCTTTAGTGTATATTCCACTATAAGAACACTTCTGTTTAGATACTATCTGTATTATTCTTGTTCAACATCCCTGCGCACTGCTAGTCACACAGACCTTTGAAAATATTTAACTACAGATAAGCAACTGCCAAAGTAAGAATCTTTTTCATATTGTCTCTCCTTATTTTTGGCTATAAGAGATTTCAAGGCCATGTCAAGCAGCTGTCCTTCACTTTTACTCAGAGAGACCTTTTACTGACCTTTTAGTATCAGTAAGCAAAGGGCTTCACCTGTAAAGTGCAAACAAGCATGCAGAATAACTTTAGAATCCAAGTTCCACTTTGCTATTGCTGCATTACTATTTTTTTCATGCATTTTGATGGTATTTAATTAAATTATATGTATGAATTACAATAAGTGACTAATTATAACTTCTGTTGTCCCAGTAAGCTACATTTAGTAGTGGATGTTCCACAATTAAACAACAACAATGACCTCAAAATCATATACCATAATTGAAGAAAATATACACAATCATCATCTCAAGTACTACATACCTCTGTTGGGAATAATTGGATTCTGGCTTGGAAACAGCCTGACTTTAAATAGACCATTGAAAATAGTGCCTCTCCAAACCCTCAGCCCTGGATTACCAGGGTGCTGAATTGGGAAGTTTCAAATAGCAGACCCTTACAATTAAGTAAAACACTTAAGAGAAATACAATGAACTTTCATACAAATACCAGGAATAATTACAGCTTTTTATTTTCTATCTTTTACTTCTGCCTTGATATATCTTCTAGAGCTCATAGAGAATTTTTCGGAGGAGGGGAATAAAAAAAAATAAAAGAAAAGAGAAAAGGTTTCTACTGTCCAACCACTGAAGGAAAAATGAAAGCAATTTTCTCAGGTTTTAAAATTAGAGTGTCATGGGAGTTTTTAATACATATTTGTTGTGAACCAAAGAACTCCAAGCTAATCAAATAATCTTCCAGTAAAACAATATGTACGAAATTAGAAATGAAAAGAAAAACTACTTACCCTGAAGATTTCCTCTGATTTCTGGAGATTGAAGTTTAGCACCTCAGCTCTTGCAGCCATTTATTGACAACAGAAATACCCAAGCAAAGCAAACTTAGCCTTTCACAGGACTCAGAAACTATGGAAATGAACAGAAACAAAATCACCCATTTTTGCCTGTAAGCTGAAATTACTTGTATGTTGCTCTTCCAGCTTCCCTCTTAGACTATACTGCATGTTCAATAGCTGCTTTCCAATGCATCCGTTTTCCCTAGGGGATTAGGACGACCCTAAACTGAACGTTGTTCGGGTCAGCTGTTCAGAGGATCTGTCCTTGGTGCTGAAAGAGAGATGAACTGGCATACGGAGGATTCGTTTTCTACCTTGTTCTCCTCTTTTCCCTCTGTGTCTCTGTCTGCTTCGCTACTGTGCTTTTTAGTACATGTGTATTCCCTCTCAGTGCTCGTTTTAATCTCAATTTTCCACTCTCTATCTTTGTGCTTTAATTTCTCTAGAATAACTTTCACCATTCTCAACTTAATTGCCTTTCCAGCTTTTGGTGGGTGTAAAGATGATTGGTTCAGAAGAAGGAACAGATCGAGAAATTAATATCACAAGTGGTTAATGGAAATCAGTACAATTTAAAACACAACTGACAGAATAATTGAACTTGGAGGTGTATGCTGTCTGGGAAAAGAAAGTTAAAGAAAATATATTGCAGTGGAAGCAAAACTGAGGCATGGAATATAACCAGTGATAAAAATGAAATAAGCTAACACTATGAGAAATATTAAATGTTTATTTCGCAGCATTTCTTGTTTTAAGAGAACTTGAAAACATTTTCTATTCATTCTTACTTCTTTTCTGTGATATATGAGATGGTTGTTGTTGTTGTTGTTTTAGATTTTTATCTTTAACTTAGCTTTAGAACAGTCTAAAGTAAGACACAGCCAAGGGCATTGTTAATGGAAGTCAGCATTAGAATTTAGATAATCTTAATTTATGTTCACTTGATTATGCAACTTTACCATGGGATCTTAACTACTCCATGGTCTCCTGTTTTTAGTTTCTTCTACTTCAGAGAGGGCAGTAATTCTTTCTTTTCTTTTCTTTTCTTTTCATTTTTTTTTTAAGGGCATGATGCCTGCACTGGCTTGGTTCTAGGAGGACTTGATGGTGGATGGAGAGTGTGCATAGAAGGACCACACTTCAAACCTGAAGCAGAGAGACTGGGATCCTACAGTCCATTTGGAGGACACGCCCCCATTGGCCTAAGTATCTCCCTTCAGGTCCCATGAAATACCTTTTATTTATTTATTTTTTAAAATTAATTTTATTGGTACATTTTAGGTATACAATATAATGACATTCATCATTGGAAATTTGCACCTTTACATAATCTCTCTTGGTTCGTATTTTTTTCCCCTTTCCCCTGGCCTCCCTTCAACCCCTCCATCTCTCCCTATCTACAAAGACTTTGTTCCCATCTTTTCATTTTCTCATATTAATTTCATTCTCTTCTTTTCTTTACCCTACCCCTCCCACTTCCCCTTCCCCTTTGCCCCTTTTCTTCCTATTTCACATTATCTATTATACCATTGAGTCCTTATTTACACTTTCAGTTTCTCACACCAGAGAAACTATTCAGTATTAGTAATTCTTTCATTATTTTCTCTGCCAACAGTGGATGAGATTGGCAGTGGCAATGGCTACTGCCACGCTTAAACTACTTCTTATTTGATTATGATGGCGACCTCTGTTGATTGAAAAAGAGGCAGTAGCAGCAACAACAAGATCTACATATTACATTAATAACAGCCATCATTTATTGAGGATATACTATTAGCCAGTCACTTTAATGTGTTATCTCTTTTAATTCTTTTGGCCAGCCTCAGTACTATGACAAGGTAGGTACTATTATTACTTTCTTTAATTTGTAGATAGGGGAAATGAAGCTTAGAGAAATTAATATAATTTCTGAAGATGATACAGTTAACAAGTGGATCAGGATTTGAACCCAGATATTTTAATTTGCTTAGCTGCTGTGCCATACTTCTTCCAAAGGTGGAACATTTAGATTTCTCAGGAAGTTGATAATATTTCAGAGAGATTAGTAGTTATAATGCCAATAATAGTGATATTGATAATATAACATTTTTATGGTAACTTGTTTAAAAGCATTTTCTAAATCATGTTCTTGATTGCATCTTATTTCAATCCTCATGATGCTAATTTTTTTTTTTTTTTGGTACCAGGGATCAAACTTGGGACCTTGCACTTGAGAGGCAGGTGCCAGAACCACTGAGCTAATCCCTGGCCCCATGATGCTAATTTATATAGAGGCTGTTAAGGACTGAAATATGTCCCCCCCAAATTAATCTATTGAAATCTTAACCTATGAATGTGACTGTATTTGAAGACTAGATCTTTACAGTGTTGACTAAGTTAAAAGGAGGCCTTTAGGGTATGCCCTAGCCCAGTGGGATTGGTGGTTTAGTAGGAAGAAGTGGGATGACCAAAGGAAGGGCCACAGAGACACAGAAAGATGGTAACTAAGCCAAGGAATGGAGCCTTAGGGAAAACCAAATCTGCTAACATGTTGATCTTGGACTTCAATTTTCAGAATTGTGAAAATGAATTTGTTTAAGCCATTTGGCCCATGTTGGCTTATTGCAGCAGCCTTAGAAAACTACTATAAAAGCTTAGAGAGTCAGGCACCACATCTAAAGTTGCTCATCATTTATTGGGCACAAATATATCAGAAATGTGGCATAACTTTATTGAACATGCTGAGACTGGAACTCCCAGCTTGAATGTGAACTCCAGTCTCTTCTTTTTTTATATCAGAAGACCATGGGAATATGTACTTCTAGAGCTTGGCTTGTCTGATATATAAGAGTAGGGAGTAACTGGAGGGTAGAGTGCAGGCAAAAAGGAGTGGAGGGATTCTAGGAAGTTCAGCGCCTCATATTGCTCATTTTGCTCATTTTCAGCCTCATAGTTTCAGTAGCCTGATTAGTTTTTAATATTTGAAGATATTTTGTCAAATGATAACATCTTTGTGATGCATGAATATAGCAGAAAAGGCCTAATTTCTAGACTTCCTGTGTGGAGAACACAAAATGTATCCTCACAGGGCAGCTATAAATGCTGGCAGAATTTCCCCACGTTTTTGTAGTGCTTTTCTTTGGCAAAGTTCAAAGGAAGATAAAGAGTGAAGACTCTTATTCTAATTCTATGTAAAAGCTCCAGACTGGGAAATTAACATACCCAAAATCATACATCTAAGAAACCAATGAAATCTCTACTCAGCTACTTCCAGTAGATCTGGACTCCCTAGGGAATAAGAAGGGATTGGTACAGAAAATAGAAGGGGGAGGGGAGTAAATGAAGTAGTTCTTTATTTTAGAACTTTAGTGTTGGTTTGGATTAGCAATTGCTTCTTTTAACCAGGTACTCATACTCATCCCACTGAACATTTTTCACTTTTCAAAGTAAATGTACCTCTTATTCATGATTGGCATTGAGGATTTTGAGATTGGCCTTCTAGGATAAACTCCAGGATGTCTACAGAACAGACAAGTCTGGATAGTAATCAAGAAAAATAGATCTTTCCCCTCATTTTTCTTCCAAGAACACACCTCAATAGCATGACTGTAGTATCTCATGTACCACTCAACATGTGCTGCACTCAAGAAATCTTTAACCTTGGAACTAGAAGTGGAAGGTTAAAGCAAGAAAGGGGAAGTGAGCAACTTCTGATACATAGCCATGTTCAGTGATTTTGTTCAAAGGGAAATTTGTGGTGGAATTATTCTCTTTTGATATCTGAAATGCTGCTCCAGAATAACAACATAGGAAACAATACATTAAACAACAGCCATTGAATACAATGTGACTTTCTCATGTCACTTTAAACCCCACCTAAACACTATGTAGACCAAAAGAATCAGTGTCAGGAGCCAGGTTGCAGAACCCTATATGAACATGGAAATGTTTTGATTCCATGTATCATTATAACTAGGATTTCTCACTGTGAACTGGAAGATTTGATTATCATGATGATCTTAAATTGCAGGGATACTGATCTAGTCTGAAGTACATCTTTCAATGTTTGCTTCACTGATGTCATCTTAAGTTTCAAGAGGGCAAATGTAAACTGGTAAATGCAGTTAGGGAACCAGGCAGTATGATTTCTTTTCCCCAACTCTAGCCTTCCCCCGCGCCATTTCTCTCCAATGAGATCTTGTGATAAATGACAACTGCCAGAGAAAGCTTATGTGTTACATTTTAATTCATTATACTGCTGGAATCTAGTTCTTGAAAGAAAAATTTCTCAACTCACTTGTTTTCTGGTACCAGGCTCTAATCTCACTTCCTTTCTACCAAATAATGAGAGCAAATTGAGAAGAAGAGTTCTCAACTAATGAGATTTGTAACCACTTCATCCTTTTATAGGTGACAGAAAAATAGTAGGGAAGGAAATGAGTAAATGATACTCGTTTTCATATTTATATCCACTTTTCTGTGTGCATGGATTGTACCTTCTTTTTCTACTCTTATCTTCATTTTTAATCTATTTTCTCCTGTTTTTTCTACCCCCATCAGATCTTCCATTCTTCTTTTTCTCAATTTATCTAATCTCTTTTCTATTTCTTTTATTTTTTCCCAAAATACACATAAACAGGAATAAAGATAGGCTAGAATCAGACAATTTTATATCTTAATTTATTTTTCATCTGTTCAAAAAGAATTTGGGATCGATAGATGTGGCAGACTGTATTTTCTTGTGACAATCTCAATTATATGTCACATCCTTCATTCTCCTCTCCTGACACTTCACAATCAAGGCCTCTCTTCTCTCTCTTTTTTTGTAACATTGAGCTGTGTCAAATACCAAATTTTTTTTTTAAAAATTCATTAATTTTATTGGTACATTTTAGGTATACAATATGCTGACATTCATTATTGGGAATTTGTACCTTTACACAATATATATTTGTTCTTATTTTCTTTCCTCATTCCCCTGTCCTCCCTTCACCCCCTCCACCCCCCTATTTACAAAGACTTTGTTTCCATTTTTTCTTTTCTCATATTTTTACTTTTCCCTTCTTTTCTTTCCCCTACCCCTCCCACTTCCCCTACTCCTTTAGACGTTTTCTTCCTATTTCACAAAATCAATTATACATTTTGATCCTTATTTACACTTTTACTTTTTCACACCAGAGAAACTATTCAATATTTACATGTGTGTCCTTTTTATTTCATTTAAGAGTATAGCCTCAATGTGCATCCACTTAGCTATAAATATCTCTAGTTTTTCTTTCTTTATGGCTGAGTAGCAATCCATTTTATAGAAAAACCACATCTTCCTTATCCAATTTCCAGTTGATGGGCATTTGGGCTGTTACAATTCTTTTAATTCTTTTGGGAAGATACCCAGCAGGGGAATACCTGGATCAAATGGGACCTCTAATCTTAGTTCTTTGAGGTATCCCCATACTGATTTCCACAGTGGTCGCACCAGTCTACACTCCCACCAACAGTGGAGAAGGGTTCCTTTTTCCCCACAGTCCCACCAGCATTTTATTATACGTTGATTTCTTGATACCAGCCATTCTTTCTGGAGTGAGGTAGTATCTCAGCGTTGTTTTCATTTGCATCTCTCAAATGACCAGTGATGTTGAATATTTTTTCTTATGTTTATTTGATATTTCTACTTCTTTGTCTGACAAATGTCTGTTCACTTCAGATGTCCATTTTTGGATTGGGTCTTCAAGTGTGGGAGGTCCGACTTTTTCAAGTTCTTCATATATTCTGGATAGTAGACCTTTGTCTGAGGTACAGCTGGTGAAAATTTTTTCCTACATTTGGGTTGTCTCTTCGTGCTGTTGGTGGTTTCTCTTGCTGTGAAGAAGCTTTTTAATAAGATGAGATCCCACTTGTTGATTCTTTGTGGTAGTTCATGTGCAACTGGGGTTTTGTTCATGAAATCTTTTCCTACAACAATCTCTTCAAGAGTTCTACCTAACCTCTCTTCCATCCAGTTTAGCGTTTCTGTTTTAATATTTAGATCTTTAATCCATTTTGATTTTAGTTTAGTGCATGGTGAGAGATATAGGTCTAGTATTAATCTCTGGCAAGTTGAAACCCAATTTTTCTAGTACCATTTATTAAAGAGGCTATCTTTCCTCTAGTGAGGGTGTTTGGCTCCTTTGTCAAAGAAGAAGTGTCTGAGTGTCTCTGGAGTTGTTTCTGCATCTTCTAATCTGTTCCACTGGTCCTCAGGTCTGTTTCTTTGCCATGCTATTTTTGTCACAGTAGCTTTGTAGTATAGTTTCAAGTTGGGGATACCCCATACCTTGTCTTGGTTGCCTAAAATTGCTTTTGCTATTCTAGGTCTCTTCTGGTTCCAAATGAATTTTTGGATTGTTTTCTCAAGGTCTGTGAGGTATGCTGCTGGAATTTCAATTGGGATTGCATTGAATCTATATAGAAGTTTTGGAAGTATGGCCATTTTCACTATATTGGTTCTTCCTACCCAGGAGAAAGGGATGTCTTTCCATTTTCTGATATCCTCTTTGATCTCTTTTTTTCAGGGTGCTGTAGTTTTCAGAGAAGAAGTCTTTGATTTCTGTTGTTAGGTTGATTCCTAAGTATTTCAGTTTTTTTTCTATTGTGAAAGGAGTTGTTTTTCCTGCTTCTCTCTCAGTGAGTCTGATGTTTGTGTACAGGAAGGCTATTGATTTTTGTGTGTTGGCCTTGTATCCAGCTACTCTACTGTATTTGGTTATTAAGTCTAGAAGACTTTTGGTGGAGTTCTTAGGGTCTTCTATGTAGAGTATCATGTCATCTGCAAATAATGACAATTTAACTTCTTCATTTCCTAACTTTATTCCTTTTATTTCTTTCTCTTGTCTAATTGCTGTGATTAATGTTTCCAAAACTATATTGAACAGGAGTGGTGATAGTGGACATTCTTGTCTTGTTCCTGATTTTAGTGTGAAGGATTTCAGTTTTTGACCATTTAGTAGATATTGGCTGTTGGTTTTTCATAGATGGCTTTTATCAAGTTGAAATAGAGACCATCTATTCCAATTTTCTGTAGTGTTTTTATCGTGAATGCGTGTTGGATTTTGTCAAATTCTTTTTCTGCGTCTATTGAGATGATCATATGGTTTTTTTGTCCTTGTCTCTATTGATATAGTGTATTACATTGATTGATTTGCGTATGTTGAACCATCCCTGCATCCCTGGGATGAATCATACTTGTTCAGGGTGTATGATCTTCTTGATGATCTTCTGTATTCTGTATCTTATTGAGGATTTTTGCATCTATGTTCATTAGTGAGATTGGCCTATAGTTCTTTTTTTTCGCTTGGGGATCAAGGTGATGCTTGCTTCCAGGAATGAATTTGGGAGTATTGCTTCCCTTTCAATTTCTTTGAAGAGTTTAAACAGTAGTGGCAGGAGTTCCTCTCTAAATGTCTTATAGAATTCAGCAGTGAAGCCATCAGGACCTGGGCTTTTCTGAGTTGGTAAGTTTTTAATTACATTTTCAATTTCATTGATTGATATAGTGTTGTTTAGAATTTTTAGGTCTTCTTTGTTCAGCTTTAGTAATTCATACATATCTAGAAATCTGTCCATTTCTTCTGTGTTTTCCAGCTTATTGGCATATGGGTTCTCAAAGTAGGTATTGATGATCCTCTGGATTTCTGCTGGATCTGTTGTGATTTCACCCTTTTCATTCCTAATTACATGGATTTGGGCCTTTTCTTTCCTTTTTTTGATAAGGTTGGCTAGAGGTTTGTCAAGTTTGTTTATTCTTTCAAAGAACCAGCTCTTTGCTTCATTGATTTTTTTTGTATCATTCTGTTAGTCTCCATTGCATTGATTTCAGCTCTGATCTTTATAATTTCCTCCCTCGTAGGAGCTTTGGCTTTGTTCTGCTCTTCTTTTTTTCTAGAAGCTTGAGGTTCAGCATTAGGTTGTTCATTTGAGCTCACTCTCTTTTCCTAATGTGAGTGTTTACTGCTATGAATTTCACTCATAAGACTGCTTTCATTGTGTTCCATAGATTCTGATTTGTTGTGCTGGCATTGTCATTTAGTTGTAGAAACTCTCTGATTTCTTCTTTAATTTTCTCTGTGATCCATTGGTTGTTCAGAAGTGTGTTGTTCAATTTCCATATGTTTATGAAATTCTTGTGGTTTCTTTTGCTATTGATCTCCAATTTCATCGCACTATGGCCTGATAATATACAGGGGATAACTGATTCCTTTGCACTTACTTAAATTTGTTCTGTGAGTGAGTATGTGAAGACCTCTCTTCTCGAATCTGGTAGGCCTTTGTAATTGTATCTACTAATGACAGAAATGACCCTATGTGATTTCCAAGGCCAAATCATAAAAAGGTCATATGTTTCCAGTGTTCTCTTGAGACACTTGTTCTTGGAACTCACTCACTATGCTATGAGAAAGCTTAAGCAGCTTATGGAGAGGATATATGGAGAGGAACAAAGATAGTTTTTGCACAGTCCTGGCTAATCTCTCAGGTAAAATCCAGCAGTTCACTAGGTATAAGAATGAGGCATTTTGAAAGTTCGTCCAGTCCCTGTTGAGCTGTCCTAGTTGGTGCCACGTGGAACCAAGACAAGCTATTTCTCCAAAGCTTTGCCCAAATTTCAGATTCATGAACAAAATAAATGATGTTGTTTCAAGCAAATAATTTTGCCACATAGAAATTGATAATATATAACTCATGGCTTAATATTTACAGAACTTGTCATATCTACTTTTCAGAAAGAGCACATCTAAAATTCTATTGCATCCCATCTCATTTTGAAACAACTGTCATTTAATTATTTAGTGGGTTTCGTTGAAATCTCAGATGTTGCCTATCTTACCTTTACAAATTTGATAAAACCTTGTTATTCAAAATATGGGCCATGGACCAAGAACAGCAATATCAGCTTCACTTTGGAAGTTGTTTAGAAATGGAGAATATTGGGCTCCACCCAAGACTTACAAAAGGCAGAATTTGCATCTTAACAAGATGCTCCCTTATTTATTAAAGTTGGAGAAGCAGTGGTATGACGATCAAGCCTGTAAAACAGAGATATCTATAGACACTACACAACTATTTTCCACTCATTTAAAAAAATAGTAGCAATGTTTTATCTGAAGTAGGAAAAGAAACAGGCTTTGCAGAGTGAGTTTGGGCCAAGGAAAAGTAGGAAAAGAAGTGCACCTTACAGTGTGAGGGTGAGCCACCATGCATAATTGAACACAGTAGCTTCCATTCTTTTTTCTTTTTAAATTTTTTATTGTGCTGAAATACACATAACATAAAATCTACTATGATGACCATTTTCAGTGTACATTTTAGTGATATTAAATCTTTTTTTCAACTTTTATATTTTATTAGTGCATGTGTGCAGTACCTAGATGATTTGTCATGGGGGGTTGATACATGTACATAACAGTTCTTAACTCTCTTACCATGCCCTTCTTTCTTTCTCACCCATTTCCCTCTCTTGGTAACTTTTCCTTTTACAAAAGATCTATCTCCCCATTTTCTATGATCTTTCTTTAATTTTATGCATTATTTATATTTTGTGTTCCTCATATAAGATAAACCACACACTATTTAGCTTGTGTGTCTGATTTATTTCTCTTAACATTATGATCTCAAGGTGCATCTATTTTCCTACAGATGACTCATGTTTACTCTTCTGTATGGTAGAATAGTACTCTATTGTGTGTACATACCACACTTTCTCTGTTCATCTGTTTATGGACAAATAGGCTGCTTCCAAGATTTAGCTATTATGAATTGTGGTGCTATAAACAACCATCACCACCACTCATCTCCATAACTTTTCATCCTGTAAAACTGAAACTCCATGCCCATTAAATGATTACTCCCCACTTCCTGGGGAGTTGATCTTTTTAAGAAAATTAATGTATTTTTCTTAACTCTTTTTTCCCTCTATTTTATTTATCTTTGATTTAATCTTTGTTATTTCCTTTCCACTGTTAGCTTCAGTGGTTAAGACATAGATATAAAATGTCCCCCAAAGTCTCATGTGCAGGGGTGGGGTCTGGTCAGAAGGGGCAGGTCACTGGGGATATGATTTGGAAGGGTGAATTTTTCTTCCCAGCTCTTCCTTTCTCTTTCTGTTGCCTGGCTGCCATGGGGTGAAGAGCTTTCTTCTGCCATGCTGTTTTACTATGAATTTCTGTTTTGTAGCCAGGTGACCATGGATTGAATCCATTGAAACTGTAAGCCAAAATAAACCTCTCTTTTTTAAAAGTTGTGTTGCTAGGTATTTTGTTCTAGAAATAGGAAAGTAAGAAATTGGGTTTGTTGTTTTTTCAGTTCTTCAAGGTATAAGATTGATTGAATCAATCCCTCTCTCTCTCTCTCTCTCTCTCTCTCTCTCTCTCTCTCTCCTCTCTCCTCCCCTCCTTCCTATTCCTCTCACCCACAGATGGGGTCTCACTAATATTTTCTTGCTATATTGAAACTTTTATTAATATATAATGTCTTGTTTCTTATAAACATTTTTGATTTAAAGCTTATTTTGTCTGATATTAATATAGCCACCCCTACTCTCTTTTAGTTAGTATTTACTTGAAGCATTTTTTTCATTGTTTCACTTTCAACCTATTTGTGTCTTTGGATTCTAGAGTGAGTCTCTTATGGATGGTAAATTGTTGGATCACATGTTTTAATCTATTATACTAATTTTTATCTTTGATTAGAGAATTTAATCTATTTACATGTAATTACTGATAAGAAAATACTTCCATCATTTCACTATTTGTTTTTTATATGCTTTATAGATTTTTATCCCTCATTTCTACATTTCTATATTTTTTGTGTATTTTATTTTTGTATTGAAATGTTCAAAAATCCTTCCTTGAGCAAGGTCCTGAGTTTGATTCCTAGTATTGGAAAAAAAAATAAACAAATAAACAAATCCTTTCTCATTTTCTTTTGTGTGTATTCTATAGTTACTTGTGGTTATCTTGAAAATTACACTAATATTCTTAAAGTATATCACTCTAATTTAGGTTTTCACTGGTCTAACTTTACTAACATAAAAATTCTGATTTTTTTTTAGCTCCAGTCCCACTCTTTTTAGTTGCTAACATCATGAAATTCCATCCCACATTGTGTGCCCTTAAACATAAACTAATACTTCTTTTGTATGCAAAAAAATTTACAGTAATACTGCCTTTTAGAATTGAACTCAGGGCCTTGCACATGCTAGTCAACTAGGCAAGTACTCTACCACTGGACTATCTCCCCAATCCCCAATAATTTTTGATAACCTCTTAAATGATATAGACAATTATCCTTGTATTTACCTTTATTAGACTCTTTATTTCTTCATATGGCCTCAAGTTACTGTCTGGGATGCTTTCATTTTTATCTTGCAGGACTCCATTGAATATTTCTTGCATGGTAGGTCTAGTGGTTATAAACTCCCTCAGTTTTTATTTATCTGGCAATGTCTTACTTTCTCTTTCACTTTTGAACGACAATTTTGGCACATCTAGGCTTCTTGGCTGACAGCTTTTTTTCAATTTAGCACTTTGAATATTTTGACTCTTTACCTGGTGGCCTCTAAAGTTTCTGGTGAGAAATCTGCTGATAATCATATAGAGAATCCTCTGTATATGACTCTCTTCTTATGTTCTCAAGATTCTCTCTTTGAGAATCTTACAAATGGGTGATCAAGGTTCTTGGTACACTTTCACCCACAAACAAAGAATCAAGACAAAAAAATATCTATTGCTTCTCTGGAGTGTTTGAGGCAGAGTGGTGGAGTATAGTGGAAATGTGGCAGAAACAAGAACCACAGAGATGTATGATGATTCTGTAAAGGAGGGAGCCAGGCACACATCATCTATTGTCTCGTTATTCTAGTCAAGATCAACCCTGAACCAGGAAGGACTTTGCACGGCAAGGAAAAAGTATGCAGGAGGCCTCCACCCATTCTAATCCCAGCTACAGCAGAAGTATCTGGTTTTAGAGAAGCAAGCAATCCTCACAGGCCCTGAGCTTAACCTGGGGGGATGTCAGGGATGAAGAAAGTGCCCAAGTTCTTCCATTCAGGCTTGTACTGCACAGAACCATCTTGAGACTCTGCTCACTAGAGGTCCTGTGAAGCAATTGCACAGCTGTCCTCATTAGCTTAGCTCATCAGCCCCTGGGAAGCATCTGGGAAAACTTCTCTAACTAGCTCAGCCCTCTGAGTTGTCAGCAAGCAGTCAAGCATTCTTACCTACCCTTCTATGGTCATAAGAATAGGGAAGGCAGCCTATCCTGAGAAGTTTAGACCACCAAAGCCCTCAGGAAGCATCTCTGTAACCCTGCTCACACACTATCAGTCCCGAGAAGTAGTTGGACAGCCTTCCCTAAGTGTGTTGATCCCCTGAGAGTCCAGAAAAACTTCTGTGTAGCCTTCAAACTGATGGATGACTTGCCTGGGTCCATTGACATGTTCTAACTCTCACTCCTGAGTGGCTTGTGCAGACTGGTAGGCTCCCTCTCTTACAGCCAAAATGTACTCAAAGCCATCAATTACAGCTGAAAAAGCTAAAGGGAGACTACACTACTACACTCAACTGGAATTAAAGCCAATATATAGCCTACAGAAAGGACATCAAGAAACATTACAAAAGCCACCCTATAACACTAATAGAGACAAAAGATCAACTAGATATGCAAGTGTCAACATAGGGGTACCAGGTGTATAAAAAGGGCAGGGTAACATGACATTCACAGAAGAACACAATAATTCTGTAGCAACAAATCACAAAGAAAATTGAAGAAATACCTGAAAAAGAATTCTAAATAATGATCTAAGGAACCTGAATGAGATACAAGAGAATACAGAAAGAGTTTAATGAAATGAAGGAGAAAATCTATTATCTGAATGATTAACTCAGCAAAGAGATAGAGATTATGCAAAACAACCCACTAGAAATCTTGGAGCTAGAGAACTCAGTAAGTCAAATAAACAACGCAGACAAGAGCCTCCATACCAGACTAGATCAAGCAGAAAAAAGACTATCTAAATATTTAACCTGAAGATAGATTTATGAAATGACCCTATTTTATTTCAGAAAGAGAAAGAAAAAGTCATAGAAAACCTATTTAATGAAATAATAGCTGAAAACTTTCCAAATATTTGAAAAGATATGGACACTCAGATTCAAGAGATACAAAGGACTCCATTTGTATTTAACCAAACCCATGAGGCATAGTATAGTAAAACTGTCAAAAGCCCAAAACAAAGAGAAAATTCTGGAGACAACAAAAGAGCATCATCAAGCTAAATTTAAGGAGAAACAAGAGAAGATCAACAAGTCTCCATTAGACTAATAACTGGTTTCTCAGCAGAGATTTTACAGGCTAAGAGAGAATGAGATGACATTAAAGTTCTGAAATAAAAGTTTGCTAGCAACAATACTATACCTAACAAAGCTATATTTCAGACATGAAGTAGAAATGAAGTCATTTCAAGATTAGGGAGTTCTCATAGCTAGTAATAAAAGGAAGATAACTACTAACATGAAAAAACAAGAAATAATGAAGTCCCCAACTAGAGCAGATATGAAAAACAATAAAAACTTCTTAATACATCAAGTTGTAAAGATGAACAAAAGAAAAGAACAAATGACACGTAAATTAATGAGAAAAATTAACATACAATGACCTTGAATATAAACAGATTAAATTCACCAGTTAAAAGATTTAAACTTGCTGAATGAATAAAAACTCAAGACCCAGTGGCATACTGCTGACAAGAAACTCACTTCACTAGTAAATACATGCACAGGCTCAAAGTGGAGAAAGATATTCTGTGAAAATGAAAAAAAAACAACAGAGCAGGAATAGAAATATTTATATCAGATAAAATAAACTTTAAGTTTAAAACTGGAAAAAAAGACAAAGAAGGTAATTATTATTTTTTTTATTACTTAAATTTTTTTATTGGTACATTTTAGGTATACAACACATTTACATTTCTCATTGGGAACTTGTACCTTTACATGATGCATCTTGGTTCTTATTTTTTCCCCATTCCTAGCCCTCCCTTCACCCCCTCCACCCTTCCCTATTTACAAAGTCTTTGTTTCCATTTTTTCCATTTCTCAGCATTTTTCCCTTCTTTCCTTTCCCCTGCCCCTCCCACTACCCCTACCCCTTTGGACCTTTTCTTCCTATTTTGCATTATCAATTATTCATTCTAATCATTGGTACATTTTAGGTATACAATATAATGACATTCATCATTGAAGAAGGTAATTATGTAATGATTAAGGATTCAGTTCAAAAGCAGTATATAGTAATTTTAACTATATACTCATGCAATGCTGGAGTATCTGAACAAACATTATTAGATATAAAGGGAGAAACATACTCTATTACAACAATAGTTGAGGGCTTCTATACCCCACTTTATCAATGGACAGATCATGGAGATAAAATATCAACAAAGAAATACTGAGTTAAACTACAATAAAGACCAACTGGACCTAACAGATATTTGATATTTATAGAATATTTTCCTCAACAGTTAGAGACTATACACTCTTTCCATCATCATCTAGAGTTAGGCTACAAAGCAAATCTCCACAAATTCAAAAAGTTGAAATTATATTATGTATCATTTTTAATCACAATGGAATCAAACTGGGAATCAACAAGAACTTTAGAAATTGTACAAATACATGGAAACAGAACAATATTTTATTTAGTGACCAATGGTTCAGTGAATAATCAAAAGTCACATTAAAAATTTTTTTGAGACAAATGAAATTAGAAGCAAAACATACCATAATCTATAGGATACAGATAAAACAGTACCAAGAGGGAAATTTATAGCAATAAATGGCTATATCAAAAAAGCATGATCTCAAAAAGTAATGTAATTATGGGACATATGGAACAAGAAATGCAAGAACATCCAAACTTAAAATTATAAAAAGGAAACAACAAAGGATAGAAAAATAAATAAAATAGAGACTAAAAACCACAAAAGATTAATGAAATAAAGAACTTATTTTTTGGAAAAGGTGAACAAAATTGACAAGCTTTCAGTAAAGCCTTCAATTAAGAAAAAGAAAGAAGACACAAAATCAGAACTGCAAAAGAAAACATTACAACTGATATACAGGAAATACAAAAGGATCAGTAGGGAGTGTGACAGGATAAAGTTTCAACTTGATTGGTTTTTGGACTTGCCCTGGGGATTAGTGGTGCACGATTTTAGGAGTATCTGGGTGGGTCATGGAACCACGGCCTTGAGGTCTACGTCTGCTCTTTCACCCCTTCTACTCTGGCAATCTTTCCCTGCTCTGCTTTATGACTGCCATGAATTAAGCAGCCTTGCTCACCACACTGATTTGCTATCCAGCTGATAATAGACTGAAACCATAAGCAAATTAAATCTCTCATCTTTTAAGTTGTGAATTTTAGATATTACATCTCAGTGATGAGAAACTGACTAATACAGAAAATTAGTACCAGAGAAGTGGAGTTTTTGCTCTGGTATACCTAACTATGTGGTTTAGAAGCCTTTGGAACTGGTTTACAGGAGGAATCTTGAAAGGTTTGGAGATACAGGATAGAGAAGCACTAAAATGGTATAATCAGATGATGAGTGATTCTGGTCAGTGCTCAGAACACCAGGATGCCAATAGGAATGCAGAAGGTGAAGACCAAACTCAGGAGGCTTGCAGTTGAGAACAAGGACTCTGTTGGCATTTGAAATAGTGGCCATGTGTGTTATGGCCCAGCAGAAAACTTGTCTACATTTTGCCCATATCCTGAGACTTTGTGGGAGAATGAGATTAAAGGTGACAGATTAATCTGTATGGCAGAGGAAATTTCAAGACAGCGTAATGTTCAGACTGTGTTATGTGTACTCCTAGCTGCTTTTATCCAGATTTATAGTGAGAACTGGGGGAAAAAGGGAGAGGAGAAAATTTGAAAAAGGTAAATTTTTGCCCAGAAGGAACCATATGTAAATTTGGGGCCAAAGGTAGTATGGTTGTGGAAGAAATTAGCACCATTAAAAGGAAAACAAGGGACAAGAGGAAAGATTACTTAAAGGCATCTCAGAAGTCAGCATTCATTACACACTCAAGAGTACAAACTTGTCATCCTTTTTGTTGAGAAGAGAGCCCCTGGGACTCCTGCTTGACAAGATCCTCCAAGGGAATTGGTTCCTTCAGATTCATTTCACCATGCTCAGTCATTCAAGCACTCAGAGGCCACTGTGGCCATGGACCAAGGGGGCCTGATTACTGCTTTCAATGACAGCAGCCCTTGGCATCATCCATATGGTGTTCATTTTACTGGCATGCAGAATTTGGGGTCAGGGAGTCTTCTGCCCAAATTTCTAAGGAAGGCCTGAGAGATCAGGCAAAAAAGGGAAGGGTATGAGAGGGCAGAGTATGAAGCTGTGGGAATGAAGAAAAAGGTGCAGTGGAAATGCCAGGAAGTTAGAGGGGCCAAGAATATAGAATGTCTGTTAGGAAAAGCTGTAGGCTGTGAATGGAAATAGCTGAAGAGAGAGGCTGTGTGCACTGCAATAAGCAAGGCCATAAGGGTGGGGCCACTCATGCTTTTTGCAACTCACATTTTACCACTGTGTGCCCTGGGTACCAGATAAAAATAGGATGTAATATTTACCTTGCTGGATTTCAGTCTTGATTTGGTCTGATTCTTTTCTACCCCCCATATTATTATCTTTTGGAATGGAATTGTTTTCCCTGTGCCATTGTACATTGGGATTATGTAATTATCTTTTATTTTTACAAAGGGTCACAGTTAAGAGTTTGCATTGAATCTCAGAAGAGACTTAGACCTGGAATTTTGAAAAATGCTGGAACTGATGAGACTTTGGAAAGGGATTATTGCATTTCAAGTTGTGTGTGGGATAGTTATGTTATGCAGAATTATGAGCTTGCTGTTATCTTTATTTGGACATATTAAGTACGGTTTAAGTAGATGTGTTTGGGTAGCAAGTTAAAAAGTGGTGAAGTGTGGCAGTTAGGGGGGAGTTTCAACCTGATTAGCTTTGGAATCCATCCTGGGAAATGGTGGAACACAATTCTATGTGGGTCTGGATGGGTCATAGTTGTATGTCCTTGGGGTTTATGTTTAATTTCTTACCCTTTCTACTCTAACACTTTTCCCCTGATCTGCTCTGTGGCCTCTAGGAAATCAGCAGTTTTGTTCTGCCAAGCTCTTGTGCCATTATGTCTCTGCCATGGAGCCAGCCAATCATAGACTAAAATCATGAACAAATTACACCTCCCTCTTTAAGTTGTGGGTGTTTGGTATTGTGTCTCAGCAACAAGAAAGCTGACTAACACAGGGACTATTATAAACAACTATACACAAACTTAGATGAAATGAATAAATTTCTGGATACAGATAACCTTCCAAAATTGCGCCAGAAAGATGCAGAAAACCAGAACAAATAATGCATAACAAGATTGAGTCAATAATTAAACTATCCCAGCAAAGAAACTCTTAGTACTGGAAGGCTTCACAGCTGAACTGTACCAAACTTTTAAGGAATTAACATCAATTTTTTACATATTGTTCCAAAGAATTGAAAAGGAGAAACTTCCAAATGTATTCTATGAAGTCAGCATTAACCTGAGACCAAAACCAGATAAGTAAACAGCATAAAAATAAAATTATAACCAATATCCTCAATGAACATAGCTGCAAAAATTCTCAACAAAGACTGGCAAATGGAATCCAATAGCATGTCAAAAATTTTGAGCATCTTGATTAAGTGGGAGTTGGCAAAGAAGTTTCAACATAATGCAAATCAATAAATGTAATACATCTGTTAGTATTGTATTGCTGTTACGAAAGACCTGAAAGAAAAAAAAAAGGAGGACAGATTTATTTTGGCTCATTGTTTTAGAGGTTTTAGTCCATGGTCAGATGGTTCTAGTGCTTCTAGGCCTGTGCTGAGGCAAAAACATCATGGAGGAAGAACATGATAGAGGAAAACTTCTCACTTCATGGCAGCCAGGAGCAGAGAGAAAGGCAAAGAGCCAGAAAGAAGGCACCAGGCCACTAAGCCTTACTTTCTGTTTCCATCACTTCTCAATAATACCATTAAATTATGATCTCATGAGTAGACTAATACTGATCATTGCTGCTTTGAGAATCAAGTCCTCAATACATGAGTCTTTGGTCTACTTCATATTTAACTCATAACACATTAATAGAATGAAGGACAAACATCACGATCATCTCAATAGATGCAGAAAAAGCATTTGATGAAATTCAACATTCTTTCATGATAAAATCTCTTAATAAATTAGGTACAGAAGTAATGTACCTCAACATAATAAAGACTATGCATGACAAATCCAAAACTGTCTCAGTTACTTTTCTCTCATTGCTGAAACTTTGATACCCAAAGTTAAAGAAGGAAAGGTTAATTTTGGCTCAGAGTTTGTAGAGATCTCAGTCCATAATCAGCTGTCTCCAAGGCAGTGTGGCATGGCAGAGGGGCATCACAGAGAAGAAAGTTCATGGCAGGCAGAAGACAGTGAAAACAAGTGACAAGCCATGACCACAGCTCTTTCTGTCCCTTATATTTTATCCAGGCTACCCCACCCACACCCTTAATCCTAGCATTGCACCATGAAGGAACCCTAGCATCATGTCTTTGATCCCAGTATTACAAACCCTAGATCCAGCCACCTCCCAAAAGCCCCACCTATGACTTCAAGAGGCTTTGGGGAGACATCTAGACACAAGCCATAACAACATTCAACATCATACTGAATGGGAAAAAGTCAAAACTGTGTCCTTTAAAACATGGGCAACTGAAATGAATAAATAATTCTCAGTAGAAGAAGAACAAATGGCCAATAAATACATGTAAAAATGTTCTACATCTCTGCCCTTTAGAGAGATGCAAATTAAAACAACACTGAGATTTCATCTTACTCCAGAAAGAATGGCTATCATCAAGAAATCAAATAATAACAAATGCTGATGAGATGACTAAGAGAAGGAGGCAGGAAGGAGGGGGGAGAGGGGAATAGGATTAAAAAAAAAAGAATTAGGATGTATTTGTTAGGTACATGCATAAACTCTCCAAGAGGAATGAAATTCTTATGTACTGCAAACATGTACTAATAAAAATTTAAATTTAAAATTTAAAAATCCATTACTTTATCTTGTAAAAAAGAAAGATGTGGAACAAGATAAGGTTGCTCACTTTCACCATTCTTATCCAACATGTTACTAGAAGACTTAGCTAGAACAATTACACAAGAAAAAAATGAAAGGCATAAAAATAGCAATGGAGAAAATAAAATTATCTCAGTTTGCAGATGACATGGTTCTATACATAGAAAAACTGAAAAACTCCACAAGAGCACTTTTAGAACTGATAAATGAGTTCAGAAAAGTTGCAGGATAACAAAATCAATATACAAAACAATAGTTTTTATAAAGTAAAACTAATTGAGAAAGACATCAAGAAGGTAATCATGTTCACAAAAACTACAAACTAACAAACAGCACCAACTCCAAAACAACCTAAGAATAAATTTAACTAAGGAAGTGAATGACCTCTACAATGAAACCTATAAAACACTGATGAAAAAAAGAAAAACCTGAAGATACTCAAAAAAATGGAAAAACTTCCCATGTTCATGGATTTGAAGAATTAATGTTAGAATACCCAAAGTACTCAAAATTATTTAGAGATCAATACAATCCCCATAGAATACAAATGGAATTATTTACAGGAATAGAAAAAATGTCCTAAAATTTATATGGAAGCAGAAATAAACCCTGGAGTAGGCAAGCAAACTTGAGCAAAAAGAACAATGCTGGAAGCATCACAATATCTGAATATTTTGTTGTGTTTTTTGAGACAAGGTCTTGCTATGTTCTTCAGGGTAGCCTTAAACTCACTATATAGCCAAGGCAGGGCTTGAACTCATGGCAATCTTCCTGCCTCAGCCTCTTGAGTGCTGAGATTACAGGTGTGTGCCACTAGCCCTGACAATACCTGATTTTAAACCATACTACAGGGTTATAGTAACCAAAAGAGCATGGTAAAATACTAGCATACAAACCAATATAGACCAATGGAACAGAATGGAGAACTCAGAAATAAATTTACTTATCTACAGCCAGTTGTTTTCTGACAAACATGTGAAAAACATACATTGTAGAAAGGACAACTCCCTCAATAAACGATGCTGGGGAAACTGAATATCCATAGGAGGAAGAATAAAACTCAATCTAACTTCTCACTATATACAAAGATCGACTGAAAATGGGCTACAGATCTAAATATATGACTCGAAACTATAAAATTACTAAGAGAAAACAGAAGAAACACTTCATAACTGGTATAGGTAGTCATCTTTTGCATAAGACCCCAAAAGCTTAGGCAAAAAAGCAAAAAACAGACAAATGAAATTATACCAAACTAAGAACCCAGCAAAGGAACCAATCACCAGTCAAGGGACAACTTACAGAATGGAAGAAAACATTTGCAAATTGTTCCTTTGAGAAGGAATTAATATCCAGAATATATAAAAAAACTCAACCAAAAAAGCAAGTAGTCCAATTAAAAAATCAGCAAATGATTTGAATAGAGACTATCTTAGTTACTTTTCTCATTGCTGAGACAGAATACCTGACACTCAAAGTTAGAGGAAAGGTTTATTGTAGCTCACAGTTTGTAGAGTTGGCTAGCTCTAAGGCAGGGTGGCATGGCAGATTGGCATCACAGAGGAGAAACAGTCTGGGCAAGGCAGCAAAGCAGTGAAGTAGGAAAGAAGCAGCAAAAAACAATAGCAGACCTCTTTCTGTCCCTTATATTCTACCAGACTACCCATCATTAGGGCAGGTAGCACTCACATCCAGGGTGCACTTTCCCGTTACTCATGCCCAGAATTATGCAAAACCAATCAGTGGACTAGTTTACCAATTGCACACCCTTAACCCCAGCATCACACACTCTAGATCCAGCCACCTCTGAAAAGCCCCACCTATGACCACATGAGGCTTTGGGGGAAAATCTAGACACAAGCCATAGCAGAGACTTTTCAAAAGAAGAGATATGAATGTCCGAAAAGTATATGAAAAAAAATGCTCAGCATCACCAGCCATCAGAGAAATGCAAATTGAAACCACAATGAGATCACCCTTGTTAGACTGACTCGGACCAAAAAAAGAAAAACACGAATTGCTAGCAAGGATGCAGAGAAAAAAGAATCTTTATACACTGGTGGAAATATAATTTAGTATAGCCATTATGGAGAACAGTATAGAGTGTTCCTCAATAAACTAAACATAGCACTACCAGATGATCCAGCCATCCCACTACTGAGTATAAGCCCAAAGGAAATGAAATCAGTTTATCAAAGGAATATCTACACTCCCATGTGTATTGAGGCACTATTCACAACAACTCAGACATGGATGTAACCAGCATCCATTGGCAGATAAATGAATAGAGAAAATGCAGTATATATACAAAATGGAATATTATTTGGGAATAAAAAGAACAAAATCATGTTATTTGTGGCAGAATTAATTTAACTGAATACTTTATGTTAAATGAAATAAGCCAGAAACAGAAAGATAAATACTGAATGTTATTATATGTGGAAGTTTAAGAAGATGATCTGAAAGAAGAAGGAAATAGAATAGTGATTACTAGATGCTAATAAAAGTACTGGGGAAGTGTGTTAGTTACTTTTCTCTTGTTGCTGAGACAACATACCTGACACCCAAAAGTGAAAGGATGAAAGGTTCATTTGGCTTACAGATTGTAAAGGTTTTAGTCCATAATTGGCTGGCTCCAAGGCAGGGTGGCACATGGCAGAGAGGCATCACAGAGGAAAAACAGTTCATGGCACACACAGGGTAGCAAAAGCAACAAGAGACTAAGAGCATCTTCTTGCCCCTTTTATCTGATTCAGACTACTGGGATTAGGGTGGTGCCAAAGCAATCACTCACATGTAGTGCTTTAGTAATCACGTGCCCTTAATCCCACCACCACACATTCTAGATTCAGCCACCTCCAAAATGACCCCACCTCATTTGTATGAGGCTTTGGGGAGACCTATAAACACAAGCCATAATGGGGGGAAGATAGGAGGTTGGATAGTAGGTTCTAAAATGCAGTTAGACAGGGGAAGTAAGTCCCACTGTTCTGGAAATCAAATTCTTCCTTTTGTCATGTCTGTTGTTTTTGTTTATTATTGTTTTTGTTGTTGTTGTTAAATGTTGCCTTTGTGTCAAGGATCATGCCAAGGTGCAAGTTTAAGATTTCTCAGGTCTTTTTAAAATTTCTGACTTTCCTTGGATTTGTGCTGGCACTTTCTTATTTCCTCATACACAGTATACAGTTGGTTTTGAATGTCCTAGTCTTTAAAGTCTGGCTCCCAAATGGGAGAAGAGAGAAAAACAAAAAGTTCATTTTAAAAGGGCACTGGCCCTTTCAATTCCCTAGAAGTCACTTCAGCTTGAGGGGAAGGGACTGGCAGCAATGAGGTGAGGTACAACAATGGCCCTTTGCCTCTTGTCTACACTTCTGTGATTGATTCAGTGACCAGAACACAGATCTCAGCTAATAGGAGAATATGGCATTCTTTGCCTATTCCTGCAAGCCTTGTGTAAATTGCTCTAGGAATTTATCCAAAGTTGCTTACCATGGCCCTAAGAGTTGGGGAAGAGTAGCTGCGAGTGTTCTAAGAGCAGAAATGACCAAAATAAATTTCAGTTTACCATCCAACTCTTCCTTTGGAAATCTTAAGCTTTCAGTGGACTCCAGAATTCCAAAATAGTTCCACTAGGTAGATTCTACTAGTGAAAATTGCTGTTTAAATGGGGAGACAAATTCCCAGTACTTTCTGTTCCATCTTTTTTTTTTTTTTTTTGGAAACCACTCCTCTTCTATTAGCTTTTACTGCCCTTTGGAAATCAGAAAGCTATGTGTATTGGGGTGGAGGATGAGCAAGATGGAGGAGTGATATTATATCAGAAGTAGTAATAGATGCAAAGTGAGGATCTGGGGTCTAAGAATTACCTGCAGGCTGTAGTCTGGGTGAGGCATGTTTATTTTACTTTAAAGAGTAAGGAATGTGTGTCATGGGGAATAAGATGGAGGGGGTACTAGAAGGACTTTAATTTTTTCCTTCTTGACAGCATTCCATCATAGAATAGATAGTGCTTTTTTTTTTTTTTTTTTTTTTTTGCAAATAGCTAAATATAATGTTTATTTTGCAAATAAATAATTTTAAAGCTCTTTAGGCTCTCCCAGGAGGAAATGTTCTCTCAGAAGGGAAATTGACTATTATTATTTTGCCATGGTTGGGGTTTGAGTGTTCACACACCAGGTTTCTCTTGGATAAGTGCTGCTATAATGGTTTGATCCCTGACCTAGAGGACAAAGGCCCTGCTTTATCTTCATGTCTGGCTTTTCAAGATACGCAGCATGTGTAAAGTATATCTGCAATCCGTTCTCTACAGGTTACATTTTCTAATCCTCAGAAGTTCAGTTCTTTCCAGCAGATGGGACTTATAGAACTTTGTATGTTAATGAGAATAGCATTGAATTCAGTGGAGACTTTGTCTCCTCTGTGGTCCCTTCGCAGCCTTGTCATTGATGTTCAGATATCCTACTGTACTGCTGTGACTGAAGCAGGGTCACTTCTGAAGTAAAGCAAAATGAAAGATGATTCCAAAGTGGTTGGTTTGAAAAAGGATAGACAGGGCCATCCAAAGAGGGCAATTGGTGTCACTAGAACTCTTGGAGGAGTTAAAAAAAACCCTCAAGTTTATTTGAATGGCATCACCATTCCTGAAAATGCCCATGTCATCCTCCTTATCTTATTTTCCATTAAGAGAAGATGTTTCTCTTCCACTGATTCCAATTCTTTCTTATGTTTTAAGGATACCATGTAAAAGTACTGACCCTTATCAGATTCTAGTCATCTTTGGGCACCTCATATAGCCTGGTAGGGCAGGCGATGGACTATGCTTCACATTTATCCTCATCATACCCTGGAGATGAGACCCTAGAGAATTCAACATAGATGCTTCAGGAAGAGGAAAGGAGAAGCAAGTATGTGAACATCTTCCCTCTCCATGAAGGTATCCATGTGTGCTTTCCAAAATACTAAAGGGAGAATCAAGTTCATTATTTTGGCTGGGGCTTTGTCATATGACCAAAAATCCCCTTATTAACTGAATTAAATGATAAAGAGTAGACTATCTCATGTATGAAGTACATAAGCAAGTGATTTCACATGAATTTTTTAGAGAGCATTTCTATTTTCCTGCTCTGCTAAGCTCAGTATATAGATCTTGTCCTCAGACTAATTTATCTCATGGTCATAACATGGCTGCAGCAGCTCCATATGTTCATATTCTTACAGCAACGTACAAGGTGGAGAAAGAAACCTGCTTTTAAGCCTGAGGAAACCCTTTCTCATAAGTCCCTCAGCAAATTCTCTTTATGTTTCATTTGCTAGATTTATATCATATATACATGATTGAATCGATCACCAGTGAAGGGAATAGGAGCACTGCTACTGACACATTAACCAAAACATCATTCTGAGTCACAAAGAAAAAGAGTAGCTATCTGAACAAAATAAGGGGCTTTGCTAATAAGAAGAGAGTAGGAAGTGAGAAAATGCCTTGAAATTAAAATGAACTCCTAATAGTGTAAAACACTTGAAATACTCTAAAGGGTAGCAGAACAGCATTAAATGATTTTAAAAGGAAGATCAAGAATCATGCCACTCTAATTTTATTTTTCTGATTTCATTCTAGTGTTTGGCCTTTTGTGGACAATAATTTCAAATAGTTGAAATCTTTTTTTGTAGTTTCACCTTACCATGTAAAACAATTGTGAACAATCTTTGTACACATTACATTATTGATATAATCTGTGATGACTCAATTCTCTTTGAATTTGATGTAACATTGTAATCAGCATTAATCATTTGAAACTTACTATTGTTAATATATTGCAATAAGCTTTTAAAGGGAATATTTGTACAAAATCACATCAAGTATGGTTGTGTTACCATTGCATTAGGAAAAGCAATGGCAAGTAGGTGAAAAACTTGGGATTGGGGACTGGAATTTTGTATTAACTCTCCTACATTCTTTTTTTTTTTGTACCGGGGATTGAACTCTGGTCCTTGAGCTTGCGAGCCAGGCGGTGGAACCACTGAGTTAAATCCCCGGCCCGACTCTCCTATGTTCTTGCTGTGTATACTTTGACTGGTTTATCAGTCTTCAGGGCTTCAGTTTCCTTACTTGGACAAGATGAAGTTGAAAGAAATAAATTCTATGATTATTTCCAGCTCCAGCTATCCCCAATTTTTTATGAATTCTAAGGTCTTTTGAAAAGCATCGGTGCTTGGGTTTTAAGTGTGGATACTGACTTAATAAATGCATAGAGATTAAAAACTGGTGGCCACATTATGCCGTAAAAAACTTGTGTTTAGCCAGCACATTTTTATGCAAAGCAAATGCAAAGTACTTTTACACTTGATCTTAGCCAAAAGGCCGAGAAGCGATAAAGTACTTTTTAGATAGAGGATGTGCTATCCATTTTGTCTAGTTTTGTCCACTCACTGTTATTTTACACAAGGATGCTCCATACCTTTATTGCACCTGTCTCACCCCAGAAGTGCTTTGGTTTGCAAACCCTGGAAGAAAGTGACTGTGCTGATTGAATGGATCACCCACCTGAAAAGGGTACCTGGGTTTCCATGGAAGTCTTCCTTCAGAGTATTGTTGAAAGGCAGCCTTGTTTGTTCCCAAGATCCAGTGATGGTTTCCATGTAATGCACATAAACACCTTGTCAGGCACCAGAGACAGGTTGGAGAGGATGATTGATGGGAGTGGGCTTGTGAAATCACACCTGCTGTCACAGCAGATGGGGAAAAAAGCCGGAGTAACCTGTGGAATTGCTGATCCTTTTTGAAAATTCACTCATAGAAACATAATTTTAGCTCTTTTGTATACTTTGGAAATAGCCATTATCACAAACCAAACTCTAGGGGAGTAACTACTATATGAGTTTTCAGCAGTATAAAATTTTAATAAAATAGCAAGAAGCCTTCACCAACTGGGTGAACTGGTGTTTGAGTATTGGGGTGGTGAAGCAACTTTTTCTTTGCCAAGCAGAAAAAAATGTCACTCAAGCTGCAATTCCTGGCTGGCTGCCCACTGGGCATCTAAGTCTGTCCTCAGTGAATGCTGTCCCAAGCTATCCACAGCTATTGCCTTTGGGGGACAGAATGTATCCTTGAGAGGAAAAGGGATGAAATAGATTTGTACAGAGCAATCCAATGAATTGGCAATGGAGAATGTGGGACTTTTACACCAGCAGGAAATCTATGTGGGACTGAGGAAGTGTTCTGAGGTCTCAATTTTGAGCTCATTTTATTGTTAGCTCTGTCCTGCAGAGCTTAGTAACACTATCCTAATTTTTCCTAGTGTGTAATTGAAAATTTATTTAAAAACTGGTTATTGAGTTTCCACTATGTTCACTCCATTACTTTATGGACGGTACAAAGGAGTGTGTTTCAGTGGTAGAACATGTATATGTGCTAAACTAAGAAGCAAAGGGACAATTTGACAGGGCTAGGCATCAAGCTATGGGGAACAGGCCACAAGGAAGGATATGATCAAGTCCAAAGGAACCTTCAGACAGTAAGAGCTGCGTGTGCTGATGAGAGAAAGGCATATCATCTGAGTGGAAAAAGACTTTCAGAGAAGGTGGGCATTGATTTGGGCCTCACAGTGCTTGGGAGTTGGGTTCAAACTAGAGAAAAACAGTAAGGGAGAATAGTTTCACCTACCAGAGTTCAAATTCTTAGGTAGTTCTATCAATCAATCATTTATTGATTCATTTGTTAATTTGTTTGAAAAATACTTTTATAGGATTGTTCTATACCAGGCCTGTCTTAGGTTTAAGGAATACAGTGGGTAGTTTGTAGTCCTGATCCTGGTTCAGGAGGTGGAGAATAAAACCAGCTAACAAGGGAGTCTCTAGTAAGGGTGAGCATTATGCAGAGAGGTAGAATTGGGTGATGTGACAGTGAATGGATGACTATGGTGTTTTCTTTGTTTCTCTGGATGATGGCTAAGCTCAGATCTGAATGACAAGAAGCAGCCAGCCATGCAGAGGTCAGAGTGGCAGAGCATTCCCAGGAGAGGGAACAGCTGGTACAGAGGCCCCGAGATGGGAACAGGATTGGCACATTTGAGAAGGCCAGTGTGGCCCTGGTGTCGTGGATGACAGGAGTGGAATAGGTGAGGCAAGAGAGAGAATGTGCCAGATGGTGAAGGAGTTTGGATTTTATTCTGTGAGATGGAAGCCTTTTGAAGGTTTAAGCAGAGAAAGGATATATTTGATAGGCAGATTCCTCTGCCTGCTGTAGAAGAGTGGACCTCAGAAGGAAAAAGAGAGAAAGCAAGGACAGTGAAGAGGCTATTGTGGAAATCCAGAAGCAAGTTGGTTCCTTGGCCTCCAGTGGTGTTACTAGAGATGGAGGAGAAAATGCTTTTGGGTTCTATTTTTCACATAGAGTTGACAGTACTTATGGATGGATTGGCTGTGAACAGGAGGGAAAGGGAGTTGCCAGAATAGTGACAGAATTGGACTCATTTATTAAGAACATGCTGGTTTCTCTGGAATGCTTAAGGAAGTTCTATGGAGAATGGAGCTTTGCCAATAAAAGTACTCATGTTGTGGAAATAAGTGGAGATCAACCAAATGAGTAATGCAAAGGATATTTATTCTGATCTTGCTAGAGCAAGGGAGTCAGCTACTACCACTTGTGTTTTGGTAGATACTCAAAGGCAGACAGAAGGGGAAAGCTGTGTAGAAGAAAACAGAGAAGGCTTTAGGTGTGTCAGGGTTAGAGGCTGGGAAAGCTGTAGGTGGGCTAACTAGAATTGCACTGTACAATTGGTTATGTATATTTTGTATATTTTGTATATTTTGTTTTCGGTAATTGGTCCTAAGTTGGAAATAAGAACAAAATGCAGGAAAGCAGTCATTATTAATGAAGTCTTGGTCATTTGGAGCTAATTGTTATTATAGGTTATTGTTTAGCTTTCTGGGATGCCATGAAAGATAACAATCTGTTCAAGCTCAGCCTGGGAAATTAGTGAAACTGTCTAAAAATTTAAAAATTAGCTGGATGTGGTGGTGCATGCCTGTAATCCCTCTAAGAGGCTGAAGCAGGAAGATGCAAGTTCAACCCCAGCCTGAGCAATTTAGCAATTTAGTGAATCCCTGCCTGAGAAAAAAAATTATGCACTATACACATGTACCAATATATTTTTTTTAATTTAAAAAAATTTAAAGGGCTGGAGATGTAGCTCAGTGGAGCAGCTCTGGGTTCAACCCCCAGTGCTGCCAATTAATCAATCAATCAATAACTAGGGATAAGTCTCAGTGTGAAGGTCCTGGCTTTAATCCCTAGCACCCCCACCACACGTATATGCACACAAAAATGATAGCTATTTGGATCCCTGCAAGTCTGACTTATAGCAGGATGGTTACCTTTTTATTATAGATAAGGGATTGGTTTTCTGGAAAGATTGTTAGAGGTTGTGGGCCAAAATTCTATTTTTATATGTTGTCCATTTGTATCTTGAGTCTCTCCATGTCTTGTTTTGTTTTTACTTCTGAAATAGGTCATACATTTCTATATGTTTCTTTCTCCAAATTCTTACAAAACCATTTCTTTTCACCTCTTCATTATTCCCTGTCCTTGTCTCTGCTCGAGCCTCAGTTTTCCATTATGACATTTTCCTTCAAGGGGTCATAAAGTCCTTGCCTCTCCTAGATGACTATTTTATAGCAAAGCAAGTATTAACTGAGCTTCCAATCCTAGGACCTAAGGCTTTTCTAATGACGTATCGTGTCCACCTAACCCAGTTGCCAACAGAACATTTCAGGGTTCAAACTGCAGTTTACCAAATGGTGCCAATAAGAAAACTTTGCTACTGGCCAGAGATGAGATAAATACAAAAACGAAATTAAGCATTCAGAACATTTGTAGCCCTTTGACAAAATAATTTCATATCTGTTGAACTTAAAGTTTTAGATTTATATGCTCCTGCCTTCCTCCCTATTTTATCATTCCTGTATGTAGACTGGATTAAAATAATACTTCAACTTTCATAGCATATAGTTTAAGAAGTACTGTGCTAGTTTCCTTACAGTAGCCAACTCTAGAACAACTGGAATGAGAAGAAGCAGAGAAGAATTAATGCTTACACTTGGGTCAGACCTTTGCTGACCTGACTGAAGAAGGCTACTTTTCCAGCATGGGAGACTCCTCCTCACCTCCCAGAGAGGTCCCGGAGCCAAATGGGGCTTCTGTTTCACCAGAGCTGATGCGTATCTCTCTTGCATATGAGGGTCTCTTTTGATTAGAAGGTGGAGGATGGAAGGGACAAAGAGAAGTACACCCAAAAAGAGCTTTTCTACAGATATTCTCATGTCCCTTCCTGGTTTACGTGCACCTAGTAATGGGAACTGAATTCCTTCATACACTAAAGTCCAGAAGAGGAAATCTTAAAAAAAAGTATCTTAAATTTTGTCTATTGATTTCCTTGAGTATAGATTATCAGATTGTTCCATCTCGTTTCCCTTTGGGGTTGCTGTAGGTGATCTGGAAGTCTGTTTTTGAGGCTTATTTATGTGTCTTCTCATTTCCATGGGGGGGGCGGGGTTAATGCTGGCACCCACGTGGCTCACCTCCTCTGCCCTGGGAGTGGCGGAATGGCAGCCCGGGAGCCTCCTCCTGGGTGCTGGCCCTTGAGTATAGATTAATGCACATGTATAGTTTGAAAATATATAATATATGAAATATAATTTCTGTTAGCATTATTATGGAGTTCACTGTGTAGATATAACAAATTTTCTTGTTTCCTTGTTCCTTTGTCACTATACAGTATATTCAGGAATCTTCTGGTCAGATCTAGTTTAAAATATTCCATCCTATAAATAAATTCACATTTTTATTCAATTGTGCACTCTTATTTTTTATGCATAAAATATGGCCAAAGTGTCAACCAACTTCTGCTCACCTCAGGAACTGAGATAGCATGCCAGGACAGTAGCTGAAAAGACACAGCAAATGCATTTTTTGTGTACCTCTAGGCCACTGTTTCTTTCTTCTATTTCCATCCAACTGGTCATTTTCCTGTTTACTTGAATTTCAGAGGACATACCCTAGCAAGACTTTCTGAATCCCAAACCTATTATACTCTCTGTCCCTGGCATCTCTAAGGATATGTTGGGAACACCAGCCTTTCTCACAAAACCATGCTACATTCTCTCACACCTTCATAAGATTTCCATGTGATGAACGTGGACTTCCTACCTGCCCTTCTTTCTTACTTTGAAGGCCAGTATGCTCTCTTGTCTTACAACTGTCGCTTCCTACCATTGCTTTCTGCCACAGGAAAGACTGATGTTTTCTTGGAGCACATTGCAAAGATTTTTTTCCTTTTGAAATCACTTAAATAAAACAAAGTCTCTTTTCACGTTCAAGTCATTCATCACTAACATTCAGAGCAAATTCTGCTTCTCCTAGTCATTGACAGTGAAGGAGGAACAACTTTCTCAACACCTAGAGGAAGCTTGTCTACTCTCAATTCTTAAGAAATTCCCCCAGGCAGGTATCTCCAATCAGCTCTAATCTACTCATCAGTGATTTTCTTTGAAAAGGAACCACTTGAGGCTGAGCTAGCGGCTTGTCAAGTGCTTTCGGCCTTGTGGGGAACAGGGAGGAATAGAATAAAGGTGGGTGAGCAAGGGGGGCTGTGGGGGAGTTTATAAGTCTGCTACTAAATACCAGTGAAACCCTTTGTGGAGATAAAGTACCTGAATTGCAAGAGGGAGAATGTTATTTCCTGTAAGTTGTTTTTGTTTTATTTTTATCTCATTTGCAGTAAGTGGAAAATGTATTAAAAACTTTCATAAAATGAACACTCGGGGAGTTTATCCCTGGCCTAATTAAGGGATGCCAAACTGACACTGATCCACCACCATGACCAAGGATGCTGACACACCCCAGTAAAAGTGTGAATGTCAAAACAGGAAAATGTTAAACATCTGCAATCACATAGTCAATGAAATGTATACAACTTTGAAAATATTTCAAATTATTCACATCTTAGCAAAGGAACTAAATTCCATAGCAGTCTTTACTACTTAGTAGTAACAGAGACCAGCAAATAGAGACCATAAGACATAAATTGACATTTTAAAAGTATTGGTATTGTGGTTGAAAGTCTAGATAGTTTTCAGAGTTGAAGTTAACTAAAAAATAAGGAGGTCTAGCTAGTATATTGCAATGTCGGATAGTGTAATTAGGATTCAAGAGGGTTAAATGGAAAGCATTTATATTTATAACACTATAAGAGAGTTTAAAATTATAAATTATTTTATTGGCATATTAAAGATCAATTTACATATGTACAAGCTGAGGCGATTTGGCTGGGTGATACTTATGGGACTAAGACTTTGGAGAGAATGATTGGATCAGAAGCTTGAAGATTTAGCAGTCTGATTAAAATAAAGGAAACATCCACAGAACTTCAAAGCAGTGCAACTTTTGGTTATATAAATAAAAGCATATGAAACCAGATAGAAATATTTGCTTAGTACTCTAGATTGTTCTGGTAACCTTTGTAATGGTGCATGGTAGGAGCACATTTTGAGAAGGAGGGCTACATAGGTGGAGGGACTGGTGTCCATACATAGGACCAGTGCAGTGACTATCGTGACTATCATGCTAACTATGCCCTATGATCATCCCTAGAGATTTTTAAAAATCTGCACAAACAATAAGCTGTACATATTTAAAGTATGTAATTAGATTGTTTTGATGTAAATTGACAGACTTGAAAACTTCACTACAATCAATACAGTGAACATATTCATCATCTCCTATTATGGGTTAGATCAATGACGTCAAACTTTTCAGAGATGAGTGCCCAAGCTGCAGTCTAAAACCCACTTATTTATTGCCAGGTGCCAACACTGCAATTAAATCTGAATACTGTGGTTTTAGTGTAGAAAAAACAACTCATACATTAACATCTTTTGTCTTAAAAGAAAAATAAACACACATGAACCATAGGTTCTCCACCACTGGTTTAGATCTGAGACATTCCCCCCAAAGTCTTATGTGTGTGGAAGGTGATTAGGATCACGGGGTGCTATACTCACCAGTGGACTTATCCATCCATGAATTCATTAGCTAATTGTGCTTTTGGGAGGTGGGGCCTGGTTGGATGTGGGGTGTCACTGGGGTTTCCTCCTCCTTTCTCTCTCTACCTCCTGGCTGCCCCACCCTTTTGCCATTTCATGTCTGCCTTGGAGCCAAACTTTGGACTAAACTGACTGGAAACTGTGAGCCAAATAAACCTCTGCTTTAACTCATATGTGTTGAGCATTTTGTCCCAGCTATGGGGAAGTGACTGAGACATTGCCCAGAGTTTCCTTGTACCCATTGGTAATCCCTTCTCATTACTCCTTTTATATCTCCTTCCCATCTCTAGGTAACCACTTACCTGCTTTCTGTTGCTCTAAATTAGTTTGTACTGTTAAGCATTTAATTTAATATAATTATATATTCTTTTTTTGGCTTTCACTCAGTCTAGTTATTTTATATTCATTCATGTTGTTTGTATGTATCAATTCTTTTAAATTGCTAAGTAATAGCTCATTATTTATCCATTTCTAGTTTTGCTTATTACAAATAAAGCAGGTATGAACATATATACACAAGTTAACATGCTTTCATTCTTTATGGCTGAATAATACTACTTTGTATACATAAATCATATTTTATTTATCCATTCATCTGTTGACAGGCAACAAGGCTGATTCCATGTTTGGGCTATTGTGAATAGTGTGGCAATAAACATGGGTATGCAGGTATCATTTCTGTAGGCTGACTTCCTTTCCTTTGGGTAAACACCCAGGAGAGGTACAGCTGCTTCATATAATAGTTCTTAATAGTGTCTTTTAAAGAGCAAAAGTTTTTTAAATCAGTGTAAGAAGCATGTTATTTTTTGTTTTTATTTTTATTAGTAATGCATAATATAGTACATAATATTACATTCCTTGTGTGGTGTTGTTACATGTATGTAACACATCTTAATTCTTTTTTCATTCCCTTTACCTTCCCTCCCTTGGTCCTTCCCATTTGAAAAAGATGATTTCCTTCCCATTTGAGAAAGATCTCCCTACTTTTTATTTTGTATCAATACTTCATTTTTAATGGATTGTTTTAATGGTGTCTTATATTAGAAACCTGTGTCTAACCCACAGTCACAGATTTTCTTTTATGTTTATTTCTATAAGTTTCATATTGCTAGATTCTGTACTCATGTCTATGGCTCATTTTGAGTTAATTTTTGTTTACGGCACAAGATATGAATTTGAAGTTCATATTTTTGCCCAAGGATATCCACACTTCCTGTCAACCTTCATCTAAAAAGCTATCTTTCACCGTTGAACTGGCTTTACAACTTTGTCAAAATGTGTGTGTGTGTGTGTGTGTGTGTGTGTGTATTTCTTTATTTGTCTAACTTGGTCCCAGTAGAAAACAGTCTTGATTACTGTGCTATATAAGTCTTGAAATCGGATAGTGTCAGATTCTTTAACTTTGCTCTTCCTTTTCAAACTTGAATGGGTATTACAGATCCTTTGTTTTTCCATATGAACTTTAAGATCAGCTCCAAAATTCCACAGAAATTTTGATTTGGATTGCACTTATTCTACAGAGAGACTCAGTTTTTTATGGTCTGTCTTGTAAGTCAATATTGAAGCTTTCAACACCTGAACAAAGGTATTGCTATTTATATATTTAGGTCTTTCTTAGTTTTTCTTAGCATGTTTTAGTGTAAAGGTGTTATGGCTTGTATCTAAGTGTCTCCCTAAAGCCACATGTGATCATAAGTGGGGCTTTACAGAGGTGGCTGGATCTAGGGTGTGTGGTGCTGGGATTAAGGGTATGTGATTACTAAATTAATCCACTGATTGGTTTAGCATAGTTCTGGGTGTGGATAATAGAAAGACCCAACCTGGCTGTGGGTGGCACCACCCAAAAGGCAGGTAGCCTGGAAGGGATAAAAGGGAGAGGCAGGCTACTTCTGCTGCAGCTTGCTGCTCACTGTTCACTGCTCACTGTCTTCTGGTGCCCTGCTATGCCATAAGCTTTTTCTCCTCTGTGATGTCCCACTGCCATGCTGTCCTGTCTTGGAGCCAGCTGACGATGGACCAAAACTGCTACAAACTGTGAGCTAAATAAACCTTTCCTCCTTTAACTTGTAGGTGTTGGGTATGTTGTCCCAGCAATGAGGAAAGTAACTAAAACAACAGGTATTTCACTACTTTTGTCAGATATATCTCTAAGTATTCATATTCTTAATGCTGTTACTAATGTTACTGGTTTATAATTTCAATTTCCAATTGTTTGATGCTAGTATATAGAAATACAATTGCTTCTGATCTTGTATCCTGGTTTCTTCCTCAATTCACTTATTAGTTCTATGTTTTTCGTAATTGTTTCAATATACAGATGATCATATCACCTGAAAATGACAGGTTTTTTTTTTTTGTACCGGGGATCGAACTCAGGTCCTTGCACTTGCGTAGCAGATGGCGAAACCACTGAGCTAAATCTCCAGCCAATGACAGTTTTATTTTCTTCCGATCTAGCTGACATTTTTTCTCTTAAGAGATAAATATACTTATTTATTTGTAATATTATATACAATAGGTTGTAGTATTATAAACAATAAATACTATAATATTATATACAATAAAGATAGAATCTAATTTTAAAAGCTTTTATTGTTTCATTTTTGATACACTATGCTTTTATTTTTATGTCAAGCTCATTAATCTGTTTTCCTGTGATGTCTAATGTGTTGTTAATTCCATCTAACAAATTTTCATCTTTCACATCATGGTTTTCATGTCTCAAAATTCCATTTTTTCTTTTGCATGATTCTACTTAGCTTTTTTAATGTAAAGAATATAGTTGTAATAATGATCTCAGTGTCTTTGTCAATTTTAATAACTGTGTCAGTCCTAGGTCAGTTTTGATTGATTTTTCCCTTCTTTATGGGAAGTTAATTAAAAAACCCAAAATGAGATAAAAAGAAATCCTAGCCAGGTATGGTGGCACATGCCCAAATTCCCAGCACTGAGGAAGGCTGAGGCAAGAGGATTGCAATTTGTCCTACTGGGGCAATTTAGTGAAACTCTGTTTCAACTAGATTTTTCTAATGGGAGGAAAATCAAGAGATAGAGGAAAGGGGGAGGAAGGAGAGGAGAAGGGGATGAAAAAAAGAATTAGGAGGTGTTATGTACATGTATCAACGCCCCACAAGGAATGTAAATATATGTACTACAAACACGTGCTAATAAAAATAAATAAATAAAACAAATTTTAGAGAAGGACTGAAAATGTAGTTCAGTGGTAGAGCATCCCTGGGTTTGATATCCAGTATAAGAAGAGGAAAAGAAAGAGCAATTGATTTGAGCAATTGATGGAAATAAACAAGCAGTTCTTTCTGAAATAATGAAGCAAATTTTTTTTGATACCTCAGCAAGATAAACAGCACCAAGTAATGTTTTCCATTCATGCATACTTTCTGTAGGTCTGTTGTAATTACTAGATTTAATCATATTCCTCTAATGTATTTAGCTTCATTTTCTCCCTTGTATTTTTAATAGATTATTTTCCTTTTATACCTATCTGAAATTTCAAACTTTGTACTTAAACATTTTTTGTTGTTGTAGTTTTATCACTATAGTGGTATACTCAGATGGTTGAAGACAGTTGATGAGGTATTACTTCATGGAAACTTAAGCTCATTAAGAAGCACATATAATCACTTAAACCTCTTAATGTTTTTTAAAAATATTTTTTAGATCTTCAAAGAAAAATTGAGAGTTGGAGTAGTTCTTGTTTTAAAGAAATAATCTCCTGACGCTCAGTGATGCCTATAAGTTCCTTTTAGTTTGTTTCCTGTCAGATGAAATTAAAATTATATCTTACAGCTTCCCTTAAAAAGAAAAAAGAAAGATATATTGATGGTCTCTGTATTGGGTGAGAAATGTATCATTCATTTACTTCCTATATCCTCTCCCAGGACTCAGATTTCATTAATTTAAAAAAACCTGAGATTTATATACATATTATTTTTTGTTATTACCTTTTATATTATTTATCATTTTTCTGGCTAAAGAATGACATTTGGTATTACTACTACCTTTAAAAACAATGAATGCAAATATTTTTATTATATAGTACTGCAAGTAGTTTTTCCTGTGAATCCGACAATGAGATGCATTTCAGTGCAGCTGTTCCTCTCCCCAATTCTGCTTTGGGGGAACCTTAGTCTCAGATAAGATTTCCGAGGTCTGCCCACTTATACTGCTCCTAAGAAAATTTGCCCCCACCGAATGTCACTGCTCTGTTTCCTCTAATTACAGTGTTTTCAATTTTATCCTTTCATTTTCTATAACAGTCAATCTGTTATTCATTTACTAATGGCTGTTTTTAATTTTCACAATAATGATTTGCTTATTGTAATTCTCTATGAAAGTTTTCCTTCTTTTTATTGTTTTTTCTTTATTATTATTGGTTTTAATTTCATAAAGGCAATATTCTTTATTGAGAATAACAAAAGAAATAAGAACATTTTGGGGAGAATTTCTCCAAAAAAGAATGTTTTTTTGTATTAAATTGATACCAAGATTTGAGATTATTTCCATTTTTAAAAATCCATTTTAACTCATTAACTGGTTTTTGAGCAATCTCTTTGATTTGAATTTTAGTGATTACTATAAGGTTTATGATATATACATCTATAACTTTTTATTTTGTACTTAATCTTGTCTGGTTTCACATGAAATGCATACTAACTATATAAGTGCATTTATTCCCAGCCCTTTTCTTTATGTTATAGTTGCTATATTTATTACCTTTGTGTACGTTATGAAACCTAACAAAGTAGTGGAATTGTTTTTGCTTTAAGCAATTTTATGTATTCTAAATAAATTAAGAGGAATGAATAATAATATATATTTACCATTTCTGATGCTCTTAGTTTTTTCATGAAGACTTGGTTGTTAATTGGTTTAATTTTCCTCTTGCTATAAGAACTTCCTTTTAATTTCTTACACTGCATATCTGTGGACAATAAATTCATTTAATTAAAAATTTTCCTCTTTCTTAGAGGATGTCTTCTGGATATGGAATTCTGGGTTAATTTTTTCTTTTAAGACTTTAAAGTAATTCTCTCCTCATCTTTGGTGTATAATGGTTGGACTATGATACTGCTAGGCATAGCTTTGTCTTTATTCTGCCTATGGTTAAATAGCCTAAGGTTGAATCAATAAATGTGTATTTTTAATCAAAACTGGGAAAGTTTTGGTCATTATTTTAAAATATTTATGTCTTGATTTTTGTACTTCTTTAAAAACTCCAATTATATGTATGTTAAATAGTTGATATTGTCCCATGGATCTCTAAAGCTCTGTTTATTTTTCCAGTTCTTTTAGTCTTATTTCTTCATATTGGATAATTTTTATTAGCCTGTCTTCAAGGTAATGAATGCATTCTTTAATTTGTCACCTTAATTCTGTTAATTTCATGTACTAAATTTTTTAGATGTTTAATTTTCAGTTATTGAATTTATACTTGGTCTTAAAAATATTGTTTCTACTTTGATAAAATTTCTTATTGTTTCAATTGTTGCAAACATATTTATTTGTCTTCATTCATTAAACAGTTATAACATTGGTTAATACAACATTTGGGTCATCTTGCAGTTGGTCTCCATTAACTTTTTTCACTCTTGAGAATAAGCCACATTTCCCTTTGTTCTTTGTATGTTGAGTAATTTTGCATTTTATTCTGGACATTGTGAATGGTAGGTGTGGATTTTATCAAATTTTCCCCAAGGATTTATTTTGTTGATGTCTTATTAGGCAATTGACTTGACTGCACTCAAAATGCAACTTTTTCTTTTAGGAGGCAATTTAAATCTTAATTCATTTTGTCTTTAGTTGGAATTGACCCCATAGTTGTATGGTTTTGGATCAACCAGAAATTTAAGCAGGATTTACGCACAGAATTTGGGACTCCCTATGTCCAATACTTTTTTGAGATCCTCCTCTCCATTTATGATGGCTGTGGTTTACCCAAAGTTGTCCTCTGGTTCTTCAGAACAGATGGATTATGATTTTGTATTGCAGGTGTTGCTGCTTTGAGAAGCTGCTAACTGCAGGTTGTTTTCTGGCGAAATGACATAAAAATAGGGAAACTCCCCATGTGCTCATTCCCTTTTACAAGGTTTAACACTCCTCAAGAATCCACCTGCTTTGTTTATTCTCCAGTACTTTCAGATGGTTTATTTTTCATATCTTTGCAAAACTTATAACTGCTATCTGAAGGAGATTTAGTCTGGTTAGACCTCACTTCACCATTGAATTTTGAACTGTAGAAACTTTATAAAATTCTAGTAATTTTCTTCTGCTTACTCATCCTTAGGATGTCAATTTATGCTGGAAAGTTATTAGTTATGATAAAATAAGAGGTGAGATGGGCTCTTTAAGAGACTGAGATTGTCCATTTCTTAGTCCTTCAGTACAAAATGAAGAGAAAAATGTAAATTGAAAAATTTTCGTATGCTGTAAATATGAGTTCTTAAGGGAGTCGAAAGGCAGCTGAAGCCAGGAGCAAAGTCTGTAGGGAATTTTTGTCTCTGTGCCAAAGAATTTCTCTTCTGTATTTGAAATGGGATAACCATGGTGGTGTCCCTAATTTTTGCCTGGCAGGGCAACTTATGCCAAGTGTTATGTTAGAACTAAACCTCACCTATACTCAGCTCAGTACAGTACATGAAATAACTTTCTAATGATTAAAGCTTACTAATATTGAGATCAATCTTTCATAAATAGTGAGTTGCTTTATCACTGGAATCATGTAAGTGGAAGCCTGATGATCACTCATACTTTATTAGCACTACCCCTCCTCTTACAAATTCTGAGGGGTAGTAGGAAAATACACTAGTGTTTTCTTCCTGGTGTGTAATAGGTACTCTGTAACTATAGGTTGTACAAGCAAATAATTATTGAATTCATTGCATAAGTTAATTAAAAGAGAGTTTTCTGTGGAATATAAGAGTGCATTTTGCATTCTGAAGGGAATGAATTAAAGAGGTGTTCCATCACCTTCTTGTATAGCTACCAATAGTCATAATTGACACTACAAACCTGAGTGTTATTTCTTACCAGCGAGGGTTAGAGAAGTCTTGGTCTTCATAATTAGTCATACACAAGAAGTAATATGCTCTCCTAAAAGATGTTGACATTGTCATCTTGACTTTTCAAAACCATTTGTAATATAAGGTGAACTGGACACTAGAGGCTACCTGGGAGACTTTAACTGCTTTTGGAATATCACCTAGTTCTCATAATGATTCCAGTCATGTCTATGATCCAATTCACACCTCCCTACCCTGCCCTCACTTTATCAGTCAAATGAAGCAACGGTTCATAATAGTATAATAAATGGCATTCAATTAGTGAATGTCCATTAAATATTTGAATGGAGAAAAGAATGTTTTATTTTATTCATCAGATACCTGGAAACTAAAGTTAAATATTTTTCCCTCATATAAAGTTCCACAGACACACGTTTATAAGATTTGGTTAAAAAGTGAGAGTGCTTTAGAATAATATTTTCCAGGTTGCTGCTTCTTAAACATTTTATATGCATTATTTCATTTATACCTTACAATATCCTATAGGCTAAGCATTGTTATCCTCATTTTACACAGAAGAAACTGAAGCATGGAGAGGTTGTATATTCAGCTCATGATCTCTCAAGAGTTGCAAAGCTTAGATTCAAATCCTGGGTGTTCAGCTTCAAGCTCTGAGCCTTGAGAAAGCAGCTATTATAGATGGACAGGTATACAATTTTGGAGTATTTTTGGAGATAGCTTCAAATCTTGATGGGAACTGAGATATAAAGAAGATGATCTAATAAAGGCGAATTTTCCACAAACATGTTTCCCAAACTATTTCAAGGGACCTAGGAATCTCTGATTTAGTTCTTTCTCAGATTATTAGCACTAAAAATTTGTGGGAAATGTGGAACTCTAAAAATGCAACCAAAAAAGGAGGTATTGGTGGAAGCAAATTTGATCTCCCTCATTCTTTTACAATTTCTTTAACATCTTAGATCTGTCAGAACCACACCTCAAAGAGTACAAATCATTGACTGCATGTATCTCTGCTGATGATTATATATTTAATTCTATTATTTGGTGAGCCTGTAATATGTGCATTATCTTTTAGAAAACTGTAGTGAAATATATATAACATAAAATCTGTCATTTTAATCATACAATTAAATGGTATTAATTATATTCACCATGTTGCACAATTATCACTATTTCCAGAATTCTGTTATTATCCCAAATATAAACTCCATAACTATTGAGAAATAATTCCTCATTCCTCCTTTTTCTTAGTCCATGAAGACGACTAATATACCATGTCTGTGAATGTCTATTCTAGATATTTCATATAGGTGGAATTATATAATATTTGCTCTTTTTGTGTCTACATTATTTTGCGTAGCACAATATTTCAAGGTTCATCCATATTGTAGCATGTATCATATTTTCATTCTTTTTTGCTGCTGTATAATACTCCATCAATATACACCTTTGTTTATCCATTCCACTCATTTGTTGATAGAACTTGGGGGATGTCTACCTTTGGCTATTCGGGTTAATGTAGTTATGAACATTGGCATACAAGTATCCATTTGAGTCTTTTTTGGGTGTATACTTAGCAGTAGAATTGGTGGGTTATAAGGGAATTCTACTTTTAACTTTTTGAGGAATAATTAAGCTGTTTTCCACAGTGTTATACATGTCATATTCTCTCCAGCAATGGACACAATTTCTGTTTTTTTCCTATCATCACTAATACTTATTTATTTTCTTTCAAATAACCATTTTAGTTGATTTGCAGTGGTGTTTCATTGTGTCTATAATTTGCATTTTCTTAATGGCTGAAGATGAACATTTTTAATATATTAGCCATTTGTATTATCTTTGGAGATAAGCCTATTCAAAGCCCCCCCCCCCCCACCGTTTTCATGTTAAATTACCATTCTGTTTTTGAGTTATAGGAGTTATAGTCATTATCTTTAATCTTCAACCTTGAAGATTGGACATTATTATTCTTTTTTTATGGAGAATACCACAGCTGAGAGAGGTTGAGGTACTTGTTGAGGTTCTACAATAAGTGGCAGTGTCAAAATTTGAATCCACGTGTGGTAGGCAGTGTCTAAGATGGAGTGACTATTAATATGATAATGTTAACTTTACTGAATTAAGAAGCTCCCAGGGGATAAATAAAGGGCACTTTTGGGTGTGTCTGGGTAAATCCTGGAGGTGTGACCTTGGTTACTATATATGGTCCTTGGCCCCTTCTTCTTTGTCACTGTTCTCCTGCTATACTTCCTGGCTACAATAAGCTAAGCAGCTTTGTTCTACCATACCCTTTCACCATGATGTTTCTGCTTTTAGCCAGCCAAATGTGGAGTAAATCTCCTGAAACTGTGACTCAAATTAAACCTCTCTTCTTTTATGTTGTGGTTATTTTGTCCCAGCAATTGGAAACCTGATACAAAAATTGGTACTTGAAGTGTGGTCATTGATATGACTATACCAGACCATGTGGTTCAAAAGCCTGTGATTTGTGAGAGGAGTTTGGAAAAGTTTGGAGATGCCAGTGAGTGAAGTCCTACAATGTTGTAAGCAGAGTCTGACAGGTAATTCTGATCAGATAAGAATGATGTTGATAAGAATGTGGATAGTAAAGGCCAGGCTCAACAGTTTTCAATTGGGAACAAGGACTGCATTGGCAATTGAATTAGAAGCTGTTACATTTTGGCAAAAAATTTGTTTACATTTTACCCATGTCCTGAGACCTTGAGGGAAATTGACACCAAGGGCAGTAGATTAACTAATCTGATTGAGGAAATTTCAAGGCAACCCAGCATTTAGGCTATGGCATGGGTACTGTTGGCTGTGTCTATCCAGATTTATAGTGAGATCAGAGGTAAAAAGCAGAGCAGAAAAATTTGAATATCTAATTTTGGTTCAAAAGGAACCATGTGTAAAGTTGGACTAAAGGAGGTGTGGCTGCTGAAAAGATTAGCACCATTAAAAAGAAAACAAGTACTTGGTACAGGGACGTGAAGAAATGTGCCTTCAAGGCATCTCAGAAATCTTCAAGTCTCCACCCATTGTAGGATCAAGGGTACAAAATTATCAGCCTTTCATTTGATAAGGTAGTTTTAGACCCCCCTGCTTAAGAAAGTTCTCCTAGGGAATTGTATGCCAGACTTTCATTTCACTGTGCTCATCCTTCTAGGCACTCCTAGGCTACTGCATCCATGGCAAAGGAGGTTTAGGTACTTTTTTATCTGATGGCATATTTTGGAGTTGTCCACATGATGCTAGTTTTACCAGCATGCAGAATACAAGAGTTGTGGGGTCAGGGAGGCTTCCATTCAGGTTTCAAAAGAAGGCCTGGGAGATTATGCAAAGAGCCCCTGGAAGTCCGAGATGCCAGAAACATGAAGCATCTGCTGAGGAAAGCTGGTGGCCATGAATGGAGCCAGCTCAAGAGAGAGGCCATGTAGGCTATCAGGGGACGGCAACACTGAGCTAAATCCCCAGCCCCTGGAACTCACATTTTATCACTGTGTACCTAGGATATTGGATATGGAGCTATAGGACTTAATGATTACCTTGGCTGGGTTTCAGTCTTGCTTTGGTCCAATTCTTTTGTATCCTTTTTTACCCTCCATTTTGAAATGAGAATGTTTACCCTGTGCCATGATACCTTCGGATTATATAACTTGTTTTTGATTTTTGCAGCTATGAGTTTATTTTGAGTCTCAGAGGAGATTTAGACTTAAACTTTTGAAAAATGTTGGAAATGTTGAGACTTAGGGAGGAATTAGTGTGTTTCTGGTTTGCCTATTATAGTTGTATCATGTTAGGTGGAATTACAAATTTGATTATTTTTACTTGGAGATGTATGGTTTAAAGGGATGCATTTTGTTGGAAAGTTGACAAGGGATTGATTGTAACCATTAATTGTTATATCAATTTGGCTGGATTAAGAAACGCTCAGGGGATCAGTAAAGCACACTTCTGGGTGTTTTTGGGTGGTTAGGGGAGGTATGGCCTTGGGTGTTATATGTAGTCACTCACATGTTCTTCTCTGTCACTGTTCCCCTGCTCTGCTTCCTTGCCACCATCAGCTAGCACCTCTACTCTACCACATCATCCTGCTATACTTCTGCCTTGGAACCATCCAACTGTGGACTGAGCCCCTGAAACTGTGAGCCAAATTGAACCTTTCTTCCTTTAATTTGTGGGTATGAAGTATTGTGATATAGTGCCACACTTCTGGTATGTATGCCCTTGTGTCATTTTTCCCTGTTAGTGAGAGGTGAATGTTCATTGACTCATTTCTAGTAAACACAATGCAACAAAGAAGTTGAAATACCACTTCTGAATTTAAGGTATTCCACCTTATTTGCTCCCTTTCATTCTCTTGCTTCTTAACTCTGGGAAGCTAATTTCCTTGTTGTGAGCTATGTGAGAAAAATCCATGGGACAAATAAGTGAAAGAGGCCTCTGACTACACAGTGAAGAGGTGAGGCCTTCAGTCCAGAAGACTGTAAAGAGCAGAATTTTGCCAACAACTATGTGAGGAGCTCAGAAGTGGACCCTCTTTCAGTTGAGCCTTCAAATGAGTCCTTTGCCCTTGACAATAGCTCTGTGAGAGATCTCAAGGTCAAGACATTTGACTAAATTGTGCCAGGATTCTTGACAGAGAAAAAACTGAAATAACATGTATTTGTGTTTTAAGCTGGTAAGTCTGAGGAATTTGATATTCATCAAGATAAAACTAACACTTTATGTTTACTGCTCTTTTGATAAGAATATTAAATTAGGCTGGATGCCAGACAAAGACATTTTTAAAGAGATAATGGACCAAAGACTTTCTTTGAATCTATTCTAGAACAGCAGTCAGGGCCAGCCTGAAGAAGAGCTAAATTGAGGAGTGGGAATATTCAACCTCTCCATGATTATAAATTGTTTCCTAAAAGTATCTTTGTGTATTGACATTTTGGATGGTTCTTGGGTTCAGCATTCATTCTAGTCTCCTTTGGAAGAAGTACAGAAGAGCTGTCTAAGGATCTTTAACTCTCCCTGGCCCCTCTTTATTTTTCTATTAGGTAGAAAGTTCCCAGTAAATAGGTTATGCTTTCTTCCTACCTTTAATAAAATTTTCTGGATTAAAACCAACATGTTTATTAGAGTTGGTCAAGCTTTGGGAAGATAGATTTGTACAGGAAATCTCAAATATCAGCAGCAATGGCAGCAGCAGTATCAGTAACAACTATTGATAGTGCCTGTTGCTCTGAACCTGTAGTTTTAAAGTGGACTCTAGGAATTCAAAGGAACTCTTAAAGTTATAAGCATAATAGTATATATTTCTACAAATGTACATCATTCTTCATAAAGGCTTATAACTTAAAAGACTCTCAAAGGTACATGAGACCTAAAACAGTTAAGGACTACTAGTAGCTTGGGTTTTTCATTTAATATACCTACTATTGGTTGTAACTGTACCTTTATCTTGAGTCTCTCAGGACTAAGACATTTTTACTGTCCAGATCACTGAGTGGGCCCTTTGGATACTGACAGCAGCTAACTCTGGGCCTAAAGTATCACCAGCCTCACCCGGTTACTATGCTTAGGATGGCCAGACACGCTCTTAATGGGACTGCTGGTCCATTCAGTAGGGTTTAACTCCTCTCTCTGCTGGCCCAGTGTGAGGCTCCTCTGTGCTGTTGCTTCTCTCTCTCAGAACAATTTACTCTTATATGTACCTAGCAAGAAGAGAATTTTTGGGAAACTAACCTCTACTTTAGTGTCAGAATGACAAACAACTATCATTGAATATAGAAGACCTTTAATCTAACAAGTACATTATTTTATCACAGCCTCCTTGAATCTCTGTAGTACTGAAGATCTTCTATCATCCTTGGAAAGAGTCCATCCTATTGTTAGGCAATTTTTTTTGAAATATCTTCTTTACTTTTATCTTCTGTGTTTTCCGTGCCTCCTACCCAGTGATATTTGTTATTCCCTTAGAATGACCTTTAAGAGTTATTCATGTGGTGTTTTTGAGCCCCCCATCTCACTCAACCTGACAGCATTTGACTGTGTACAATTAAGAAGTTGTTGCATCCAGTGTGTGTGTGTGTGTGTGTGTGTGTGTGTGTGTTTCCAAGTGACCCTCTGCCCATCTTTGAGTCCTTGCTGTCACACCAGTGAAGAATAAAGAAGTGGGGCTCTTAGCAGAAACTGGAGTGAAGACTGGTAGAGTGCAAAGCAAAGATTGGTATAGTATGACAAATACAGAGAAAGCAGAAGAGAAACTAGCTTAGCAGCAGAGTGGTGCTACAAGACAGGGGGCATCCTGCTTGGGATGCCTGGTGAGCATGAAATGTGTCTATACTTATAGGGGTAAGCTGGTTTCTAAAAATAACTGTTTCACTGATTGGTGGTCTAGGCCAATTAGGGTCTTAACCTTTGTTTCTGAGAAGGGAACAAAGTAGGCAAAACTAAATGTAACACTTTCGTAAGGACACAGTAGAATACATTTTCTCAAGTACATGGTACACAGGTAAGCATGTTATGACCTTACAATTGTCAGCCACAGATAAACATGTGATGATTTTACCATGTTAGTCATCTGTATTTTGTCCTATGTTTTTCCCATGTCCTTCTGCCCCTACAAAGTATATTGTTCTCTTCATCTCACAAGGTTATTGAGATGAATTGTACCCATTAAGTCTAGATCTCCTACCTCCATTGGTTAAACTGTAATTTATAAGTGAGAGGCTGTAGATATTAGAGACATTAATGTTACATTTACATGTTAGGGGTGTGTGTGTGTGTGTGTGTGTGTGTGTGTGTGTATGGAAAGGAGAATAATTAATTTATATTTTCTAGTCCTGTGGATCATGATTAATCTAAAGATATCAGATAATGATGTCTATCTCTGAAGTTGATCAAGTTAAGCCCAAATTGAAAGTGAATTTGCTGCCTCTTAGGCCGGGAGAAGCTTACTTAGAATACATATATTTATTTAAATACATACATATATATGTAAATACATACATATATATTTAAAGAAATAAGGAGATATAACACTATTTCACACTTGCATGCTATGGAATAAAATTCATACCACTGCTTATGGTTATTTAATAATATCTTGTTTATGGAAGTTTTCACAGCAGATTTTCCAACTGGCGTTTTAACACTACACCAAGGAGCTTGTCCCTTTCAGGCATGTGTTTAAACAGTTGTGCTCTTTTTGAGATGGTGTACTTTGTATTCCTGCAGCTCTCTCTAGTTTATAAAAACTAGTTTGTTGCAGTGAACTTATAGGTTAGGCAGGGCTCATTGTCCTCCAGTTTTACAGATGAAGAAACAGTGTATTGAGAGATCAGGGAACTTTCTGAAAGGCATAGGTTTGGTGAATAGCTAGCTGGCAGGGCCTCATGAGCAGGCTTCTGGATTCCAAAAGAAATGGATGTACTCTCCCATTGCCCACAACGGACCTGCCCACGGAGTCAGGAATGGACCTTCTGGTACCAGAAGGATATGTTGAAAGTAAAGAATGTCAGAACTGCTCCTCTTGAGGCCTCCTTGTAAGAGAAATAGAACAGTTGTTTTTTTCTACAAAGAAAGCATAATTTACATATAGTGACATGCACAGACACTAAGTGTACAGTTTGTTTGGTTTTGACAATTGTAGAGACTCATATAACTCATATCTGATCAAGAACATTTCCATTACACCAGAAACATTTCCATTACACCAGAAACATTCCATTGCTTTATGTACCTTCTCAAGCAAGACTTCCCTTTTTTGTTCAGCCAAATAACCTGTGTTCTCATGTCTGCCCTACAGTTCTGGAGAACTAGTATCAGATGTTTCTGTTTGGGTCACCTGTGGTGACTAGTAGCAATGTCTGTATCATACCTTTTGGTTTCCATGGTTAACCTGGAAGCAGGCTACATGTAAACCCCTGGGATGGGTTTACCAGCTGATGACACTGAACAGAGACAGTGTCTCTGTGACAACCATTCCCTTCTGCATTCAGAAGCTAGCCAGTGACATTTAAGCAGCTTTCAGACCTTGCCTAAGGCTCTTGTTGACTTGCATATAACACACTGGAATCAAATTAATGTTGACACAAAATAAGATGCAGCCCCACCTGTTCTACCTCCAGGAAGAGTGTGTATGAACCTGAATACCCCTTCTGGGGTTCTCCCTCAGAGAACAGACTCTCCACTGGACACAAGCCTGAGAAGACTAAGTCATAACTTAAAGGTTGCTAGCCAACATCATCATCTTCTATAGCTACCACTGCTACTTCCACTTATTAGTCACTAATTTTATAGGAGTGACTTGGTCAAGATGGCCTGTATGTGGGGACTATCACCACCTTTTGGGGCAGGAACTGTTACCAGAAAGTGTCTAGGTAAGTGCCTAGACCCAGGAGGTGATTCTAAAGAGAGAGGCCTGGCTGTGTTCCATACCTGAGCCCTATTTCTAGTGAAGGAAATTCTTTCAGCAGATAGGGCCAGCTGAGATGGTTCATCCTTTTACCTCTTCCTCAAACTGACATTCTGGCCAGTGCATTAAAAGGATATTTCTTGTCAGTCTCATATACTCAGCACAGGGGAGTCTACTTTGTACCTGGAGCAAGAGCCAATCCATCCATTTTCCATTCTGGGCTGAGATCACCCTCTGTCCTGCTTAAGAAAAGCTGCTCAGAGAGACTTCAGTGTGTAGCACATAGCCCATCCTGAGTAGAGGAAGCAGCAGGAGAAAGCCATTTATCAGGACAATGTCCATCCGTTCTTCTTGGTCTTGCCAGTGGGGTTCAGGGATGGGGACTGGCTCACCCTCCCATCCCTAGTCATGAAAGGGAATAGACCCAGACTTGTTTTCATTTGTGATCCACTATCTTTGGTCTCCAACTGCCAAGCCAGAATGGAGTTGGCACTCCTGTGGCAATGGCAGGGAGCCATGGCCTTTTCATAAATGCCTGGAGAAATGAGGCATTGACAGGTCCAGGGAATGAAGGTTCAGGTGGGGCACAGGGAATGCATGATTTAAGAAAAAAAAGGTTCCAGATTCTTCTGTTCTCCTTGCCAATGCACAGTTTCCCCAGTTGCTTCTCTGTTGCCCTCCTCTTATTCAAAACTGAACAAATTCAAATAACCTCTCTTCATCTAGGCAAAAAAACGTAAAAAAGAAATGACAGTCAATCAAGATTTTGCTTGATTAACATCGTGGGAGAAACCTAATACGAGTCTTCAGGGATGGAAATAAATGGCTCTGAGGCTGTGCTATGGTCATAAACCTGACCTTGTCACTGCCAGAGAGAGGAAGACAATGGAGGACTTAGAGCTCTCCTAGCTGTGTCATTACAATTGTACCCTTAGCAGGACACAGTGACACTTTTTGGCATTCAATTACGTTTTGCTATGTGTGTGTGCACACACTCACACACTCACACAAGCAGAGCTGGAATTGAAATCCTCTCAAGTGAGAATTCTTGTGATGCATTTAAGGGGCCTGCATTTGACAGGTTGCTACCTAGTTATGGACTAAAATCTCACCAGGCACCCCATAGCTTATCGCCTGTCATTTCAAAACAAAGACATCCTGCTTCCCCTTTCTGTGTCACATCTCTTCAGCTCATTCTCAGCAGACTCTTACTTTCATTACAAGCTCAGTGCCACCTCCCTGACTTTCATCAGATGAGAACTTGAAAAAAAAAAAAAAAAAGAAAAAAGAAAAAAATCATTCCATGTTTTGACTTGGGCTCTAGGTGTTATTCTCTCAGTCCAGCTTGAAAGAGAAAAGCCCACCCCACGAGGAGACAGGCCTGCTTTTTTGTCTTCTGCCGCTACAGGGTCTCTGAAGTGTGTGAAGAAGAGAGGAAGAGACAATTAACACTCAGCTCCAATCTGCATTTCCTTTTTAGCTGCCATTTACACACTGCTCAGGTTTTGAAACCAGCATTTCATGCTATTCCCTAGAGAGCCAGCACTAGCTTCAGCAGGATCCATCTGCACAGCAGTCACATTGCTGAAATCTTCAGCCAACCCAGAATTCATTTATTTATTTTTTGAAAAAAAATGAAAAAGAGAGGAAGTGAGAGAGTGCAAGTGAGAGAGCAAGTAAGTTGGGTGAAAGAATAGATTAGAATCTGGTAATATTTAACACACACGCTTGACCAATCCCCTCACTGATCCAAGCAGGGGTGGGTGAGCGGAGTTTTTCTTTGATCATCTCCTACATTAATGTGAGCAGCAAGTGAATGAGCAAGAGCCTGGTGACAACAGGGGATGACAGGCTGTGAGGTTCGAGGCAGGAAGGACACACTCGATAAGTTTCGGTGCTGCTCATCAGCCTGTGTGTCAGCATGCTCTTGCTGATGGGGAACAGCAGGGAGAAAAGCCATACTGGGAAGTCACTGCTGGTGTGGGCAAGTAACAAGATGCTTCTGGAGAAGCCAAATGTGTACCATCAGCTCTTCAGGTCTGGCTAACTTGCTTTATTTCCCCAAGACCTCAAAGGCTGAGCACTGAGGCATAATAGCTTCGGTAACCTTTGTGATTTTATCATTATTATTTTTAAAACTGAATTTGCCACCACAGGAAGTCACTGAGTCAATGGTCACAGCTGGTTTTTAAAAAGGGGTTGAGTCATTTTGTGATTGGTAAAACAGAGACTCAGCCTGAGATGAGGGCAATCAAATTTCCTGCTTCAAGGCATGGGTTGATCACTACAGGGGTCAAGAAGAAGTGTTTTTCTCATGCAAGTGCTGGCATGATAGACTAAGTGAAGGCAGAGAGAAGAAAAGGTTACTTTGTTTTGTTTTTGTTTTTAAGAAAGAGCAAGGCTTACTTCAACAGATCAATAAGTGGTCTGATGCCATTCAGCTCTGCTCAGAGGGCAGGTGTGATGACAGTGGTGCTATGGACATGATTGCTAATAAAGCAGGACATGCAGCACTCTCTCCATGGGCAGGCATGGACTTGCCATGGGGCAGCTCTTGCTCAGGCAGGAGAAAGTACCTTATGGCAGGAGTAGAGGGCAGCGCACATGGCAGTTGGAATAGAACTTAGGCAGTGAAAGTAGCCCAGAATCACCCATAGGCACGGTTAACCATCAGGTTAAAAGAGCCTCTCTCAGAAATAGGAGTGTTTTGCAGCTTTCACAATAACACAGACATGTCATGTGGATTTCTTAGCCCAACAGAGAAGGGGTAAAAATAGAATAATAATAAACAAATTTTGTTTTCCTGGCTCTAGTTTTACTAGATGGTACCTCCAAATTCTCATCTCTGGGAGTCCTTGGTTATAAGGATGTACCTCACTACTATTCTGACCTAATGCCAGGGAGTCACACCACAAGGGTTCAGATCCCAAACTCAGCCGGGCATGGTGGTACACACCTATAATCCCAGCACCCAGGAGGCCAAGGTAGGAGGAGTGAGACTTCAAGCTGGCCTGGACTACATTGTAAGACTCTGTCTCAAAAAATTCCAAGCTTGTTCTTTATTCAAAATGCATTTAAAAGGAGCATCTACTAGCAACCAAACACTGTTCTAGATGCTGGGTCATTCAAGTACTCATAGACTGTATGGTCCACTGAAGGTTTGCACATATAAACAACTATGTAATATTCCAAATAGAGATAAATTCTAGAGGCAATAAAAGCCCATTTTTGATGTGTTCAAAAAAGACAGGAATACAAGAAGAATTAGAGTGAAAACCATTTTAAGAAGTTTGCTGTAAGGGGAAAAGAGTTGTTTGATTTAGATGTAGAATCCAAGGAGATTTTTGTAACTGTTGTTGCTTAGGGTTTGGGTTAGAGAAAAAGCACTATGTTTGTAGACTGATTCAGTAGAGAAGGCAAAGGGGATGGTGCTAAAGCAATGTCCTTGGGTCTGGGAAGGCTTCTAGTGTAAATGGAGGATTAGCTTCACAGAAGATGGATGCTTCACCCACAGCAACTGGAGCAGTGGTACAGTACACAGGTATAAGTATGCAAAGATGGGCAGATATGATGGCTGGATGAGAAATTCTTTTAATGATCACTCCAGTTTTCTCAGTGATGATGCTCAGGTACAGGCCTAGATAAGGGGAGCTCTGGCTTTAACTAGACTCAGAGCTAGCAGAGAATAATGAAGGATGGGGAAGTTGGAGCAGCTGAAGTTGTTTGGAGTGAGTAATGCACAGGGCCCTAAGGGAACTAAACTAGTCGAGGAGGAAAAAGGTGAAGAACATGATGGAGGACAGTGAAAAAGTGCCAGGAACAGTGATTGGCAGGTCTTGGTGTGGAGCAGAATTGCTGGTGTTGGGAGCTAGAGAAAGTGAGCTGGAAAGAGAGCAGGTGGGGATCTGGGCAGGAGATGGGGAAGCAGCATAGATGCAACTGTAGTTGATGGTGACTAAGCAGTGCATGAATTTGGCACGGGTAGCAGAGGAAGAATAGAAGCAAAATTACTGGGGGAGGGAAGCTGAAGTCACTAGGGCCAGCACTTTTGAAGGAGCATTTCCTTGCAGAAGCAAAACCTCTCCAGGGCTACCTTTCATGTGTTTTACACATGTGGTAACTGCCCCTGAGACACCAAAAATTATGGTAGAAGTAGCTATTGGTAATTAGTGCAGAAGAAGTCAGCAGATGACTACAGCAGGGAGCAGGGAAGGACAGTGACTTAGAAGTGACCAAGACAGTGGGAGGAAACCCAACTCTACCCCCAGTCAGGGGCTCCAGAGGAATAGAAGCAGAGACATTTGAACAGTGGCAGTTCCTCCATTTGTTAATTATGTGACTCCAGGAAAATTATTTAATCACCCTGGGCTTCATTTTCCCCAAATATAACATGGAGATAATGACTGTACCTCTCTGACAGAGTTGTTTTGAAGATTCAGTGAGATAATGTCTGAAAATGTGTGTATCACAGTACCTGGTCCAGAGTGAGTATACATACAAAATCAAAGCAGTTTTATCAGTGAGATCACCACTGATAGGTACCAGAGTCCCAGGCTTTTCGAAGGGACAAGTGAGCCCAGGCAGATGCTGAGAAGCGGTCCAAGGAGGATGAGGCACTGGGGTGAGCTACAATGCTGCTGATGTCACCATGAGAGGGGCGGATCAGAGGGGAGGGTGAGGAAACAGGCTCCGAGCCAAGACAGAACAATTAGCAATGCAGAAGGCTGAAAGGCTTGACAGAAGAAATGGAAGTAAAACATGTTTCTAATCAGAGACATGAGGAGGGTTTCCTGGAGTCTTTATTGGTAATTGATGTGGCTCTGACAATAATTAGACACAATTTCTGGGGACTTACAGGGTAGAGTCACCTAGTGGCATTATTTACCACAGAGAATAGTGTCTGGAGTGAAAATGGATGTTATTGTTTCCTGAGAACACATTAGAAGGTGACTTCATGGTGAATAGATTTTTCAAGATGTTTGACATTCACTGACTTTCTATCTAGCTCCTCTTAGCCGCAGAGGCCATTACCGTAATGACAATACCTGGATTTATCTCTTTAATGGCAGAAGATATGTAAGAGATAAATCCTCCCTCTGTGGGCCTCCAGCTTTGCTTGCTGCAGCCACCAGAGAAGTTCTGGGAGTGCAGCTTCAGCCTCACCCCTGTCCAAGACTCATCTACTGATGCCAAGGGCCTGAATTAGCATAAATGATGTTGCCTTTTCTGTAGTGAGATTTCTTTTACCTAATTTGGGATTAAATATGATAATATATATAAAATTCTTAGCACAGAGTTGGGCAGATAGCTAAACTCATAAATTATTATTATTGTGGTTCTTTAGGAGGGTCTTCTGAGCACCTTCTTTATTGGTACAGTCCAACCACAGGGGATAGGGTCAGGGTTGGGGAGAATCAACAGCATTTCTGGGCCATGGTGGTAGTGGAGTGTATTCTCCCAGGGAGGTCCCACATTTGGAGGTTTGTATTTTTCTTTGAGTTGGCTTGCCTTTGGCTGTAATTTTGGAGGCAAGAAGCCAAATGGCAGCTCACTTGTAAGAGTACCATATAGGGATTTGAAATCAAAGCTTTACAGATCAAACTGTATCCATTTGCTTCCCACCCCCTCTGCACTAGAAGCCAAGTAGGAATTGGACTGGGGCCTGGGCAGAGGCATGGCGCAAATTGTAACCTAGTCTCCAAGCTAAAGGTGCCAGAGGAGTCCTGACAGCGCACCCTGTGCTCCAGTGGAGTTCACCAAGATGGGAAACAATATCAAAGGCTTGCTGAACTCTCAGTAGTACAGATAGTGTGGAGAGAGTTACTCTGCCCTGGGTGGGACAGGGATTGCCCCAAGCAATAGAGGATACTATGTATAGCACAGTGGCTTCTGCCAACTGAATGTCAGTAGTCTCCTACCTCATCTTCATTCTAATTATCAGAAAGAACTCACAGATTTCAGAACTTCCCCAGTCTGAGGACCCCAGAATGAGTGACAGTGTGCCCTGAATGTCCTCAGTGCAAACAGACCACTATACAAATGGGGCTTCATACTATGTGGCCAGCCAGCCACCTTGCTTCACCTGGGTCACCTCCTCATTCCTGTTCAAGAATGGGTGAGGCTCCTAGAGCTGAACAAGTATTGAAGATTGCAGGTCCTGGCTGTCCCCTTCCTGAGCATGTGACCCTCTCTGAAAGAGCTGCATTAGCTATATCACTTCAGCTATGTGTTAAGTGTCCCACTTCATCACATGCCACCAGCAGAGGGAGACTCATTTTGAAGCTAATGAGGTTTAAGACTCAGAACATCTTCCAAATCTCATATATGAAAGAAACTTGATAGAATTCCCAAATTTGAAACAATCCTAAAATTTTATATGACATTACCAATAACGCCTCATCTGAGAAGTTTGACTGTGGAATAATATTAAGAATAGCTACAAATTATTACAAGTATGTGTGTGCCAGACACTATACACCAGGTGCTTTCCACAGTCTTGTGAGTTCTGGTTTTTTTATTTTTCCTATTTTATCATTCAGGAAATTGGGGTGCAGGGAGGTCAAAGGTCTTGCCCAAGATCACACAGCCAACAGGGGTAAGAATCAGGATTCAAACCCCAAACTTTTGGATTTCAAAGTGCCTTGTACTCTGCACTCAGTTACAATGCAGAGAGAAAAGTTAATGCACTGAGACGCCGGGTCAAGTTCAGGTCTAAAGGACAGGGGTGTCCTGGGCTTGTCTGAGAGAAGCAAGTAAAGGAGAAGGAGTGCAGGGCTCCTGAAGAGAAGGGCACTTGGCTAGTAGGGCAGTGTGTGTGACTGGCAACAGGGGCCCCCTCCCTGCATGGCCAGTACTCAGGAGGAAAAGTCAACAGTGTGGCCAGGAAGTGTCAAGCAATGTGTTTTTAACCCCAGCTCTGTCTTACAGTCACTCTTTTTGAAAAGAGTGGTGTCTTTTGCTCCTTTTTGCCAAGGAGAGGACACAGGCTCTCAGATTTGCAAGTTAGGGAGCAGAGGAGCAGGGCTGGTGAGCAGAGAGGAAAATTAGCCTCAAGTATTCTGCTTGCTATATTGGTGGGAGCAGCCATTTGAGGAGAGTTATTGGCAAAGATTTGGTATTTGAGGTATATTTTGGAAAAGCGTGGGTGTTGAGAATATACATTTTCTGAAAATGATAAATAAGCCACATATACAAAACAGAGATACCCAGAGTGCACAGAGGTGGACAAGAGCAGCACCCAACAGAGAGGTGGAGGACCGTACAGGAGGATTCCAGTCAGGTCTTTTGAAAGATGTATGTCTTACCATCAACTGGTGAAGGTGTTTCTCCAGTTTCTTAGGGGGAGTTTGGAATGTACATGAGAAACCCATTTATATCACATATTCAGTCTTATATACAGTTATGTTTACATCAGCTATCGGTTGTTTGCATGACAATGTAGATCCATTATCAGTAACCCTATCCCTTTTTTTTCACCATCATAATATAAAGAGTTAAAGATCCCTGGATAATTTGACAGCAAAATGAAAAATGCACATGTCCTATGAGCCACTTGTTGGGATATATCTTACAGAACTACTAGCATGAGTACAAAAAGATGTAAGGACAAAGATATTTATTATAACCGGCTGAATAAGGTTTGAATATGAAAAAGAAATGTGCATTCTACTGTGCAATGTACATGTTCATTAAAATCACTGCATGTGTATTTATATGCCTACACATATTAAAGAAAAAAGTCAGTGTATACCTTTGAGAGCTGAGGTTAAAAATAAAAAGGGATTTTTACTTCTTATTTTATTCCCTTCCCCAAAAGTAAAAAGTGGTGAAATTGTGGGTGATATTTTTTGTTCCTTTTCTATATTTCCCCAAATTCCATATAGAAATCCTACATTGCTATTATGATATAGCTTCAGTTCTGCTTGGGAAGCAGCATGGCATGGAGGCTAAATGCATGGGTCTGGAGTCAAATTATCTGACTTCACAGCCCGATTCTCCAGCTGTGCTGCTGATGGTGACAGTAGATGGATGACCTCACATCTGTGTGCCTCAGTTTCCCCATTTGTAATACAGAGCTAATAGTATGTAGTCCATGAGATTGTTGGGGTGGAGTAAGGCCCTTTGAATACAGTATGTGGTCAATGTTTAGGAAGAACAGGTGATTATTGCTGCAAAGATTAAGCTCAGGGGTGTGGGTAGACAGGTTGATGTTAAGCAAAGAGCTATTTGGTCTTGATTTCCCTGGAGATTGGAAGGCTGGAGGAAGAAACAAGGTGAGGAGTGGTGGAACTCACCCAGGATGTTTTTCCTCTAACAGTGGATTAGGAGAGAGTCATAGGAAAAGGCCCAGAATGACCCTTTATTTTTGTTCCTGCCTACTTTCTTTCTTTCCTCCCTCCTGCAGGCCTGATTTCTGCCTGATTTTTCTGGGACTTCAGTCTGAATGAGGAGCAGTGCACCTGTCCTCGCCCCTCTCTTGAAAGGCAGGAACCAAGGCAGCCCACACTGTCCCTAAAGTCTGCAGGTCCCTCAGAAAATCAGACCCAGCTGGACTTGTCACCAGGTTTTTCAGCAGCTTTCTCTATTCTGAGGCTTGGACAAATGATCAGACACTAGGAGCTGGGTTCTTCCAATAGTGGAAATTGGTTTCTCAGAATTTACTGTTTGGCTCTAGAGCTGTGGTCGCTGAAAATGACTCATGGTCCCATTTGTGATTCCTTTTCAAATAAATCATAGGCCAGACAAACTCAGCATGCTTGAAATTCATAGCAGCCAATTCAGATCTCACCATATTTAGGCCCTTTGACTTGGCTGTTTAATGTACTAGAAAAGGTCCCAGGAAATGGAAAAGGGTCACATGGTACCCACACGAAGACAGCTACACCTTGAAAAGTAACGGAGCATTGTGGAAGCACCACGCCTGACAGCAGCCTTCCCTCCTGCTGGGTTAGATTGTATTACACCAGTTTGCCTCTGGAGGTCACTTACAGCTCTGAGAACTCAGGTGCAGACCCACTGCTCTTGCACACTTTAAGATGATTCACAGTCTGGCCATGGTCATTATAGTCCCATTATAGTCACATCCCCAAACTTCCTTTTCCCTCCCTCTGTTCTCTGTACCTGGCTCCCAAGCTTTCATAGAATGTATACTTACTTGTGTCTGATACTAGCATCTGACAACGCAGATATATTTGCCTCTCCAAGCCAGTGTGTCCTATGCCAAGCACAGTACTTTGTCTGGGGGTAGTGGTACTGTGGACTGACCCCAGGATCTTTGCTCTGAGTTATATCTCCAGCCCTTTCCAAATTTTGTTTGGAAAAAGAGTCTTGCTAAATCATTAAGTTTCCCAGGATGGGCTCAAACTTTCAGCCTTCTGTCTCAGCCTCCCAGAGTGCTGTGGTTACAGGTATGTGTCACCATGCATTGCTGCACAATACTTCTGTGTTGCTTTTCTGATCAGCTAATTCTAAGGCATTCCTGATAATCCAGTACCACAATAATGTGCTCTATAATGTCTTTCTAGAGCCTCCTATACAGAATTGATTATCTTTACCTCATTCTTCCTAACATTGTGTTCATATTTGCCTCCCTTGTTTTCTTTCACTATTTTACTTATATATGTTTAGTATAGCTCTCTCATTGTGGTTTGTTATATAGTTGATCAATAGTTCTCACCATTTTCTGGGTATAATTTAAAAGCACCAGCAATAACAACCATCTATTAAACATCTATAACGTATAGACCTAGGACTGGGAAAATAGTGGACTACCAAACAGACTGGGTCCTAGCACCTTATGTTATTGTGTCCCCTTCCCAATGTGAGATCTCTAATTTGGTAGCTCTGTTGTGGAGACTGAAAATCAGCATGTATTATTTCATTATGACCCTGAATAATTCTGATTCATGTGGTCAAAGAGACACTGTTTGGGTTACAGCATTCTAGACTTAAAGCTTATCTGAACTCTGTGGAAATTTGTAATATTGCTGTAGCATAAATTTGAGTCCAAGTGCTTTGAGCCTGATATATAAGAATTAGTTGCTAGTTAGTGAAGCTAATTAACCTTCCAGGACCCTCATCCCAATGACAGATATAGCTTTCTACCAGTTTTTGAGTAAACAGTTTAATAGTTCCTAAACTACCATGAGGATTCAATTCTTCAGAATATTAATAGGTGACCCACAAACAAAGTTAAACATGCTTTCTTCCTACAGACTTTGTAAGAGTTTTTAAAAAGCAACCTGCATCGTTAGTCTCCTTTGAGAGCCCTACTGAAGATAGTTTCTGGTTTACAAAGTTGGTATGTGAAATATACAGGCCTCAAGCCAAAAGGTCTGAGCTTAATGATAGCTGTGTATTTGTTAGCTACCTGCTTAGACTGAGATTTTACCCTTCTGAGTGTCAGGTTTCTGTTTCCTTGATGCTGGCCCTGTCCAAGTTCCAGGTCTGCAATGAGACTCAGATGACTTAAGTACATGTAAATGCTTTATAAACTGTAAAGTTCTGAACAGACAATAGTTTTGAAATACATGGAGAAATGTACTAAGTGTCATACTTGTGGAATAAAGTACAACTGGGCAACACAGGAGGGAGAAATTAATTTTGACTTGGATAATTAATTTATAGCTAGCAGTTGAATGAAATGCCAAAAGCAAACAAACACACACAGGTGTTCAGAATTGTTTTTCTGACACCATTTGCTATTCATTTATGTGTTGTTTGCTATGAGCAGGAGCATGGGTGTAACTGGAGATCTGTGAATGCCAATCTTGAAGAGAAGGAGCTGCCAAGGCGGACTTTGATATGGCCAGAGAATTTTATTAGGATTTCAGAAATCTCATTGTAATTATACCTTAATAGGCAATATTGAGATATATTCAATTCTAAGCCCAAGAAAATCATAACAAGGGGAAAGAGCCTTGGAAAGGTTATGCAATAACTTTCCTTTATAGCATTTTGACATTAACCAGAGGAAGTATGAGATCATGCAATTTGTATGGGATTTATTAATTCCAGAATAGTCTATATGTCCAATGTCTGTAAGTAGACTTTTGGCAATTCTTGTTCTCCTTGTAACGATGTTGCTCACTGGCTAAGGATTTAGTCAGAGGAGCTAGTAATTTAGCAAGAATTATCACATTTACATTATACATTTATGTACTTATTAGCAAATTTGAGACCTATTGACCACCTAGTACTTACCAAACAGCTACTAGGTTCTAGAAGTCAATATTTCATAAAATAAACCCTGATCTTATGTTAGACACATCTTAGGGGAAGTTATAGGAAACCAGGAGGGAGTAACAACGCAGTGTGACAAGCTCCACACTGGGGTGTATACAGGGTGCTTTGGAGCACATAGGAAGGTTGTCTATTTGCATTTGATGCAATTGGTTGAAAACAAGTCATGACTTTGTTTCATGGCTCAAGAAGTAGGCGTAATGAGTTTTTTTGGAGAGTCCCTAAACTGACTCATGGGACAAATAAGAGAGGAAGTGCAAAGTCAGTAAACAGGGAAAATAAAGAAGGCAATTAGAGACAGCAGATCAGGACTGGCCTCTGGGTGAACTAATTCACTCTTCCTGGGAATAGTCCTTTAGCTTGAAGGCTGATCCTCATCACTAAAGATTGAGCTTCATACAAGCAAAACTATGGGAGCTAATTTTAAGTAGAATGGGCTATTTTACCAGATATTAAGTGGCTATAAAATTATTTGAGGAGCGTAAGAGTGGGCTCTTACATGAGCTTCCAAGGTCTCTCAGTCCCCAAGGCCATATGACATCAGCCATAATCAGGGAAGTTGCATCTTTGCTGCAGGAGGCTGCTGAATGTGGAAGCCGCTGACTGTGGAAGACACTGTCTCTGCTTCAGTCATATTAGCAAACAGATGTGTGCTGTCTGTGTCCCTCCTCCCTTGATTCAGTTCTGAATTTAGGTCTCCTATGAATGTATTTGGGAGTCTTCCTGGAATGTAAGGGAGTCTGCAAAATGTAGTTTTCTTTTTAGCTTCTTCAGCATAGGAAAGCACACTGGGAGGAGGCCAGCATAAACTTGGAGCTATCACAGTATCTGCCACAAATATCCCTTCTAAAGTCTAATGAGATGCTATTGGTAGAGTCGAAGCCCAAAGAACATGACCAACTCCTATTCTTTTTATTAATTAGATGAAGGATTTGGGAGGAATAAAGGGTCCTACTGGTCCTGCAGGATTGGGGGAACTTGGGTACTTCTTCACAGGTTATGGGAGCTCAAGAAAGTTAACCATGGAATTGATGAAGATGTGATAGGAAGGGTTGAGGAGCCAATGGAGAGGGTGAGAAATTAAGCAAGGGATGTGAAAAGAGTGATGGAGGTGCACAGTTCAGTGGGGCAGCTGAGCCTCATAGTTCAAAGCAGCTGAAATCTCAAGAGCACGAACTAAGGAATGATTATCATGAGTAATTCTGCTAGAAGTCATGAGATTGGCTCATGCTGGATTAATCAGAAGGGTAAGTGAATTTGACCTAGTATCTTTCTGGCTACATGTTGATTATAGCCTCAAGGTTTCCTGAGAAATGCAGATCACTCAATCTGATACTTAGCTGAGAAACTTTTCTTTGGGAATAGGCTTTGCTTTTTTCTTCTCTGGTGCGACTAGGTCATGAGACCTACCTGCAGGCGCAGGTCCAACCAGATCCTGTGCCAATTATGGAAGAAGTAGGAGGAGAAAGAATTCCATCTTCATTATTCAACAGGATAAAAAGCTGAAGCCAAATGTTGACAGACCTAGTATGTGGACCACTGTGGTTTTGCTCTTGTACTCATTCACTTACCCACTTCTCCGAGCCCCAGTCATTGCAACAGGCACATGTGTGCTCTGCATAGGTGATATAATGTCAGGCAGCCTGAAAGATAGTGAGACCCCCTTAGGTGGAGATCAAGGGCAGAGCAAGTCAAGCAGAGAGAATAAGGTGTATACAAGCCCTGTGGCTGCAGTGGATGTTACAAGAGGCAGGGTGGCTGGAGGGCCAGACAGGAAAGGGCCTTGTGGGTCCATTATAGATGTTTGTCTTTCTCTGAAGTATGGAGGGAAGCTTTTGCAAAGGATTTTAGGAGGAAGGATGGATATAGTGAGATTAATACTTAAAAATTGCTCTGGCATTTTAAGAAACAGTCCTTCTTTTATTTCCTTCTTGTAGGATTGATAGGACAGGATAGTGGATGTGGGAGGTTGCAGTAGGCAAAAGTGGACTTGAGGAAATCAGCTAGGAAACCTTTGCAGTATTAATGGAGTTGAGAAATGATAATGAAGGTACAGGGTGGTGGTAGTGAAGAAGAGAAAAAAAAGGACTGAGATACTTAGGAGAGAACAATGAGAACAAAGTGGGTTTGTTTTTTTTCTCTATCATTCCAACTCTATTTTCAGTTTTAGACTTGGTTTTCTTTCTTCATGTTTATCTTTTCAATTTATATTCTAGTGAAGGAAAATCAAAATGAATAGATTTTTTAAAAAGAAAATTCACATCACAATATGGATATGTTTATATATAACCCATGCCAAAGACTTTGAAGTGGTTTTAAATCTGCATTATGTACAATACAATACTTAATAGCATAGATTTTTTTTTTTTTTGGTACCAGGGATCGAACTCAGGACCTTGAGCTTTCGAGGCAAGTGCCGGAACCACTGAGCTAAATCCCTGGCCCCAATAGCATAGATTTTGCAGAATATTGACTACACGCTGCTAGACAAGGTATTTCATCTTTCCAAGCCACAGATTCTCCATCTAGAAAAAAGGGAGGATAATAGTGCTTAACTTGATTGATTGCTTAGAGAATTAAATGAGATAATACATATAAAATTACTAGTACAGCACCTGGCATGATGAAAACGCCTATGAATGTAAACTAGCATCGTTATTCATAGTTTCTAGCTGGCCATTTTCTTGCCAGGTGACTGAGGCTCCCAGAGGCCTTCAGAGCCACCACTGAGCTCTGCACAGGCAGTTACTGTGCAACAGACTTGTGCACAGATTGCAAGTCTCCTGAAAAGACAGTTCTACATATTGAATTTAATTCTGCCTGTTTCCTCCCAAAGCCAGGTTCTGCCTTAGGGACTGTAGAACTTGTTGGAGAGGCTTCACGGTGGGAAAGATGGAGAGGAAAAGAGGGGGATACTGTGAAGTGGGACACAGTTTCTGCTCCTGCTGGGTAATTTAGTAGTGGGTTTTCTTGAGGCTCATTTTGTTACAGGGCTCTGATTTGTTTTCTTATTCCTCACTCATTTATTGAACATTTACAATGTGTCAAATACTGTTACAGGTAACAGATTTTGCTGAGGTGATCTATCTTGCCAGCAAATTTTATTCTCCTGAAATTCTTAGCTGGCTTAAACTTCCTCCACCATAGGAAAGAAAGGACTCAACTGGACACATTGTCTGTCCTAGAGTAGAACAGAAAAGCAAATCCTATTGCATAGACTTTGGAGCTTATTCCTACTGGGGGCATTGTTCAGGGGGAGGGGACATAGAGAAGTTTATGACACCAATGAACACTCTTCCTATTAGTTCTCTAAATACCCACATGAGTAATTTATTGTTATTACAGATGAGATTGAGGTTATGAAGTTCAGTGATTTTCCCAGGCGGAGGTAGAATTTAAGACTTGGATTTCATAGTCCATACATTCTTTCTTTTATAGATTGAAAAATATTTACTTAATTGTAAACAAATTTAATGGCTTTGTCCATTAAACAGTTCACAGTTGGCTTTACATTAGTTGTTAGAATCTCTGGTTAATAGATTTTGCAGTGAGTAACCTTTCATAATGACTGACGTATGAGGCCTGTGATATTGCTCAGTGGTTTCCAAATGCCAACCCATGGACCAATGATGGTCTATGACAAAGTTCTCAACAATCTCAGGAAAATGTGGAGTAAATTGAAGTTAAAGGCTGCTTCTCTTACCGTGTGTCTTCCCAACTTTCTATTATGGCGTGATAATGATGGTGGGTAATTTTATTTTTTTTCTTTTATAAGGGTGATTATTATCTTATTAAATTAAAAGTTGAGAGGCCTATATCCATCAATTTCTTTTTGTTAAAATTCAGTGTTTAGTTTAATTCAAAAGGCTAGGGAAACTTCATATAGCTAACTAAAAGAAAAATAGAAATTCTGTTTCTGGCAATATGAATACCAGATATTCAAAAAAGTCCTTCTCGTGCAAAACACTTAAAAAGAAAGTAAAATTGGGGAAAAAAACCTTTTAATATGTATAGTTTTATTAGCAAGAAAGAAAAATTCTAGGAGTCCAAAAATGACAAAAAAGCACAAATACAGAGAAAGCCACATTTTGGAAGAGAAGGTTCTGAGCAAGGTAGGGAATAGGATCAAAGGCTTTTGTTCTAAAGATGGTGCTCCTAAAGGTGCTACCCTTGGTGTAAAGAAGAAATGGAGGGGTGCCCCTCAAAGGGAGCCTACTAAATATAATTGCCTTGGCCTTCAGATGTTGGAAAGTATAAATTTCTCCTGAGAAATTAGTAAGAGTGAGTCACTCTCACTGGATTTAAGGCTAGAGTTCCCACGACTAGTATCAGCTGAGAAATCACAAATTGAGAATTTAAAATATTCTGGTTGTAGTGCCTCCAGATGCCTGGTAGGAGCAAACACAAATCCTCCCTGGAGGTATGCCTGTTGATTCCAGGCCTCAAAGAATTTCTAGCATATAATTCCAATTAACATTAGCAGTAAGTGAAAAATCACAAAATAAATGAGGAAACAAGATGTCACAAGAAGAAATCAAAAGAAATATCAAGAAGCAGAATCAGACCTGAAAAACTTCAGGTATTAGAAATGTTGAATACAAAATATAATATAAAAGAGGTACAAGAAGTTAGCTAGTAAATTTAAACAAAGAACCAATTAGAAATGAAATGAAAAATATTCTCTCTGGCATTTAAAAGTTTCAGTTGATGAAGAAAGAGTTAATGAGCTAGAAGATAGATATGAAGTAATTATTCTGATGCATGGAGAGATAAAAAAGATTGAAAATTTGGAAGGTAAGTTAAGAGAAAGAGAAGATAAAGTGAGGAGATACATATCTATAGAAAGTAGTAGAGTTAATGAGATGTGTATTCTAAACTTTGAATGGATGAAAAAATTTTAGAAGGGAAGAAATACAGGAATTTTCAGATTCAGAACCCTGATGATATCATGCAGGATGAATTATAAACCCATGTGTGGACACACCAAACTCCAAGCAGGGTCATATGGCCGAAGAGGGTGGTGGCACAAAGCTCACTTCACGGCAACTGAGAGTCAGAGCAGGGGTACAGGGCCAGAAGAGATATGTTCTACAGAGGCAAATTCTAGTGACCCACCTCCAACCCAGCCCCACCTCCTCAAAGCACTTTCAGCTGAGAACATCTGTGGATTAATCCACAGATGAGTATAGTGTCCCCTTGATCCAGTCACCTTCCTAGGATTCTCTTATTCTAGTGAAGTTGACAGGTAAGTTTAACAGTCACAGAAATAAATTTTGATCAGTTTTATCATCCAGTGCAGTTACTTTGCACTGCTATGCACTGTAGTTGAATTTTGCCTTGAAAAATTCTATATTTATTTTCCCACTATGAGGGCACTCTGAGAAATCCAAGTCATTGCAAAATCACAGTGAGATCCAGCATGGGATCTCTTAGATTATAAATTTCTTGAGTGACAGTCACAACTACCTAAGAAGTTGTGGGTCCATTAACCACTACCACCCTTGGTTGTAGGCTTACTGTCCATATGTCTCAGGGTGGTCAGCTTCCTTCTAAGATGGCAGGAAGAATTTCAAAACCACAGGAAATATGAAAGATGCTGTATTCATCTTTCCTACTGCTTAGCTTCCACCTCTTCTCTTTGGCCAGAGGACACTACTCAATGACTTGCAGGAGAGGTTTTCTCACTTTTCATTTAGAGTTCAGTTTCAGGAACTGGCCCCAAGTGGGCAGAATCCACTTTATATCAGGGCATTATTACAAAAATAATATGTACTCTTTATTTAAAAAACAAACAACACCAAAGTATGTAAGGTAAAAACAGAAAGTTGCCTATAATTTAGGTGCATCTCATTTCTCATAGCCACTATGCACAGTTTTACATGAATCCTTCCATATCTGGATTCATTTATTCTTTTACCTAATACTGTATCTTGGGAATGTTTTAATATCAGTACATACAGAACTATCTTATTGTTGGACAGTATTTCATGGAACAGATGTACTACAATTTCTGATGGACTACACTGTCTGATAGAAATACAAGTTGTTTCCTATGTCTTACAAAAAAACCACAAAATCTCAGTGATTATTCTTTGTACATATTTGTAAGTGCTTGTGAGAATATTTCTCTAAGGTAGATTTCTAGAAATTTGATTAACTTGTCAAAGGATCTACATGTTTTACATTTTAGCACACTGTACTCATGTTTGTTTTAATTAAAAATGTTTAGGGTTTTCAATGAAACCTAGCTGTTTTATTTTGTTTTATCCTACTTAACTCCTAGAATACTGGTGATGTGGTCTTGGAGAAGCCTTTCTACAGAAGACTAAAGAAGTGGAGAAACCATCAAGGGAAGTGTTGAAGCTCATCGAGGAGAGCCGCACAGCTACACCAGCATCCTCAGGTTCCAGAGAAAATGAGTCTGAAGAAACAAATATATCAAGATCAAGAAAGAAATGAGAAGGCTGAGTGTTTAAGACCATAAGAAGAGAGTTGTTTTCTTTTTAAATTAACGAGTTACATAACTTAGATAATGCTGTAAAATGTGCTCTTTTGCATGTAGGTCCTTATCTCCTTAGAAATAAAATAATTTTATTCAGCAGCATTTTTATATTCTAATATCTTACAAGTTTCAAGTATTTCATGACTTAAGCTTTCATAATTCTCAGAAAGACTTACACTCCCCAAGAGCAGAGACAATATTTTGGAACAAAAAATGCTTTCAATAAATGTTTACATAGCTGCCCTCAACAGAAGTGAATATATAAAGGAAAAATAAATAGGTAAGGCCCTTTTACCTTTCAGACATTCCCCAGACAAAGAATACAATTCAAAATTTTACAGTCTTGGCCTTCAGAGAGGTGAGACAGAAATGTGTAGGCATTTCTTGTTTTCTTTTCTACATCTCCCTTCTTTGCTCTTTAAAAACGTTATATCCTGAGATGGCTTAGTGATAAAACCTATAGAGAGAAGCTGTGTCTGAAGGTTCTTTTAAGTGCACAATAACAAATACTTCTTCCTCCTGGTTAAATTCTGAGATTCTGAGTAAGATATTTTCTGTGGCCAAAAGATTTTCCTCACTAGTTTTAGTCCAATGCAAGTTCTTTGAGGTCAACTGAGGTGGGCCGACTTGAAGAAGGTCTTTGCACATGGCTGACACTAAGAGCTCCACTCAAGTATGAGTTTGTCAAAACTGCCTGAGCTGTAGGTCAGGGATTTTTTACATCCACAGCCTTCAGAGTGTTTCCTTCAGTGTGACTCCTTATGTGCCAAAGAAAAGAAAATCTGCCACAGAAAGCTTTCCCATATTATTTGCTTCTAAACTTTTTTTTCATTATTGTGGATCTTATTATGCTGGACATAAAGTAGAGCCATGGGCCATGACCTTTCAACATTCACTGCTCTTCTAGAGCTTCTCTCCTATGTGACTCCTGAGTGTTGAGTAAGGGAGCAGCTGGAGTAAAAGCCTTTTTCACACTTCTTCAGTTAAGGCTTCAGTGTGCGCCACACCATACTGGAAAAAGCTAGAATAGTGAGTGAAGGTCTTTCCACTCATTGCACTTACAGGCTTTCTCTCCAGTGTGACCTTTGTGTGTAGGCCTAAGGAAGAGTTGTAGTATACAGCTTGCCCACATTTTGCCCTCCATATTTGCTGCACTCAAAGGCTTCTCCCGGTGTGAATCTGGTGGTAGCTTGTGAGGCGTGACCTACAGTTAAAGATCTTCCCACACTTGATGCACTTATAGAGCTACTTCCATGTATGAATCCTCATGTTCTGAACAAAGTCTACTTCTTCAGGAAAAGCTTTCCCACACACCTGGCCTTCACTCATAAGGCTTCAACTCCAGGGTGAACCTGCTGGTATCCAACAAGGAGGTATTTCACATTGAACAATTTCCCACATTTCTGCATTTGAAGAGGCCCTTCCCTGCATGAACCAAAGTGCCTTTACTTAGTCCCTTTCATGTGAGTCACTTCTGTGGACATTTCCTGTAGAGACATGTTTCTGTACAAACCTTAAACAAAGACTATCTATCCCTGAAGCACTGTGTTTAGAGTTCATCATCCTAAGGAGGGGGTTGAGTCCTGGGAACTAGCCTTCAGTGGCCTTATTGCATTTCCAGTGATCTTCTAGCTGCAGCTAGATAGGTAGTGTTACCTTCCAGTACAAAGCTTTCTAGGCCCAACCCAGCTGCCTCTAGTTCTTCCAGGTGAAGGTCATGGTCGTGCTCTACCCTGCTGCCTTCAACACTGTTGCCACAGAGCAAGACAAAAGGTCAGTGATGATCACACCCATCTGCCCCTTGGCCTACATCACAGAACATTGCACATACCTGCTGACTGCAGAACTACAAGTTCCAGAGACTTAGTTCCACTTATTAAGTTCTGGGAGCCTCAAACTCAAGATGCTCCTACCTCAGCTTCCAAGGTGGCTGAGATTTTAGGCATGAGACACTGTGCCCAGCTCATTTCTGGGAAATTAACCCTTGTTATTATGGGAGAAAGTTCGTGTGGATTGCAGAATGTGAGAAAAACTTGCTATGTAAAAATGTGTGTGAAAGATATATACAATGAATTTAATTGTGCATGGTGTGAGGAAAGTCCTACTTGAGGCTTTATCTGCTGACTTATGATAAATGGTACTCAGGCACTAGGAATTAAAATCAGTCCCATCAAAAAACAGAACATGGAGAAGATAAGGAAATTTAAGATATCTTTTTCACCACTGATGGTTCTGTGATTAGTAAAACCACTTTGAAAAAGTTTGCCTCTACCTCCTAAAGATCTTTGGGGGGCCAAGTTTTTCCACCTGTGCCAGGAATTATGAAGATCTCTTCTCTACGGAATGTGACATTACCCAGCAGCTTGGATTGCTCTGCTCCTCAGCTTCCCCAAGGGAATCAGAGAGGCATCACAATTGTTGCTGCAGAATCATCAAAAACTGAAAACCCAGCAGTGCCAACCTCCCTGGAACTGGTGAGGAGGGGAAGCACTCACGTGGAGGATGGTGACCGGGATTTAAGAAGAACCCTGATCCACTGCCTCAGCTGCCTAAGAGAAGAGAGGATCTTGGTGGTCATTGACCTGTCTTTGCCCTTCTTGAATCTGTTCAAAATATTCTTCTCTAAGAATACTGCCAACTCAAGGGAGAGGCCTAAAGCTACTGGCATTGCAGGTTAGCTTTGAGAAAATACTTAAACTTTGTTTTATTTTTTGTTTTCTATGCTTGCCAGAAACTTCATTTATAATATTAAAGAAAGGAGTGATAGCAGATGTCCTTTTTCATTTTCCTGATTTAAAACAATTCTAGTATTTCTAATGGAGAACATGTATAACCAATTTTTATTGATATCACCTACTTGATCATTTCCACAGCGTATGAAATGAAATGAAAGAACTTGCAAACATACCAGTGGAAAATCTAAGAGTTCTCTCATCCAAAGTACTTGGAGCAAGTCAGTACAACCAGAATACAAGGCAGAGAGCCCAGCTGTTATTTTTCAGATAGCAAGAATTTCCCCCAAATGGGATTGTAATGACTTCGGCAGCTATGCATGAACTAATCTGAATAGGTTCTGGACTGTCTTGCCTGGGACAGATGCCCTCATAAATCTTGGGATGCTACACATTTGATGGTAAAGTTCTTTCTAGTAGTGACTCTCAAAGTTCAGTCCCCAGCCTCAGCTGTTTTAATTGTTAAGGAGTTCAAGAAAGGCTGATTACCAAATACCTGCATAATAATCATGATAATACGGGCAATTACAAAATAAGTTAGCTTTGTTCCTGAAAATGTCTAATTTCCTCAATGAATTTATCTTTCAGAGTGTAGTTTTAAAGTGATAAATAGTAGCTTCTAAATTGATAAATAATTTGGTCATTCAAACTGTTAGTAGCAATGCTCGAAAGTAACCTGAATATCTCAGCAGGAAGTTGGTACAAACTAGGTCACATCAGTAGCAGTACCCAGAGTCCACTCTCTGGGAGTTCTCAGAGGAATTCTCACAAGAACTTCTCTGTCAGCCTAGGCTATTGCAGGCAACTTAACCACTGTGATTATAAACCATCACCTGCAATATTCGGTCCTTGTACACAGGGGGAAAGTGCCCATCTCTTTCCTCTGCCTCCCTTTAGCACAATAGTCCAAGCACAAAACTAGACCCTATCTCTAATATTAGACCAGGCTGTGGATTTAACAAGATTGCATAAAGCTAGACTTGGTAAAGGAGTAATTTACAACTGGCTACTAGCTATACCTGCTCTTGAATCGCTAGTTCCCAGTCTGTTCTCCATCTCTCTAGAGGATGGCCTTGTGCTTAGAGTCCCTTCTCCTTCACTGTTAAGGAAAAGGCCATGTTTTCACTATCACCCAAAAGCACCTCACACACGCCTCATTTCTGTAGACTCCAGGTCCAAGTCAAGGCTCAGAGATGAATGATTTAAGCTACCTCAGGCCTATCTCCCCCACTGTCTGTTCCCATCTTTTACTTTTAAAGGCAATTTATCAGGTAGTATCTACTTTCTTCACTGGAATCTCCATTTCCATTCATAAAGTTCACCCTATAATTCTAGTAGCATATCCCTTTAAAACACAGTAGTACTACATTTCTATAAGATTTGCATAGTTACTGTTGTGGGTTGAACGGTGCCCCCTCTCAGAAACATGTTGTATCCTAGACCCTGAGAATGTGACCTTACTTGGAAACAGAGTCTGTCAATGGTCAAGTTAAGATGAGGTCATGAGGGAGGTTCCCACAGTATGGTTCCGATAGTACGTCCTTACAAAAAAGTTTCAGAAGAAACAGAAAACTTATTTCCTTGAAAAGAATGATTGTGACAGGGAATTGTGTTTTCAACAAATGGAACTGAGACACTTGTATTTTTACTTGATTTAAAAGTTTTATTAGTACTTGTTTGCAATACATAGTGATCACATTCATCGTGAGGAGACTGTGCATGCATAGGACACAGTTTTACTCTTTCTGTGCTCTCTTCTCTCTTCTTCCCCCGTCTCTTGGTCCCCTGCTCTTTCACAAAGGATCCATCTCCTTGTTTCCTATTATCTACCTTTTATTTTGTTCTTTAATTTCTTTATACTTTAGGTTTCTCATATAAGAAAAATCATCTGATATTTATTTATTTATTTTAAATTTTATTTTCTTGGTACATTCTAGGTATACAATATAATGACATTCATCATTGGAAATTTGCACATTTACACAATCTCTCTTGATTCTTATTTTTCCCCCTTCCCTTGCCCTCCCTTCAACCCTCCCTATTTACAAAGACTTTGTTTCCTTTTTTTCATTTTCTCATATTAATTCCATTCCCTTCTTTCCTTTCCCTAACCCTCCCACTTCCCCTTATCCGCCTTTTTTTTGGTACCAGGGATCGAACTCGGGACCTTGTGCTTGTGAGGCACACGGCGGAACCACTGAGCTAAATCCCTGGCCCATCTGATATTTAAACTTATGTGTTAAACCTATTTCACTTAACATTATGGTTTCAAGGTCCTTTCATTTTTTCCTACAAATGATTTAAATCTATCCTTCTTTATAGCAGAATAGTACCTCGTTGTGTATAAAAATACCAATTTTCATCATCATTCATCTATTGATGGACATACTTCCAAGAGTTAGCTATTATGAAGTGCACTACTATAAACATGGGTATATATGTATCACTGTAATATGACATCTTTAACTCTTTTGAGAAGATACCTTGGAGGGGAATAGCTGGATCAAATGGAATTTTTATTTTCAATTTTTTTTTTTTTTTTGTACTGGGGATTGAACTCGGGTCCTTGCGCTTGCACAGCAGGCGGCAAAACCACTGAGCTAAATCCCCGGCCCTATTTTCAGTTTTTTGAGAAATCTCCATTCTGATTGCCATAGTGGTTGTACTAATTTTACATTCCCACCAATAGTATAGGATTTGTTTACCCCTCTAGCCTCATTAGCATTTGTTATTACTTGATTTCTTGATGATAGCTATTCTTTCTGGAGTAAGATGAAATCTCAGTGTTGTTTTATTTTGCATTTCTCTAATGGCTAGAGATGACATTTTTTTCATGTATTTATTTGCCACTTTTACTTCTTCTGAGACATGTCTATTCATTTAAGTTGCCCATTTTTTGATTGGATCTTTTATTTGGGGTAGAGGATAATATTTTTCAGTTCTTTATATATTCTAGATATGAGTCCTTTGTCTGAAATGTAGCTGGCAAATTTGTTTTCCCATTCTGTAGGTTGTTTCTTCTCTCTATTGGTGATTTTCTTTGCTGTGCAAACTTTTGAATATGACATAATCCCATTTTCTGATTCTTAACTTATTTCTTGTGCAACTCAGGTTTTGTTCAGGAAGTCCTTGCCTATGCCCATGACTTCAAGAATTTTACCTATTTTATCTTCCAGCTGATTGTTTCTATTTTAATATTTATATTCATTTTGATTTCAGTTTAGTACACAGTGAGATATATGGGTCTAGATTCAGTCTTCTGCATGTGGACAACCAGTTTTCCCAGCACCATTTGCTAAAGAGGCTATTTTTCTTCAGTGTATGTGTTGGGCCCCTTTGTCAAAGATCAGATGGCTGAATGTATCTGGGGTTGTTTCTGTGTCCTCTGTTCCATTCCACTGATCCATGTCTGTTTTTGTGCCAGTATCATGCTGTTTCCATCACAGAGACTTTGTAATATAACTTGAAATCTGGGATTGTGATGTCTTCCTTGTTACCCAGGATTGCTTTTTTTTATTCTGGGTCTTTTCTGGTTCCATATGAATTTAAGATTGTTTTCTCTTGTTCTGTGAGGAATATTGTTGGTATTGTAACTGGGATTGCATTAAATCTATGTATCAGTTTTGGAAGTATGTCCATTTTGACAGTATTGGTTCTACTTATCCAGGAACAGAGATATCATTCCATTTTCTGATGTTCTCTTTAATCTCCTTTTTTAGAGCAGTATAGTTTTTGTTGCAGAGGTCTTTTACTTCATTTGTTAGCTTAATTCCTAAGTATTTCATTTTTCCTGATGCCACTGTGAAAGGTATTGTTTCCTTAATTTCTTTCTTGGTGGGTTTATTATTAATGTACAGGAGTGCTATTGATTTTTATGTGTTAATTTTGCATCTCACTACATTGTTGAATTTGGCTATTAGTTCCAGGAGTCTTTTGGTAGCTTTTTTCTGAATATTCTATGTAAAGCATCATGTCATCTGCAAATAATGATAATTTGACTTCTTCCTTTTCTGTACATATCCCTTTTATGTTTTTCTCTTGCCTGATTGCTCTGGCTAATGAATTCAGTACTATATTGAACAGGAATGGTGATAGTGGATATCCTAAGCTTGTTCCTGATTTTAGATGGAAAACTTTCAGCTTATCCCCATTTAAGATGATGTTGATGATTAGTTTGTCATAAATGGCTTTTATCAGATTGAGATAAGATTCTTCTGTACCTATTTTCTGCAGGGTTTTATCATGAGTGGATGTTAGATTTTGTCAAAAGCTTTTACTGCATCTATTGATGTGATCATGTGAGTTTTGTCCTTTCTTCTATTTATGTGATGTATTACATTCCTTGATTTGCATGTGTCGAACCATCCTTGCATCTGTGGGATGAAGCCTACTTGGCTATGATGTATGATCTTTTAGATGATTTGTTGCATTCTGTTTGCCAATGTCTTGTTGAGGATTTTTGCATCTATGTTTATTAAAGAGACTGACCGATAGGTTTTTTCTTAGTTGGATCCTTGTCTGGTTTTTGAATCCCTTTTGATTTTATTAAGAATTTTAGGAGTATTGGCATTATACTCTCCCTAAAGGTTTTCTGGAATTCAATGGTGAATCCACCAGGTCTAGTCTTTTCTTAGTAGGATTTTTATTACTGCCTCTATTTCATTACCTGTTAATGGATTGTTCAGAGTTTTTATGTTTTCTTGTTTAAGTTTTGTTAATTTGCATATGTATAAGAATCTGTGAATTTTATCAAGATTCTCCAATTTGTTGGAGTATAATTTTTCATATTAGTTATTAATGGTCATCTGGATTTCAGTGGTTTCTGTTGTGATTTCACCTTCTTCATTTCTTTTTTTTTTTTTGGTACCGGGAATCGAACTTGGGTCCTTGTGCTTGTGAGGCAGGCAGCAGAACCACTGAGCTGAATCCCCAGTCTCCCGTCTTCATTTCTAATTGGATGAATGTGGGTCTTTTCTTTCATTCTTTGGTAAGTTTGGTGAAGGGCTTATCTATTTTATTTCTTCTTTCAAAGAACCAGCTCTTCAATTTATTGATTTTTTTTTTGTACTTTTTTGGTCTCAATTTCATTAATTTCTGCTCTCATCTTTATAATTTCTCTCCTTCTACTAGGTTTGGGCTTAGACTGGTCTTGTTTTTCTAGTACCTTGACCTCCATTGTTAATATATTTATCCCCTCATACACACCTTAATATATTTAAGCTCACTCTGTTTTTCTAATGTGAGCATTCATAGCAATAAACTTCCCTCTTAGGACTGTTTTTATTGTGCATAGGTTTTAGTATGTTTTACTGGCACTATTATTTGATTCTAGGACTTGTTTAATTTCTCTCTTGTTCCTCTGTGACCCACTGAGGGGTCAGGAGTGTGTTATTTAATGCCCAGATATTTGTAAAATTTCTGTGATTTCTTTGGTAATTGATTTCTAGTTTGAATGCACAATGATCTTGTAGTATACATGGGGTGATTTTGATTCTCTTTTATTTATTTAAGCAGGCTTTATGGACTAGTGCATGGTTTATTTTAGAGAAGATTCATGTGCTGCTGAGAAGAATGCCTATTCTGTTGTAGCAGAGTAGATGGAATACTATAGATATCTATTAAGTCTAATTTTATAAGGTATGATTCTGATATTTATTTTTAATTTTTTTGTTTAGTTGATCTGTCTATTTGCGAAAGTGAGGTATTGGGGTCACCCACTATGATTGTGTTTGTGTTTATTTGATTGTTTATATCTAGCAGTGTTTATTTTATGAAGTTAGGTGTACCAATATCTGGTGCATATGTATTCACAATTGCTATATTGTGCTATTGAATTGTTCCCCTAATACGTAGTTATCTTCTTTGTCTCTTCTTATGAGTTTTAGTTTGAAATTTACTGTGTCTGAGAATAAAATTGCTACCCCTGCTTGCTTTCAGGGTTCTGGTGCATGGAATATTATTTTCCATCCTTTCATTTTTAGTCTATAAGTTTGTTTTTGGATTAGATGAGTCTCTTGAATGCAGCAAACTATTAGATTTTGCTTTTTTATCCAGGCTGCTAATGTATTTCTTTTAACTGGGGGGTTGAGGAGGCCATTTACATTGAGATTTATTACTGAAAGTTAATTTACTTATTCCTTTCATTCCATTCTTTTTTTCTGTTGTTGACTCTTTTATTTTTTTCTTATTTGTTTAATTATTCACCTTGCTTGATGTATTCATCCCATCTGACTCTTCGGCTTTGTTGCCTTCATTGTCTCTGTCTAAGATATCCTTGATTACTTTTTGGAGTGCTCATTTGATGTTCATTAAGGCCTAAAGGTGTTCTTTGTTGTGGAATGTCTTGTTTGTCCATTAATTTTGAGGGATAGTTTTGCAACATATATTAGTCTGGATTGGAAGTTGTTTTAGGGCTGAAATATTTCACTCCAAGCTCTCCTGGCCTTTAAAGTTTTATTGAAAACTCTACTGTAATCCTAATGATTTGCCTTTATAAGTGACTTTTTGTTTTTCTCTGACAGCTTTTAAAATTTTGTCTTTTTGTTAATTATTATTTTTTATTGGTATATTATTTCAGTACATAATGATTACATTCCTTGTGGGGAGTTGGTACATGTACATAAAAGAACCAGAAGAAAAGAAATAAAAAGGAAGAAAAAAATGAAAACAGAAAAAAAACCCAAGATGACCCAAATCAAATAAAGCAAGGAAATAATAACTACAACAATCAAAATAAAACAAAATCCTTCAAACTGTTGTTATAGTATTATGCCAGAATTTCCCACAGCTCCCTCTCCATTGGAATCACAGCCTGATTGCAAGCAGCTAAGTAGTTTCCCTCAGTGGGCTGGTCAATTGCCTGCCCAGAGCTGTGAGGGCTGTTGCTCCCTCTGAATACATGTTCTGCTTGCAAGCTGGGCTCCAGGCATAAACCGCTGCAGGCCTCTGTAGATCTAATTGTGTTAATTGATTTGGGGTGGGGGGTAAAATATTATTGACATCTCTGTGTCTTCCCTCCACAGGCTTTCCTTGCCTAATACATGACCAAAAGGCCACTGGCCCAGGTCCCATTCACTGTCTCTCTGCCCTCAGACATCTGTCTGTCTCCATCCTATCTTCAGAGCCCCACATAGGCTTAGCAGAAGGCCCCTTTTGCTGGTGTAGGGTGGTGGCCAGGACTTTGCTGTCTCAGGTCTTTCTGTTTATTTTGGAAAAATGTTAGGAAAGTGTTCTGGCTCTACTGTTTTCTCTGTCCTCTATAGTCCCCTTCTAGGAGGTGCAGGGGGCCCCTTATGGGAGCTCACTGGCAATCATGCATAGTATACTGCATGTCCTGCAAATAGCACTCTCGTTGTTTATGTGTGTGTGTGTGGGGGGGTAATGGGAAACTTATTTTGTTCTGCATCATGCCAGCCTTTTCTTTGTCCACAGGCCAATTGCTCACAAGCACTGGAGCACTAGTATTTACAAGGCACAGATGCATGGCAATTTGTTCCACCCCATTCTCCTGCTTTCTGCTTCTCTGAATTCCTGGTTGCATATGTCTCATTCACCATGCCCATTAGGGAAGTTACATTGACTGTTAGTCTATCCCATCAGTCTATCCTATCAGTCTATCCCATCGCTGAAGGGCCACCTCAGCTCGATCCTTTCCCAAGATGGCATGTTCACCAGGCCTTGAGAGGTATGTGGGTGCCTTGATCCAGGAGTAGTCCAGTGTCCCCTCATACACACCTTAGACACTGCATTTTAGTCCAGATAATTCTTTTCATTTATCCCCCCTATCAGATTTTATCTTTTGCCCCCACCTTAGGGTATCCCCTTTTCTCCAGTACCGATCTGAAGACATTCACCTTTCCTGTTGCCCTCTCAGTGATCATCTTCTCTCTTGTATTTGTTTTAAAAGAGTTTAGATCCTTAGTTCACACTATACACAAAAATTAACTCAAAGTGGATCACAGAGCCAAACTCTAAATTTTCTAGATGAAAATAAGTTAATATCTGTGGTCTTAGCTTAAGTAATCATTTCTGGCATGACACCAAAACACACAAGCAACTGAAGAAAAAGACAGTAAAAGCCAAGCATGGTAATCCCAGCACTCTGAGAGGCTAAGACAAGAGGATGTCATGTTTGAGGCCAGCCCGGGCAACATAGCAACTTAGCAAGACCTTGTCTTAATATTTAAAAATGACTGGGGATGTAGCTCAGAGTGAAAGCTCTGGATTCAATCCTTGGTATTGGTGGGAAAAAAACCCAGTAAAAAATACTGGCAAAGATGTAGAGAAATTATAAACCTCATACATCATTAGTGAGAGTGTGAAGTGGTGCAACCACTTTGGGAAACCATCTGGCAGTTCCTCAAAACTTTAAAAGTGGAGTTATCCAGCAGTGGGAGGGCCCAGCAATTTTACTCCCAGATAGATATACCAGAGAAATAAAAACATATGTCCACACTGAAAAGTGTACACAAATGTTCATAGCAGCAAGATTCATAATAGTAAAAAGTGGAAACAACCCAAATGTCCATCAACTGACAAATGGACAAACACATGTAGTTTATTACATAAATGGAATATTATTCAGCCACAAGAAGTTAACTAGCAGTGCTACAACATGGATAAACTTTGAAAACATGCTATGTAAAAGAATTTAGCCACAAAAGATCACACATTATGTGATATCACTTATGTGAATTGCCCAGAACAGACATCTCTGCAGAGACAGGAGCAGACTGGCAGTGATGGGAAGTCATGGGGATTGACTGGTTATGGGTCTGGACTTTCTTTTTGGCTGAAGAGAATGTTCTAAAATTGGATTGTGGTAATGTTTGGACAACTTTGTGAATATATTTTTAAAATACTGAATTGTAAATGAGTGAATTTTATGTATGTGAACTGTATCAATAAAGCAATTTATTTGAGAACTAAATTCAAATATTCAAGAGAAAATTTCATTTCAAGTATATAAATGATAATACAATGACTGTGCCTAGACTTCCCTTTTGGCTTAATAAAGAAAATATTTCAAATGCAATGAAGGCCTCCTGTGTATTCCTTCTTAATCCAATGAGCATCACGCCACCTTGGAAGTAACTAGGTTGTTTATCCCTAGAGTTGAACTCAATGCTTTCATTTCATGAATGTATTTATACTTTTGATACATTTTAATCTAACATATATTTAGTCACAAAATGCATATTGATCTTCACCTATTACTTCTTTTATTTTTAACTCTAATAGTTTGTGTTATTATAAATAACATTTGTATAGGAACTCCATAGTATCATCCAGGCTGCACTTCCACAACCCTGTGGGACTCTTCTTCTCAAAGACACTGAGAAAGATGGAGGTCATTCCATCTGCAACACTTTGAAGAGTGTAACTCAATCCTTATAAAGGAGACATTGCTCCAGATAGGATTGACAGAGCAAAGGTATCATCTTGTTTGCTATGTAGATTGGGCTCCACAGGACCATACAGAAAGATTTTCTCTTAGAATCTCTGCTTCCCCCGGTCTCTTCATCTCTGTCATCCCAATTCTTTTAAGAAATATTTATCTGGTGAGAACTGGCTGGCCCTCGGGATTGGTTCCACCGCTGCCTGATAGCCCCACGAATTCTGTTTTGCTTCAGTGGATGTAGCCAGCTGGGACTGCATTTGTGGGCAGATTTTTCTTAGTTTTTGGCCTGACTCCAAGATACCCGCAATAGGATGCAAGATCCAGGGAGGGAAAGATATTTTGCCCATTTTCTCCTGTTTGCTGTAATAGCTGAAGGTCAGTAACCTGCTGTGAGTCAGCAGTATAGATCACTGACAATGAAGTAAAATATTCAAGGTGAAATCCCAACTCCAGAGAGAAGGTGAGCCAGTCCCAGCACCTGGAAGGAGGCTCCCCCACTGCCATTCCACACTCCGAGGGAAGAGAAAGTGAGCCATGCAGGTGCCAGAAGCAACCCCCCCCCCCCATGGAAATGAGAAGACACGTAAACAAGCCTCAAAAACAGACTTCCAGGTCACTTACAGCAATCCCAAAGGGAAACGAGATGGAACAATTTGATACTCAACCACCTGAACTCTCTGAACTGGCAACAAAAGAGGATCTGGGAAAAATGAAATCAGAAATAATTACTCAGATAACAGCAAAGATTGTGGTCATAGTGCAAGACATGATTAATAAATCTAGAGAGGACACAGATTAAAAAAAAAAATAGAGGATCTGAGGAACATGATGGAATCCCAACATAGGAAACAAATGGAATCCATAAAACAGATGCAAAAAAGATTTCCAAGAGATTAAAAACTCCACTGAAAGTCTATGCAGTAGAATGAACCAATGTGAGGATAGAATTTCACATATAGAAGATAAGATTGTAATTAGTGACCAGGAAAAGAAAAATTGCTTTAAAATTGTTAGGGACCATGAAAATCAATCCAGCAGCTGCTAGAGAATGCAAAGAAGAATAATATAAGACTGATTGGAGTCAATGAAGAAAGAGGAGAGAGTGCAGATGACATAAAAAAACTGTTCACACAAGTGATGGCAGAAAACTTCCCAAGAAGGGGAAAAAAATTTGACATACAGATAAGTGAGGCATATAGGACTCTAGCTAGCCTTGATCAAAAAAAAAATCTACACATAGGCATATAATAGGATTCCAGAAACACCACAGAAGAACAAAATTCTACAAGCAGTGAGAAAAAAGAAACAAATCACATACAAAGGAAAGCCCATCAGAATGACAGCAGACTTCTCAATGCAAACCCTCAAGGCAAGAAGAGCTTGGAGTGATGTATTTCAAGCCCTAAAGGAAAACAGCCTCCAACCCAGATTGATGTACCCTGCAAAGCTATCTTTCAAAATTGATGGAGAAATAAGATACTTTCATGATAAAGACCACCTCAGGAACTTCATGAATACCAAACCGGCACTCCAAAAATTTTTAGACAATATCCTAGGTAAAGACAATGAGGATCACAACCCCAGGAAGCCCAGCAGAATGAATCCATTGGGCGTGACAAATTAAACTCAAAGGGGGAGAATCCAACAAAAAGAAAAAGTCATGACAAGGCTTTTAAAACTTTTGACTTCATCTCCCTAATGAGTGTATAATTCAATCTTGTTATTGTACTGATTAGAATTTTTCTGATTCTAGAATTGCACACCTTTCCTTATGCTATACTGGCTATTTATTATCTTCTTATGTCCTTATGTCTACTTTTTACTTGGGTTGTCCATTAATGAGCTGTCAGAGTTCTTTATATATTCTGGTCATAGGTTATATGCATTGTAAATATGGTCTGTTTAAGGACTACTTTTCATTTTAATGATGTCATTTAAAGTTCTAAAGTTTGATGGAATCTCATTTATCAATTTTTTTCTTTTATACATCATGCTTTTTGTATCCTAGGCAGTTCTTGCCTACCCTAAATTCATAAACATTTTCCCTTATAATTTCTTCTTAAAGTTTTATACTTTTAGGCTTTCATATTTAGGTTCATAGATCCCTTCAAGTTATTTTTATGTATGGAAATAAAGGATTGAGGTTAATTTTTTATATATGGATAACAGTTGTTCTAGTGCCATTTGCTGAAAACACTATCTTTTCCTCAGCTCTTGAATTGAGTTTATATTCTATAAAATGCTAATGTTAAATAACCTCTCAAAACTCAGTGGACCATATATGCGTGTTTCTATTTCTAGATTTTCTGTTTTATTCCAATGACCTATATGTCTTTCCTTGCACCAACACTGCCTTGATTACTGTAGCTTTAGAAGAAGTCTTAAAATTAGATACTAAACGTCTTCTAACACTATTTTTTTTAACTTTTCTAGGTCCTTTGTACTCCTACATAACGTTTAAATTTCAATATCCAATTCTTCATTTATAGCAAGTATACATAGACCTGAATTTTTATATATAGCTTGTGTTTTCTAATCCTGCTAAATTCAAATACAAGTTCTAGGGGCTCCTAGAGATTTCTTAGTATTTTCTCTGTAGATGATCATTTCATCTACATATAAAAATTTTGCTTCTACCTTGCCAATCCTAGCCTAATCGTGTCATTTTATTGCCAGACTATTTTGGTTTGGCCCTAGGTTTCAAAGTTTAATGGACAGATGAAGAATAGGCATATCTGCCCTTGTTCCCCACCTTAAGGAGAAAGCATTGTATCTTCTCCATTCATATAAGGCATTCCTGCTGGAAGTATGGAGTACATGTCTTTAATCTGTTGAGAAGGTTCTGTTCTACTTCTAGTCTCCTGATAGCTTTCACCATGAACAGCTGTGGAATTTAGTCCAATACTTTTTCTCCAACTACTGACAGGATCATATGGCTTGTTCCTTTCCTCTGTTAAAATGATGACTTATGGGGGTGGATCTTCCAATTCTGAACCAACACTGCCATCCCTATAATAAAACCACTTTCTACGTACTCCCAGATCTGACTTCTAATAGTTTGTTTTGTTAAACAAATTTCTATCTATTTTCATACTTTTTTCTTCTATTATCTTTATCCAGTTTTAGGATTAGCACAATGTTAAGTTCCTAAAATGAGGGGAGAAGTGTTCCTTTTTTTTTTCTGCTTTAAATGTTTGATATAATTTATCAGTTAAAATGCTTGTTGTTGTCATATAGGTAGGTTTTCAAGCTAGGAATATACTTTCTTTAATAGGTGCTATTCAAATTTTATATTTCCTCCAGAGTTAGTTTCATTAATTTGTCTTCCAAGGTACTTCTTAGAAGTTGTCAAATTTATTTCAAAACCGATTTTTGAAATATGCTTTCTATATCCTTTAAAATTCTGTAAAATCTGTGGTAATGTCTCCTAGATCTTAATATTGTAATTTTAAAAATGTGTAAGTGATATTGTGTAACAGGAAGAAAAGGTCCAAAAGAGCAGGGGAATTGGGAGGGGTAGGGGAAGGGCAAAAAGGGAAAGGAAAAAATATGAGAAGAGGAAAAAAATGGAAACAAGGTCTTTGCAAATAGGGAAGGGTGGAGGGGGTGAAGGGAGGGCAGGGGAAGGGAAAAAAAAATAAGAACCAAGAGACTCATGTAATGGTACAAGATCCCAATGATGAATGTAACTGTATTGTATACCTAAAATGTACCAATAAAATTAATGGGGGAAAAATAAAATAAAATAAAATAAAATTATTCTATCCCCTTTTAAATCACAAGTGTGATGGTCAAAGAGACAGAATAGTTAGGATACTTATTTTTATGTGGTGATTCTACTAACTTCAATTCATTTGTAAAATTCGGCTCTTACCTGGGGTCAGTGGGGCATGTCTGAAATCCCACCACTCTGGGAGGCTGAGGTAGGAGGATCACAAGTTCAAACCCTTGGGAAATAGCTTGCTGGAAGTATGTGAGGAAAGGTCCACTGGTGTCACAAGGGGCTTTGCATATCAGGCTTGTTCCCTAAGCTGAAAAGAGAGCAAAATAAGGAGCAAGGCAGCCACTGTTGGGTCGTTGCCTGAGTTTCTCAGGCCTCCTGGAGATGTGTGAAACATCTGCTTCTTAGAAATACATGTGGTTATGTGGTTATAAGGAGGCTTCCAATAGGGATAGGAATAGACCTTTAGTTTTTATTTAAAGCCCTGTCTCTCACCAAGATCTGTAATCTAGATCATGTCTGAGGGATGAGAGCTTGGATGAATCCAAGTGATGCCTGCTATTCAGTATCTGACAGGACTGAATGTTTCTAAGTCATGGCCAGGGGCTCCTACTGGTTTCTCTTAGAAACATTCCTCTCCTGGGCTTTCCAGCCTCTCTGGCAAATAGGTTTAGGGCAACCCTGCCCCATCTGGGACAGACATACCCAAATGCCGTCTTTAGAACAACAACAACAATACCAACAACAACAGCAAAAAGTGGACCAAGAAAGGAGGAGCATGAATAGCATGAAAGATACAAAATGCAGCTTGAGGGACAGGAGGGAGGATGTGAGCCCAGGAGAATAGCCCAGAGAGGAAAACAGAAGGGTTCACAAAATATCCTCCAGAACAGGATGAACAGACGAGGCAGTGGTAGTCTGTGAGAAGTCAGGCCCTCATACCACCAGTCTCCATGGCCAAGTCAGTGAGGAAGGATCCAAAGTACCCACATCAGAGTGTATGGACCACTAGGAAAGCATCTGAAGGACTAATGAGGTCAGACTCAGAATGCAAGATGCTAGGGACCATCCAGTTGTTATAGATCTGGGGCATTTCCACCAGCCCTCAGAAAAAGAGAGGAACCCGGGGGCTGGGAATAACTGTAGTGTCAAGTATCATCTGTGTCAAGTCCTAAGTGGTAGGAAACTTCATGGATGACATGCCTAACCTGTGAATAGCATGTGGCAATTTAGAACATGGATTAGCATTTAGAGAATTCTTTGAAACACTTTCCCTTGAGAGGAGTGGTCTGTGGCTCCTCCCCTCACATCTGGACAGGTTTGTGACTGCTCTGAACAATCACGCAGGACAGAAGTGGTGCTATGTGCTTTCTGGGTCTAGGTGATAAAAATTCATGTCTGGCTCTCTTGGGACTCCAGCCACCATGTGAAATATCTGGCCATCCCAGACAGGACTGAGAGGCTGTGTGATAGTCACCCCTAAGATCAGCCTTCAGTCATTCTCACTGAGGCACAGACATATGACTAATGTCATTTTGGACCCTCCAAACTAGACCACCTGCCAATTAAGCTCCCCTGAATGACTTCAGCAGAAGTCAGAAGGAGCAAAAAACCTCACTGCTATGGCTGAATTATATCCCCTCCCCTCTCCCAAAATGTAGAAATCTTAACTCCAGTACCTCAGAATGGTACCATATTTGGGGAGGGGGTTTTTTAAAGTGGTTAAGTAAAATGAAGTCCCATGGGTAGGCGCTAGTGCCCTTATTAGAAGAGGAGATTTGGACACAGATGCAAACAGCATAGGGCATGTGGAGATACAGGGAGAAAGCAGCCATCTGTGAGCCAAAGACAAAAGCATCAGAAGAAGTCAACCCTGCCAGTGCTTTGGTTTTGGACTTCTAGCTTCCAGAAATGTGAGAAAATACAATTTTGTTGTTCATTATTTTTTTATTGGTACATGTTTATAGCACATAATGATTACATTCCTCATGAGGAGTTGGTATGTGGACATAATACATCTTTTTTTTTTTTATTCCTTTCATTTGTTGTTTGTTATTTTATTTTGTAACCTGTAGCCCTTTGTTGTGCAAAATGTATCAGCCAACTAAGAATATCTCACCTACAGGAATTGTGAAAGATAACAGCACAAATGCTGTTTTAAGTCACTAAGTTTTGGGGTAATTTGTTCCAAGCTCAGACTTTTAAAGTTCTTGCTCTAGAGTCAACAGTTATATACACTGTTTACATAGGATGGATTACTGTGGGTAGACTGAAAGAACTGATTACACCTGATAGAGAAGATGGGTTCAAAGGCCAAGGCCAAAATTCACAATTAAGGCTCTTGTGGCACTTGAGATCCAGAAACTTTTAAACAGAGATTTAAAAATGTATTCTTACTAGTCTGAGAGAAATAGGAAAAACTGTATACAATGCAATCTTATATAGCTATTTTATGGATATGTCATTTGGTCGGGTGGGATTCCTTGGGAGAGAGAATTACAGTACCAGATTGCAGGCCCAGGGCCCCATCTGACCTAGTTTTTAGTTTTTTAAAAAAGTGATTATAGCTCTGGAGGTAGGGGTTAAGTCTCAGGGCCTCTACCAGGAAGCACTTTCTGTAGCCATGGGGGATACCACATTACAGCTAATTACAAGCTGTCTGTTAAGATTTTCTAATTACCTCATTTACATCAGCCTTGCTTTGTTCAGGAGCCTGTAAGCTTTTTGAAAGCTTCTTGAGGACAGGGATTCATTTCTCCAGGCATTCTACCTCGGATAGGGATTCTACACCGGATATCCCAAAGACACTAGATAACAGAGGTGGGCAGTGGAACACCAGACACGGTGAACATGGCTTTTGCAGCCAAGCAGGGTGGGTTCTAATGTGAATTTTATTTCTTTTTATTTTCATTATTGTTTTGCTTTATTTGTTTGGTTTGATTTTTTTTTTTCCCCTGGTACTGGGGATTGAACTCAGGACCTTGCGCTTGCAAGGCAGGCATTGTGCCACTGAGCTAAATCCCCAGCTCAGTGAATTTCTAAATAGGTATGTGTCTCTGGGCAAGTTGTCAAACCTCTCCAAGCTGGTTTTCTCATCTGCACAATAGGAATATTAAGAATACCTACCTTATAAAGCACTTGAAGCAGTCCCCGGAACCTAGAAAATGCTCCTTCTATGTTAACAAATCCTTCCATTTTTAAATTTTCATTTGGTTCTAAAAGTTCAAGAGCTCCTGTGTACTCACTACTGTCAGGTTTGGAGTTTGTATGTGAGGAAGGAATAGGAAAGCCATTAGGCAGATGGAGTTAAAGAGCATGGATTTTGGAGAAACATGAATCCCAGTTCTCCTGGGTGAATTTGTAGGCCTCTGTCTCGAAACTAGCACAGGTGGTTCCAAGGCATGGCTATTACTACTTCTCTCTCCCTGCCACCCTGTGCCCCCAAGTGGACCAATCCCAGATACCCACCTACCTCCCAAATCTGACTGGCTCCTCTATCATACTGATACAGAGATGATACAGAAGATGAAATAGGACCACCAAATGGTATAAGGGAAATATTATAATTCTCAACATATTAGATGTCTGATACACTGAGCTCATGTTCTCTAAACTCGAAGAATGAATTCTAGGAATAAGTTAAAGAGTAGGAAATAGTTATTGAGAGGATAGCTCCTGAGAGACAGGAGGGGTCCTGAATGGGTAGGCTGAAGACCTTACTTTTTAGGGAAGTTTTATAGAGCAAAAACCATGTGGGTACAATGTGGGTTACAGCTACAATCAACCAATAAGTTTACAAGTATAGTAGCTTAGGTAATAGTGATCCAGTGGGGAAACAAATGTGCATAGAAAGAACAAAGACTTTTTCTAGGAAATGATGGGTGCTGAGGTCTTGGTCACCACCAGCCAGGGTGACTGATGTCTATCTAGACTTCATTAGGCCAGGTATTACCGCTTATCTTGTCCTTTGGGGAAGTATGCAGGCATGATCATTTTGTCTTTATCTTGAGGCCTGGTTTCCAACAGGATGTGTCTCTAGCCTTGGTTGTAATGTGTTTTACCTTAGTCCTGGCTCTCGAGGGCCCAGCCCTATCTGACTGCCTATAGTATTTCCACCTAACTTAGCTATCTGTAGTAATACTGGGCACCTCCACTGAAGCCGGAGACACAGGATTCATCCCAGTTATGGCAGGAGCTTTGAGAAATTAAAGGGGAGCAAGTTAATTAGAAAATGCTTAATTAGAAAACCAGTTACCTAGAAGAAAGGAAATTAACTGAAAAATAGAACTTAATCAAGAACCTTTGGGCACAAGAATCAAGTGCCGGGCCTGGCTTGTACCAACCAGTTTGTGAGCCTCAGATATACACATCCTTTTCCCAACTCCATGTTCAGTGTTATCTTATTGGTTAGCTTGAAACCAGCTACACGGAGCATTTATACCACAAACATTAACAAATGTCTCAAACTGAGGACTTTTCTCAGTGATCTGGTTGTTTAGTATTTGTTGTTTTACACTGCTGCAAAAATTTAATTCAGACTCCTAGGCAGAAAGCCTCCAGGTCCCTGGGGCTGCCTGTGTAGCAGATCTTAAAACCTGTAGTAGAAGCCCTTGCAATATCTCTATTGTTTCAAGTCTGATGTCTCCAAAGTAGTTTGCATAAGATGAGTTATTGGAGTGCCTAAGAAAATACCTAATTTTTGTTTGACTATTTTCATGTATTTTCTAATTTTTTCTAGTCTTAGTTTTTGTTTTATAATATATAAAGCACATTACCATAATTATATGTATAAAGTCTGCCAAAATTGTATACACACTGCAGGAAAATAAAAACTTGTAAAATAAATATTTTAATACTAAATTTACTGAGACATCATGAGATTAATACAAGTTACCTTTGGCCTCTACAGTTACAAGAGGTGCTCAAAGAAGTGTCCATCAGCTTCCAGACATTTATTAGTAGGGTACCTGCTGCTTGTGTAACCTTGGTCATTGATTGCTGCACATGCATTTTCAATTTCTTCTCTGAGGGTCAGCAGTGTAGTGGGTTTTCTAGGGCCCCCCATCCAAGAGTAACACCATCTGTTGAAAAAGCATCATAATATTTTTCTTTTCCTGAAGTGTGTATACCTTTTTTTGGTAAACTCCATATATATTCTTTATATAAATATACATGTTTGAGAAATCAGATTAAGTTCTTTAACTGTACAAAATAAAGAAAAAAACATGGAGATCATTGTTTTAGGGTAAGAAAAAAGAATTAGTTCTAAGAAATTTAGACAGCATGATTCAGGACTTGTGTGTGTTATACATGTGATATTAGAAGTTAGAGGTGAAGTTAAAGATAGGAAAGGTGGTTTCTTTGTTGTTTAGGCTGAGATGTTTTGATTAACATGCAAGAAGGGTGGTGTGTCCTTGTGCAGATCAAGGCAGTGGACAGGCCGTTCCTCACCAATGTGGGAGGAGAATCCTTGCTCAAATGTTGGTATCCACTGACAGGTATGAGGTAGATGGCCAGGATCCCTGTCCACCAATCCAGGTTTAGAGTCAGCAGGCCTAAGATAGGGGCTGAAAATTTGTCCCCCATTTAAAAAATTATTATTAGAAGCTAGATATTATGGTTGTAGCTCAGTGGTAGAGTACTTGCCTAGCCTGTGTGGGGCTGTGGTTCTATCCCCTGCGTTAACAAAAGTACAGTGAATGTTTATATTTTAAAATATTTATTACAGTAAAAGATACATTGACAATAATCCCCGTTAAAGTTCTTGCCCTTGCTTCAGACTCTTCCCATCATTCTTGCCATTTTCTGAAGTACTTCTGGAAGTCCACTTTCAGTGACGTGCTTCACAAGGTATGCTCAAAAACATATAGTGAATGCTACACTTTGAAAACAAGTGATTTAGAGAAAAGTTCGAAGATAAAAGGGATTTTGCTGATAACCAATTAAGAAACTCAGAGAACAGAATGGAGGGAGTTAGGGGAGTGAAAAGGGTGGGGAATAAAGAGGAGTTCCTGGTTTAGGAAGCTGGACTTCTGGTGCTGTTCCACACGAACAGGACTGGAGGCCACGGGGCTCAGCCTGCATCAGAGCTCTCTGCTGGCACTGGTCTCCATGGCAGATCATGGTACTGAGACAGGAGGCAGTGGAGGTGGTGAAAGGGTTGGGGCAAAGTCATCTTGGGAGCCAAATGGAACTCTGGAAGCCACATCTAAATTTGGACCTGTGGTTTTCTCCCTTGAAGAAATCTACATGCTCTTAGTTACTCATATCTCAAATCATTTCTTACCTTCCACTTTGAAGATTTTTCTCAGAGTAGCTTCAATCGAGTAAGGCAGTAAAGAGACTATGTGTCTATTTTGAGAAGAATCATTGCGGGGCTAAAGTCCGACGCTTTCTCTTGCCCCTAGGCCCACAAGAGTCAAGGTCTTCTAAACTACTTTTACAAGAATATCAGACATTTGTATTGATCGCTTGTTTCTGCCTCAGCAAGGAAGCACGCTCTTCATGTCAATCCCTTTTGTACTAGACAGGGACATACAGAGAAAGCCCTGTCTTTCATTGAGACTTTTATCCTGCCTTGCTTTGGTCTGTGGTCCTTGGTGTGCGACACTATCTACATCTGTATGGGGTCTTCTCCTTATAATATATGTTTTTGAACATTCAGTTGAAGGACCCCAAATGTACCATGAGTATGTGAGACTGGATATGAGGAGTATTAGTCACTTTCCCATCCCTGGGACAAAATATCCATCATCTGCAACTTAAGGAGAAGAGGTTTATTTTGGCTCCTAGTTTCAGAGTGCTCAGTCCATGGTTATCTTGCTGTAAGGCAGAAACAGCATGGTGGAAGAGCGTAGTGGAGGAAATCTTCCCAATCCATGGCAGAGAGACCAGGGAGGAGTCTGGGACAAGAATATACTTTCCAGGTCATGTTTCCCGGGGACTTTCCTGTTCTAATCACACCCCACCTCCTAAGAACACCTTCAGCTATGAACTAATCAATGGATTTGAGTACAATGTCGCCATGTTGCAATCACATTCTAAAAGCCCTACCTTTGAACACATGAGACTTGTAGGGGACATTTTTTATGTATACCATAACATGAGGATTCCCACTGCCGTCATGATTCTTGTGATTCTCATGGATTGGTTGCATGCCAATGGTCATACTAGCTCCACATTTGCTTCTATATCTATAACTGCTCCTACATGTACATATATCTGTATCTATCATTTTCTTGCTTGAGATTAGATGTCCTTGCTTCATCCACAGAACTACTTACTCTTTTCACCCAATACAAATGACCAGGCTATAAATTCACCTTTACTTATTGCTTACCTTATGTTTGACATTATTTTTGTTTGGGTATAAAAGCCTTAGCTAGATTGTAAACTGCTAGAGTAAACTTTTTCTTCTTTGTATCAACTATTATGCTTAGCATAGCAGTTGTGCAAAGGAAGTTCTCAGTGCCTGTTGATTGACTGACATGAAGAAATGTGTTAGAGTTATTAAATTTGTTATGACAGAGAATTAAGCAGCCTTAGCTCAGACTAGTAACTGCCTATCTAATATAAAGACTTTGGTTATATACTGAAAAATTCTTTTAATTATTATGACATTTTAAATTAATTATATATTTCCAACTGTATTTTTCAGTTGTATGCCTAATTATTATTATACCGAACAGTATTTATACTTAAGTGTTTAGTATTTCATGTAAGTGACTGGAATTAGTAATGTTTATAGCCAATCCAAATCCATTTTTAATTGCTCTCCTCTCTAAGCCTTACTGTGGACAATTCTTCAGATGAATGTGCAATTTAATTCTAATCACCCTACATTGTGTTCAGATGTATCAGAAGACAAAGGCCTTGGATTTGACCCTGAACCAGGCAGGACTCTCTTGGAAGGGGCTCTTCCTCCCTATCTCCACCTTCCGGTCTCCCTTGCTGCCTGTGCATCCCACCCACACGGTGTCACTGCCTTTCAGCTACACTTGAGCAATTGCTTTCCTTATTTTGATGTTTTACTATGAATTTTGAATTCACAGAGAAGTAGATGGGTAATTCTCATATCACTCTTAGTTATATTTAACAATTAACATTATGCCACTCTTCATTTATTTGTTAAGGATTTAAAATTTATAGACATGATATTTCATGCTTAAAAACTTTAGTAGAAATTTTTACTTTTTTTTATTGTGTGCTTTAATTTGACTCTGGAAGATCCACCCAAGGCCCACATATTAAAGGACTTTGACACCTTTGGGAAGTGGCCTCCATGCAAGGAAGCTGTGTCACTTGGGAGCATCCCCTTGAAGGGCACATTGGGACTCTGGTCCTTTCTCATCTCTCTCTGCTTCTGGCCCACCATGAGGTGAGCAGCCTTTTTGGCGACATGTCCCTGCTATGATGCATGGCTGTGCCACAGGCTTCAGAGGAACAGGACCAAGTGAACATGGACTGGAACTTCTGACACTGTGATCTAAAATAAACCTTTCCTTCTTTTAAGTCACTTATCTCAGGTACTTTTTACAGTAACAGAATGCTGATGAACCACTACGTTACCACATCACTAACACTGTGTTAGTTTTTGTTAGGGCTGTGATTTTAAAAATACCACAGACTGTGTGGCTTAAATAACAGAAATTTATTTTCTCACAAAAAGTCTGCAATCAAGGCGTTAGTAGGTTTGGTTTCTTCTGAGGCCCTTTCAAAAGCTGCTGCATAGGTGCCAGAGTGCTGTGTCCTCACATGGTTGTGCCGCTCTCTTTGCATCTCCTTGTGTCCACATTTCCTCTTCTTATAAGAACAATTCTAGATTAGATTAGGACCCATCCTAAAGACTTCATTTTACCTTAATTGCCTCTTTACAGACCTTATCTCCAAATATAGTCACAGTCTAAAGGACTGGGGGTTAAAATTCCAACACATGAATTTTGAAGGAACACAACTCAGGCCATAACATATTAGAGTGTTAAAATAGCTTAATACTCAACCTGTGTTTTATCTTTTACATTGTCCTCAAAAATTTCCTGTTCAAATCAAGGGCCAACCAATAGCTGTGGATTGCCATTGGCTGTTGTGGCTGTAAATTTATTTCAGTCTACAATAATTCCATTCCTCTCGGTTTTTTCCCCAACAGAACATTGTTCTATTGAAGCAATTATCTAACATTTTGCATTTTTCTTTTTGCTTTGTGGTGATAATTTTAACTTGTTTATCTATCTGCTGTACTGAGTTTTTTGTAAACTAATATTTATTCCTAATGGCCTAATTAGGTCAGGTCAAACTTTTAGGCAAGAAGATTTCATAAAGGATACTGTACATTTCACATTGTTTCCCCTTGGATGGCACACTGTGTCTGGTTGTTCAAATTTAAGTGATGTTCAAAGTAGTCACTGGGATGAAGTAGGGAGCAGCAGCTGGATCCCTCCTATGAGCAGTAACAGTGTTGCTCCTTGTGAACAGTAAGCAATCTGTGGGTGCTGCTGTAGCCCTTGGACATCTGCTTTAGCCATCATGTTTTACCTAATAGTTTAAGCATCCATTAGTGATTCTTAACTAAATCAACAATTTCATTAGGGTTTATAAAATTTATTCTACATTAGCTAGAATTATTCCATTAAGAACTGTTTCCCCTCATCAACTGGGCTATTTAGTTACCCTTAAATACAGTTCTGTCTGGAAAGTCAGGATAAATGATTTTTATTTTAATTACCAATTTTTAGAGTAAAATCATCTCCAATTGTGGCATACATGGTTTGTTTTGGTTGGAGTTTCTATGCTTCAAGTGTCATTTATATATTGATGACCTTTAATATGCTTTTATAACCATTTTTCATATGCCAAATTGGCCCAACTTTGGCCAGTTATGGTACCTTCAAATTGATTTGGCTTTTTGACATGATTCCATTGCTATCTGAAAGCTTCCTTATTTTCTACCTGAAGCAGAGTAATTTCTCTAAGAAGCCCCAGTTCCTCAAATCCAGAGTGGTATTTAGAAAACACAATCTGGCTCTATTAATAGGCAAAACTAGACAATATGTATGTTCTTTAAAATCATGGCTTTGTGGTGATAATTTATATACAAATTTAATATTGCAGGGTTTTATTTACTTGGATTTATACCTCCAAATATCTATTTTCTCTTGGGCTGAAAAGCTTGGTTTCTAACATTAGTGTAGTTATTTATTGTATTATTTCAAAAAATAATACAACTGAATGAATGGAATATGAATATATATATATATATATAATACAATAAAGATGGTCCTAACATGATGGTGTATGAGTTCTTGACTTTGAGATAGTGTAAGAATGCTACATAGTCAGTAGAAGTTGTATTTAGAATTTTAAATTTTTATCTTTTCCCAGCCTATGGATATGTGGTAAGATAGTCTCTTGCAGTGTTGGACAGTGACAGTGAGCTGTGACTGGTCAGCTACTTGGTTACAAGGTTAGACAGCCAGCTCTCCATAGGGTTCTGTGTTGCTAAGCTATCTTGCTAGGCCACTTAGGTGTGTTAACTTCTTTTTCCACTTACAATATTTTCAGTTTATCATAGTTTAATCAGGAGGTAACCCCATGTAAGTTAAGCAACATCTGCATATCCCACCAAAGTAATATAAAGGGCCAAGTTACAAATTTAGTTGAAATAATTACCTTTTCTCTGTGATAATGTTTTTAATTTTACAGACAATTAGATTAATTTGTTTCTTTTTTTCCTCTTTGATTTTAGGGATGGTTTTTCTGTTTGTCCTTTATACATTATATGTCTCAGTCCATTCTGTCTACTATAACAAAATACCTTGGCCAGAATAATTTTTAAACAAACATTTACCTCTCACAGTCCTGGAAGCTGGGAAGCCAAGGTGCCAGGAGACTTGGTGTCTGCTGAGGGCTCCTTCCTCATGGTGACTCCTATCTTTGTCCTCTCATGGTGGCCAGGGCCAACAGCCTCCTCAGACCATTTTAATAAGGGTACTAATTCCACCGAAGGCTCTAACCTCATCACTTAATCACTTCTTGAAAGGGTTTTATACCCTCACATTGGGGATTAGACATATGAATTCAACATATGGATTGTACAGGGATACAGACATTCACACCATAGCAATGCGCATGTTTTGAATATGTAAGCAGTGTGTTTTAGAAGTTAAAAGCTATCCCCGAGGTAGTTTCTCTTCAATCTCAACTTGTTCCTTCCCCACTCCCTTTTCCACTGCCCAAAGCTAACTAATTTTAAAAATTAATACCTGTCTAATTTTTATAGTGTTTTTAAAATGACTTACGTAGGCAAATTCATACTCATATTCTTACTTCCTACCCCCTTCCCAGAAAGGCACTGGATTCTTCAAACTTTTTGGCATCTTGTCTTTTAATTTAACAATACTTATAGGAATCAACTGACAATACACTGAGAACAGCCTCATTTTCTTTTTAATGGTTGCCTAGTCCTCCATCACCTGTAGATACCACAGTTTACTCAAGCATTTCACTACTGGTGGATATCTGACTCACTATCTTCTTTTTAAAAAGTTGTTAGTACCTGTGTCATTTCATATTTGTGCAATTATTTCCTTAGATTTTTGGATGTAGAGTTGCTGAATCAAAGGGTAAACACTGCTGTGACATTGATAGATATTGATGAATTCTCCTCCAAAGGAATTGTATTACTTTTCATTCCCAACAATAAATAATACATGATAATATTTGTTTCTCCATGGCCTCACCAATACTATATGTGATCAAAATTTTGATTTTTGCCAGTTTGGTGGAAGGAAAAAATAGTATCACAGTGTAGTTTTGATGCTCATTCTTTTCTGTATAATTGAGGTTTAGGAACTTTTCATGTTTAAGGACCATTTTCATTTCCTTTCCTACGCACTGTCAGTTTAGGTATTTGGTATGTTCAAGGTTGGTCTTTTTTTCCTTTGTTTCTAGGAATACCTTAGGTTAAGGAGATAAATCATTTGGCTGTGAACTATGCTCCAACTATTATTTCTTATTTTTTTTGTTTGTCTTTCATAATATTTTAATGCAAAAGTATTTTTTAAAATTTTTACTCATCAAAAAATTTTATTGATTCTAGAATTTGAGTCATAGTTAAAATAATTTTCTTCATTTTCAGACTTCAAAGGAATTCAACCATGTTTTCTTTTAGTATTTGTAGAGTGTCATTTGAAATATGTATTCTGATATATTGGAGTAAAGTTTTCTTCATATGGCTTTGCACATTTCCTATTAAATTTATTCTTATTTTATCTTTTTTGCTGCTATTGTTAAGTAGGAGTTTTCATCTAAACTACTTTCTGTTTAATGATTGCAAATAGGAAGACTTTATTTACACTAATTTTGCATCCTATTAACTTATAAGATTCTTTTTTTTTTTTTTTTTGTGGTACCAGGGATCGAACTCAGGTCCTTGTGCTTGTGCAGCAGGCAGTGAAACCACTGAGCTAAATCCCCGACCCAACTTATAAGATTCTTTTATTTTTAATGGTATTTTACCATTGATATTTTTGTCTATAACTAGAGATAATTTTATCTCTTTATTTCTGATTCTTATATTTTAAAATGATTCTCTTACTTAATGGAACTGAGTAGTACCTCCAGTAAATATTTTATTCCTGACCTTAGTGTGACTACCTCTAGTGTTTTGTCATCAAAAGATATTAGCTTTGAGAATAACTGTGTGTGTGTGTGTGTTATTATGTGGAGAAATAATTTTTTGATTTTTGTTACTGAGTTTTAAAAAGTCAGTTATAATTATTGACTGTCAGATGTCTTATCAAAATCAAAAGAAATGATATTTTAAAAATATAGATCTAATATTTAACATGAATGGATTTCCTAGTTTTGAATCTTTCTTGATATCCTGGATTAAAATGTACCTGATCATTATATGTGCCATTTAATATGATATTGGAGCCTGTGTATTGATATTCTATTTAGAATTTTTCCTCAATATATGGATGCAAGATTAGAACTTGGTTTTCTTCTACTGTATGCAATCTTTTTTTTTTTTTTTTGGTACCGGGGATCGAACTCAGGTCCTTGTGCTTGCGAGGCAGGTGACAGAACCACTGGGCTAAATCCCTGGCCCTGCAATCTTAATTTTTATGTCATTTTTCAATTCACTCCCTAGAGCTAATTAAAAAGCTTTATGTCTGTATGTTTGAAATAACACTGAAATGATCTGTTCTCACGGCTTGTAATAGTTTCCTTGTGAAATCATCTAGGCCTGCCATTCTTTTTGTTGGGGAGCTCTTAATGCTTAAGGAGTTCTTGAAATGGTATGCTCACTTGTTCCTCTGTCTCAGTCTTGGTTGTCCTGAAAGATTGAGAGATGTGGGTAGTAGGAAGTAGAAGGTTAGCTTCCAGAGATGCAGGATACATTTCCCAAGGCAGATGGGATAGGGAACGGTAGCAAAGATGCCTTGCTTCAGTCAGGCTCTGAATCTTCTAGGCTCATCTGTGCACTTCCTTATAAAATCCAGTTTTACCAAAGAAACTTTCTAAGTCGGTTGAACAGGAACCCTCATATCTGATCAGGTTCCTCAACCATGGTTGAAGTCTGGTAATTCTGGCTTGTCTTTATCAAGAACCCTGTTAGGTTGGTTGAGCCAGAATCCCCCTTACCTCTGTTGTTTCTTCTTGTAAGTTTCCACTGACGGCCACCCTGCTTCTTGGCATAAGAAGGACTTGCCCATGCTGTGTTCAGAGTTGAGCCTCATCTTTCACCCTACTACCAAATCCCACTGGTCCTAGTGCCTACCTGTTTTATGGTTATGCAGTCTCCTTACTGTGCTTTAACAAGTGTCACTGAATATCTTTTCTAATTACATGACAGTGTACTCCCATGAAGGATGGAAGAGGAAGAGGAGGGAAGCAGTTTTGATGGTGGATCTGTGGAGAGAGGCTGAAGAGAGGCCTCAACTGAGGAGACAAGATCAGTTGCCTTTTCTCAGAGATTTTTCTTATGACTCTACATTCCAGCCCATCCTGGGGGTTCTCTGCCCTGTTTTCACAGCTGGGAAGGCAAAGTAAATATCCCAGAGTCTGCTGAACTTTTGCAGGTGGAGAGGAATCCTCAGGCATTTTACTCAAGAGAATTTGGACTAACAAAAGTCAGTGATCCCACCCCTGAATTAAACTCATTTATATTCATTGTAAGCCAGGGTCCTTTATAAGCCCCGGGGTACCCAGACTTATTTATTAATGAGCCTTAGATCATAGACCTTCTTTTTGGGTTGAGTTGGGTTTTCTGAAGCAGCTTTCTCTCCAAGTGCCTTTTAAACAACCACCCCCATTGCTCAGATATCTCCATTGTGAAATGGCTTTGCAATGGCTGTGAGGCAGAGGAGCGTGAGGGGACATGGCACATTCTTTCTGGTGCCGTGTTCAGGCTCCCTCAGTGCTCTGCAGAGGGCAGGAGCTGGTCTTCTTGCCGCCCTCTGCCACAACACAGCCGGCCACCAGGGGGCGCTGGTTTGAAGGGCAAAGAGTGGGAGCTGCTGCCACCCGCAGATTCAAGATGTTGGGCAAGGGACAGGAGGAAGAAGTTGTGAGGGCTCTGGGGTTCCTTGCACCACTTCTGAGTTGAAAGAAAGACTAGAGAGGCTGAAGCTCAGGGACACTGCTGAGAGATCAGTCTGTGCCCTGAGAGAGCCCTGGGTTATTTGCTGGGCACAACCCCAGGGGCACAAGCTGGGCTTTGTGAAAAGTGTGGCCTCTCCCAGCCCCTTTTGCAAGAGCTATGGCCCCAGGTCAGGACTAGGTCAGGACTGGGCCTTAGGGATGGGCTGAGGGTTCATGCAGGGCTCTCAGCATGCCAAGGGGAAGGCTGGGCTGTGAAAGCATGTCCTGGGGGAATTTTTACATTCATTGGAGGCCCTCCCTTCTTCCCCTTCTTCAGGCAAATATGAAGACCCTTCCCTAGCACCTTCACACATCAAGGCTGACCAGACCTGTCCAACCACAGCCCCAGAAGTCAGGGGAGAAAAAGACGTAAGGTAGCTCATTTTAGAACTTCTAAGTAGAAAAATCAGCATGTGACTGAACTCAGAAGCTCATACTCTACCACAGGTGCTGCTGACTGGCCCCAAAGCACAGGGTGGGCCTGGAGCTCTTACCAGGACTGCTCTCCAGAGAGGGTAGCGGCCACTGGTGTGTGGGCAACAGGACCAGCTGAATTCAGTGTGGAGTTCCTATGGGAGGCTCATAGAAGGGCTTGTGGAAGGTTCCCTGGAAGACTCTTCCGTCACTAAATTTCCACCAAGGTGGCTCTGGGTCTGTCTGGCACAGTAGCCACTTGTCTGCAGAAATACTGTGTCCCCGTGTTCTATATGACATTAGGTCCATATGACAGAATGAAGAGGTCTTATAGAACTCTGGCCCTGGAGTCCAGAGACCCTAGTTCCACTCTTGGTGAAGTACATTAAATGGAGAGGGATATCCTCCTCTGATTTTCTTTTCAGTTCCTCCATTTATATTGTTGTCAGTACTATAGCTGATGTATTGGACCTTTCCTGTGTTCTAGGCACTGTGTTAAGCACCTTACCAAACTTAGTTCATCAAATCCTCACAACAACCCTATTAAGAAGATTCTGTAACTCTTCTATGCAGATAAGGAAACTGAGGCTCCAGGCAGTTGAGTAGTTTTCCATTGGTCACCAGACCAGGATGACTTTGGTCCCAGGTATTACTCTATAGTTCCTTGCTACTCTTGAATGTCTCTGAAGACCACCACTGATCAAAATGGACTTGACCGTGTTCCTCTTGGGACTGATTGCTTAGAAATAGAGAAATTCTTTAACTTCTTTTTTAACCAACTCTTAAGTTTCTTTGTATTTCTCATTACTTAAGACAAGTTCCATTTCATTCATTCCCATCCACCCCACTAGAGAAACAGGCTGTACATTTCTACAGAGCAAATCCAAGCATCCACATTTTTATGTGCTGTATTCCCAGTAGTTGATCCTGGCTCTCCCACCTCACATCTCTACTTTGGCAACCAATTTTGGCAACACCTCTCCTGTTCAACCTCAGTGCCTTCCTTTGGACAGTGTTAGGTACTATTGCTCCTTCAGCTGAAAGCATTGTGGCTATTCAAAGTTGGTGGAAATATCTCTTGATGTGAGTTTTGAAAGGCAGGCTGAATTTGGGTAGGTGCTGAGTGGTTGGCAAGGGGTCCATTCATTGTCTAGAGGACTGGAGGAGAGGTGTGGGGGGAACATTGTCATGGTGTAGAGTTGATAGTGGATAGAGTCCAGCATTTGAGATAGAGCACTCTGCAGGGGAAAAGAAGCCTTGATGGTGGGAAGTACTCAAAGTGTTTGTCTGGAATGGAGGGGGCAGGACAACAGGCTTGGAAGTTTCCCCTAGTGGAGATGCAGATGTGCAAGACACTTACCAGGCAGCGTGGCCAAGGTAGCTGTGGAGATAGCCCAGGAGGCAGGTGAATGTGGTCACTCCAATCACTTCTCCTAAATGGCCCCCCTACAGAACACAGTCTGAAAACTCTTAAGGCAAAGCTGTGATTATTCAGAGTAGCACCGAGTCTGGTGTTGTGCGACACTCAGGAACTTTTAAATGAAGGAAGGAGGGTGGGTGACAGGAAGGGAGAAAGGAAGGAGAGGTAGGTCAACTGTAGGACCTAGTGGTGAGCTGGGTGCCCCAGACAAACAGCAATGCATCTCCGTTCAGGCTCCATGCCAGGTCCGTGGGACTTACTCTTCTCTACATTACCAACATTTACAGGGTCACTGTGCACAGGAAAGCTCAATCTTCTCACCTCTTCTGATTCTACTGCCTCAGAGAAACTGTGCCAGGACTCGTGAAGTCTCAATCCAGATAAACAAGACAAAAATAGGATTCAAGGAGTGGGCCTCATTCAAAGAAAGTTGCTCTGTCAGAGACCTTGCTCTGACCCATGTAATGTCCCCAGTTGTTAGATTTCAAGTGTGGTGTCTGGCTTAAACGTGCCACTCTTACCAGTTCCTTCTATTACTGCACATTCGTTAGCACAGGCTGAGGTTAGGGGAACCCAGTAAGCAAGCAGTTCCTCATCGGACACAGATGCCCTTGAACTCTTTAAATAAAGGCTGATTTTTTAAGAGTGTGTGAAGATAGAGCTTAAAAGGGATAGATTAATTTATAGTCCACAAAGACCAGTATACCTCTACCTATGTCTTTTGGTTTATTTTAAAATGCATTTCCTTCACAGACTTTCTTGTGGCTCGTTCTGTGCAGTTTGTTTACTTGTTGAGAGTTTTATCTGGTTTTGACATTGCTTTTGCTGAACTCAGTTTTTCCGAGACCCTCTTCCCTCGTAGGCTCAGTCTCACTTTGTCACCTATTGCTGGCCAGTTTCAGTCACAGTGGAGACCACATCTGCTTCCTGTCAGTGCTCTGGGCAGAAGCATGAGCTGGTGTCTGATCCTGATCTGGGCCCAGGGGCTGAGGCAGGCTGATCTCCTCATCTCAGGTAAGGCCTGAACACCATGCAGAGCAGGAGGAAGAAAGAATAAAACTGAGCTTGGCACAGAGGCCCAGTGCTTTGGGAGAGAAGGCCTGAAGCTCATGCCACATCTGTTTGAGGGAAGGAAACTTGTGTCTGTGGCCCTGCATACCCTTATGTGAGAAAAGGCATCTCTCAGAAAGAGATGAAGCTCTGTTTGGGTAGCAGATGAAGGAATTTGTAGATCTTCCGGGGGGAGGGCAGTCAGAACTTTCTTTCTGGCCAGAAAGAAAGGAAGCAGGGGAACAAGAAGGAACCAAGAAGGAGGCCAAGAAAGGAATCGCCAGTTGGCCTTTAGAAACTCACTCAATTTTCTTTTCCATTTTTGAGGAACCTTCCAGCAAAACAATGTAGGCAGTTATCTGTCAATCAAAATATCTCTTTCACAGATTCTACAGGGTCTAACCATTGCAGATTGAATTTTTGTTAAATTTATTTCTCTTCTATTAAAAATTAGAGCTAAGGATTTCTGAGCGAGAGAGATGCAAATATTTGAAAACTATGGTAGAAATTAGTTTTATTGTTCTCTGAACCTTCTGAAGGCGGAGAGGTGCACTGAGGTGCTGGAGAATGGTAAGCACTGACGAAGGTAGATTTGCCTGGAAGAAGTAGAGTTGGTTTTTTTGTTTTGTTTTGTTTTGTTTTGTTTTTTTGCCAGATTTCCTTTCCCTGGGATTTCTTGGCTTTCTGAAGGTTTCTCCAGATAGGTCAAGTGGCAGTCAACCAGATAGCCAGGTTTTATTTCACAGCCTAAGGCACCCAGGACAGGACTAGGCTGCTGGAAGATGCAAAACTAGAAGAGGTGGTATTGGCAGAGGGCTTGCATTGTAAGTGGAAAAACAAAAGACGCACATGAAAATAATAATGAGCTAGTTGTGAAGCAATACAACAGAATACCCTGAGAGGGCGAGAGTTATGTGATAGGGGCAGTGAGTGTGGAAGGAAACAGGTGGTCATGATGGGCTGAGGTCCTGAAGGATCCTGGGGAGGAAGTGCAGCTTTGGTGAGCCTCTTGACAAGGGGAGCAGAAGCAAGCTCTGGAAGCAGAGGTAGCAGGGGTGACTGAGGGAAGAAGATGGGCTGGAGAGAATGGAGGAGCATGGAAAAGGCCAAGACTGGAAAGAGCCCTTGGGCTGGGACTGGGAGGATTGAATGATAGCCGTGGAGGGAAACATCTTTCGAAATTGAGGGGAACAGGAAATGAGTATAGTCTATATGAGAGAGTAATAAGAGGTACTGGAGAAATTATGGTTCACGTATCCAATTCTGGCCTCGGAACACCTTGGAATTTCTATAGGAAGATTGAACACAGTTGTTGAGCTGGGACTCATAGTGTTTTTTCTTCTCCCCAGAATCCATGGAAGGCACAGTAATAACACAGGGGAACATTTCAGCAAAGGAAGGTGGCTCTGTCATCTTACAATGTTACCTCTCCTCCACAACGGCTGAAGTGACCCAGGTCAACTGGGAGCAGCAAGACCAACTCCTGGCCATTTGTCATCCTCACTTTGGGTGGTACATCAACCCAGTCTTTCGTGAGCGGGTGTCCCCAGGCCCCATCCAAGGCCTCACCTTCCATTCGCTGACCGTGAATGACACAGGGGAGTACTTCTGCATCTATCACACATACCCTGATGGGATTTACAGGGGGAGAATCTTCCTGGAGGTCCAAGGAAGCCCAGGTATGTGCACTGGAGCAGGGTAGCTGATTAACCTCTTTCTCTAACACAGAAAACACCATAGAGACACACTTGGAAGTAGGATTCCCCAAACGTAGAGCATATTTGAGTTACCTGAGGAATTTTTAAACTTTTTTTGCTAAATAAAGAGCAAAATAAAAGATATAATAGCCTGGGGATTTAGCTCAGTGGCACCACGCCTGCCTTGCAAGCACAAGGTCCTGAGTTCAATCCCCGGTACCAAAAAAAAAGATAATAGGAAGTAGGGAGACAGATCTTTCCCAAGTGGGAAGGGGATCAAAAAGGGAGGTCAGGGGATGAAAAGAGGAATGAAGATATTATGTACATGTATCAGCTTCACACAAGGAATATGAACATTATGTGCTGCAAGCATGTACTAAGAAAAAAAATTTTTTTAAAGAAAATAATCAAAGGGAAAAAAAGACTATTGAAACCAGGGAACACCCAGACCAATGAATTCAGAGTACTCAGAAGTTTGGATGTGATATGTTCTCAAAGGTTCCAGGACCTAGAACCATTGTGCTTTCATAGGCAGCACACCTTATATTGACAAAGAAGATTCGTTGATGAGGTTATGTACAAAGAGTGCTCATCTATTGTCTTAGTATCAATAGTGAAAATTAGAATTAGTCCTTAAGTTTATAAATATTAGAGCTGGTTGAAAACAAAGCACAGCCTGTCCTAAGTAAATGGACAGGAATTGATATTTGTGTGGTACTTCAAAATTTCCAAGATGCTCCCATAGTTGTTACCTATCTGGACATTTAACCCAAATCTCCAGGCTTTGAGAAAGGATTATGCATCATATCTGAGTGACAGTATGGCAGATTGGATAAGAGCTCAGATTCTGAAGCCAGACAGCCTAGGTGCAAATCTTGCTCTGCTGTTGACTCAGATAAGATAACTTAGCTCCTCAGTGAGTCAATCTCCTCCTCAGTGCAGTGAGGACAGATGTAACACCTTCAGAGGTGCTAATGTAGGGTTGAACTGCCCACCACACATGTCTTTAGAACAGGGCCACCTAGAACAGACCACCATGGAAGTGTGGACCGAATCTGATTCCCAGTTGACTGCTTGATGGAGGTGGGAGCTGAGCCTTGGAGCTGCCAGTGACAGAGCTGATTTTAACATTGGTATTCTGGTTCTATGAAACTCCACACTCAGAATTTCTACTTTCTGCCATCAGTTGTGTGAGAGATGAAGTCTTAGGAGTTTTCAAAATGCATGTAGAGTGAGAAGCTAAAAGACTACCTACTTAAAGTTTCCTTTCAAATGTTACTTCTTGGCTGGCTCTGTTGTAGGACAAATGCAGTAAGCAGTTAAGATCCAGGTTCTGGAGTCATACTGCCTGGGGCTGAATGTTGTTGTGTACCTGGGTAACTCGGGCAAATTGTTTAACATTTTCTCAGTGTCTATATCTATAAAACGTGGTGGCCTGTCACCAGACTGCAGGAGCGGAGTAGGAGGGCATCCAGGCAGGAAGCTCCCATAGGATAGAAGCCAGGAGCTGGAGAACAGAAAGGAGCTATGTCTGTTTGCTGGTGTCTGGGCCAGACATTCAGGGGCTGATGCTGCTGACAAGCATGCTCCTTTCTGGCCACAGTGACACAGCTGTGAAAATGAGGAAAAAGAGGCACAGGTTTCTTCCCTGTGTCCCACAGGCCACCTGGAGAGAGTGCTCAGAAGATGTTCTGTTGGACCCAACCCTTTCCCAAAGCTTGTAGGTTTTCTCTCTTTTTGCCACTGGGAACTTCAGGAAACAGCACTGGCCACTTTTGTCTCTCTTCCTGTTTCTCAAGGGGTCAGTTTCTTATGTGAAATGCTTACCGTCCTTTAATCATGTGCATTAACTCCAATCCTGTCTTCTTTTTGGTTTATTTTTATTTTTGCAGTATTGGGCATTGAACCCAAGGCCTTCATGCTTGAGCTACATCCCCAGCCGTTTTTTACTTTTCATTTTGAGACAAAGTCTCTCAAAGTTGCTAAGTTGTCCTTGCTGGGCTCAAATTTTCAATCTGATCTTCCTGCCTCAGCCTCCCAGAGTACTGAGATTACAGGTGTGCACCACCACGCCTGGCTAACCCTGTCTTCTTTCTATCTCAAACCTTAGTCCACGTCCCTACTAACTATAATAGTTAAGCAACTCTTAACCTTGAACTTAACCTAAAGTTGAATTTAACCTTAAAACTAACCTGGTTACTAGGCACGAGCCTTAGTATCCCTCGTGCAGAGTCTATCCTTCCCCACTGCTCGTGGTGGTGCTTGTCTAAGGGCTGCTGCTGTTTCAAAGACCTTGAAGTCTTTGCTCTGTGACTACAACTGTGATTGGAGGAATTGGTGTTTTCATTTCAAACCAAAAGTTCCTAATGAACATAATATACTTACTCAATATCTTAAATACCTCTGTGGTCCTAAGTATCTCTAATTTATCCTTAAACCTAAAACCAAACTTCTAATCATAATCCTTTTTAAAAATTTCATCATAGTTTTAATTCCCCTCTTCAACTATCAAGCTGTAAGAGAATCCAGTCCTGGTCCTGGCTCCCACCCTAGCTCTGCCTTCCTCCCCCGGCCACAGTCCTCTCTGGTTCTGTAGGGCACCCTCTGTGGCCCCTCTGAGCCCTAACATATGATTATTTTCCCTCCCTCCTGCCCTCTTTCTTCCTGAATGATCTCATTCAACTAGGGGCTGGCCTGGCCTATGGTGCCTGGGTCCTCAGAGCTGGAAGAGCAGGATGTACGGGGTTTGGCCATGGCAGGCACTGGCCATGTCCTGCCTGGATTCCTGGGTCCTGCCCAAGAGCCTGGGGAGGAGTTAGAGATGGGATGAAGTGGCTCAGAAATCCTTCTGCTCATGGCACAGCATACATAGGGGCAACTATCTTGTTTCTCTCATATTCTCTTTGAACCGAATATGCCTGTCTTCAGAACTCCTCTCTTGCCTCTTCTTTCTTCTAGTTACATTTTATGTTTTAAAGAAACTCACTTCTTCAGGTTTTCATTCACACTATAAATATTTATTAAGCATCTACTATGTGCCAGGTGATGGGAATACAGCAAAACATAAGGTTCTAGATCTTTATTTACTCCTTCCAGGTTTCCATAGCCTAGTTGGCAATCACTGTTATAGGGCTAAGGCAAAAGGGTATATAACTTTTCATTTTGTAGGTTAGTATTTACTTTGTTTTAATTTCTAAGTAAACTATTTCTACTGGTATGGATATATATTTTTTTCATATGTATATATGACAATGTTCACTTTCTGTGTTTCCTTCTGGATGGTATTATGTGTTTAATTCCATGATTACGGAAAATGATTTTGTTGCATAGAGGGAGGGAGTGTTAAAAATGATCTGCTCTTGATCAAATACCCGACTTAAGAGACAGTCACTGATTTTGGGATAGGGCAGGAGGATGCTCTACTTTCCAGAGAGTTGAGCTTAAAGATGCCAGTCCTGTGGTTAGAGAAAGGGCCTGGCCAGTCCCTCCCTCTGTCTTGAAGCTGAAGATTCGCTAGGGAGGGCAGCTTTGCCTTTGCCTTTGCCTTTGCCACTGACCTCTCTTTTGTCCTCCCCCTAGCAGCCAAGACCAGCACCTGGTTCCAGATTTTATTGCTTGGAGCTGTGGCCGCAGTGCTGGGGATTATCTGCACAACAGCCTTTGGGGTGGTGGTGTTGGCCAGAAAGGTAATGGCTCTGGCTCCACAGCTCAGTCCCAGCAGCTCCGCCCTTGTCACCCTGGTACGTTCAGTCCTCACGCTTTCCAGAGACCAAGATGTGGTCTCCCCACTGCTTCTTGTGCCTTTGCATGGTGCTTGTCTGCATTTAGTGCACATGTGCTCTTCCCTTCTCCTGCTTCCAGGCTGGGAGCTCCTGGAAGGCTGTGCCTGTATCCTACCGGTCTTGCTGTCACCTACAGTGACTAGTTTCTGCCTGTCCCTTAAGCCAGTGCTCTGAGAGTTTGATTTCTCTGCCATGAGTTGGATGCGGCTGAGGGGATGTTTACTCTGTGCTAGGCCTTTCCAGTAGAGGAACCCAGTTAGTTTTTAGACCTATTTGGTAGTGCTAGATAGCCCAGCTCTTCTGCAGGATGGGGAATAAACACTCCAAAATGTAGGGTGGAAGACACTTGGCAAGGTCAGCACGCTGTACGTCCTATGTCACTTTAGCCTTAGAAGTCATGTGGTTGGGGAACTGGAAGATTTACTTTCTAGTTCAGCACAGAGTGTGACTTTAGGGTTGTTACTGAATTTTTCCAGGTCTCCGTTTCTTCATACGTAAAATGAGGATTATAATCCTGTCTGCTCTATATCATAAAGTTGTGATGAAGAGGTGGTATTTCATGTGAAAGCTCTGCAAGTGATGAAGAAATGTGTCACTGTCATTGCTGTGTCCCATGGTGGTAGCAGTTGATCTGGATGAGTGAAAGGATTCCCACTCTGCATTTTGTCAGCCTAGTTCACCACAGTTCAACTCACTACACAAACATTTTGGGGAACACATCCTTGATCTCCCAACACTGTTTTCCACCTTTATCCTGACCATCCTCCCTAGATTCTGACCCACTTTCCCCTCCCACTATGGTTCTACTCAATTACTAACTCAGCCCTGCAGCTCCAAATTGCTCTCTCTGCACTGTATACTTGGCTCTGTTGTTACTGGTGTATGTGGGTTCAGCGTTGTCATCCTGTTTTGTTGATATTCGTCTTTTTTTCCCTATTCTGTTGTGGACACTTTTGAATTGTTTCTTTTTATTATTAAAAAGACCTACTTGTTGGTTATGCATTCTTTAAGTGGATACATTAGACATCATGAAATGTACCCCTGACTTAATAAAATGTATCTATATTAGTACTTATAAACTAGAATTTTTTATCATTTCCTGGGTTATGCAAGAACCTTGCATAACCTTTGTTGATTCTTTTTATTTCTATCCCTCTCTAACCTATGGCTATTATTATCATTCTGTTCAGTTCTTTGTATTTAAGTCCTCAAATAAACTATTACTGTTTTATGAGTCAATATTTTTTAGATTTGCCCTTTTTTGTTGGTCTTCACTTTATCCTGCACGTCCTACCTTGTAACTGGGATAAGTTCTTTTCTACCTGAAGAATATCCTGTAGCATATATAGCCAGGATGGCTGGCAATGAATTATTTTGGTTTTTGTTTGTCTAAAAGTATTCCCCTTACCCCAAATTTAAAAATGATATACTTATTTTACTAGATATAAAATTCTATGTTGGCAATTGTTTTTTTTCAGCATACAGAAAATAGTGTTTCATTATCTAGCTTTCTATATTTTGTTGAGAAAACAGGTCTTATTTTTGTTCCTTTGAAAATGTGGTCTCTTTTTTGGTCTTTTACTTTTCAGCAATTGTGAAATGATATGATTAAGCATAGTTACTTTTGTATTTATTCTGTTTGGGATTTGAATGGAGTGCATTTTCAGTATATGGTGTGATGATTTTTGTGAGTTTAGGGTCAATCCTGGCCATTACCTCTTCAAATATTACTTCTCTATTCTTGCTGTCTTCTCCTTCTGGAGCTTGAATTACAGATATTTTAAACATTTTTTACTTTTCTCTCACATGTTTCAGACTCTGTTTTTGTATTTTCCCTCCATTTGTCTCATCCTATTGTATAGCAGATGTTTTCTTCTGACATACATATCTCCTAGTTTACTAAGTATCTCCTTTAATGTACCTAGTCTTTTATATAGCCTACAGTTTGTCAAAATTCCCCATCTTGTGTTTTAAGTCTTTTAAAATGTTAATTATTTTCAAGTCTATGCCTGATAATCCTGTTAACTGGATCCTCCATGGGTCTTTTTCTATTGTGTGTTTTTACTTGTCTCTTGGTCAGATCTTTTTGGCTGATATTTTTCGCTGAGTGCTGTGTATTCTACATAAAAAATTGTAACAATAGGGCTGGGGATTTAGCTCAGTGGTTTCGCCGCCTGCTGTGCAAGCGCAAGGACCCAAGTTCGATCCCCGGGACCAAAAAAAAAAAAAAAATTGTAACAATAATTTGAGGCTTAGCATAAGATCATCTGCTTCTAGAGAGTATTCCCCTTGCATTTGGCAGGTGGTTAGTCTGGTACTAAGCACCAGAGTCAAATCAGTTATGAGAGATTTTACAACTGGGTTTCAATTCCTGCTACCTCCTTACTCCTAGGATGTGTTTCTCTTTTGGATCTCAATTAAAAGCTCGAAGTGTTTACCAAAGTATCTCTTCTGTGGTGGTTTCTGAGCTCCAGATTTTGTTCCTCTAGGCAGAAGCTCTATATAGCATATCTGTCTTAGGAGAAAATGCTCCTGAATTTTCATCTTTCTGGGATTACTTCTTCTGGATCTTGATCCTTAGCCCACAGATTCCTTGCAATTTTACATATCTTTATTTTCTCCAAAGAGATGTTTCTAATAATTTTTCATCTTTCCTAGCTGTTCTCAATCGAAGGGTTGGTTCAAAGCAATGTGGTCAACCATAATTCCACCAGTAGCAGAACTTCTATTTTTGATGTTATGTTTCACGTCTGCATTCAAAACTTGACTTTTACAAATAGAGCCACCTTCTCTTTACTTCAGTTCCAGGTGGTCAAGATATCCCTTGAGTTCTACACCCTCAGTTCCTAAAGCCTGATCAGCCACTTTCTCTTCATCTGACTGGGTCCCCTCCAGTTCCAGTGAGGAAGGAATTTGGAGGACTTTGTGTTTGCAAGCTCTAGTTCCATCTTACTTGCTTATTGTTGAGTTTTTACTATCTTTTTCTCTTTCTCCCTCTCCCAGAGAAGAATTACCCTCTGATTTTTCTTTCTAATTTAACTCCTGTTTGACTGATTTTTTACTCTTGTTGCTCTCCCTAAAACCACAGAGACTTGATTCCTTCTCTAGGCTTCAGAGTTGGGATGTATTGCACAAACCAGAATTGAATAAATAAGAAAGTATTATTGTAATGCTTAGAACTCACGGTATTTTGCATTTAAATCAGCTTTAATTTGATATCCTTGCCTTGAACCCATTGTATGTATTTTGCTAATGCTATTAATTTTGTTTATGGGGTTATGGTATTTTTGCATACTCATATCTGCTATCACTGACTGGTCTTGCACTTTTTTCCTAATGTTTTACATCTTAACTCTTGTCAGTTTTTCATGTAGATAAACCCTATTGAGTTTTCTTTAACCAACCATCAATAACGAGGATATCAGTGTAACAAATAATGTGTACTTTTGTCTCCATCCTTATCAACAAATGGATAAAGCATAAGGCTTCTCACCCTAATCTTACCTGACTGAGAAGAGATTGGAGTGAGGGTAGGGACAGATATTTTGGTGTCAAAGCCAAAACCACATCCTTTAGTGATCTGCAAATTGTCTAGATTTTTCCCAGTTGTGCTTCTGCCCTTCTTAAGGTACCTGTTGAATCTTGCTAATTTGGTCCTGTGGGAGGTAAAGAGACTCTCCAGTTGGTAGGAAAAGCTCAAACAATTGATGATCTCCTTGTGAAAGTTATGTGAGGCCTTATACCAGCAGATGATTGCCTGAAGTATCTGTTTTTCTGAAAAAATCTCTGTTGTCTTATGGCTCACATCCTTACTTCATGATTATGAGACAAACATTGAGGTTGCTGACCTTCCTGGTTCACAGAGATGTGGCCACTTATTATTCAATAGGCATTGTTTAATAGGATGCTGGAACCTATCAGCACCTGAGATGGGGCTGGTGTGACCAAGGAAGCCAAAAATCCACAGTATGTTCATTTATTCCTTGTCTATCACAGTACACAAGATTAGGAAATAAGACCTCGGAGGAAAAGTGAGGACAAGAGGGGTGACTGACCAGGGGGTGTGGTGAAGAGAATGACAACTAATCTCCAAGCTGCTATGGTAGTTGGTGATCTGATGCTTTTGTCACCAGCATTCTGCAACTCTGGGATGGAAGAATTAAAGGGTCTTTAGAGGCAGCAGAACACATCTTCCTGTTAAGGATTTAAAGCTAGTTATTTTTAATGCTAAGCACCCAGATTAACTTTGGTCATCATGGAGGTTGCAAAAGAGCAAAAAGTGCAAAGGGAGAGCCAGTAGCTATCTACTCTGGTTGCTCCTCTTCTATGATGTTTTATTCACCAGCCCTCTCTTCTATATCCACTGGTTCCTGTCTAGTTCAGGTCTTCTCTGCTTCTTTCTTCTACTTTGGCTCTCATATAGTACTCACTCTCTCATATCCCAAAGCATTTTATACTTGCATTATTCAAGGTCCCAGAAAGGAGCATATAGTTCTCTGAAACTGGGATGTGCAAAGACAGCTTAATGAAAGGATTTGTAAAGGACTGCACAGGATGAGGAAACCATAAAGGGGGATATAGCAGTGTTGTAATAACCCCCTTATTTTTGAAGGGAAAAGAAAGAAGAGAATTAATAGAACCTGGAGGGAGAGAGAGTTATGTGAAGGAGGCCACCTTGAGAGGTGCTGTAATCCTCAATTGAGAGTTAGGACCAAATCAAGGCCACCCTTTGGAAAGAATGCAGGGGAATCCACTCTTCTTCAGCTCATTCTCCTTCCCTTCACTTCCCTACTGTTGTGCTGCAACAGCTGAACCTAAACTTCAGATAGAATGAGGGAACCCATTAATGCAGTAAACAGGGCACAGAATAGGGTGGAGATGGTTAGAAATTGGAGCCAAGGGACAAATGGACCATATACATAACAGTATTGTTCATAGACCTGGGAAACTGGGCAAGGGGCCTAGTCTTCCATGGGAGTGGCTGGCTTCAGCCTTCTCTTATATATTTTTGGTATTCTTTGAAAAACATATATGCATTTCTCTTGTTAGCTACCCATCTGTATTTCTCTGCAAGAATACTATGTTCTGTTAGCATCTTATTATCCCTGTGAGTCAGGCTTCCTTGACTCCTATTACAGTAATTACATCCACTTAGTTTCTTAAATGATGCCATTTGGGGGTCTCTTTATCCCCATTGCTACTAGGGATCCAGTTCTGCAGAGGCATCTCCTATGTTAGCCCCATCTTGTAGATGAGAGGCCACTGAATTTCTCACTAGCACTTTCTTTCCCATTGTAATATGAGAGGTTATATAGATGTTTCCCAAGAGCCTCATGGGTTCATAGATGGAACTTTGAGAAGGCACTTAGATCACACAGTAGTGATAATCACCAGTGGATTAAGTACACTGATGAGTTTATAGCTAAATGTTAGGCTGGGAGGTGGAGCCTGGAGCACTGGGGGGGGGGGCAGTGTATCCTAGACCAGTATACCTCCCTCCCCCTCTCTTCCCCTGATGCTCTCTGCTTCCAGTCTGCCATGCCTTGATCAACTCTCCTCTGCCACGCCCCTCTGCTGTGCAGTTCTGCCTTAGAGCCAGCTGACTATGGACTGAAACCTCTACAAACTGTAAGCTAAAATGTCTTTCCTCCCTTAAGTTATCAGTGTTAGGTATTACATCTCAGCAATGAGGAAAGTAACCAAGACAGGTGTTCTTTCCTTTGGGTCTGTCCTGAAAGGCCAACGTGATCTGGCAAATTTGTGATTGGCAAATTTCTCTGTAAAGGGTCAGGTAAGAAATCTTTTAGGGTTTGTGGATAACATGGTCTGTTTTTCAACAATTCAACTCTTTCACTGTAGTGTGAAAACACTATAGATAATATATGAATAAGTATGGCTCTGTTACAGGAAACCTTTACTTATAAACAGTAAAATTTGAATTTAATGTAATTTTCATGTGTCATGAAATATTCTTTTTTTTTCCCCTAACCACTTAAGGATGTAAAAACCATGTGTAGTTTGTGGGCTGTATAAAAGCCAGCAGTGGCCCAGATTTGATCCATGGGCCTTAATTTGCCAATCCCTGACTTAGTAGGTCCATTTTAGCTTTTCCTCTTTTCTGAGCATTTTGTTTCCTTCTTTCATACTTTGCCAAAGTGGCATTAGCAACTCCATTGAAAGCAGCATGTTAAAATTCTCTCCTGAGTCTTTTGTAAAGGTGTTAAGTCTTGAGTTATGGGATTTGTCAATATTGGAAAATTACCCTTAAACTAGTTGTGTTCGGTATTAACCCACTCCTGATCCATCGCCTTCAGGACTCACTCCCAGACATCATCTCTCAGTTCTGGGCAGAATCTGTTATTCACGTCTTTTCCTGTGTAACCTTTTCCCTCCCTTAACAGACCTGGCACTTTCACCATTCCTGTAGATTGCCATTTAACCCTAAATGAGGGTCTCATGGTCAGCAGTCTCGGGAGATGGAGGCAGGTGTTAGCAGGGCTTATCTTCTGTCAAAGTAAAGTGGCCCATTTCTGCAGCTCCATGTGTAGAAAGTAGTTTAAGGCTCTCAAATGCACCTACCAGAGAGCTCCTCCCAGCCCTCAGAGAGCCCTCCTTTCCTATGAAAACCATGCCTTTGGAATGGGAGACCTACCCAGGCTGTGAATCTTGCCTTCTTTGAAGTTTTGTCATTCTTGTAAGCAGCTCATGAGCCTCGTCTTCAGCTGCTGGAGACAAGTGTCTCTTTAAATGATGCCAAGAGAAGCTTTGACTAGCACACTTCACTATAAATTGGTGATAGGACTGAGACTATCATCTTCTCTTTTAGTGTATCAGTAGAATTTAGCAAAAGCCACCTGATCCTAGAGTCCCAGTAGATTATATTTACCCTGTACTCCTCAAATGCCAGAGATGTTGTAGCAGCTCCCAATCTGCTTCCATCTGTGTCTCACCCATTTCTCCAGCAGTCACAGGGTCTGTTCTGCCAACTGCTGGTGAGTGATGCCCTCCCTACATGCCCTTGTCCTACAGACTGCCTTCTAGCATCGTTCTCAGGAACAACCTGATTTAGCTCAGGTCCTTCCTCAGCAATACGGAGCCTGACATTTGAATTCTGCTGAGAGTGATTTACTGGTGTGGGCTTTCAGAGGGAAGATAGTGAGGGAAACAGGACAGGGCTAAAGGAATAAGGCTCAGCCTGTTTGTGACCTCAGCTGGGAACTGAAGTAAGAATTACATGCAGAGTTGTTCATATCTTGAGTCAGGAAGCTCCCTTTGGAAAACCCACTTGAGTCAGTCACCAGGGAGGGCCTAAGAGTGGTTCACCAGAGTAGCTGAGAGATCACAGCCAGTATGTCCAGCATTTGGAGAATGGAGTACTGGTCAGATAGAGAGGGCTGAGCAGGGCACCAACAGCATTTCATACAGACTCCAAGAGCCAGTAGACTGTACTTTATTTTTAGGTAAATAATTTTTTATTAGTGCATGTTTGTAATATAAAATAGTGGTATTCTTTTTGGAAATTGGTGCATCCATATAACATATATTGGTCATTTTCAATCCCTTTACTCCTCTCTCCCTTTTTTTCTCCCTCCTCCCATCCTGTTTCCTGTCTCCAGGAGTCTACCTTCTTGTTTTCTATTGTCTCTCCTTTGTTCTATTAAATTATTTATTTATATTTTATGTTTCTCACAAAGAGAAAACATTCACTGTTTAACTTCTGAGTCTGGCTGTTTCAGTGAGCATCATGGTCTTGCATTCCATCCATTTTCATGTAAATGACATGACTTCTTATATATACCACATTTTCTTTATCCACTCATCTGTTGATCGTGTAGAGTGTAAATTGTACTGTTTAGAAACATAGTCTTTGAAATCAGAAGGACCTAGGCTTGGGTCCTGCTCTACAACTTCAACAGCTGTGTGCCACCTAACTTTGTTGAACCTCACTTTCCTCATCTATAAAATAGTGATAATTATGGCACTGCCTTCATAAGGTTATGGAAAACTTAAGTCAAATAATTCATGTAAGGCATTTGACATTTTTTCTGGCATGTATTAATAACCATTATTTATTAAATTCTTATAGCTATCACAAATTTTATTTATCATGGCACCTCATAATAGCTGGTGTTCAGTATATGTTTATATTGAATGAATTTATTATGAATAAATGTTAATTACTAAGCAGATATTAGGAAAAGTGTCCTTTAGAGATCTTTAATAAGGAAAAAGAAAGATGTGTATGTCCAGATCCTGGATAGTGACTGCCAGCCCCACTGCTCTTTTCCCCTACATTCTCTGGGAGGACCATGGTGCTTCTGGGAGGACCTAGCTGCAATCTCTAGCTCCCCTTGATCCTCTAGAATGATGTCAATGCATTAATCCCAGACCCATTTTTGCATTGATTACAATTATAGACTCCCCCATGCAGGACAGAATGAAAATGGAACAGCTGAGGGACCCATCTCAGGCACATTTCCAACTCCCAGAGGATGTTTGGAGCTCAAAATAGTTTTAAGATTAAAAGGCACAGATGGCTGGTCTTATGCAGAAAGAGAACAAGAACACACAGCACAAAAGGTCATAATTAGTTCTTTGATAAAGAGTTAAGTTGTAAAATGCATATTTCACAAATGGATTGGATTGCATCAAGGGATACAGTAGTCCTTTTAAGCTGTGATAAACACACCTCTTGTTCATACTTATGTGAAGGTTTAGTCACTTCTATGGAACAGGAATGAATGAAACAGTGTGTGGGAAGAGAACACTGGCTTGTGTATGTGCCTCTGACACCATAGTCTGTCTGCGGCCCCAGCTCCTCAAGGCCTGCAGGGATGCACCATTCCTAACTTGATATTTGCTCACCATGGACATCTACACAGTCCCCTGCACCCTTCCTCTCAGCATCCCAGCCTGTATTTGTGCACTGCTGGTCTTCACCAGCTGATGCTGGCCTTTCCTGTCTTAGAAGCAGCTGCACAGGCAGAGAGAGAGATTTGATGTGCATTTGTAGCTGTTTCCAAGCCTGTGGCTCTTTGTGATTCTGTCATTTAGACCTATGGTGGGGTGAGTGATCCACATTAGAGCATAAAGTTGAGAGTGTCAGCTTCGCATTGAGATGTCAATAAGCATTTCTTCTCCCACCCTGCTTGTGCCTGTTCTTTGATTTCCTTGACTTAGAACAACCCTCACCTATAGTGCTCTCATATGGATGTGATGGCTAACTTCATATCCTGATTTTACTAAACAGATTTCACTGTTCTGTCCTATTCTATCATCCTATAAGTGTAGCTTTTGGCTGGCCATAAGGCCCTACATTATGTGGAAACTCAGGTTCTTTTAGATACAGGCTGTTGAAAAAGTGTGTGTGTGTGTGTGTGTGTGTGTGTGTGTGTGTGTACGTGTACATGTACACATCATAATCTCCATTCATTCATTCAAATTTCAGACCTGAGATACTGAGCATCTTTGTGGGCTCTGGGGTTACAAAGAGGAATGCATCAAAGACCCTTCCTTCATGGAAGCTCACTTTTTGGAGCTTGGAGGAGACAGAAGAGTAAACAAGTTCCAGACAGCATTGAATGCTATAATAGAGAGTGCCCATGACCATATTATAGCACATAGGATGAAGATGACTCTCTGTGAAGTATGAGAGAGACTTCAGAGCAATATGTGGGCCTGAGGAGGGCAGAATGAGTAGGCAGCTTTCCAGGGCCCTCCAGAGACTGTATGATGAGCATAACATACATAAAATTGGAAAGGCAAGAAATCTTGCTTGGCATTCATAAACTTCAAGAGAAAGGGTGATCTGGTTGGGGTAAAGGATCATGGCCTAAAATCAGACTAACCTGAGTCAGAGCTAGGTTTGGCTGTGGGCAAGAGACTTCACCTGTCTATAACTTTCAGTTTGCCCAAAAGCAGACATTTTACTGCCTGAGATTCCAGGCAGAAGCCAGCCCAGGCTGAGCTCAGAGAAGATTATCAATAAGTGGCAAATCCCTGGCACCTGGGCTCTAGAAGTTGGGACTAGTGGTTTTCATACATGGAGATGAGCCTGGAGAAGGGCTGTGACTACATCACAAAGGATGTTTCTGGGCATCACAGTATCCTGTGGGGAATGTTGTGAAACCACATTGTTTCCTCAGGAGAATGTAATTTGGTATAAAAACTTTAATTCAATTTAAGGTATTTACATATTTCCTGAAGTCCACCTGTGCATCCCAAGTTGAGCACCTTTTATGTAGACAGTGGGAGCAATGGAAAGGTTTTGGGTTGAGTGTGGACTGATCCAATTTTTATTTTTGAAAGGTCACTCTGCTGGTGGCAGGGTGAAGTTGGACTAGAGGTGAGAGGGAGCCTAGAGCCCGGAGAGAGTGGGAACAAGGGCATGGTGGTGGGGCTAGAGTAAACCTGGATGACTTTTTATGGGTAATTGCCATTTAGCATTAGCCTCCCATTTCTGATCAGCTTGTGCCATAAACTAGACTAGGGAAGGGAACAGCAGGAGCAGTGTTTCGGGGAGGGGATCCGTTCTTTCAGACAAGTTGAGTCTAAGCTCATTGTGGGTGGACAGCTGGGTCTGAAGCTCAAGGCAGAGCCTGGGCTGATTTGGATGAGAGTTAGGGAATCTTTAGAGAACAGATGGTGGCTGCAGGCTTACATATAGATGAAGTGACTCAGAGAGAGTGTTGGCTGTAACAATGCAGAGGGCAGGATTCTGGGGAACCCCTTAATTGGGGGAACCAGTATGCATAGAGAAAAAGAACAGGTTTGGCTGAAGGTGAAGAGAGTGGTTTCAGAGGAGGAGGAGGAGAATGAGAAATGAAGTCATAGACACCAGGGAGGAAGAACATTTCTAAAAGGAAGAAATAAAGAGTGTCAAATGCAGTAGAGGGTTAAAGAAAACAGATAGGCAGGGAAAAGGCTGCCTCACTAGGCTTAGTGACCAGAAGTACTAGGTGTGGGAACACTGCCTATGTGGCAAATGTAGCTTCAATGAAGTAATTAGTATTGAAATATAGCTGTAACAAGGTTGAGAAACTAAAGGCTGAGGAACTGGTGCTGGTAATAATACAAGTTTTTTTTTGTGCATGTGTGTGTGTGTGTGTGTGGTGTGTGCTTGTGCACTGTCCAGGTAAGAAAGAACAGATGATTATAACTTGTATGTGTAATGTTGGGGAGTAACTTTTCAATGACATCTACATTTACTCACTTTGTGGTCTATTTCTTTATAGAAGAAATCTCTCAGAATCCATTCTGTGGAGAGTGGTGGCAGGAGGATGCCCACTGAACAGCAGGACAGGAGCCCCAGCCTTCCCTCATCCCCTGGATTCTGTGTCCAGGCAGAAGCTGCCCCTGCTGGCCTCTGTGGAGAACAGATGGGAGATGACTGTGAAGAACCCCATGACTACTTTAATGTCCTGAGTTACAGAAGTCTGGGGAGTTTCAGCTTCCTTGGGGAAACTGGTTAGCAACTAGAAGTGTCTTCTGGGAGACACATGCCTGTTTTTGTGTTGTAGTTGAAAGTAAGCATCTGTCCACTCCATCCATGCTGTGTGTAAATGAATGACTACCAACTCTTTTTCCATCTTCATTTCTTCTACCCTTGCTTTCCATTCCCTTATGGGAGCCTGAGGTCAATGCCTTGAGGCTTGATCATGAAAGCAAACTCAAAACAAAAACAAACTTGACCTGACTTTTTAAATCTAGCAGTTTGAGTAGATCCTGTGACTCCAAGAAACACATTCCTTCTAATATCACTGGGAAGGGTTTGTGTGATAGGTTTTGTGGTGGATAACTACAGACACAGTCTACTCATCTCACTATCATGTTCATTGACATTCACTCAGTCAAGGCATTTTGTGAATGAGGCATGGTACCAGCCTCCATGGGGGAATTCAAGATGAATGAAGTGTGGCTACTTAGAAATGTACAGTACAAATATGAGGGCCAAAGGAATCAGTGTTCTTGGACTGGCAGGAGGAGAAGATTTCATAGGAAACTTGCAAGAGTTAAAGTCAAGAGGTGAAAGTCCAACAAAGAAGACTCTGGCACCAAGGGAGCCATTGAATTTGATTTTATTCTCTGGACAGGCATCTCATGTCTCCTTTTCCTGAAATGTACTCAGAGTCTATCTGTGATGGCAGATACAGGGGCTTCTGGGCTCTTCCAGTCACAAGTGTGATCCCTTCCAGGAAATGCATATCCATTGAAGGAGCCAAGTTCTAGCCCCTGGGGCCAACATCTATCTTTTAGCCAATGGTTGCAAATAGAATGTTTCCCACCGAAAGGAAAGCCTAGATTTTAAAAACAGGGACTCTTCCTAAGGAGAAAGAAAAGTGTGTGTGTGTGTTTGTGTGTGTGTGTGTGTGTGTGTGTGTGTGTGTGTGTGAGAGAGAGAGAGAGTTTAAGAAGTAAAACTCCCAAACTAGCTTCTTTGAGACCTTTTATCTACTCCTTGAGCTCTTTGTGCTGGGTCGGGTGTCTGAGCAGTTCATTTCTGTTGGAGTGCATTCAGGTTGAATCTAAAAAGACTCAATCCTTCCACCATCTCTCTTAGAGGTATGAGCAGGGAGGCTGCAGTTACACTGTCTGATTTTCTTTCTTGGGCAAAGGAACTGAGAGACAATGTGAAGCAAGGCTGTCTTTTGTCAGTGACTAAATCAAAGCATTGCCCTGGCCCCTAAGAAGAAGGCCAGGGTTGAACAAGAAGACAGGGCAACTCCTACTCTTCTCTGGTCACCCTCCTTTTCTACCAAATAGTTATATAGTTAGGAGTAATGAACAGAAATCTACCCTGACCTCCAGTCCTTCAGAAGAAAGACAGACATGTGTAACATGCTTTTGTTTGCTGTAGCAGCTCACAGTATTTTTCTTGCAAAACTAATGCAAATATGTAAGGAGTAGAGCATAATTCATGAATTGGAAATGAACTAAAATGTAATGACAAGCAGGGAGTGGTGTTTTGATTTGGAGGAGATGTCTATTGGGCTGAGGTTGAACTAAGTGTTGGGTGTTACTTAACACAATAATGGTTCTTGGGAAACATTTGCAAATACCATTGGGATGTGATAAAATACAAAAGAGCCTATAGATGTTGGAAATGGGTCAGGTCACTAAAATGAGATTCAACTTGACAGAAAATAAATTTCAAAGTGGAATTCATTGAACTAGATTACCCGGAGAACCAGTGAAGACTCCTAAAAGCCGGATTCCTGAAGATGTGATGTTCAGGACAGTAGCCACTTTCCACATTCAGCTATCCAAGCACTTGGGATTGGGTTAATCTGAACTGGGGTGTGCTGCACTGTGAGTGTAAAATACAGATCAGATCGAATGAATCATGAAAATGTAACTATCTCATTAGTAATTTAAAAATATTGATTGTATGCCAAGATGGTAACTTTTAGATATATTGGATCAAATAAAATGTTACTAAAATTAACTTCATTTGTTTCATTTTGCTTTTTAAATGTGGCTCCTGGAAAATCTACAATGGACTGTGTGGCTCCCATTATATTTCTATTGGACTATGGAGCTCTAGATTGTAAACCGAACCCAAGCTGGTCCTCAGAGATGGTATCTGTGTATGTCTGGTGGTCTCTGTTTCTTATCTGTTATTCAGAATAGTGTTTGAGGAAGTTTTTCTTTCTTACTATGTCTGTGGAGAAGACATAAGTTTATAGGGAAGTCTCACAGGGGAGACTGCGGTTGGCCACCACTGAGTTGATAGGAAGAGATCCCAAGTTCTCCTGAATTCCCTCTTGGATTATCCTACAGAAGGAGAGAATAAGTGGATCAGTGAATGACAGCACAATAAGAAATACATTTACAGATTCTCTGCCCAAATTCTGAGCCTGGACTTACAGAGTCTCATCTAAAATCCAGAGAATTATTACTGGACACATGTGGGAACTTTCAAGCCATGGAACTTTGAGATAAATGGTCTTCATGAATGGACAGTATCTTACCATAAAATTTTACTGGAGAATTTGTCTCTTCTCATCCTCTGTATTCCAGAAGTGAATTGTCACATACTTATGTTCATAGAGTCATAGGTGCTTAGCTAGACAGGCAAAGATGCTGTGTGTGTTGTCAACAAATAAAATATGGTCGACTGCTTTGTGAGATGTACAATGTTATATTAGTATTATTATATTATGCCTCATGAGAACATATACCTGAGCATTCTGATGGACCCACCAAACTCCATAAAAAGGAGAGAATAGGCAGCTTATTTATCACTGCCAGCTGTGGGTGTGAGTTTTGTTCAGTCTTTTGATTCTTCCCAGTCCTACTTCATGACTATAACTACCACCCCACATCCACTCCAAAGCACAGCTGTCAAGAGGCCTAAGGGAAACTCATGTGTGACAAGAGCCTGAGATCTAGAGAAGTCAGAACATACTTGCTATTTGGGGAAACTCAATTGCATAAGGCAGTGTGCAGGACAATGCTGTTGAGGTGAATTTTCTGTGACAGTGAAAATATTCTGTGCCCACACTGTCTAATATCATAGCCACTAGTCACATGTGTTTATGGAGTACTTGCAATTTGGCAAATGTGACAAAGGAAATTCAGTTAATATAAATAATGACATGAGTGGGGCTAGTGTACTGGATATCACAATTCTAGCAAATGGCTGCAAACAGAGACCTGTGTTTACAGACTTACAGACGTTAAGCATTTGACATGGTCACCACCAGAGAGAGACATGGAAGATCTCCTTCTAGTCTTTCAGTGTGTTTCCTCTGATCAAGACAAAGCAGGAGGTCAAAAGCAGGCTGTGGATTTATTTATAGCTCTTCCCAAAGCTATCTGAGGTAGCCAAATGACCCAGATCACATAAATAGGGTCAGAACTGTCAAGAAATTTGCAAGTCCTGGGTGTCATGTAGGAACAGACTTTCCTCACAGGACTATGGACTATAGTCATTCTCTTTCAGGTAGGTGGTAAACAACACCTTTTCTGGGACTAAACCACTAGTGGATTTCATGGCAATCAAAAGGAAGTAACCAGTGTGTAGATGATTGGAAATTGGGCTACTTGGTCCAAGTGTTGATCTGTAAAATGAGGTTTCATGACTTTGGTTGAGTCACTTCACTTCTCAGAGCCTCATTACAAATATTTCCTCATTTGTAAAATGGTAATAGTAATATCTACTTTCTAGGGTTAAGAGAATGTGCTAAGACTATGGCTGACTGCTTTGTAAGTGTACAGTGTCAATATTGTTATTGTATTATGGCCTGTAAGCACATGTACCTTGCACTGCTGAAGATGCCACAGAGGTTCTTGAGGGGTCACCAAAACTTGCTGGGAGCAGCTAAGATATATGGAATTGCTAATATTCTTAAAATCTAGATTTCAAGGAAAGCTAAGACCTGCAGATTTAGACTCAGGGTCCACAAATTCCCAGTAAGCATTTACAAATTTTGTGTTTTAAGTGAGATAATTTTTTTTTTTGTACTGGGGATTGAACTCAGGACCTTGCACTTGTGAGGCAGACACAGTGCTACTGAGCTAAATCCCTGGCCCAAGATGATAATATTTTTAAAAGCCAAACACGTCTTGGATATTGATGATCTTACAACAGGGTATCTTTATTGCTTTTTATTTTTATGCTTGCATTTATAATTTATTTTAAGAGACAGAGACTTACTTCATAAATGATTTATTTGGTCCAGGGGGGTGAAAGAGTAGAAGGTTTGGCAGCAGTTGACATACAATGAAAGAGGAGGGAGGGCTATCTTCCCTTCTGCACACTGTAGAGCAGGGATGCTGAGTTCAGGGTGTGTGCCCAAGCAGGCTGTACCCTTCACTTTGTTAGCTGTGACACAGATTCAACAAGGCATCGTGCAATACATCAATGTGGTTATTGTAAATATAATTATAGTTTAACTTGTGTTTAGTTTGTACCATTGATTTTATAATTTTGTAAGCATTATAAGCACAACAGGTTTATGTTGGATGTTTGAATATAGCTAAGAATGTTATTATAAAAATAATTGTACATTATATTATTAATGTATTACTTAACGTAATAGAAATAATTCCAGCTTTCTCTCATAGAGAGGATCTGTGAGAAGCGTATTTTTCCTTTATATGGGAATACATATTACCTGAGTTTGAGAAATACATGTGTGTATAAATATCTTTGGATAAATTTAAGAACTAGTTTGATTGCTTTGCACTGGAAAAACATATTTCTGAATTATAAATAGATGTAATAATAGTTCCCTCACAGTGTAATGGTGAAAATGGCTAAAGTTATAAACTTCAAAGTGCCACATGAGTAGTGTATGTGCTATTTACAAAAATTATAGCCTGTGTATAAACCACACCACAACATGTTCAGCAGATAGAAAAGAGGTTTCAATAGTGTATTGATGGTGCAAAGAGAGATTGAAAAACTCCGGGTGAAGTTAGCTGGCATCAACATGTTGCTAAGGTTCACAGAAATGAGGAACAAATCATCCATTGTGAAAATGTTTTCTTCCTCTTCATTTTCCACTTTCTAGAATATCAGATTAACTTAGTTCAGTGACTGAGCTGCAAGAATTCAACATTTAAATTTGTTGAGGTCACGGTAAAGCCTCCAGGGCTCGCTGGTCACCTTTCAGTGCAGAAATCACTCAATGACCTTCTCCATGCCAAGCTGATGCCTGGGATATTCGTGCTCCTCATATCAGTGGAAATGGCTGTCCATACTCACCTCTTCCAGGTCAGAGCCTAATGTCCTTGCGAGTTTCCAAACTAGTTTGCTTATTCCTTGGACCCTTGAGTTACTGTAACCATTTTCATCTTTGTGTTTATAAATTCCCATGGAACCGACTATGGTGTAGATCTAAAATGACCCCCAAAGCCTCATGCATTTGCAAAGTGATTGGATTATAGTGGCATCATAGCTGTCTGGCTACTGGGAGGTGGGGTGTGGTTGGAAGAAGCAGATCACTATGAGCATGGCCTGGAAGGGTACAGCTCACCCCAGCTCCTCCCTTTGCTCTCTGCTTCCTGAGCGCCATTAGGTGAGCAGCTTTTCCTGCACTATGCCCCTCTGCCAAGGAGCCAGTTGGAGCCAGCCACTTATGGACTAAAAATTTAACCCAAAATAAACCTTTCCTTTAAGTTGTGGATGTCAGGTATTGTGTCCCAGCGATGAGGAAAATGACTAAGACAGATTGAGGTACAACATAGCTCTAGATTTTATATGAACCTCTATTTCTAGCTATTTGATTCTGAGGCTTACCAAGGCCGAGTTTCTTCCATTTCACTCATACACCACATAGTGGTAAGTGAAATAAAGATGTATACTGAAGACTCAAGTGAATTTAATTACGGTGGGGTGACTTCACCAGGAATAAGCAATACATAAGGTTCCTCATCACATTGGGAATTTCTACAAGAATGATGAAGTTAGAAAGCATTTATGGGTAGAGTCATTTAAGAGAAAAGGTCTATGGAGCAAAGGAGCAAACAGGTGTCCCTTAGCAGTCTCCGAAGTTATCAGATGGGGACATTTTGTGTAATGAACTTTCCTTTTCTGCATAAAGATTTGAGAAACTCAAGAGATAAAAAGGAGGCCCAGTGATAGACTCATGGTATAACAAAGATAAGGGGACATTAGAAGAGGTGACTGTAGTGTCACATGGGATTGGTTATTTCCATAGGAGGAGGATGATTTTCATATGGGAAAGGAAAAACAAACCTCTAAATTGAATTGTATAGCAGTAAAACAGCATATCATCATTTTTGAGGTTCAAACCGGTGTAGGATAATGTCCAAATGTGCCTTATATTTCCTCAAAGTGACTTCACTGTCACCAGTTCTGTAACTCCTACTTTTTATATAAAGAGGACCACTGTACTGATGGATTTGGGGGGACTTTTAGGTATATCTCTCAGTGAGGATCATCTATCTCAGCTTACAACTAGATGAGAATGTATGAAAGAATGTGGAGAGCTGCCCAGCAAAGAGGCACACTGCCACGACCACAGGCAAAGAAGACACGGTGGGAAACCAAGAGAAGATTTTTTTTTTAATTATTCCTTCATATTCAAACTTCACAAACAGTGTGAACTTGTACAATACCTCGGAAAGTGAAACTTACAAAAAAAGTGCTGGTAACATTTAAAAAAAAACAACAAAAACCCCAAAAAACAAACATCATTCTTAGCAACATCAATTACTCTTCCACACAAAACAGAAACCTTGTAAAATTTATTTTCGTATTTTTAAGGCGTAATACTTCTGTATAAAGTATATGCAAGAGATAAAACTTCACAGTATTCCAAAATGTCACAATAATAATAATAATAATAATAATATAGTATAATGAAGCGCTACAGTTAATTTTTCTTTTTTTGAATTTTTTTTTCCTGTTTAAATTACAAATACAAGTCACAGGTAAATATACGTGAGAAAATACGAGGCTAATATTAAATGGCAGGTAAGGATACTGTCACTGTAAGAAAAAACTGGCAGGATGTGTGTATTTAGTCTATATTTTAAAGCACTTGATAGAAAAGGCGTATGCAAGGTTTTTCAAAACAAGTTTTCTGTTTGTTTGTTTGATAACTGACAAGAGTATAATGAGAAAAAAAAGGAACAAACTTCCTCTCAAAACTATTGACCTGCTCATCCCAAACCATGTGTATATATTGATGGATGGATGTGTGTGTTCGTGTATGCATGGATTCTACGGCACACAGATGGGTACAAGCAGTGGTCCATGCCCAGCTGCAAAGACTGGAGGGTAAAGACTGTAGTCATTTGGCCTATGTTCTTCTTAGGAAATTACTCTTTCAATTTAAAGCTTTCTCTTTCCTTGCCTCTCTCTCTTTCCAAACTTTCCCCTGATTCCCAGGTCTTCAATCTGAAAGACAGTCTGGTTAAAAAAAATTGCCCTCCATTCAAAATTCACTGGGAAATGGAAACTGCATAAACAGTGACATTCACACAGACATTGGAAATATCATTTGGATGAATGAATTGTATTTGAACATGTGTGTGTATGTGTATGCTTGTGTTAAGTTTGAATACACACTGTGTGTATGTATTTTAGGTCTGAATATACAGTGTGTGCGTGTGTGTGTGTGTGTGTGTGTGCGAGCGTACACAGTAGCAATTGCAAAAAAGGGCCCATATTCCTTTCCATACTTAGATACAATGTGATAAGAAACATTTCTGTGCAGGAAAAAGGGTTTCTTCGAATCTTATCACAACACTGTGGCGAGAAAATAAGGAAATGGGTTCACCTTTCAGCAGTCACCACAGTAAACTTCATTGAGAAAGTGTGTGCTCAGATGTCTGATCCGTGCACATGCATGTGTTAACAGCTAGCCATTCAGCCAACAGGTAACAGAAGGACAGCAGATAGCAAAACACGTCAATAAGGTGCTCAAAGAAAAAAGTGGCACCCACTCCTCAAATGGATGGCCACATTAAGGTGCTTCAAAAAGTTTTTTTTCAGTTTTTATTTTAAACACGAAGAGAGTACTGATTTGCACATGGTAGCTTTGAGCCAGGCCAAGGGTTTTGAGATTTCTGACATCTTCCATTGACAAGGGCTTTTCACTGTAGTTGTTTTGGTCAGTTGGTTGTGGTCACTTGAGTTTAAAACTTTTTTATAGCCAAAAACTGAAATGAAATCAACATCACTAAAAGAAATAACTGATAAAATGGTATAGAACATTACTGCATTCCCATTGGATCGAGATGGTTTCGCCCATTTTTCCTCTTTCACTAACACTGTTCCTTTTTTCTTTGTTACAATCCATTCCTTATGAACATACAGAAATGACCAAAGTCACTGAAAGTGGCTGTTTTTATTTTTTGTGATCTGTTGCAAGAGTCCAACCTTGTTTCCTCTGCTGCTGTTTGTGTAGCATCTGGTTTTATAATGAGTATCTGGATTTTTTTGTGTGCATGTGTGTATATATGCACATATACACACCTATACATGTATAATATATACACTACGTATATGTGGACATATATAGGAATTGTGTATACATTTATACATAATATAGTGTATATTGTTTCAACTGGAGATAAACTGAACTGGGTTTAGACAGTAGCACATGTCTATCTTTCCCTGCTCCCTCTGCATATTTTAAACAGTCTGGAGCTTTTATTTATTTTTTTAAAGTGCATTTTCAATGCAGAATAACTGTAATACACTGATTCCTTGGAAAACATTTCTGATGAGAAAAATCTGACAGTTCTCAGCCCCAAGCAAGAGAAACCTGGGTTTGGTCGTGCTGGGGGCTGACGTGGCAGTGCCAGGCTCATGCCTGAGTGATTACTGGGCATTCTGGACTCCGGGCACCTTAGCAGCAGCAGCAGCAGCACCTTTATGAGAAGGCAGAGATAGAAAAGCAAGAAGGAAGGAAAGCTCAGATGAGGAAGAATGAATTTGGTGTGTGTGTACACATCAGAATTGCTAACTTTGTAATGGATGCATGCAGTCCCTGCTTGGCTTCAGCTAAGAGCTGCCATCTAGTTCCTTCCCCACCAACTGACACCAACCTCCCTGTGGCCCCGCATGCTCAAGCATCACCCATATGTCCCCACTCCTGAGACTGACTTCTGTGTCAGTTCCTGTGGGTATGTGAGTGCCAGCATCTAGTGGGAATAAGGCACCAGAGAAATCAAAATGTTACAAAAAGATGTGAAACCCCATTTCAAAGAGCCTGTCCTGATGCTCCATTAAAATATTGCATGTGATACCATTAATTTGTGTGTACTTAAAGTGTGTCAAATAGTCTCTGAAAGGAACTGGCAGCCCCTCAGCACCAGAGAGCTTTAGGAATGCACCCTTTGTCTAAACACACCCCACCCACCCCACCCCCACCCCCCACTACAAGCAAAAGCACCAGATCAGGAGAACAAGGCAGCTTGCCCTTGCTCGCCTCATTTTGATAAAATCAAAGAAGCCTATGAAATGGAAATTTCAGGAACTGCTCTAAAGTCAAATGGATTTAGGCTGTCCAGTATCTGGTTACTTGATGCTCTAAATGTCCGGATAGTTTTGTGAAGGGGTTAACATGCTTGTGTTTAATGTTTAGGGGGAATGTGCTAAACAAACATGACTTCTCAGATGATGCCCAGCTCCTCCACTAACACTTCAACCTCTCCTATCTTTTAAAAAAATAAACATTGTGAAAAGGAAGAGGTTCATCTAACCATAAAAAGAAAAAATGAAGGCACATGATTTTATTCTGTCCCATAATCCTTAAAATAATGGTATTTTGCGTGTGTGTGTGTGTGTGTGTGTGTGTGTAGTTGTACAGATGAAGTGGGAGGCTGAGGGCCAATGGGGCAGTAGATCAAGGGAACCTGGAAAGGAGAATTTTGAAGACAAGAAGTTTGAGACAAGAGAATTTTGAGACAGAGAGAAGAAAGGAGAAAGGAGGAAATGGAAGCCTCTCTTCAGCTTTCTGTCATTGACAGTCTCAAGATTTGGCTGCTTTAGGTCCAGAAAGGAATTCATTTGTCTTGGTCTAGAAAGTGCCCCAGTTACATATCTCCAGTTAATCATGTTACAGCTTTTGGTGTTTCCCTTTTCCCTTCCCTCCAGCCAAATGATTTTTTAAAAAATATCACAGTTTTGAAAAATTATTTTTTCATTGTTGAAAAAATATGGAAAAGCTATTGAATAGCCTTGGTGCACACTGCCTCTCCCTCTTCACAGTGAGCAGATGGATGGATAATCCATTGAATCAGAGGAGGTGGTCAAGATCCCTTGTGCTGAGTGGTCCCTTGCCTCACCTCCCTGGGAGCTGGGGGTGCCTCCACAGCACCCACAGCCATTCTGTCATTTGGATCCTTGCCCCACTCCCATCCAAGGAATGTGGGCTGCTGAGAAAGGCAGAGCCATTCTAGAGAGCCATGGTAACAGAAGAGTCTTAGAAGCAGAAGGTGAAGGAGACCAGACATAGGCTGGCTCCTGTCAGGCTTTAGTAGCACTGTGCTCTCTTGGCAGCTTCTCCTCGGGATGGGGAAATGTGGTTGCCCCTGAGAGGCTGGAGTCCCACTCACATGTTACTTCCTGAGACCTCAGCTCTCAGCTTCACCACTCTCATGTCTCTCTTTGCATCAGACCTGGCCCCAGTCCCTAAGAAGGCAATAATCCCAGATGGAGAGGCAGCACCAACTGGCTGTGTCATACAAAAAAAGGGCTATGGACAGCGGGATTTCAGAAACAAATTTAACTTTGGTTTTCCAACTTTTTCAAACCGTAAGAATTAAAGCAGAGCTTCGGTGGCTTCAATCATCTGAGAGCTGTTATAGTTTTCTCATTTGGCAAGGCTAAGGCGGCGGAGAGGGGGAGAGAAAAGGGGTTTCCCATAATTGGTTGAAGACACAGGGTGGTAAATGCTTCCACACTTAAACTCACAGTCCAGTGTTTTTGACATTTCATAAATAGCTTTTTTCTCTAAAAAAAGAATAAAACAAGAACAATCCCTTTACTTACTCATCTGAAACAAAATAAACAGCAGTGGGTACAAACTTCTTCTTGTAACAATTACAAAAAACAACAATATAATCCCAACTTTTAACACGCATCTTGAATCAGTTATTTTTTGTAACCTCAAAACTGCAGCATATCCTTAAGGGCAAACTTTTCGATTAGTTTTTTCTTTTTTTTAAAATAATGTCTTCACCAAAAAAACAGTCTTGTACCAATAAAATGCATTCAAAAATAGAAAATATTACACAACAAAAATATGTATCCTTCCTTTCCAAAAAAGATTCTTCACAAAAAAATGTAGAAAAAATTCCAACAATTTTTTTCCTCTCCTAAACATTAACTTTCAGTCTAGGGCACAATTATTTATTGATTTAAATGTCTGTTTTTGCATAAAACATGGAAGATGCAAAACATTACTGTATTAGGATTGTGAAGTTATGTCCACTCCCACCCCTATTCTAAAACAAAACAAAACCTAGAAAAACCCAGCAAACTTTAAACAAATGATGTAGCTAGTTAGTTAAGGGCAATATCCCTGTCTTTCCTTTCATTGTCATTTGCATGGGTTGACTGGCCCTGTTGGTAGTGGGGAATGCTGAAGAAGAGAGATCAGGCTGGATTAAGTTTTAGCATTACCAATGTTCAATGAGTCACTCACAGTCCATGTTGTGGAACCACCCATTGCAAATCCTCATGAGAAAAGATATACACGAGGTAGCACATGAGCAGTCAGAGGACTGAAGTATGTCCATGGGAGTACTGTACACGTACATCTTTACAACCACTTTCTCAAGCATAGTGTATGTGTGTGTGTGTGTGTGTGTGTGTGTGTGTGTATTCTGTTGTTTCTTCTTGAAATGGAGCTGAAGCCTAGGATAAAAATTGATGTAGAGCACCAGTGGTACCAGGAAGGCTGGGATTATTTCCTCTACAGTCTCTTCCATACATAACTGTTTACATATTAATTGGAGCAATGGCAAGATCTCTGATATCAAAAAATTCCCTATTTTCTCTACTCCCACTGAATCCCTGTCTTTTAAAATTTTCAGCATTGTAGCTTAAATTATGTATTTTTCTTACTGGATGATATTTATCTTTCATGTTGGATGTAGTTTGCGTGTGTATTCAGTATGAACAGATTTAAAGTTTTTTCCTGTTGCTTATTTGTTTGCTGGTTTTTTCTTCATGGTGCTTGTTTTGTTTTGTTTCTGATTTTTAAACAGTGAAGTGTGTCCAATTTTATTTCCAGTGCATTAAACAAATTTTAAATTAAAAGAATAAAATGTTTCCCCTCATTCTTCTAAAGGAAATGACTGATAAAAGTAAAGTAAAATAAAATTAGGCATTGCCCAAAATAGCATGATGTGCAATCTCAATTACATCAAAGAAAACAAACAGATGAACAAGAAATTATAGAACATAAGCATGAAGAAGCTAAGATAATATCAACTATGATATGATTGGCAAGCACTGGTTAAAAAATAGGTAAGGCTACGCTTAGATTTCTAACTCAACATAGTTAACCACTGCTCTTCTGTTTCTTCTTTCAACTCTTAATCTTTTACTCACTAGTTCTTTATATCTTTAAAATGAACAAATTTGTTATTATATTTTTGGTCTACAGTAGAATTACATATTTATAATATAATAAAAAGATATTTCATTAACAGGTTGGTTCTGCATCCATGTGGGGAAAATAGAAAAAAGTACTCAAATAGACATAGCAAATGGACTCTATTCTTATAAAAATAACCACAAATATAATAGAAATTATAATCAGGGCAACAGATTAAACTGAAAACAGGTTTAGAAAGATATACTCCAGACAAGCAATACCGTAGAATTGCTGCCTCCAAACCTTTCCCATGATTTCCACCTTTCCATAGCCTTACTCAAAATCAAAGGGAAATGGAAAGAAAATGTAAAATAAAGTAGAAAGTTGCTGAGGCAACCAAAACTTCCAAATTATGCTAACTGACCGGTCAAGACCAGGTGAACAGCATTTGAGAAACTGGCTGGCCACAGGGGAGCTGCTAATGGTATTTGTTTTTAATTTTAGAGGAGTTCCCAGCCCACCGATAAAGAGAGAAACCAAGGAACCAAACAGTTTTTCTGGTAGCATTTGTGAGATGAAATGCAATTCTGACAGGACATGGATTGTGAAGTGAGAAAGCAAAATAGGCCAACTTTGGGCACCACCTCCTTCTGTCTGCTTCAACAGAGTTTTTCTTCTCTTTATGACCATCCTTTAGGACGAGCAATAGACTCCAATGTCTTCTGAGCAACTATGTGTAAGCTCAGCTGTCAACATGATATCCTCACTTTCTAGGCTCCCTAAGAGTTGAGTGGCTCTGGGGGATCCCCAACTCCCACTGCACACTGTCACCTGCCTTTGACCAGGCAAAGAAGACATGCAAAGTTGTAACAGCAGAGGTTCTTTACATTAACTATCTCTAACTGATAATTAAATCACACTGATGATTCAGCATGGGAGAAGTAAAGAAAAAGAATTGGCAAGAATTGAATTTGGTAAGCAACAAATGTGAAGTTTTCTGTAAAAGTTAGAATGAAGGAGGGAAGAAGAAGAAGAAAGAGAAGGAGGAAGAAGAGGAATAGGAAGAAGAAGAGGAAGAGGAAGAAGAAATGGCATTAGTTTCAAAATACTGCTTTTGGTTTAACTTTGAGTTGTCCTTGGTTTTTCTCTCATTCAGTTGCTCCAGTTTAAAGGAAAGTTTAGAATCTAGTGCAAACATTATCAAATCACAGCATTCCAGGAGCAATATCCTATCCCTTCATCCTAAGAAGATACTACCCCTTCAGACCTCCTCAGAAGACTGGGGGCAATGGTCCAGAAAAGCTTAACTGAATAAAGTATTAATCTAGTACTTGCTACAACGAGAAAGGCACTATCACAACAGATCAGCCTCCAATATTTTCGTTGCCATGGCATGGGCATTTCAACCTCTCCAGCAACCACAACAAAACCCAGACTGGGGCTCTTTTGATACTTGGCCAGTTGTCTGACTCTCCCATTGACCATTATAGTTGGCTCTGGCCATGCAGAGCCTTGATCTTCACTGTGTATATGCTTCCCAAATGATCACTTTCACCAATGATCCTTGTTTTGTTCTAAATGATTTAGCTTACTCTCTTCCATGGAAGTTTCTTTCTCTCCTTCAGTCTCTAGGTCATGACTCTGTTCAAGACCGTTTACAGTGTCAAGTACTATCATGTATTTTTCTCCCCTCTTTTAAAAAACAAAGGTTAGGCTAATACCTAATTCATAAAGAGAGTTCAGTACTCTTTTCACATTGGCAAGGTCTCCTGTTAATATCACTGGCAACAAAAGGAAAGTGTCATCCTTGACCACCAAAAACAGTTCCCTTAAGTGTATCTGTGGTGATTTTGTCTGGGAGAGATGAGCTTGGGCTCTGGAGATTAAATTCTTTGGTGACAGAACTGAAGTGGGTATGCAAGATTCAGTGAAGAAGTTCCCCAAAGCCTTAAGAGAAGCATGGGTTAATGTGAGTATATTTTAAAAGGTCAATTATTTTTTTCTATAGCTTTGCTTTGGTGTATTCATGTCCTCTTCGGGCTTACCTGATACACGTTTTTAAGTATCTGTTGAGAGCTATGAATTTAGAGCTTCTTTTTAAAACAGAGATAATAAATAGGGTTTGTTTAACTAGAAAGGTGAACAACTTCCTTAAAATTTTTTAACTTGGAATGGTGGATTTGGACAGATGCTACGGGGAAGAGGGAAAGGCAAGTATCAATGTTGTAATCTTAGGAAAGAAGCTTCAACTCAGAATTTTTCAAATTGATGCGCACACATGTGATAGTGTTCAGACACATTCAACTTAGCTATTGATATGGGTTGTGTTCCTTTTTCACTAAGCCAGGATTTTCCAAAGCTGTCACCTTGGACTCTGGAAGAGTCTCTCCGCATCTTCACTCTCATGTTATTATTCTCTACACAATCTATTACTTTTCCTGTGGTGCAAGATTCTCTTAACAGTTACAAAAGAGCTATCAAACTGATTGGTGCTAATATTTAATAAGGCAATAAAAATAAAACTAACAAAGAAAAGTTAGGAAAACCTCCAACATAAAAACTAAACTTTTAGGCACTGTTAAGGTCTCTGCTTAGTAAGGACAGTCTATGGTGGAGCAGCTGGTAGGTTCTGATCCTTCTTCCAATTATGAAGTTGCCTGTTTCAAAAGAAATCTTTTACCCCACTGGTTTTCAATGTTTATTGCACTGTTCCCTCACTGTTATCCTAAAGGACTTTACCACATGTATGGCCTTGCTCTTTGGTTAGCCCGATCTAGTTTCACCCATGGATGGAAAAATATGCTCAGGTTGAAAGGATATCTCAGTATGGACAAGGTTGCATTTGTGTTAAAAAGAGCACATACCACTGTCCTTTGTCACGCTGAAATGTGCACCAGCAGGGGGTTTCGACAGTTAAGACTTTCACATCTTATCAGTTGGCTTCCTCTTTATTATAACTCTTACTGAAAGCTCACTTGGAAAAAACATTGGCTAAGTTTCTTCTTAAATGTCCTCCACTTGTATTAACCAGCTTCTTTACAATAAGACAGGTTTTATCAGCATGGCATTTTTTAGGTTTGAAAGTTGGCAAAGATTCCACAAATTCTCACCAAGTCTGCTAAGAGAAAACATGATGAAAATAACCCTTAATTTCTGTGACGTCCTAGTTTCATAACTCGCCTCTTTCTTTCCTTTATCTAATACACTCCCTTCCAGCACAAGTACATACATTTCAGTAGTGCAATGCAGTGCAGTCATACTTAGTGCAAAAAAAGCCCTCTTACAGACTCAAAGCTGAACCCTAAACAGCTCTTATCTTACTAATGCTTACCAGTGCTACAAAAGTGGAAAATTCAGTCTTCACCTCACACTACTGTGAGTCATCTCTTTTGTTGTCCCTGTTTGTTTCAGCTCAAAGAACAGAAACAACTAGCATGTATCTATGCATTACTCTGTAAAACATTAAGCCAGTAGGCAGAAAATAAAGGGAAGTAGTCAAGTTGACATCAGGGATATTATTTAAAAGAGGAAAATAGCTATTTGATGCAAAGATCAGTAGTGGTTTTTAATAGTTTTCATCATATCAAATGGCTCTGATACTAAGGAGTATGTGTACAGAAAAAGATAAAGCTTTCCTGTTTTCTAAAACATGGTCCTAAATTTAATAGTGCTGGGCTCTTCTTAGGAATAGTGCAAACAGCTATTTCTCTAGGGTTACAAGCAGCTGCCACCTTACATAACATAAAAAGGTACACTAGGAGAGCTTACTTTTCTACACTGACCACTTTTTACCTCACTTTATTCCTCTTTATTCACTTTTTTTCCTGACTACACACAGATACACATATACATACACATACATACAAATTCTCAAGGCCACTCTCAGAAAGATGGATTGAAAATTGGTATAAATAGCTCAATGAGACACTCATGCAAAAAGTACAATTATTAAATATATAAGTAAATTACTATATCAAAATTAAGATTCTGCATTGTTTCTCTTTTTGTATTATTCAGTTATCTAAAAAATTCATGGTAGGATTCCTTATGGAATTTACTTCTTGCTTAAGATGAATCTAGCATTAGTTTGGGATGTAGCATTATGAGCGATTCTGGAGAAACATTTTGCATTTGGTAACTCTCAAGAATTTGTCTCCAGTTTGTCTGGATTATTACTCTGCAAATGTAAGCCTGCATCTCTGCTCTGCCGTACATGCATGCTGGAAGTTTCAGGAGAATCAGTACCCAGTTTAGAAAAGATCATGAAAACAAAGGAATTTGGAACAGTGGAGTCAGCACGATCAAATTAATTTAAAGTCAAGTTATCATAAATCTTCTCTACCATCAGCTTCTCACCTTTATTTGTCATGATGAGGATTAGCAAGATCCTACTTTCATTTATTCTTAAAACCACAATTCTTTGATGTAGTAAAAAAATCAATTTTAGATATATGCAAATTATTCTGAATATATACCTCAATAGTGCCCTCCAGAAAATGAAGGTTTAAATCAATGGGACTAAGGAGAAGTTTAGCTGCTGGAAATACCTTTGAAAAATTTCTCCTACAAATCTACACTTGATTTTAAATCAAGGATTGTTATAAGGAGACCAAGAGTAGAGCTAGCTTTGGTTTTCAAAGATCCTTCTGATTATAAACATTCCCAAAGCACTGGAGGTTACAGTAGGAAAATTTTATCTCAAATTTGAACCATTATATTTAGTTATTTCTGCATGCTCCCCACGTGCCTTGGAGAACAGATTAGGTATAGAAATCGTCACGGATGTCTATCAATTTTTTAGATGAGTCTGATAGCATTAAGAGAAATCTTGTATCACGAAGAAGGATAGTTAATATACTACTTCCTAGAAAAATTATATCAAGAGAAGGGTCACAATGACAAGCGAAGAGCAGTGCCAACCTCTGGTAACCCTGAGAACCAGCTTTCGCTATCCAGGACTGTATCAAATTTAATCCCATCACATTGTCCTGTCCCCTTTGTTTTTCTCTGTTCATTGAATTGAAATTGTAACTATTTTAAAGACTGAAGCAAAAATGGAAATTACAGCACAAAAGAGGGTTTCTTCCTCAAGGAATAGTTTTTATCTTAACTATTCTATCCTCAAAGTTCAGAGAGAATTTCCTCAAAGCTCTCAAGTGCCATTAGTAAAGAAAGATAAGGTTTTCATGAAGAAAGACTCCTTGATGGTAAGATGGAAGGATTTTTTTTTAAAAGAGGAAAACTATATGGGTGTTATTTGACTGCTCATGGACAATATCAAATTGAAGAGCCAAAATCTTTTACTATCTTGAAAAGAAATAAAGGAAAACAAATCAACAAACAAATGTTTCTAAAATACGAAATCACTAAACTTTATCAAAAGACTTTACTAATCAGTAAAAAGGTTATCAGGCTCACTGTAAATTGAGTTGAAAACAATATGCATTCAAATGAAGCACTAAAATTTCCTTTTTTTCAGATTTTACCTCGAGTATTTCTTTCTTAGTAGTGCAGTATGCATGGGTGAAGTACTGACAATGCAGGGCCCACCTTTCTGTCACTGTCATCTCCAGTGCCCAGGTAGGGGGGATAAGAAGCCATGGGACAGTGAATGTATCTGTACTTAGGGCATCATGAAAACAAAAAGTCTTGAAATGAATACAACAGAAATCCCTACAGTTATAAAAATCTATAATCAACTGATTTTGGCATTTTGGTAGCACCCCTTCTTTTTCTTTTCTGAGTATTCTGCACTAAATATTAATAAGAAACACCCAAAGAGAAGTTTAATTACATTAATTTACTCCCAGTTTTATTTCAAAAAAATTTGAGGAGACAATACATGGATGTGTAGTATAAAATGTATGACCTTCATCTGGAACCACTTCTCATTCTTTGGCCCTAGACCTGTTAGTTTAGGCAAACAGAGCTTCGTCCTCAAGGAATAGTTTTTATTTTAACTATTCTATCCTCGAAGTGCAGAATTTATCTCCTCAAAGCTCTCAAGTGTTATTATAAAAGAAAGATAAGATTTTTCATGAAGCAAAGACTCCTTCATGGTAAGATGGAAGGCCTTTTTTTTCTAAGAGGAAATTACTGTGGGGGGGAGTTAGTTATTTGACTGCCCACTGACAATATCAAATTAAAGAATCAAAATATTTAACTACCTTGTGAAGAAAGAAATAGAGGAAAACAAACAAATCAACAAACAAACCTTATTGACATACACATTTCTCCAGTTTTACATTTCTAGAAAGTTATAGTTATGCTTAAATCAAGGTTTACAGATAGCAAACAACTGTTTTAATGTGTAAAAGTATTATCTCTTTCCTTTACTATGTTTCACTTTCTTTGAAGGAATTGCATCTATGCACACTTGTCCTAAAGTCCAGTGGAGAAAATAAACTTGTTTGCTACCAGCCTCAATCTCAGAACATTTCCTAAGCTATATTTGCAAAAACTAAAACTACCTATCTGTAAAATGCAATGCAGACTTTCTGAAATGCACTGTGGGGTGGGGGGTGGGGGCTTTTTATGGGAAAAACAAGGAAAATAATCTTCCCAATCTCCCAAATATATTCCATAGTGTTTCTGACCACTATTTTTGCTGCTTTAGTTACTGTTAGGGCTGTTGCTATTCCTGACAAGTGTAAGCTTAGAAAAACAGGAGGCTCATGTGCAATAAGAAATTCATAGCCAGGAGCCTCTGGAATATTAAACAGGACTTAGACATTAATCTGTGACTAATATAAAGATTTTGATGAGAAACCCTGGGTCTCAGGGGTGGAACTCTTTTTGGGGAACTAAAGGTAGCAATGTGAAGAAGGCAGCCTGGATTAACTGGACCAAAAGGGACCTATCAGAAGCAGATCGTCTCCTACTCCACAACAGACTTTAAATGGCAGGATTTTAGGATTTAAAGGAGTCATTTTTTTCCTGCAGAAGCCAATGCCAGAGGAAAAGAACATTTCAGATAAAGAGTATTTTTTTAAAAAAGAGAGCAAGATTCAGAATGGATAAAGGAAAAGAAGGAGACAGGACTGACCAGGAGAAAATGCCAAGTGAAAAATCACAGGCTTAAGCAATTTAAATACTAACTTTAAGAAACTTGGTTTCCTGTTAGATGTGTGGCTCAGGACAGCTTTTGAACCTTTTATTTATTTCATTGCTCTCTATGGTGTGAGCTGATGTTACAAATTGCTCTGATTAAGACAAAATCTGGGACAAGCTCAAGTCAAATAAGAACACATTTCTGATATTAAGTGTTGACTGCTTGTCAATAGATAAAGCAGAATGTAAAGCAGCCCCACTGCACACTCAAAACCAGACAGGGCTCTAAATGTCACAGGATTTCTTTTCATATGAGCAGACAGGTAATGTGGAATCATGGCATGAGCTCTGGGCCGGAAGTCAGAAAGACTGTTCCAGGGTGATTGTAAAGATGGTATTACAGGAATCTTGAAAGGGATATACTGAGAATGATATTAGTCTTCTGGGCAATGCTCTGGAGACCAGACATTTCTAATTCATAGGAATAAAATCTACCAAAATGACCAAATTATTTATTGAATATTTAAGAGCTGGGCAGTGTGCTGCATGATCCTTTAAATATCCACTCAGCTGTATTATTTTCTTTAAGCACATTTTAAGTGTATGTTTAAGCAATCTCTGGTTGCAAGTAAACGCTTGAGAAATTTTAGATATTTTTCAATCTTTAGTGAATTATTGTTTAACGTTCTAGACCAATTGATAATTATATATTTTTTTCCAAAAAAGTAATAAATGAATAAATTCTTCCTAATAATTTCCTATAATACATTTAAACAGAAGTAGTTTTAATTGTTTGAGAGGTGGTCACTAATAAACAGTTATCAAAATTATTTTGAAATGTTGCCCCTTTCTCTAGATTCCTGTAAATCTAGTACAGTGCCTGGTAAAAATGTCATTTGATTTTAAGTAAGAGTGGAGCTGAAATAGTCAACATTAGCGATTTTTTCCCCCTCAGAAATGGTCTACTCATATCAAGAATTTGAAAACTGTGGTATTTACAAAAAAGCAGACAATACTTTTCTCTTTATCTTTGGCCAGATGTGAAGGTGAGAGGAATTAATGATCTCAGCTAGTACAGTTGACATTTAAAACTGTGACTCAGGTCCTCCCACTCTCACAAGAATATTGACAACTTCTAAAATCTGAAGTTGAAATGAAGACATGCTTCATTTTGCCTATGAGTCTTATGTTTATGAACTCATTTCAAGAAGGACATTTAGAATGGGTGGGGTAGGAAGAGAAATGAACAGTCAAGGATTATATTAGAATTTTGGGGGGAAGTGATGACATGACTAGGAAATTCAAAATAGTCTTAAAAAGAAGAAATAAAGAGAACTGGCTAGGAAAAGTAAAAAGGAAAATAGTGACAGTGATACAATTCAGATAGTACCTGTATGTGACCACTGAAGAAAAAGCAGCCTCACTAAAACTCAACTGACAGTTGTGTTTGTCTTGTTTCCTATTAGACCCAACATTACCTCTTTCAACACAGACTAAGAGAGGGCAGTTCTTTACTGAGCACCAGGCCTATGTGAAGGATGCTGAGGCAACAAGAGTGAGATGGGGACAAAGATGTGCTGGACAAGTACAGCAGAATGGGATAGGGTTAGAAACATAAATTTACCAGGGATGCTGGAAGGAAAGAATTGGAGTATTCACACTGAGAAGCTTTAATATTGGCCCAGTGTGGGAAGGCTTTTACACTGAGTTTTATAAAAAGCTATTCTTGTTTTGTTCTGAAAGTAGGAAAGAGGGAATGAGACTGATTTCAGGAAGCTAGGATAGATGAAAAGTTGATCCAACACTGATATTGCCAGGCATTGGGTTGGATAGCTGGGGGAAGCTGAAGCAACTCTACATAAAAATACTATCTGAAAGTATTTCTTGTACAGGAAGACAGGATGCCTGTTTTCTGAAAGTTTCATAGTTAAAGAAGAAAGGCATCAAACTCCACTCTAGCAGGCAAGTGGAGATACTGAGGCCAAGATACCCAACAGCCGCCATTTTAAGGATACTGCAGACTGAAAAATGTTACATATATTTCAGAGTTTTATTTCTATTTATCTTTGTCAATAAAAAGTTCCTAAGAGTCTGGTTTTAGTAAAAAACAAATCTCCTGGGAAAATGAACCCTATATTGCCAAGCTGCCTCCAGGGAAATGTTGACTAGTTAAAATAATTATAAGCATATTGAAAACAGGAAGCCATCAGTAAAGAGCCAGTATTTAAAAATCAATGCTTAAAATTCAGTTGGGACAACTAGGTATTTCACTGTTTTATGCTTCTCACAAAAGCAGCCCTTTGAAATGCAGACTATGATAGTTGGTCAGATCATGTGGAGGTTAAGCAGCTCCTTGGTCATATTTTTAAAAGCAAATATAGACAATGACAGTCCTGGAGGGGAAAAATCACAGATACATTCATATGCACTTCTTTTGTTCTTCAGATATTAACAGGGTCAGCTAAACAAGATCACTTTGAATATGAACCTCTTTGTATTAGCCACACCAAAAAAAAAAAAAAAAAGTTAAAAAAGTTTTCACTTTCCTACATTTGCTAAGTCTGAGCTTAAAAAAAATCCTAAAATCCTATAAAGACAATACTGAAGCTGACAATATGAAAAAGCAAACTAGAGCAGTAATAATTATTATTAAATGCACCAGATTAACTGTAGCAGGTTGGTGATGGGTGATATATGCAAAAAATAATTCAATCAACTCATGATCATAGGCAGATTCAAAAGTTAAAATGAATATAACGTAATATATATTTCGATATAGAGTTGTTATATATAATGTGTATGTTCTAGGTTTCAGAAATACTGCAATGTAGTGTACTGTACTTAAGTAAGCAAACCTAAATAGTAACTCATATTCGTCTACAAAGTTACTAGTACTGTTAATTATAAAAACAAAAACAAAAAACAAAGCTCATTTTTTTTCCATTAAAAAGAAATACCTACGGTTACAGTCACAGACTTCTTTTGGATATAGAAAGACAATACACGATAAAAAAAAAAATTCCAGAAAAGTTGCAACTGTAAGTAGCCTCACTTAACAAGGGAATAGGGAGAGTCACCAAAATAGATGAGGAAAGAAAATGTCCTCTGAATTCTGTAAAGCAGAAATGATTTACAATGTCATAAAAAATACTAAACTATCTAGTAAAATAAAGTCATGGAAGTGAGAAAATTGAGTCTGTTTCCAGGCCACCAAGCCATCAAGAGTCAGGTACAAGAGCCAGGTCAATTCATTGTATATCTTACACTAGTGTGGCATTGTACTTTAAGATGGGAAAGAGACTTCAATTCTTAGAGATCCCCCCAGATATGCCCATGACAGGCTGTTGGTTTGCTAGACAGTAAAACAGCCCACTCCTGGAAAGACTTCAGCAAAGGCCACACTGGTTTCAGGAGACATAGTTTGAGAATGATGACAACATCCTGCAGATGTTGGGAGCATGAGAAAGCTTTTGTTTGGGACTAAAACTCACACGTGGGTTCTTGTGTTTGTGTGTGTGTATACATTGTTTCCAAGAAGAAAGGAATAGAAGCCTTTGAGCAATGGATAGCTCAGGCCACAGTTTGGGCCTTTCCTGCTTGGCTTTGGTGCCCCTCCTGCTCAGGAGACTTGGTGAGGTATCCTAGACTTCTACTCCCTGCAGCCTGTTCCCAATTGATTATTTGTGTTCCACCTTCTTCTGGAGCAAATTGCCTGTTTCTCTAGGTTTGCTGTGGAGCCAACAAGCTTTGTTTCTCTCAACTCTAAAGTGCTACAAAAACCAACTGAATGGGCAGGTGACTTACTGGGAAAGGAGCCACAAGTCTGAGCACAACAGCGGAAGAGGCAAATGCATCTATGCACCAGGATCTCTGTCTGTGTGTGCTTCCATTGGTAGGCACACACATTCCCACATGACAATAAATATACACAAACACACACATGTGCACACATATCAATGAGTCCAGTAGAAGTGTATCATTTGTTCAAGTTACTTCTCATCAAAGGGGAATAGAGAAATGACTGATGGTTGGGCTCCTTCAGAAAGCCCTAAAGCCTCAGCACAGATACTGATGCACCACATAAGGCAGCAGAGCAGAAGCAGGTATGTGAGATATGTCAGACCTTTGATTTCTAACAAGAAATTCTCAAAGCTACCTTGTTTTCACTAGGGAATATGAATATGGAATAGTTTTGTACTAAGAGCACCTCACATTGCATGTACACATGCACAATGTACACTCATGTACAGAATTCTGGACAGCAGCTGTGACACACTGGATGGGTTAAGACCCTTTCATCACTAAATCTACATATCAATTACAATAACATTGGTGGGCAGTAACAATGGCTGTAACAGTAGTAGAAATAGATGTCTCCTGCGGGATTGATTTTTTTTCCCCCTATCTTGAGTGTATCAGACTTTCATTAAGGCATTCTGAACGAAGAAACCTCTGAAATTGAAAGAAAATGAGTAGGGACTCTCATATCCTACTTAGGTACCTCAGAAGCTGGGACTCTCATGACTGTGACTAGATTTTGATTATGATCTGCAGATTATGATCCTTCACTTAAGACCTGAAAGTTCTGAGTTTGCATTTAAACAGAGAACCACCAGATAAACCAGATGCACTCCAAAACTGAGAAAAAGAGGTTTAGAGATGTGCACTTTGAAGGGGAAGAATGCTTTTGATTGGGATTGCTCTCTCTGCTAAGGAAATGTTTGAAACTGACACCCTAGGCAGCTGTTACTGTTTTATGGGATTCATTATTTAGCAATATGATATTTGTTTTACATTCAACTCAGACCTATCAATAAAATAGAGTTCTTAGGAAACAGCAGCCACTTCCTGAGAGCAGCCAGTGCTGGACAAGTTTGATGTGCCCCCAAGAAGTCACTGTTTCTATAGTCATTTATCACAAATTTGGGTTATTTCTGTGATGATGGAACTGTTAGAAAGCCAAAAATGTCCATATTATAACAACCTTCCAATTTCTGTATCTTCTGTCCTCTTCCTTGGGCTTTCCAGTTTCAGGCAAAAATTCTATAATGTAGTGGCTTCTGGTAAGAATATCGTAACTGAAGTCAGTTCAGAATAGCTTTCATCTCGAGAGTCTTTTTTTTTCTGGTACTGGGGATAGAACTCAGGACCTTGTGTTTGTGAAGCAGGTGCACCACCACTGAGCTAAATCCCCAGCCCAGAATTTAGATTTCATTTTGAAAGTATTCACTCTATGGAGCAACATGTGGGCCTGAAGAAACCACTCGCATGCACATCATTTCAGTCAGTAGTGTGGAAAGATGATGATGTTTCTTTATTCAACCCAGGGCATTTTACCTCTCATTCAGTGAAAAGGAAATAGTTCTGAGAAAGAGCTTGTACTGCCCTCATCTTCTACCTCTTCATCCTACAAAGAATGGAAACAAACCCTAACATTCAATAATTGCATCCTGGGATCTGCTAATGTACACCACTGACTGCAGTGGATTCAAGGAGGAAAAAAAGTCTACAGACTTTGAAAAATCTTTGGGATATTTTAGTCAGGCTGATCATTGTGATATTTTGTGCTAGAAATGATGCTTTGGATTAGTAATTTCTACATGCTGTGTTTATCAGAACACGGAATCACCATAGCCTTTCCTCTTTTGGAGGTTTAAGTGGTATCAGTAATAACTCTACACAGAAAGCCCTTGGAAATATGAAAATGTTCTTGCTCAAGTGCAAGGGCTCTTTTGTGCCCCATTTCTGCCTTCTTAGGCAGCCTGAGCACCAGGGCAGAGATTGTTTTTGAAATTTTGCCCCACGTAATCCATTTTCTGGGTATCTAGGAGAACAGCCCTTTTCTTCATGAAAACACAGAGAGGAGAAAGAGGTTGCCGTGGTCCCGGTGGGGAAATTTTGTCTTGCCTTAGAAAGCCCTGGGGGTCAGGCCGACTCAGGCTCAAGCACTCTTTCCACTCACTGCAGACTGAGAGTCTGGAGCTCAGAGGCACTGGGTTGCTTTGCTTTTTCTGTGGAATTAGGGAGTCTATTGAAATTCTAGTGCACCCTTCCTTTTGTTTGTCACCAAGTCACATGCTTCTGTTGTTAGTGTCCTATTTTCTTTCCTTCTTTAAAAAAAAAGTCCTTCTTTGGGGGACAAAATTGGCCATTTAAATAAAGTTCTTTTCTAGTGAGTAAAGAGGTTTCTCAGAGCCAGAAATCACTCAAAAGAAAGTCTGTCCACCCTGCCCATGGAAAAGCCTAGATTTCTCTAAATACATCTTGCCAAACTTCTTAGTTTTCTATTGGATGTTTTCTGGTTTAGCATTGTTAGGTACTGAATACATTTTGAAATTCTTTTATTATCTTCCCCAGAGCTTCCATAACCCTGGACTTCAACTCATTACTAAATTAAAGAATTCTTTTAGAAGATTTTTTAGAGTCAAGTCACAACAGAAAGGGCACCTCCTGTTCTCAACCCATCTCAGGGCATCTCAGCTTGTGTCTGCTCTTACATTGCACTTTCCTTTTGTTCCCTTTGCTGCAGCACTACACTGGCGACGGCAGAGCCAGGTCTGATGGTATCATGTGATACATTTTCTGCAGAATCATATATCCCCGCATCCAGCCTCAACTAATTAAATGACATCTTCAGTAACAGCAGAGGAAGGCTCCAAGATGAACATATCTAGAGTGAACTCTGGCTACATTGACCTCATTTCCTCCTTTGCTAAGGGCCCAACAAGGAAGCAACAGGAGCCTCATTATGTTTTCTTGGGGATCTGAGGAACTTTATACAGGACACACATCATTTTTAACTTTGTGTTTAAAAAAACACTGCCTTGGGGGCATAAGCAGGGCACATACTGCTGGTGGTTTTGGATGAGGGGAGTAGGACTAGATTAAGATGTTAGGACTGAAATAAACATCTCCAGAGGAAACCTTTTCTCTTTTCATTATTAGAATGCAAAATTTCTCCCTTTTCACAGGTTGGAAAAGGGGTTTTTGGTCCTTATAGAATATTACAATACAAAATAAAATCTCCATGAGTCTTAAAACAAACCCAAGTCATTTTAAGGCCAACATCTTTAGTGACCTTTAATATGACTAGGAGCAAAGGAATGGGCTGGAGCTGGAACATGAGCTGGGAATTATCTACCACACGTATGCACAAAAGGATTCAAGGCATTAGGAATTTGGGGAGGGAAAAGTCTGTAAAACTGTTTTTAGGGGAAAAGTTTACAACTCAATTAAAATATATAGTAAAAAATATTTTGATATGAAGAGTTTCATTTAAATTTTTTTTTTGAGGGGGCTTGGCTTGTTTCCCAATCTTTTCCCACTGTACATCTGTATCAGATTGGTGTGTTCTGATTTGTTTTTCTAGTCTTATATTTTACATATTTAAAGGCTTTTCCTCCAACAACCATAGGCATTTAATAGAGAAAAATGCCCAGTATGTTGAGACACTACCAATGTTTAGTATCTAAATGTCTTGAGATAAACACTCCTCTTTGACTTTTTTCTCTTCCTGGTTTAGCAATTTCATTTTTAAATCATAAATTGCTTTTAAAAAATGTTCTTTCCCACATCAGATCTTGTTCCTGTCTTACCCTAAGAGGTTTTAAATCTGAAACATCTGCTTCCATCTTATCTTTTTCCTGATTATTGAAAAGAATTTTTTAAAAAGCACCTTTTTAAAAAAGCATCCGAGCATGAAGGTCTAATTGTACCAATTGTAGAATTTGAAACAAAAAAATATAAAAGAATCCATACTCATTCTCTGATCTTGAGGCAAAAACGTTTCTCTATTTTTTAAGATATTTGTGATTATTTAGTTGTAATTCAAGATTGGCAGTCTGGAAGCACCTATATCCTTTTGAAATAGGTAAGGATGAGTTTATTTTCTAAAATGTGGGTCAGTGTGAGAAGTAGCCCTTCAGAGGCCATTTTATAATAGACCCACAGCAGCTTCTCTGCTCCCCTAGGTTTGAGCTCCAACTCTAATTTAGCTTCTCCCTGTTTCCAGAGAATAATGTGTCAACTAATTCAGGCTGTGAGATGTTTGGAAGGAAGAAACATATAGTCAGAAGAAGTCAACTGCCAGGCAAAACTGGATAATCCATTTGGTAACTGACGACAGTGATTATATCAACTCATCAAGAATTCTTTAGGAACCCCCAACTTTTTAAAAAAGAAATACTACTTTATAGGAAAAGGATGAACATTAGAGTTTCTAGTCGTCCGGAGGTGTTCTTTTTTCCTCTACATATTCCATGACAAAAGCTGGATTTCAACCCAGTTATTTAGCTTTTGACAATGGTGAATCATGAAAACCAATGGCTCTCCTTCAGCTTTCAGAAGTGGACAGCTAAATGTTGCCCAAATGGCACTCCAGATCAACTTTTCTGGAGGTAGTATGAATTCTATGTTGCTAAGGTTTGAATGAAAACACTATTTTAAATGGACTATTGTCACATAGTTGAAAATATTTTAAAGCGGCATTGGGCCTTTTTTCATTTGTAATATATGTTGAGTTATTTCATGTTATTCTCCTCAGTGTCAATCTTTTTTAATTTATGGGCTGAGTGGGTTGTTTTTCAAAATATCAAAATATTCCATGACAAAGTTACTTAATGCTCCCTCTATTGGTGGTTAAGTGGAAATATTAGTCAACACTGACACTGTAGAAAGCAAAATTAGCAATAGAAAATTGGACTTTTTGTATTTCTGAAGCCATTTCATTGACTTTTAGAACAGGTGAGTTTTGGCCACCTAGCTTTTGATGGGACTTTTCTTAGAAATCACAAGGGGTGATATTTAGTAGTCGGGTAACCATCCAAGTCTACATTAAAACTTCTAGCAAAATATTCACTGAATTAAGACAGTAGGACAGATGAAGTCACAAATACTCCAGTTGCACAAACTCTACTAAACATCACAAAGAACTTATGGAAAAGATCCAAGTTAACCAATGTCTGAAATACATGAATAAAATCAATTTAGTCATTATAGAGTTGCTTGCTTTGGAAGATTTTTCCCTCATTTGCTACATGCTTTTTGTAAATAAAATTCTAAAAGGAAGACTAAATTAAAATGTAGAGTAATTTTTGAAAGTAAAATACCCTTTCTTTTCTCTGTTTTTAAAACTATAGTTTGGTGTTTTTGCTTTGTTTAAAGATTTACTTTTCCCTTTAAGTGTATTAAAATATGCACTGTAGTGAAATCACTTTGGGAGTATTAGGTTAAAAAGTCCTATTTTGAGTTAGAATCCCTTTATGACACTGTCTATAATGGAAAAGTCTCTATTACGATTTCTTGATTAGGACCGAGGAGAGAAATCCCAACTAGGAAGAGAGAGTGGCATCTGGCATGATGCAGTAGATTGGTGGCCTTTTGAATAGTGGATGTTGGCATCAAGGAAACTGTTAATTTCCTAAGACCTTTCCAAAAAGCAAGGATTAATAAATTATCTAAAGAACGAACATCTTATTTAGCCCTCTTAGCCATGGTGGAAAGAGTCAGAAAGTGATACTTGAAAGAAAAAGTAATTCTGGCATCAGTGCATCATGGTTTGTAACAGGATTCTCATAATGATGCCCATGGGCTTGTGAAGCATGAGGAGTGTGGCCGTTCTGTGAAGTCCTCCTCCTGGCTAACCACAAAAGAAACCCATTCGTCAAGACCTCTAGATGACTAGTGTTTCATGAAAGACAAAAAGCAAAGTCAATAGAAATTCTAGAATCATCAGAGTGCAATAAAATTTTGAAGAAGCAAGAAGTCTGCTTCTGAAAGATAAAGTCCTTTCCATGAAAAGAAAAGAATTCTAGATGCATCAGTGAAAAAAAAATTCAGTGGAGCAACTTAAGCTTGCTAAAAGTCAAAGAACTACATATCCAAATACAAAGCAGCAGTTCAAATTACAGCAGGGATGGGTGGGCCACAGAGGCCCTCATCAACCCAGGCAATACTTAATATAATAAAAATTAAGAAAAATTAAAAAATGAAAATAACCTTCCTCTCTTTCAAATATAACTTTAGTTGCTTTTTATTCTTTCTGTCTGGAAGCAGTATTGCTAACCTTAACAGTCTTGACTTACCAAAAAATACATATATGTGTGTGAAACAAAATAAAAGAGAAGGGATTGGTGGCAGTGTATGCAAAACCAAAATGAAAATAATTACTTTTAACAATCTCATTTTTTGTTTTTTTTTTTACACAAATACTGTTGTAAATATATTAAAAAAATCAGCATTCTATCTGGTAAATGTCACTTTTGCCCCTCTATAAAATTTTGAATTAAAAAAGCCTCAAGAACTTCTTAGTGTTCCCCCCACCCTCCATTTCTTTCTTTTTCTCTTCCACAAGAATATATCCTGACACTTCTTTTTTTGCAAAGATTGTTGGAAATAATCCTTCTCTTGTACCTAGAAACATAGGTGCAAATCTCTGATATCTTTGTTTTATCTGCATTCCTGCCTTTCATGAAAGTCCCTCTTGATTGTGCTGAGGCTGTGGCCCAGCGAAGACACTGAATAAATACGATAGCCACTGTTGCTTGTTGCTTGTCCAAGTCTTTCTGGCTTCTGCTGAAAAGGGGGGATGTGGAGGAGGTGAGCCAGGGTGTGTGGAGGCAGGCAGAATCTAGGGGAGAAGCTTGCCATTCCCCTTTCCCACACCACTGACCCCACTGCCCCCTCCCACCCCTACAGCACTTTTATGAAATCAGACAACGTGGTAGGTGGAAAACAGCAGGGCCTTTCCTCTGGGTTTTCACCAGAAGTGATATTCCACAGTTTTAACTGGTTACTGTGAAGTCCAAGCGGCCAGAATTGTGAAAATGTTCACGGAAACACTGCAAGCGGTGTACTTAAAGACAGTAGGCCTTTTAGATTTTGTTATATATTTTGTAGTGCTCTTCACAAGTGGAAAAATTTTTTTCTTTTCTTTTCTTTCTTTTTTTTTTTTTTTTTTTTTTTTACTTTTTAAAAAGATTTTTTTTTGTAAAGAAGGGTTGTATTTAGAGGCCAGTAGCTAGAGATCCAACCAGTGGATCTCCTGAAGCACTACCAGGCCTTAAGGCCACCATCCGAGGGAGACTGGGAAAATTATTATTCACCCAAGCCTCCGGAAATGTAATGTACCAGCAGGCAAAAAACAGTTCTTCATGTAGTACAAAATGAAACGAAACAGAAACAAAAACAGAAAGTAAAAACAAAATCAAAACATTTCTTAAATTCTAGTGCCATAGCTTTGTTTGTTTGTTTATTTCTTTTTTTGTCGTTTTGTTCATAAGAAAGAGAGAAAGATACTACTTATCCGTCAGACACATGCATCCTCATGTGGTCGTTGAACTGCTCAATTTGGTCAAACTTGGCTGGGCAGACGGAGCAGACGTAAGTGGTCCCCTCTGTGCAGGCCACCACACCTGGGGGGCCAGCACGGGCACCCGGGGGTGTACCTGCGGGAGGGGTCCCGTTGCTGGCACTGTGCAGGGCCACATGTCGTTCCAGGAGGGTCTTGTGGGAGAACTTCTTTTTGCAGATGTAACACTCATAGGACTTCTCCCCCCGATGGAGGCGCATGTGCACATTGAGGGAGCTCTTCTGGGTGAAGCGCTTGTTGCAGATACTGCACTGGTATGCCCTCACACCTGTGTGTGTCACCATGTGCTTGATAAGGTAATCCTTTAAGGAGAAGGATCGCCAGCAGATGCTGCATTGGTGGGGCTTCTCACCTGTTGATGTGGGAAGAGACAGCAAGCAGGACAGAGCGAGACATAGCCAAGGTGGGAAAACGAAAGACAGAAAAACAAGACAACAAAAAAGAAAAACAAAAGAATTTAAAAAATAAAATCTGATTGCTGAATGGATCATCTTTGATTGGAAAATTCCAGGCCTTCCTAGCCTCTCATGGTCAGAGAAATCTTGCTTTAAGGGATGCCAGGATAGTCTAGAGTTTTCCACACACCAAAAAAATGACTATCTTGGAAAGCTACAAGATCTCCCTCCTTAAAAGTCTTTAAAGGTTATGCTGTGGAGAGAAGGGAGTCAGGGAGTCATCTTCAGTGTCATCATTAGGGATTTAAATGCTTCCCATTAACAGTGTCTAATAAATATAGGAAATAATAGATCTCTGGAGAAATGAGGTTCTCTTAAATCTGTGGGGATTAGGAATATTGGTCATACAGCCTGGTTCTTTTGAGAAAGTCCCCACTTCCCACTTACTGTTTTGCCTAGTAAATGTTTTCATTATAATTCTAAGTCTGGATGATATTTGCTAACATAGAAAGAAATCATTCTGAAGAGCTATGCTTTTTCAATTTTATGGATTTTAGTCAGAAATCTTCCTTAAATGTAACATAAGAGTTAACTGGTTATTTTGCATTGACTGCAGTGAGCTGTAGATAGGCTCTTCTAGGTGTGAAAGTTGACTAGGTGGTGGATAATATGTTGGTCTTCGAATCAAATGCTGTTCAAATTTAGGCACCAATACAGTATACTACTAAGATAAATCACCAAATGCCTCCAAGATATAGAGTCCTACTTACCTCATTGTGCTGATGTTGATGGAAAATACATATGAAATCACTCTGCAGACCACCAAGGGTGGTGTGGGAGTACTTGCCTGGTATTCTTATTACAAGGCCAACCTCCCCCCCATTAAATGGTTCCGTATGCTTTTTAAACTCTTAGGTCAGTTTCTAAAATAGTTTTTCTCTCTTTTTTCTTAGCCTGTTGGCAGAAGTCTTTTTTTCCTCTTCATTTACTGCTTTGATTTGCCACTGGCTTAGGAACCAAATGATTAAGCTAGTTAAAAATAGTAAAGTTAATAAGATTTCTCAGTCACTGAATCGTGACAAGGATTCTTCTATAAGACAAGTTCGTGAGTTTATGACATCTCTGTGGATAATTAAAGACTTGTTTGTGTTTGTATTGTTTGCTCTCAACTTTTGTTGTTCTGTGCTTGATAGGTGAGATTAACTACATTAAGGTATATTTCTCCCATTTCATTACTGATTGCCCAACACAGGCACTTACCTCAGAGTAGAAAGTTCCTTCTACTTTCTAATGTGGCTGGCCTAAAAGCCCAGAGCTGGAACCTCCCTAAGGTAATATCTCAATATCTGCACTACAAATTCAGCAGGGTAAGGAATCTAATTCTTGAATTTGAGGTAATTTCTATGTAAAGTGTATGTTTTGAATATGTTTCTATTTTTCTATTATGAAACAGAAGTTGGATGTGTCACATATTAAAAGCAATAAAAATGATCACCAGGTATTGCAAGCTTATTATGTGCCAGGCTCAATGTTAAGCGTTTTTAGGTTCATGACCCACTTTGTGAAATTTTCTCCCATCAGTTTTTTGTTGTTGTTGTGTTGTCAAATATAAAAGGATTTGTTTTAAGGCATACTGATGGGACAATATGATGCAGAGGATCATAGGGTTAGGTGAGAATAATAGTTCTTACTTTAGTTCACTTTTAGGTTAAAATAGAGGAAGTTAGGAAAGGCTCATTGCTAATAATCTCAGTTTGCTGAAGAGCTCAGACTATGCATAATGTTTACGTTGCTAATTTTTTTTGAAATGAGAGATTCCCTAAGACACAGTCATATGTGTTATTTTTAGTTGAAACATTTCTGTCAGCTGTAAACACGCTTGGAACTCAGCTGGTCTTTGCTATCCTTGTGCTTTCAGTATAATTTATAGTGGGTACGATATACGGCCAAATATCTTTAAAAACATGTCCACCTGTCACCTTTAATGGGAAGCATGCCTTAAATTCCAGATGGTATTTTGGCTGCTAGAAAGTTGAAACTTGGTGCTAAATGTTCTTGCTATTTGAAACTTTCACCTTCTGTGTGCTTTTCCTCAGGCAAGGTCACTGACAAAGGCCTTTTACTTTCACACCCTTCTCATTTGACTATAAATTGATTCTTCACAGTTGTCATCTTTCTCTCAATAGCATATATATGTATGTTGTTTGTATGCATGCAGTGTCGGTTCTGCCATTAATTATTCGGTGACCCTGGGCTTTTTAAAAGCTTTCATCTCCCTAGGTTTGTTTTGCTTTCTGTAAGTGAGGAGTTATACCAAGGACTTCATAGGCCTTTGCAAGTTTGCTGGTCTTCTGCTCAGGGTGGCCCACAAGCCCAGAGGACTCTACTTCTGGCCTTGCCAGCAAATGACCCGAGGGCAACCTGCTCAATTTCTCAATGCATTAGCAGTTCCACATTTTAAATATGACAAAATATCCTGTTCCCTTCCATGCCACAGAAAAGTGGTATGCTAGTTAATGAGGAAAAAAAGTTTGCAAAGCACTTGGGAACTCCTTGAAGGAATGTGCTCTGTATAATTATTAAAATGCTGTGAAGGTGGAGTGTGGTCATTTCAGGAACTGTCTGGTTAAACAGGGTATTATTTTCAGATTACTCAAGTGTCCACAATTTTCCTTTCTAAATATATGGATTTGGAGCAATATCGTTCATATGGAATGTTACTATTTTTCTATCATATTTTCCTGCATATTTCTTATAAGGGATATAGAAACTATAAATGAGATGGACATGGTCTGCTGTTTGTTGTTCTCCAAATGAAGAAAGAAAAGGTGAAGATAAATGGTGGCAGACAGCTTTCCAGGTTTGAGTCTATGGTCAGAAATAAGAAGTCTGGCTTGTCAGAAAGGGATACCAAAAGCAAAGTGGAAACTTAAATTATAATATTAAGGGTAAGCTCACAGGAACCTCTTTACTCTAAAATGATCTGTTTTGGGATACAGAGATGCAGAAGTCAGATATGAATTCCATTTCCTTGGCTGAGTGACTTAGGCATGTTATTTAACCTCTCTAAACCTCGGTTTCCTTATCTGTAGGAAATAATACAGAAAGTACCTGTCTTATGATGTTTTGAAAAGTAAAGGGGAAAAAATCACTGAATACAGAGTATGTGATCTTTTAAAGGAAAACTAAACTATTCCACCAAGCACAAAGGAACTGAGGATAAATGAAATCAACTGAGAAATGACTTGCCTGGGATAGGGAAGCCAATCCAGGATTTTAAAAAGTTGTTTCAGATAATCAATAAAGCAAACAAGTATATTGCTGCTGTGAAATTCAGAGTTAAGGGTATAGTCTGAATAGTCTATCTCTCTATATAGTCTATTAATTATCTATGCTAATGGAAATAAGTGGTATCATGGATAAAATGTTAACAGAATAGCCCGAGGGTTTTTTATCAAGCAGCAACTGGAACATTGGAGGCAGAGAAACTAATAGAAGATGAAGAACTGAGGGGAGAAGCAATGTCGTTTATTACCTTTTCAAGGGTAGGGAAGAGGTGAAAGTTTATACTTTTCTCCATGTTTTTGGTTTCTTTGTTTTGTACAGGGGATTGAACTTAGGACCCTGAGCTTGCCAGGCAGGCATGGCACCAGTGAGCTACATCCCTGGCCCATTTTTCTATGCCTGACCTTCAACTCCTTCTCATGGACCAGCTCTGATATTTCCCCTACTGTGACTAACAAGTGAAAAAAAGAAGAAAGATGCTGCTTAAGTTAGTAGATGCAGAGGCTTCTGCTCAAAGCTCAAAATATTTCAGAAAAATCCACTGTAGTGGGCTAAGACACCCTGATTTTGAAGAGTGACCTTTGTATTGGGGGCTCAGCAAGAACTCACTTATTCTACCAATTCTTTCTCATTCTAGCTGGGCTTTTCCTGAGCTGCAGAAAGGACCATGAATGTTTTCTTTGGTTGTTTTCAGGAGCACTGTTCCTACCTGCCTCTCCTACTCTCCCTGTCTCTTTAGCTTCTGTTGTAGCATAACAGTGTTTTCTTTGGGCAAGCACAGTGAGAGGTCAGAAAACCAAGACAGGGTGCTTGGTGACAAAGCAAGTAGCAAGGAAGGAAGAAGAATAGGAGATTTGGGGTGTCCTGGAAAGTGCAGAGCCTCTGAGTGTGGAAAATCAAAATCAGACCAGAAAATGAGAAAGGTACAGTATCAACAATGGAAATGTGCTCACACAAAACCGTATGGAGCTTCCACTGGCTGTAGAGTTTGGTCTCTATCCAGAGAACTGAGGCTTAAAGAGGGCCCACACCCCTAAGATACAGTTGGCACGATAACCTGCCAACCTCTCTGGCCCATTCCTGGGGGCTGGCTAGGAGAGAAGGCCTACTAGGGACAGACTGCAGTCACAAAATTTCTGTGGCTTTAGTGAGACTAAACTATTTTGATGGTAAGGAGAATTCTAAAGATCTCAGTGAACTTCAACCACATTACTTACCCTCTCTTACAATGTTATGCCTGGCGTAGATATTAATATCTGCAAAAAAATGATATCTATACCCAACAAATCAATAATAGCTAAGAGTAAGATACCAGCCAAGCTGGGTATGATGGTACATGCCTATAATCCCAGCATTGTGGGAGGCTGAGATAGGAGGACTGAAAATTTGAGCCTAGCCTGTACAATTTAGCAACTTATGGAGATCCTGTCTCAATCAATCAACCAATCAATCAGTCAGTAAAAAAATACAAAAAAAGGAAGGGGATGTAGTACATTGTAAGCCCTGGGTTCAATCCTCAGTACTGGGAAAAAGAGAAAATAACAACCCAACCAGATTATCTCCCCTTCTCCTGTCAACAAATAATTTCTTGGTCTCTACACTGCACAATATATGATGCCACTATAATATCTATAACACATATATTCCTAATGGCTTTAATAGTTTTACAGCATAAATTACTTAATTTTCAGAGCAACCATATAAAATATTAGGATCTGAAGAACTGAGGCTTGTGTTGAAGACAGAAAGTACTTCCTATAGTCACTACTCAGTCACAAAGTGGTAAAACAGAGGCTTTTACTCCTAACTTTATACTCATTCCTTTACCCTCACTGGCTTGATAGTAATAATCATTCAAGCTCCATATGCAGATTATCACATTATTGTCTTAATGGCACTATTATTACCCATTGCTAACATTGTTATGCTTCTGTTATTATATCTATTTACACTGAATTCATGAAATAGCTGAGCTTTTCTAATTAACAAGCAAAACTGCCTTACGTACAAAGGATATCAATGGGCTAAAAACAGTCACCAATGGTTGGGCTTTTGATATCATGATTTGGAAAACAGCCAATGCATCTACCTTTTGTTGGTGAAAAAAAATACAAGTGAAAATATAGAAATCTGTACAATATATTCTCTAGTTAGTTAAAAAAAGAGAAAGAAAGAAATCTAAAAGTCTTGCTGAGAAAAGAATGCATTTATGTATAAATTCCTTGAATTAAGTTCTCCTGGAAAGCATGCCTACATTTTTAAACATTCATTTACATATTCACTCAACAAACATTTGCTAAGCAAGTACATATGTTAGCCCATATTCATTTATAGAATTTTAAGGCAAGAATCCTAAGTTTGGATTTTAAAAGATAGTTTCACCTGGAAGGGGTTGCCAGATAAAATATATGACACCTTCTTAAATTTGAACTTCAGATAAATACTAAATATTTTTTTAGTATAGGTATGTCACACATTTTGCAAAGAACATATTGTAAAAATATACTTGTCATTCATCTGAAAATAAAATTTAATATTTAAATGGCTGTTTCACCTTTTTGTTTGCTAAATCTGGTAACCCTATGCTTGGAGGTTAATAAACAGCTCACAGCCATCCTGGTCATTTCAATTATTATATGTGGTATTTTGTTATATAGAGCAAAGTAATAGAACATGGTATCTGTAACACAGTGAGATCTTTGAAGAAAATATTTAATATATCTGTGGAGCTACAACACAAAATAAATAAGTCATCCTTTGGGAAGTGGTTAGACATCATTGTGGAAGGAATTGGTTCAGCCATTGATTAAATACGATTGGATGTTCACTATTTGCAAAGCAGTATATGTTGTGTATATTGATGAATGATATGCATTTTTATGGGTGTTTCTGCTCTTTCAGACTTTACATTCTAATAGGAAGGTGTGAAGATGACCACATGTGGTAACACAAGTCAGCACTGGATTGCTCAGTACAAGAAGGGGTGCATTTGTCATGGTACCTATATAATTTGGAAGACTGAGCTCACTGCTCATAGTTGAGGAATAACTTCTGTAATATTATTTATTCACTACAACATCATGTGTTTGTCCATAACTCTGGTTTACTTTTTTCAAAACATATGGATTCTTGTTAGTGGAATTTTAGAAGAACTATGTTATATAGGAAAAGCAAACTGATGCCATTCTCCTCTAATTACCTTGGCTCAGCTCTCTAAGCAGCAGTTCTCTACTTCAGAATGAACTGGGGCTTGTTAATACACAGGTTGCTGAGCTCCATGCAAAGTTCTGACAGAAGAGATGTGGCAGGGGGCGGGGAGATCACACTGCTCTATGGTTATCTTGGAATTATCCCCATTGCTTTCCTTCCATATCTGTGTGAGTTATCCAGTTACCCTTCTAATATCCTCTATCTTTCCTTTTCACATTCATTTACCTATTTTGACCTTTGTTATTATTATTTTTTTGACTGGGGAGGTACAGAAGGGCCTTGCTTTGTTCCATGCCTTCCACGGCAGGATAGTTTGTGCTATCTTTGTTTTGCTCTAAATCCTTTGCTTTCAAACATGTCCTAAACTCATGGTTTCCTTCTTCACAACTCTTATGGAGCTGCAGTAAGTGAATATAAAAAATTCCGAGAGGTAAAGAAGTCCTACTGTGGTTGGTTTGGCAGTAGATAAAGAGTGATTGATTGGGTGAAGGAATTTCTTTCATTCTTATAAAAATTGTTAAGAAATAAAAAGTAACTGTTACGAAGGAAGTCCAAGCAGCCCCAGGAGTATCACACTGACTCAGCATAAATCCCAAAGAGGAAGGAAATATGTTCAAAGTGTATATTTAGAGATGAGACAGAGCAAAGAAACTCAATGTCTCCTTGGAGGAAGGGGGTGAAAGTAATAATGATAATCACTTTAAAAAATGAAGTAATATTTTGCCTCTTATGAAAAGTTTATACATGCCCGCCTTTACAGCTACTCAAAGGCAGAAAAATTATTATTATCGTTTTAAACCAAAAGAAACTGAGGCTTGTGAAATCAAGTGACTTGCTTATGGTCACACAGTTATTTCAAAGACTCAAATCCTAGTTCCAATACAATTATCTTTCACTTAACCCTCCACTGTGAGTTTTAGTATTATAATTATTATGAAATGTGGTTCATAACTAGGGCTTTCTTGGTTCTCTAAGGTACAGTTTAGCTCCAAAGTCAAAATGATGGACTACTTAATTGTCTCAAACACTTCCTTTCATGAATAGGTAGATCATTAACACAAATCTACACAAGACTCAGGAATCTAGATCTCAGAATTGATTCTCTGCAGTTATTGAAAGCAAGTACCATTTACTTTAAATCTTGGACTTAATAAAATGCAAATCTAGTTACTACTATGCATTTCTATTTGTTTGCAGAATATCATCAATGGGGAGAAACTACATTTCTTTCCTTTCATCGCTGTCAAGCCACTCTTTTTTGGTAGGATTCTTTTCAGATAGGCTATGGGTAAGAACATTAAATCCACCTCTGCCCTTCCAAGTATCCCAGTACTTTCCAGAATCTTTTTAATATTAATATTTGAACTTTGGTTCTGGAGTTTTGTCACTGAAAATGACAGTGGGCCCCTGTAAAGTTGGGAAGTCCCACTTTGTTTTGATGTTTTATTAAGAAAGTAGATAGAAGTTCACAAATGTGGGGCACATTGAATTAAGGTCCTTAATTACCTCCACATGTTCAAACTACCTTGCCTTTTGAAAACCTGGCCAATTTTTCTTAAACTTTGCTCTGTTAGAGACTCCTCCATTTATAGAAAAGCCTTAAAAGACAGATGGCCTTCCCAAACTACCACTGCAAAATAATTCTAGAACAAAGGGAAGAGTGTTGCTTTTCAAAAATGTGTTGCCCACCTGATATACATACATGATTATTTCTAGATGTGGGCTGTATTATACACAAAAATGCAAACACCTTAATAGTTTACTAGCATTCTGAAGACCATACTTTGAGCATGAGTCAAAAATATAAAGTGACTTTACCTATAGCTGTTTGCATCTGTGATGTCTAAATGTGGAAATCTATTGCTGGGTTACCTACAGAATCTTGTCATTAATCTGTGGATAAATGCATCAAACAGGCAACTTTTGGTGGCACACTGAACATTAAATATTGCAAATTTAAAGTGATATTTCAATATGTGATCTAATTAAATATGTGAATTTTATATATGATAGTTTTCCTGGAAGAGATGCACTGAAGAAGATGTGTTTACAGATCCAAGAACACCAAGGGCCGGGATTCAGCTCAGTGGTTCCACTGCCTGCCTCACAAGTGCAAGGTCCCGAGAGTTCAATCCCCGTTACCAAAACAAAACAAAAGCAAGACCACCAAAGTCAACTTTGGCTAAGGAGACACTTCCACAAATGGTCTCTTTTTTGCATTAATCCTTAATTTGATGTCTTATAAGGCTGCTATTTAGAGGAAGAAATGACATAAACTATTTGAGAGTATTCTGCCATATGTTGCTACATAAATAAAATGTTGCTAGTTGATTAATTTCTCTTGATTGATCTCAGGTTATTAATGCATTCATGTGTACCTAAAGTAAACAGTGACTTGCAACGACCTGTGTTTCTAACTTCAGTAGTGAGTCACTATGTTTATCTAGAGGTTTGAAAATTATAATCTTTAAGTGCAGTTGATCTGCATAAAGACATATAAATTCATTTACATAAGGTCAACTTAAGCTGGACTACAAAGAAAGCAAAGTTCATTTTAAACAATATGCTATTTCAGTTGTTCAGTTTAATGTTAGGTATCTTGTCTCTGTATCTATTGGTTGTCTTCTCTTCCTCAATTTAAACAAATATGTTTTATGTCCTGTCTCAGATTCACAACAGTTTCACCTAAAAAATAGACTGCTTTAAGAAACTAATTTGTTTTCATGTATTGGAATTCAACTTTTCTCTGGCAAATTATTTGTCATTTAAATAGGGGTTTTCTGGAACCACAGGGTTACCAGAAAAGTGATTCTCATAGCAATTTCAAATATGATGATCATTGTGCTAAGCACTCTAGGTACAGAGAATCTATGTGAAATGTTGGTCATATTTGTATAAATGGTCATTTATAGGGAGGGACATCCATAGTGTTCCCACTTCTACGTCTGTCTCATTATGGAACCAGGAAAAAGTAATGACTGAGAGTCGGGAGATCTTAGCTCTGGAATTATAAAATCCAGGGAAACACTCATCTTGCCATCCTGATGACTGAATCCCCTCTACATCATCTCCATGAAATGATCAGCCATTCTGTCCTTAAGTACCTCTAGTTACAGGAACTCAGTTCCTTTGGAGGCAATCTATGTATAACAGCTCCAATTGTAAACAACCTTTTTTTCCTTTTTAGTTGAATCTCCATAGAACTTTCAATCACTGCTCCAATTCTCTTTTTTTGAGTCAAACAGTAACCTTCCTCCTAGCCTTCTTAACAGTGTCAATAATATCTACCACATAAACCATGTTTATTATGTGCTAGAAACTCTTATAAGAACTTCATGTACACTAATTAATATAATCTTCAAAAGTGGTACTATAAGGAAGGTATACCGATGTTATTCTCATTTTCTAGACAAGAAAACTAAAGGACAGAAAAATTGACTTTCTCACAGTTACAGTGACTGTGCCTAAGCCTGAATTCAAACCCAAGTGATCTGGCTCCAGAGCTCGAGCTCTTAATTACTGTATTGTGCTGCCTCTGAAAGCCAAGCACTTGGCTATGGCCTAAAGGAGGCCCTGAGTCCCTGAGTCTTTTCTTCTGCAGGCTGCACATCCCTAGGACATCCCTTTCCATAAAGGGCTTCTGCGGTTTCATCTTTCAATGGCATAGTACTCCATTCCTATGACTCAGGCACAGCTGGGATTTCAACAAGAGGCTTTGGGGTGAGGTTTCTTTTAAATCTGAAAGGTAACTTCAAACCTTCCCTTCTACCTGCAGTCCTGCCCTTTCCTTCCCCCAGAGCCCTTCAGCCCCTGGTGCCAGGCCTCTCTGGGAGCCTACACTCACCTGTGTGTACAAACATGTGCTTGACGTAGTTCTGTTTGGCGGTGAACGTCTTGTTGCAAAGAGTGCACTCGTAAGGCTTTTTTTCACCTTGCCCACTGGCTGTGCTGTGGCCTGCAGATGAGGCCAGGGGCTGTGGCGCTGGCAGCTGTGCAGTAAAGGTCGACAGGCCGGGCTGGGATACCGTCACAAACTGGGTTTGCTGGCCTGCCAGGGGCTGTGGCAGACTGAAGAGGAAAGGCTTGGGGCCACTGCCTGCAGGCTGGGTAGTGAAGAGGGCTGGCAGGTAAGTGTTGCCAGCTGTGCCAATGACCTGTGTGTTGCTGGTCAAGGTCAGAGGCATCCTCAGGTTGCTGGTGAGGGTTTCTGTCTGGCGTAAATAGAGCTGGGTGCTTGGCAATGGCTGCCCAATAGATGTGTTGACCGAAGGCTGTTGCAGAATGCTCTTATCTGAGCTGTTGCTGACCGTGATGACTGTGCTGTCCATTTCCACCTCATTGCTTCTCTCTGGAGAGGAGGCACCTGTTTCTAGTTGGTTTGGCTGTGCACTGCCCTCAGTGGGGGCTTCAGCAGCCTGCTCAGGTTGTGTGGGATCTGACTGGCCATCTCGTGTTGCCCCAGTCCCAAACTGCTGTTCCACTGAGTCGGGCTCGGTGCCTATGGAAGAGCTGACACCTGAATCAAAGCTTTCGCCTTTGGGCTCACTTTCGGTGCCTTCGGCCTGGTCAGTGTCTTCTGTGCACTCCTCGGATTCGTTGCGCTCCAGGATCTGCACCCTTTGCTGCCCATAGTAGTCATAATCGTCCTCCATCTCCTGCTTGATGTGGATGTTTCCCATCAGGGTCTGGATGCGCACGGGCCTGGGCTGCTTGCGGCAGTGTGTGGTCTCAGGGGTGGTGGACATGTAACGCTCCATCTGTGAGCGCTCGTGGATGCGGGTGATCCAGTTGGGGTCTTCCATGTGGTGGTCGCGGGGCAGGCTGAGCGCAGTCTCATGGTGGCTGACCACCGCACCGCTGTAGAAGGAGCGCTCACCGCTGCCATTCTGCATGGAGCAAGCGTAGAGCGCTGAGTAGATTCTGTCCACACTGTGTTGCGGGTGGCTCTGCAAGTAGCCCGATTCCGTGTCACTGCTCTGGCCCGATGTGCCTGACTCAGGAGTGCCCCGCGGCGTGTCCTGACCAGAGTCCTGGATGCCTGGGAACACATCGCCCACGTTCTGCGACACTATGCGCGTGCACTCATCTATGACGGTTTTGATCTGCAGGATGCTAGCAGCTGTGAGGATCTGCAGAGCTTCCGACTGCGATACGCGCAGCACGCCGCTGTACATGAAGTCAATGAGCTTTTGCACCGACTGCACTGACACCACTGACGGGATCTCGATGTCGCTGTAGCCCAGCAGCAGCTTGTCCTGGAAGAAGGGACTGCCCGCTGCCAGCACGCAGCGGTGTGCGCGCAGCATGCTCCCGTGGATGCGCACCGTCACGTCACAGAAGTGGCCACGGTTGCGCTGCTCGTTGAGGGTCTCGAGCACGGAATTGCTGAAGTTGTGAAGGTTGATGCTGTGAATGCGCTCGGTCATCCCCTTGCAACTGATGTCACCTGCAATACAGCGAGGCAGACAAAAAACAGGGCACGGGTCAGATCTAGTTGACTGCATTCCTAACACGGAGCTCTCAAAGCAGTAATGCTAGAAGCACCCTCTTTGCAGACGCAGGTGGGGAGAGGCACAAGGCTTCACATCCAGGCTTCATTCCACCTTTTTTGGATATGGAATCCATATTAATGCCCCAGCGCTTCAGCTGAAGTTGTCAGTTGAAAGTAATAATCACATGGGTCATTTGCCTGCTATTCCTACAATTTCAACAAAGCAGAACTGAAAGGCAATGGAAGGACTTGTTCTCAGGGAACGCTACTTTCACTTTAAACAAGTCTTGGCCCAAGTTCTTTGGGAAAGTTTACATTTAACCCAATTTATGAAAGTTCTTATTTATTCAAAGACAGCAACAATATTCATAGTTAAGAAATAAATTCCCTTTCTATTAGCTTATATGGCATATTACCATAACTCACACCATGTACACAGAAATTCTTGGAAAATTCAATCCAGACCGAGATGTCTACCAAACTGTTGCCACCACATCTTCCAGATGATGGACTGCAGAATGCAGTCTGCTAGCTAAAGGGGCATTCGCTGGCTGCTTTCTGTATCATCTCTGACAACCTGTTTGAGCACTACTTTAGGACAGTTATGTGTGATACAAGTGATGTTCTGAGGTTTAATGAAGGAGAAATGTTTAGAAGGCCAGAGCTGGGAGACTACTGTACATGAGATGATCACATGTATCATTCAAACTGGGTACTGTAAGAGTGAAGGGTGCACTGCTAATTAGGTCAGGAGAGCAGGAGGAAACCATGAGTAGGACACACGTTTACCCTAGGTAATAGGGTGCTCTATGCACCTACTGTGGGTGACTGTGAAACAGCTCCTAGGAGGAAGGTAACAGTCAGCTATGTGGTAGCCTGACCCACTGCTACCCTGACTCATTGCTACTCCTGTACATTAGGCTGTGCAGCTAAGGGATGATTTTAGTAGCGCTTGGATCCAGATTGAGAAAGAAAACAGGAGGGCACAGTACTATCTTAGGGCTTTCCTATTTCTCTTCATCTATTTGATGGCTCTCAAGAATCTCTCTCCATATCATTCTATAATCAAATTTCTGTTCTTGCCTTCACGACTGAACAATCAGTCTGGAAGAAGCCAAGTAAGTGGGCTTTCAAAACAAGGGTGTCCAAGTACTGAAGGTTGATCTGTGACCCTGATCCTTCTAGTGAGAAGCAATCTCTAGGTCACAGTCTACAGAAAGGAGGATGCCTACTCTCTCTGTTTCTTTCTTTTCTGCCTCAGTATAAAGGATCTAGCTGCTCAGGCAAGTCCAGACTGCAGTAGCTTTTCTACCTTGCTTCATGTATTCATCCTTATGTTGTGTGAACTTAACTTAATAAATGCCTGCAAGCTTGTGTTCATATTCAGTGAGGCAATTTACATTAATTTATGTAGGAGAATCCCTTCTTCCCACCTCCATGGGGTCTATTACATAGCTGAAATGCTGTTCTAGGCTACAGCTTCCATCTTTTTCACTTTCGCAAAACAAATTTTCTTTGCCAGATCAAGAATCACAGTGATTTTCCCTCTAATTGTGCTAATACAAAATACGGCCCCAGAGGAAGGCACCAATAACCCAAGAAGGGCTGTTTGGAATTCAGTCAACAGATAAAATTCTAAGTTCTTGCTGAGTTCCACATGCATGTACACCATGACAATAAAAACAAGAGCAAACTGGTTTTTTAAAGGTTACCTGGTATCAAGCACTGTCATACCATTTTCTGTATTTCATTTAATCTTCATAGCAATCACATTGTTACTATTGTTACCCCATTTTATAGATGAGGAAACTGAGGCTAGGGAAATTAAGAACATGCTCAAGGGTACATAAGTAATTGGTGGAAAAGCTGGCATTTGAACCTAGGCAGACAAGTACTAGGGTTCACTCTTTCAACTGCTACACTGTATTCCATACTCTAGCCCTGAAGGTGGCCATTGGTTGGCTGTAAAGCTGTGTTAAAGGTTTTCCTAGTACTCTCTCCACTTACTTCTACACCCACCCAGGACTTAGCATGGTTTTCATGTTTCTAGGGGTTGAGGCTTTAACATCTAATTTTTAAAGCGGGAACAACGCAAGAAATAAAACAACTCATCCAGGTACAAAAATGTAGTTTTCTAAATACACTTGTGCTGTCACTAAGGTCTCTCTTTCCTTTAAGTAAAACAACAGGTAGTGAAACTGGTTGTAAACAGATGGCAGGCAGTACAATCATCATCTCTGAATAGGATGGGCTTATTAATTTTAATAAATTTTTTCTACTCAGATGAAACACACATTTGATCATAACACCAGTCACGATGATAACTCTAGAGATGTCATATATGACAGAACTGTCTTCTCTCAGATAATTCTAGGAAGCATCTCTATCACCGTTATCATAATAATATCTATGTAGTATTTCACAGTGTTCAAAATTCTCTCACATGTAACATTTCATTTACTTTTAACTACAATTCTATATGTTTTCAGGACAGATATTATGATTCCTATTTGACATAAGAGGAAGTTGGGCCTCTCAAAGCATTTCAGTCAGTTGCCTGAAGTTTTATACATCTAGCAAATGGCAAGGTTGGGATGAGAGCCCATGCTTCCTGATGCTCTTTTCTCTGCACACAGTGGATCCCTAAGGAATGAAACTTGGAATGCTCAAAGATCCTTAGTCTCAGCAGAAAAAAAGGCATTGAAAGTTATGATAGAGATTGCTTTGGAGATGAAAAATGGCCAACATCAAAAGGTGTCATACCACACACACACTCAAATACACACATGAACACAAATACAAATCATACACAATTGCATGAAAAAAACTTGAACTGCTTGTTTGACCAAATTGAATTTCACAATCATTCCATCTAAACAATTAGATTATTTGTAAAATAGTCTGAGTTAGGTTAGCAACTTCATTAATAACCACAAAGACAAACATAAACCTACCCACATATACAACCTCACCTGATAAACATAGTTGGATTTTTACAGACATAATTCCTAAATATCTCCGTAAGTATACTGGCCCCACACTGAGGTGAACAGCCATGAAAAGCTGAACCGTTTTTCTGCTTATATGGGTACAGATGTGATGGGGGACTCTGCCTCTCCATTCAAGCATGCCTCGTTCTTGCAGCACACAATGCTGAGGCAATTCCTTTCCCAGGCTTTCTTTTATTTTTAACACTAATACAGTGGGAAAAAGTTTCTGCCACAGCAAGGCAAAGTCCAGGCTTTTGTGAACATGTCCTTTTCATCCAATGGGCATTAATGTATAGATTCCAATGGAATAAATCTGAAATACTCTACTGTAGAAGATTTGTTCCCTATTGAAAACAAATCTTGATTAGATGGTTATTCAAGGACTGTATAGGAAGGAATGGTGTGAAAATGCTAAATCCATTCTTTCTTAGATTGGCACTGAATAGGCATTTGGGCTATTCAAAAAAAAAACCCCACACACATCAACTAGCCTCTCTCCCCTCAAAACCCCAACCCTCTCAATTCTACAGAACCACACAACTCTACACAAATTTTGTGTATTTGAGGATGCCTCCCACACTAAAAAAAATGCACAGTTGTGTGAACACAGAACTGATGGCAAAATTTTTAAAAAAGTGATAAAAATAATTCTCTATGTGTTTTAACATAATAACCTATACCCTTTCCACAAAAGTGAAAACACAAAGTCAGCCTGTGCTGGAATTCAACTTGAAATATGCAAGGAACAGTACTGTTGCATGTGGCTATATATTCTGTGTGACTGTGTTCTGTGGTAGGCTGTAAATAGAGGGGCTGAATCAGGGATGAGTCCAGAAGAGAGAAGCTGACTGGTGAAATGGTGGCAGAAGTTCTGCCTCTCTGTTTTGTAGGTCTCTTAAGCTCTGGGAGTCCAGGTATAGGACTTAGCATGAGAATAAAAAGCTGCCTGTGCATAAAAGAAAATGAACAAGAAAGAGCAGACATTATAATCTCTCTTAATTAGGTGTGAAATCCAGTCCTTTCTCAGGCAGGAGAGTGAAAGGATATAAAATGAGACTAGTGCAACACCTGTGGGGGGGGGCTCTGTGACTTGGGTGGAAATATCAGCTCTCAAATTAAAACCAATATGAATTTCGGTCAAGGCAATAGGTCCAAGTCAAATGGCAGGGCCAAAAGCGCTTGGGCTTTCAATCTGGGGCACCAGGCTCAGATGAGGTAAGTGGGTCAGCACATAAAATAGGGCTAAGGGTGGCCAGGTCTCCACAGCCCAGCCTTACTTATCATATTAATTCCAATATTGTGTCTTGATATCATTTATATACTGAGATTTATCCTTCGTATATCAGGAACTTAAAGGTGATCTTAAACTACTACATATTACTGCTGCTTGCCAAGGTGGTCATAATAGGAAAGAGTTAGGAGACTCTGGAGAAAGCAGAAAGCAGGTATCCATTTTGGCAACTCAGCCCCCTAACTCCTAAATCTCCTGCCAGGGCCGTGACCTCAGTTATATACACATACTTCACCTATATGCCAAGGGGGCTTTGCTGAGCCCCTGCACTAGAGGGTGTGTAGAAGTTTCTTGTTCACAATTTCTACCATCTAGAACAAATGGCCCTGTACTTCCCTCTCCTCTCTCTGTATCACTAGCATCTTTACTTTCTTGGAGGGTAGATGGCAGCCCTGGGGAAATCATCTATGCAAGTGGAAGGCAGCAAGTAGAGCAAAACCTTTTTCTGCTAACCTGGCCCTAAACACCTAGCATATCCCAGCTGTCATTACCACTGTAGGGGGACCACAGAGGGGTCAGCAGCCTGCAGGAGAAAAAGTTGTACAGCTTTACTCCCCTACTCTTAGATGTAAAGGGGATGCTCTGGGCTATCTCCCAATGAGGGCTCTCCTCTATCTTGCTGAGTGCCTAAACCCAGTGTGCAAGAACAATCAAGGATTTCAGCACATTTCTCTTTTTCTTTCTTTCTTTCTTTCTTTCTTTCTTTCTTTCTTTCTTTCTTTCTTTCTTTCTTTCTTTCTTTCTTTCTTTCCTTCCTTCCTTCCTTCCTTTCTTTCTTTCTTTTTTTTTTTGGTACTGGGGATTGAACTTGGGTCCTTGTGCTTTCCAGGCAGGTGGCGATCAGCACATTTCTTAACCACTGATAACAGGATTCTCCTCATAAACCAGAAATCAATTGCTCAAATTTCAGAAATTTGGCCTTCAAATATATTTTCAGAAACACACTACCTATTAAAATTGAGGGCCCTGGGATTTAGCTCAGTGGTTCTGCCACCTGCCTCGCAAGCACAAGGTCCTGAGTTTGATCCCCAGTACCAAAAAAAAAAAAATAAATCGAGGATTGTTGAATGTGCTTTGTAGTCTGTGCTTATTTTTTTAGCTGCACAAAGATAACTAAAATTATTAACTTGTTTAGATTGTTTACAACATTCTACTAATGTTAATACTGTAGTTGGGTATGTCTTTAGCACAATTTGAATTTTCATTCACTCAGGGAACATTTTTAGAGAAAACTGTTAGCATTTAAAAAAATCTTTAATTTGGGGTCTGGGGATTTAGCTCAGTGGCACTGCACCTGACTTTGCAAGTGCAAGGTCCTGAGTTTGGTCCCCGGTACCAAAAAAAAAAATCTTTGATTTTATCTGTGGCCTGTAAAAGGGGGTATCTTCAGTTTTCATGAATGGACACATTTGTATTTTCATAGAGATAATGTTGGTGCCTTTTTCAAAGGGGTCTGTGTTCTCCTCAAATACAACTCATAGACTGAGATTCAAGAACTTCCCTTTAAGCTGTTCTTAACTATTTTCAATAATCAGAGCTCTGAAACTGAGGAATATATGACCTGACAGGTCTATAGAACTGATAGTTGATATTATTTTATACGACAAGATAAACAATCTTCCACGAAGGGAAAAATGGTACTTTTTAGGAGAGAATAATTAACAGCAACAATGAGACTGAAAGGAAGAGAAATGTACTTAATACAGTACTAATGGCAGCTGAAAATTAGAGGACTGAAAGAGCCATGTAGTTTATAAGTGTTGAAGGTAAATACTAATTTAGTTTGAATTCAGTTTTCATCAGAGTTGATTCCCTTTCACAGTTAACACAAATCTGTAGAATATTTAGGAAAGATGTTTTAAACTTTTTTGATGTTGTGGTATAATTCATTAATTCAGACAAGTTGACACCTAAAATTAACTATCCTAATTCATCCCTTGTGAACTTGGTACTCATACAATTTCCTTGAATGGTACTTAACTTCCAAAGAAAGATGTTAACAAAACAACAGTTTTGTTTAACATGATACATAGGAGGTACAACTGAAAACACCCTAATTCCTTCCCCAGAAAAGGAAGTAAATTCCAGGGGTAATGTTTCCTCATCTCCTGATAATCTATGATTTGAGTACTATGCAGTGAAATTTACCTATGTTATGCAGTAGTAGTCTAACTTCTGCTTGATTGTATAGATCAATCAACCCACTCAACACAGTAATTCTCTTCTTAACCTATTGAGTTAGAGGTGTGGGAAGCCCGAAGTGGCCAAGTGACCGTCTTAACTTTTAGTTCAATGGAATCATTGTGTTTCCTGGTGGAAACATTCTTCCATGTGGAACTAAGATTTCTAGGCCAACAGAGGAAAAACTGAGGGAACAGGAAGAAAAATTTTGCAGTGAATTAATAGGTGTAATAGAGAGTGGTACCACTCCATTTCATTTCCATTCCTGGATTCCTGGATCCATGAATCTTGGTCATAGGAGAAACAACATCATGTACTAGATGCTGACTCAGAAAATTTACAACTTTCTGGAGAACTTTGCTCCAGCTCTGTAACATACTACGATCTAGCTGGCACTGTAACTGCAACTTCAAAAGGCCATTCCACCATTCTGTCACACTGGCTGTTTCAGTATTATGATGAACATGGTAAAGCCAGTGAATTCCATGAGCATGAGGCCACTGCCATACTTTGGCTGTGAAATGAATTCCTTAGTCAGATGCAATGCGGTGTGGAATACTATGCTGTGGATGAGGCATTCTATAAAAATGAGAATGGTAGTTTGGCCAAAGTACTGCATGAAAGGAAGGCAAATTCATATCCAAATCTAGGGGCTATTCCAGTAATGACAAAACATTACCTCTTCCATGACAGAAATGGACTAATGTACTCAACCTGCCACCAGGATGCTGTATGATGACCCTAAGGAATGGTGCCATGTCATATGCTCAGCATTGGTTTCTACTGATGGTAAACTGGGCCCTCAGAAATGGCTGTAGCCAGTCCACATTCTCAAGCCCATGTATAACTCCAGTTTTTTCACTATGGCCACTTTGTTTAGGAGCCCATTGGTGACAACAGGAGTGGCTAGGGAAGGAGGCTGCCTGGTATCCACATAACGAGTCATACTACCCACCTGATTATTAAAATCCTCTTCTTATGTGGCCATCCTTTCATAAGCACGCACATGGTATACAAGTATCTTGACATCCTTTGGATACTTAGATAGGCCTATCCAATACCTCTTCCCCAAATTTCCTTGATTTTCTAATCATCTTCTTTCCAAGTTTCTGACTACCTAGCCAAGTTTTTGGGTATATAATCAAACATGTAGCCATTTCTACAAGCAAAATGCACAATTAGGTGTACTGTGTGATGTACTGCCCATTGAGAAGATTTCTCTTCATTACTGTTCTTCAGTGATATTCTAGAAATGGGCTGTAGTGTTACAGCTATCCACTCTCAGTTGATGCGTGATTATTGTGTGTACCCATCTAGGTGCTAGTCTGTTCTTCCTCTTCCAACTGATCCCAGGGCACTCTCCATGAGGCCATAGTTACAGGCTGGAAAAGAAGAGGAAGCATAGCAGGAGTAGGAACCATTGGCCTAGGTAACTTCATGTAATTTACTCACTTGTGCCTCCAGGCTCTGCTCACTAGGCAGAATCCAAATAGGCATATTAGATATTGTGCTTCTTTCTTGGTTGTAGGAGGTACCAGATGCAATAATTTATTCTTCACTGTGGAAGGCATATCTTGACAAGTCCCATGACATAAGACCTCAGTGAAATTCAATGAGGTAAAAGGCTTCTGGATTTTAGTTAGATTTATTTCCTATCTTCTGACATGCAAATGTTTAACTAACAAGTCCAAATAGTTGCTACTTCACGTGCACTAGGTCCAATAAACACAATGTCATTAATGTAATGGACCAGTGTACTATCTTGTGGAAAGAAAAGGTGATCAGAGTCTTTGAGAACTACCTTATAACACTGGGCCAGAGAGCTGATATACCTGTTAAGAGGGCAGTGAAGGCATATTGGTGACCTTGCCAGGTGAAAGCAAAGTGCTTCTGGTGGGCCTTATGATCAAGCATGGAGAAAAGACATTTGTCAGATCAGTGGCCACAGACCAAGTACCACAAGGTACATTAATTTGCTCAAGCAATGAAATTATATCTCTTATAGTAGCTGCACCTGGAGTCACCACTTGCTTAAATTTATCATAATCCACTGTTATTCTACACATTCCATCTTTCTTCTCTCTAGCACAAGAGTTGAATGGAGATGTGAGGCGAATCACCACACCATCAGTCCTTAACAGCACTAATCTGTGCAATCCCTCCAGCAATGTGCTACTGTTTTTTATTAATTATTTTCCTAGTTAAAAGCAGCTCCAATGGCTTTTATTTGGCCTTTTCAACCATAATAGCCCTCCTTCCACAGGTAAGGGAACCAATGTGGGCATTTTGCCAACTGCTAAGTACGCCTATTCTAATTATAAATTCTAGAATTGGGGAAATGATCAAAGGATGGATTTGGGGACTGACTGGAGCCACTGTTTTGCAGAATGACCTAAAACTCCATTAATTACCTGATCCCCATTAACTTCTATTCTACCTAGAGGGCCAAAGAGATGTTTCAAGTCTCTTGGAATCAATGTTAGTTCACAGACAATGACCAGTAGTCTCTGAAAGATTTGATTATTTACATTTCCACAATAAAGTTACTCTGGTGGGTCCCTTTGAGGATGGTTGGGGGAAAGATTAACAGCATGAATTTTAGGTAGTGTACTTGGGTCCTTCCTCAAGGGGACTCAGCCTCTCCTTCATTCAAAGGGTTCTTGGTGTATAAACTGACTCAAGTCTGGGAACTGATTGAGGGACTTATATTTTTATGATTTGAGTTTGACTTTTGTGCACTTGAACTGAAGATTTTCTTTTATGCAGATCAAATAAGAATTTGATAGGGTTCTCATCTATTCCACTTCTAGGAACACCAAGCATAAATAGCCAATACCATTCAAGTCACACTATTATGATTATTGCTTTGCCTCTGCTGGCCATTATAGTAATTATGTCTACCTTGCCTTTAAGGGTTAAATGCTGCCACTTGGCCCCTGCCACCTCAGGAACTAATTATTCTCATTGCTTCTAAGTTTTCCATTTGAGTGACACTGATTCTCACTGTAAGCACTGGCCTATTGAGAAGATCAGTCACAGAGCACTCCAGGGATACTAGTTATTCCCTCACCAATTTTTTTTGCAAAATACTGGTGAAAGTCATATCTTCTAGACTGTCCCAAGGTGGAGGAGTAGATTTTATGTAGCAAATTCACTCTAACATTCCAGCCTCCAAAGCCTTTGAATTATCTCTTTTATAATAAGCCAAAGAAGACTGGGCATCTTTAACTCACTCATATTGGCTCTCTTTTGTTTTGGTACCGGGGATCGAACTTGGGTCTTTGCGCCTGCATAGCAGGCGGCAAAACCACTGAGCTAAATCCCCGGCCCACATTGGCTCTCTTTTGATCTTTGTTTCTGCCAAAACCAAACCAAACCAAACTCAAATTGGTAGTGCCTTTCTTAATTCCCCAAGCTGTAATATTAATTGCAGATCTTCTGCTTAGTAGGCCCATCTCTTAATAGCTAGAGAGCCTGGTCTTACAAAGGCTTCCTGTGTGCTGTGACCAGCAGGCACCCAGCACATATCGTTCAAGCTCCCAAGATGCCCAAGGGGAATGTCATCTTCACTGAAGAGAGGTGAAGGAAGGACCCAAGAGGAGACTGGTGAGGTTGTCAACGAAACCTGTTGTTGTAAAAGTGGAAACAAAGCCAAAAAGTCAGTGGGAAAGAATAAATCTTCAGACAAAAAAGTGCAGATGAAAAGGAAGAGGGAGCAAAGGGAAAACTGGCCAAAGTGGGTAACCAAGAAACTATAGAAGATTTATCTGCAGAAAGTGGAAAAATTTAAGACAGAGGTACAGCTTATGATGAAGTAGGAAAGTTTTCAAACAGCTCAAGGTACATTTTTAAGAAGCAAGGAATCCCACTTCATCACATTTTAAAAGTGTGAATGATTTTTTAGAAGAGGTGAAATCATTCATTGGTTATTGCTTGGTTTTATACAACCAGAAAATAATGGGATATTGGAATTATGGGATGCTTTAAATGTGTTGGATGTAGCTTAACATTCTACAGGCGGGGATTAATTTTATATCCTGCAATACAAAGCAAACTAAATGGCAATTTGGAGCCAGAGTCATGCATTTAATATATCTTCAACATTTAAAAATACTTCCAGTCCCATGTTTTTTAGAATTGTTTCCTAAACAAAACGACTGTTTAATTATTGCTTTATCAGAATTATGTGTACTCTGTAATATCTTTGGTCACAGAAGTCCATTTTCTAATAATTTTGTTTATGTGTTGTGAAAGGTTGAAAATTTGAGTATGTAATCTATATGATAATACAGTTGTGAATTGGTGGGAAGCTGAGGCAGGAGCATTCCAAGTTTGAGGACAGAGAAAGACACTATCTCCAAAACAAAACAGAACAAAACAAAACACTGGGAATTGGTGGGACTTAAGTAACAGTTGGTTAGCATTTGAAGATACTGGTATTTGGTATCCTCTTAAGGAAAATATGCCACTAAAGTTGAAGCTTGGAAATTCCTGGGATGACTACTTAATAAAAAAATCATAAATAAAGCTTTTTAGATTTTTGGTATGCATATTAAGAATTGTTTACAAATGTAAATGTTTGTATGGTGCTATTCAACATAACCAATAAAATCTCAATTATGAGCCTTGCAAGGGCACGGTCCTGAGTTCAATCCCTGGTACCAAAAAAAAAAACAACAAAAAACCTCAATTATGAAACAAAAAATGAATTCGGTGTGATCCAACTTTATGTTCTTTCCACTGCTATCCTAAACCCTTCATATCATCTTCCATACTACGCGTTCCCCAGATTTCTGATTATCTAAATTAGAAAACTCAAGTACTTCTTTTGGGATATAGTGTACTTCCTTATGGGTCACACTTTGTACCTCACCTTGAGGGCCCTGCAGGGACTTGAGTTAAATCATAGGTCTAAAACTCAGCAAGGACAGGTCCTGAGGGGGACTCAGTATTGTCTTGCTTGGCAACTGCCTCAGGGGAGGCCATTTCTTTTCTTCAGACTATGAATGCAGAGTGAGTCCCCTCAGACAGCGTAGAAAGGGCAAAGTGGGGATGCCACTGCGGTGGGCAAGGGGTGAGGACATAACTGCTGCAGGGAGGAAGGGAGGGGAGACCACTTTGGGGCAGGGTGGAGGAACTATTTCCACTGGCAGTTTTATCAGAATTTTAGGAGTTAAATATCCCTGGCCTCATCAGGATCTTCTCACACATTCCCATACTAACTTACAGGATTCTGTTCTTAACCAAAGTTCTCACTTCAACAACAGATAACCTGCAAGGCTGAGAGTTCAACATTTCTTGTAATTTAGTCAAGCTCGGGACAAGGGCTCATGATTAGTTTTGGGCAATTTCAGCCTTGTGGCTACAGGAGAGAAAATTCAGACTCAAGATATTCTTAGAAACTCGTAGGTCATTTCTATCAAGCTGGAGCCAAGAGATCTTATCCCTGAGCTCATTTTTTTTCTTTTATCATTTTGTTCAATGACAAAGTAATTTCTGCTCAGGATTGTATTTCTTGGTTTTCCTCAAGTATTTGAAAGTCACTACATTGCACAGAGTCACTACATTCACTGTCTCTGAAGTGTGGTAAATCTTGCATTTATCTTGTACATCTGTAAAAACAGTTCACATCATGGACTATTGCTCTCTATACTACTAGAAGTAGAATCCTTAGTATATTTTGATCTGATCATATTAGAGATCCAGTTCTAGAAATCTAAAAACCAATTAAGGAAACTCATCTTTAATATGCTCTTCCCATAGAATTATTTCTGGTATCCAAATCTGTGTTAGTCAGAGACAGACTCAATAGGTTATGTATATAAATTTAAGAGAGGAGATTTACTAGGAGAATTAGCTCACACAATTATGGTGATGAAAAGTTCTGTGATAGATCATCTGCATACTGGGGACAGTGGGATGGCTCAGTCCAAGTCCAAAGGCCTCAGAACCAGGGAAGCCAATGGTACAATTCTCATTTTGAGGTTGAGAGCCTGAGTAGCCAAGAAAGATGCTGCTGGTAAGAATCTTGGAGTCCAAATGCCAACAAGCCGGGAGTTCTGATCTCCAAGGTAGGAGATGACTGTCTCCTGGTTCTCAGGTAAAGGCACTAATTTATCTTCTGTACTTGTTTTCCATGGGCCCTCAGCTTACTAGATGGGCCTACCCATACGGGGCTTTTATCCAGTTCACTCAGACTCACATGCTCACCTCCTCTGGAAACACCTTCAGAGACACTCCCAAAATAATGTTGTTAGACATTTCTAAGCATTCCTTAATCCAGTCAAGATGGCCCCTAAACATAACTGTTACAATATGCTTTTAGAATACGAATTTCTATACTTTGAGCATCTAATCCAATGGAATAAAATATTGAAATTTATTCTTCTAGTATAGCTTGGGAAGGCTAAGTTTTAACTCTGTGAGCAAAGGTATAGATAGATAATTCTAGACAACATTCTGAAAGGCAACTATGCCCTCATTCAAAAGTTGAAATAAAATGCCCTCTTGAGAAGGAAAAGACCTGCTGGGACTAAGGAGAAAAGTCAATGAAATCTGAAGTTGATGCCTTTAAATCTCCTTACATTGTAAACCTTTTGAGACACATTTTAGGAGTTTCATTTTTTTCCTTCTAAACCTCTTTCCTTACAAATTTAGCTGCTGCCCTATTGTAACCTTTCCCTTTGTTCACTAAATCTGGAGAACAAAAATACTGAGATGCTACATCTGTGGGTGGGTTACAAAAATGAACAAAAGGATCTACTTGAATTCAGAGTTATGTAGTTTGAACTTGGCTTTGGATAGACCTTAAAAAGGGCCACATGTATTCAAATGTACAGTTAATATACTAGGTCTTTTATTTTGCTTGAAAAGAAATTAGAAATTTAAAAAGTGACTACATAGGACAGGGTGTGTATCTTGGTGATAGTGCATTCACCTACTATATGTGAGGCCTTAGGTTTGATTTCCAGCATGGAGTGTGTGCGTGTGTGTGTGTGTGTGGGGGGGTGTTTATACCAAAATTAGCACCTCTCTACTAATCTATTCTTTTTTTGGTCTCAATATTACCAAATACTTGTTGTTAAGAAAAAATAAAGTTTTAACGTCAGTAGTCCAAAGATCTAGTCTAACTTCCAGGAATAGCATTCCTTTGGAAAATATTATCAACTGGTAGTCAATTATAGTTAAGTAAGGCACACATTTTTTGACTTTGGGAAAACTGTTATCTGACTTCAGTGAATAAGAAAACAGAATCTCATAGTATCTTTTTAAAAAACATTTCTGATTATAGTCATAGAGTTTCCTAATGCATGGAACTTCTCTCCAGCCTCTGTTGCTATGGCGTTCTGAAACTGCTTTTGATGCAGGTATTCAAATTCATGCTCAAGAGTTCTCTATACTTGGGTCTTTGTGAAAAAAAAACCAAAAAAACAACTGGTGCGCTTGAACCATGACATATTATTTTAGTGAGGAACGAAGGCCTTCTAACCCAAAGCAATAGGAAAACCAAGATAAAAGGCAAACCTGTTTTACTGGATGAATGGTTTACATGGAAGTATACAGCTGATTTGTGTGGCCCACTTTGAGTGTGGCAGGAACTCATTTGTCTGCCTAAGGTGATCCATGATAGAACTGGATATAGAAATTCCTTAAAGAAAAGATGTAAGTTTCTTTCTTGCTATAGGTGAGATGAAGATGATTCTAAATAAGTGCTGCCAGGTAGAAGTCAAATCCTTGGGAGGCACAGGTAAATAAGTGAAGTAGAAGGTATGTTTCATAATTATGCCAAAAAGGAGTAAAATGTTTTATTATATTATTTAATATCCTTTTATATAATATTATTTACATATTATAGAGAAAAATATATTTAGCTACAAGAGTCTTCTACAGCAATAGCTAACATTCCTGATCTCACTTAACCAATTTAGCTTGATTTGATTTTCCAGTCTTCCTCAAAATAAAATTTCTGAGATAGCTTAAGAAATTGGTCATTTCTGCCATCCTGTGCATTATTACATTCATTCTTAATTCTCTTCTGTTGAATTGTCCAATGTTCTGAAATTACTGTGCTTTCAGTATGTGTGATGTCCTACGTACCCTCAATGAACTCTATTCATATTTTTTTATTCTCTGTGAAGTCTTCTGTGATTATTAGAGCCCACCCTGATTTTTTCCTTTTCCTAGTTCCTACTAGTTTGTGAGTTAATAAATCAAGGCATTAATTTCTGGTTTGATCTCAGTGACTTAGAAACTTTCATAGATTATCTTACCCTTTCTCCACCTGTGGGTAAGAAAGGCCACGTCTTTGTACATAGTTATAGGCTCCCTTATTCAAGGGAGCTGTGGTTTCAGAGCCCATTAAAACTCTAAAACAAGGGCCGGGGATTTAGCTCAGTGGTTTCGCTGCCTGCTGCGCAAGTGCAAGGACCCAAGTTCAATCCCCGGTACCAAAAAAAAAATTAAACAAATAAATACTCTGAAACAGAGTTTTCTTTCTTAATCTACATCATCTAAAAGGAGTACGTTGGGGCCCTTTCTGTAGTGTGGAGGGGAAGGCTGGTTCTCTGGGGGTAGATGAGGTAATAACATAGGGAAGAAAACCATAATATGCATGGTCTCTCTTACATACAACTCTTGTTGGGGCAATTGCTTGAAACACATGTGGAGACAAGACTGGATATAAAGAGATGCTGTTTTGAGAGAAACCGATCACCTGGGACTTTGGGACTTGGGCCCACACTCAAGGCTGAGGACACTGTGAGGAATCTATACACCCAAAGAATGTAGAAGTGCCTGGCAGTGTGAAGCTGAGGCTCAGTGGCATCTTTGAGAGGTAGCCAAGCAATGTCAGTGATGGATACTACCATGGACTAAGGGTCTGAGCCCCCTGTAGATTTCATGAACCTTGTACCAATCTAAGGAAAGGAAGGGAGCTCTGAAACCTGACTGTGCCTCTGGGAACTTGGTGACAGAAGCCTTGGGTTTAATTTCCTTTTAAAAAAATATGGAAATGTTTTTTGTAACTGAATGTTAAGGAATAAATGTGAACTTTCTACATATGTACCAAATATATTTAGCCCTTAATAGCATAATTCTCTCTCTCTCTCTCTTTCTCTGATTGTGCCTATCTTAACTCTAGAAGTACCTAGGCCTCTTGAAGGCTAGTGCCTTGCTTTGTTATAACTATAACTGCAACTATAGCTACAAATATATAAAACTGGATCTCTGACACTGCCCAGCACATTTCACAATAAATAGGTCCTATCTGAATTCTTGTTTGATCAGCAATCCACTGCAGTTCACAGTAAGAGGGAACCTCAGAGTGCACCTTTTCTCTGAGGTGTGTCTACATGTCATAGTCCTAGGAAACCCTGAAAGTCTGTTTAATGTTCTTCTTCCTGTCTTTTATTACCCTAACTTTTCCCATCAAGGAATAGCCATAGTTCTATTTTCAGTATGAATCTAAAACAATTGGTTTTTTATGTATTCACTGAGTCTATGCTCATTCACTTATGATTTCTGACATTATGCCCTATTGTCCACATATCTCTAATTCCATTTCTTCTATAGGAAAGCTCACTTGGTCCTCTGGTCAGAAGGAGAATGTTTGAAACCCAAAGCTGAACCAAACTTTATAAACAAAAGTGGGAACAAGATGAACAATCTGTGAGAGTTAAAAGCCAAATTGATTCCTCTTGCCTAACTTAGGGAACCCTAACCTTCTTAGTATCAGATATTACAGAGATAGCTATCAATCATCACTAATAACTGATGTTTATTTATATTTGTGTTAATAGTGTTAGGGATTGTTTAGAATATTTACACTTGGTGGCCACTGGGTGTCCTCCTTTACAAAGTAAATATGCAGCATTTAGCACAGGTCACCAAAAAGAATAAAAAACACTAGTTTTCTCTTTGGCCTTTCACAACCTATGTATAAATTTATTGCTAAACTCATTACCAGTTATACATTAGTTCTGTTTAAAAACCTTCAGGTCAAACTACTGAAGTTTAGAATCCAAAGTAACTTATTCAGGGTCCAGACATGAATTTAAAAAGCTGTTCCATCAATAGAGGGGCCTGTGATCCAGCTATTAGAATGAGTCCTTATTTGTCTAAAAATTGGCATGGGATTTTGACTATCTGAAGAAAAAGCCAGCAGAGAAGAGCAGAGAAGGTCTTAATTTATTTTTGAAAGTGAAAGAGAATACCAAGTATCTCCATGGGATATTTGTTAGATTCTGTTTTTACCTCAACTTTTCTGAAAACTAATTAAAAATAATAATGAGAGAGTTGAAATATGTCCTTTTCCTGAGAAATCCAAAAATAATGTGAAAAACAGTACAACGAGCTGGGTCAATATAATGATTATCAATCATTTCACATTTAGGATAAAGAACTTAGCCTTTGTGGGCCAGTTACCAACCTAAAATGAAGATGCTTATGCTTCATGGGCATCTTGTAGAGACTAAATAAAATAGAATGTAAAGGCACACAGGTTTCTTAGGAGGGGAAACTTTTCATGAGATAATTTAAAACATCCCTAATACTCTAATCGTGGTTGAGTCACATTCATGCATGACTTGACCCTGGAGCTAGACAGGAATTAAGGCCAGAGTTCACATAGCCAACAAACATTTACTGGTTTGATTACTCCAAGGCACTGGGTGTAGCACATTGCTGGGCAATCACTTTGTGCTCCCTAAAGTGATTTTATGCATTTCTAGGATTGCCATTGTCTCTTAGATACAACTCTGGTGAGATTCTTTTCCTGCATGGGAAAAGGGATTTCTGTCTCCATACCTTATACATTTCTCAAATTTGAGACACAGAACTACTATTGAATATGTAACAGTACTTGTCTTCAAATGTTATACTTAGCCAATTAGCTAATCTTTTTCAAAAGTAAACTTTACTGAAGTAATTCTTTTTCCCTAGCATACATCCCAGCTTAATTATTGTTCTCTGGCATGTCATTACAGTATATAAATTATCAACATGATTCAGCCCATAACCAATAATTTACACAGATAATATCAGGGAAACTAGGAAGCTCCACATGCTATTCATTGCCTTTCAGAGATGTTCTGTGGTCTCCTTGGCTTGGCTTAACAGCTTTCTTTGTTTTTAAAGGACCACCCACCCATGCCTTCAGTACAGTAATCTGTACCTCTTAATCGATGGTTAAATCCACAACAATGCACAAAAGCCAGGTCAGTTTCACCCTGAGATTATACAAAAGGATCATAATGTATTTGGAGTGTATGGAGAAGTGTCTCATTTCTTCTAAAGATCCTTAAGTTCCTGGGATTTATAGTCTTTTCCAACCCTTTAATTAGTAGATTCATTTCTGAACTACTGCAACCCTGAAGACACATTTCTGCAGAGCCCTTCTGGTTGTATTTTACTCTGGGCTTTTATTCCTTTTAGTTTCCTCAGTTTGCTCCTTTGATTTCACTTTTAGAACTTCTTGAGGCTCAGTGGCTGAATACTACACAGCACAGGCCTTATCTGATGTGCCGGCGCCTGGTGTGGTCTTAGACACACTGGTGTTTTGTTCTTAAAGTAGAGAACTGATGTTCTGAAACCTAGGCTCAAACACAAAGGAGATCATTAGCTCGTTTTAAGTGTCTTTTTTCTTCACTTCCAGCCTCCTCCTACTCTCCCCAATACTTCCTTAGTCCTAAGCACTGGAACCAGATGGCAACCATATTCCAAAGCTGAGTATGTACAAAATCGTTCCATGGAGAACAGAGTGGCTTCAAAGTTAGCCTTTCTATTCAAGTGGGATGGCAGGGACTTCTGGAAGAGTGAACTCATCTCTCATTCATTTAATCCTCTATTCATTCAGTCAGGAATTTGTTTTCCTACACATCCTTCTACTGTCCAGCCAGTTGAGAGAGGGTGGGAGTGAAGCAACTCTCTTGAGGGCCCCACCAGCAGGAGGGCACTAAGACTTTATGCCAGGCAGTTGTTTCCCATTTCAGCTCTGCCTGCTGCTGATCAAATCATGCCATTCCCATGGGAGGAGCTTGGGAGCACTGTGTGGGGGTGGATTTCTCAAGCACTGTCTCCTTGCTAGACTGCCAGTCACATGCTGTGTTCCCTAGACAAAGATTAGACCTGGCAAAAGGATGAAACAAGGAGGAGGTGGAGTTGCATAAAATGTTGTAGTTGCAGTAGTGGGAGGTGGGAGTGGGAAAACCTCTTCTTTTTGTTGTTTCAAGGTTTACTGGAGCTTTCACCTAATCATCTGTTTGAGCATCTTGAAAATAAGTATCTATTTCCATGATATCTATCAAAAACAGGCACCAGATTATACTACAAAGTTGACCTTAACCCTGCCATATTGCTATTAGAATGAAAACATGTAGCAGCCTACATTCAAAGAAAGCTCTTCTGTTTTCCCAGCATAAAACTGGAGGGTATCTGTGACGCACTCTGTTACACAGATCCACTGAATGAAAAATTTAGAGAAAATATAAGTACCTGCACTTTTACAAGTGGGAGAAATGTGCACAAATGGATTATAACTGTATTTTTGCTCAGTTATTCATTCAACATTTGCTGAATACCTACTATGGCTAAGCACTTTGTTGGGTACTAACGATTCACTACGCAGTGGACAAGAGAGATAGGGTTTCTGCATTCTGGAATTCTTTTTCCTGGCCAAAATAAGTACTGTACTTAACAATTTAACTGGGGCTGACGCTGTAGCTCAGTGAATCCCCACCACTGCAAAAATTAAAACAAACAAACAAAAATCCCTCCAAGAAGAACAAAAACAAAACAGAAAGACCCAGCTAGAATGTTATGTGAGGAACAGGAATAATTCATCTTACCTATTATTATTTCTTCTGAATCTTTCTCAAATCTATTTCTTAAAGGTTCAGTTCCTTTAACCAGAAGATCTATTTAAATCTCACTTTCTCCTGTTATAATCAGTGTTTTCTAGGCTACAGTGTTGGGAGTTCAGATTGCAACTGGTATCATTTTCTTGGGGGTAGGGTGGGACTGTAACTGTGAAGATCGTTACTTTTCAAGTTACACATATATTTTCTCTGTAAATATTGTACCATCTAATTTGCGTCTTTGGATTTTGCTGATTAGCCATCAACATGTGATTTAAAGAGTATTGCATACTAGATGCAGAAATCATGACTCAGTAAGTTATCATTTTAAAGCTCCAATTTGGGATTTATACAGATTTGTGCACAATCTAGTTTGGCTTTCAATCTGCAGCTATTATCAGCAGATTGGTAGATAAGCTTCATACCCATGTGTCTCTGGAATTCTATACTCAGCAGCAAAAGCTGCTCAGCAGTTAAGAGAAGCTAAGACTCCAAATCATCTCCACACATTACCAAAAACTATGGGACTGGTAAGGCTTACCAAGGGCAAAGAGCCAACAAGTCTCACTGAATTTCTACTGTGACTTACTCTAGAAGGGAAGGAGCTAAGTGGATCAGGTGATTAAGAGGCACTCTCCTCTGCAGTGAAACACATTTGCTCTTGTAGCTTCGTCTCTATTTTGAATTATTTCAAAATGCTCTGATGTCATCAGTCAGACTATCTTTCAAAAAGATAAAGATGCTCACTGCAACTGCCTTGCAAGCATAAGGTCCTGAATTTGATCCCCGGTACCAAAACAACAAAAACAAAACAAAACAAAACAAAAATTTGTATTTCTCTTTGGAAAGGGCTCTCCGATATAGTGGTACAACAGTTTGTCTTTCTAAGGACCTGATATTTCACTCAATTTATGTTTTTGGGCTACAGTGAAAAGACACCTGAGGGTGTATGAGGAGCATGCATGGATTTGACAGTGTAAAAGTAAAATAGCACAGAAATCCATTCCTCGCTATCTGAAAATCTCTTACTGATTAGAATGCATGGAAGGACAAGAAAGGACTTAATTGGCTAATGCATAATACTATAATATTAACAATAGTCCAAAATATTTTATACCAAAGGGAAAATATTCAAGTTTTTTTTTGTTAATTCTCTGAGCCCCAGTTAATTTCCTCATCTAGAAAGTGGGCTTTTTTTGAAAAAAAGAATGATATATGACAACGTATTTGACACAGCGTGAATGCTTACTAAAGTATTAGGCCTTTTCTGTTTTTAGGGGGAAAATCATGACAAATAGGAGCATAAAAGAAGGCCAAAAAAAGTAGTATACAGACTTCCCAGTCTACCCAGGCCTTAATCCAGAGGGCCCAAAAGAATGGCCTTTTCCAGAAGTGAAGAGGGTAACTGTTCTACACCCACTCTCCTCTTACAGATCTAGGCCTTTTGATTCTCAGTGATTCTCCAGCGAAGGATGGGCACTTCTTACAACCATCAGTTATGCTGCATCAAATTTAGGCCATATTTACTTCATAAACACTTAAACTGTAGCTAATGCTCAGATCACCGAGTGCTGGCCATTTTACTGGTACTGTTTTAGAGGCTTTCTGTATGGCATTCCATCTAGTCTTTATATTAACCCTATGAAAGATACTGTTTTAATTCTCATTAGTTACATAAGAAAATGGAAGTAGAGGGAGGTAATTAAAAGCATGTAAAGTGCATTCATAGGCTGAGGTTCACATTAAAAAGAGCAAATAACTGGACTATGGGGTGAGAAAACATGTTCAAAACAAACACATGGTCCAAATCTTAGTCCATGGTCAACACATTTAAGAAGCACCCTTAGAAGTCTGTTATAGAAGAAAAGTGCAATATACACCTTTCTTTATTAAGAGTTAAGCCACAAAGCTTAACGCTATGTTATGTCCTTGCCCTGCAGGTGTACTGAAGGGATCTGGAGGGGCATCTGGAGTCATTCTGGATTTGGATGTTCCATGGATCTCTCTTCCTTGCTTTTTAGTTTACTCTTGGAAGCCAGGTTTAAGGATGCAGATTCTTATTGGGATATGCACTGCAGATGTCACACTTGTCTGCTCTTAATTCTTTGATCTCAATCTAATCAAAGCTTTTTTTTTTCTCTTTGGTTCCAGGGATCAAACTTCAGGACCTCACACTTAACAGGCAGGCACTGTGCTGCTAAGCTACATCCCTGGCCTATATATAATGTGATGTTTTGTTTTGTTTTCCAATACCAGGGATCGAACTCAGGACCTTGCACTTGCAAGGCAGGCACAGCACCACTGAGCTAAATTCTCAGCCCTTAATCAAAGATTTAAACCCATGTCCTAGACCAACACATACACACAGTCATGAATATGTGCACTCATATCTTTTCTGGAGCCTCAGGGACTCTGAGAGGGAGGCCCAGTTATAGTACCAGTGGGTTTAAGGACTCCAGATCAAGAGTTTCCTCTGAAGCAGGGCTAGGGGCAGTGGTACCCTCTGCCTGTACAGCTGCTTGAGAAACCAGGCCTGCTTGACAGTGCCTCTCAGCATCCGGGATTATTGAGGCCACCTCAAGGATCCCAGGATCCAGTCAGTTCTCTGGGATCTTTAGGCTGGAATAAAATGGAATAGGCTTAAATCCTGGAAGTTTCCTCAAAATTTCGAACAAAAACAACAACAACAAAAACAAAAACAAAACCCAGGCTTATAGGCAAAGACCTTCAAGTACAATATTTCTCCGAGGAAAAGACAGGTTTCTTTTCTCCTGGGATTAACTTCTAAGGGTTTAAATTCAGAAGCTGCGTGTGTCTTTTTCCATAAAACATAGAGTTATGCTTTGCAGCTTAATTCTTAATAAAGAAAGGTCTTCTTTGTAGCCAAATATGGTCAAGATATAAGGCAGAGACAATAAGTGACTATATAGGAGAAAGTGATTACAGCATAAAATGAATGATGAAGTTAATTTAGTTATCATTTTTTGAAATCCTTTGTGCAGTACTCCATATGCCATACATACGACACTTTCTTTAAAATTCTGTATGCCCTGGCTTAATATTGTGTGTGATCCTTGTATAAAGTGACAATAAGAACTAAGCTAAAACTACTGAATTTAAATAAATAGGAGGAAACTTTTTAAATTGGAAGGAAAAGGAAAACTTTACAATGTCAATTTGGAGTCAACTATAAATTCATTCTTCCCATGAAATTATATTTATGCTCAAAGTTCTTCTTTGTAGTTGTTTATATAATTTCCAGCACTAATAAAATAATTTCTTTGTTTAGTTTTACCAGTAACGTAGTAGCAGAGCAAAGTACCATTTGATTTAGTTGGTTCCAGATCACTATCCTGAAGTAGAAGTAATATCACATTTTGTGTGTCCAGGTGACAATGGCTTTTGGAATGTCCTCAACCATTAAGGAAAGCAACACAGTCTAAGTTGAAACCCTCCTGCTCCAGATAACGAACCCGAGGAGCTCTCACGACAATGAAGTAGGACATGAGAACACAGAGATTTGATACTAGTAACTACAAAGCTACTTAAATAGGACCTATTAAGAAAGAAATTCACAAAATGTGGCATTTTTAAAAAGGATTATGTTTTGAGATAACTTGTTTTTAAACGTTTTTAGAAAATTTAAATGCTCAAAGTATATACTTGTGCTTTGTCTAATGTTCAGAGTTTACTGAGGGTAACTGAATGAGTATTTGTGAAGCTATCCAAAGAAGACAAGTACTAAGTCTTAAAAAACATTTCTATTCGCTAAAAGGAAAAGAAACAATGTTGTAAGCAGTACATGAAGACTCTGTAAAATTATTGACTCATTGGGCTGGATAGTGCCTTCAAATTTCTTTTACATATATTTATCATCTCTATTACCTTATGAAATAGAGATGGAATTCCTTCTCACCTTGCCTATTTAATTGCAGAGTCTCTCTTAATATTGTTTTGTATTTCTCAGCTTCTAAATGGGTTTGGAATTCCTGTATTATAAAAATATTCCTTAGGCCATTCTTGAGTTGTTTATTACTATTTCTATTTAAATTGTTCAAGTTCTTTTAAAAAGTTTGCTAATTGTTGTTTTCCTGTTCCTGCTCTGTTTACTCCTGAATTCTCCTGTGTGAATATTTTATTGTTGTTATTTTGTGTGTGTGAGACACATCTAATTCTGCTTTCATGACAGCCACTAGGACTCTACCAATCCCTACACTGAAGGTGACCTTTCCCAGTTCTCTGCCTCCTTAGTGTCTGTGGCAGCAGACACTGCTGATCCTTTCCCTCCCAGAGGCACTATCTTGGTTTTGCTCCTATCTCTCAGATCTTTTTTCCCTTGCCTTCCTTTGATGGTTCTTTGTTCTCTTTCTTATCACTCAATGTAAATATTCCCTAGGGAATCTATTTTCCTTTTTTTTCTCTCAACAAAGTCTTCTTTGAAGTTTATTCTCACATTTATGCCAAAGTGTGGCCTCTGGGCCAGTGTTCCCTAGCCCTAATTTCAAATACTTCTGCATACTCAAGTACTCTATCTGTAGCTCAATGTCAGGTGCTTCTATTGGGAATAGCCCCTAGTATTTTACACTAGGTGCAGCGTAAATGGAGTTCTATTGTATTCTCTCAATACTTAGGTTTTATCATTTTGCTATCTTGGAGTTATCTTTGATAATTTCCTTTCTCTTATCTAATAGTCAGCTCCTGGATCTGTCTACCCACAGTCTAGGGAACCTGGCTCCCCCATCCCTTCCCTCCTACCATCAGCCCCCTTTAGGTTGCCAATCCTGTGAACTACTGAATGCTTTCTGAACTCTCTTTCAGTCACCCCACCATCTATGCGTGCTCCTTGCTGCTAAATTAGATCTCCTCCCAAGCAAAGTTTTGATCAGGACCCCTACTTAAAACCCTGCCACAGCTTTGCACCAGACAACAAACCCCTTATACTCCACATTATCAATGGCTCACTTTCAGTGAAATGCTGTTTTTCTTTTTTTTGGTACCAGGAATCGAACTCAGGACCTTGTGCTTGCAAGGCAGGTGGTGGCACCACTGAGCTAAATCCCCGGCTAAATGCTATTTTTTTTTTTGTAGTTTTTAAAAATAAATTTATTGGTACATTTTAGGTATACAAAATGATGACATTCATCATTGGGAATTTGTATCTTTACATTATCTATCTTGGTCCTTATTTTTTTCTTCATTTCCCTGCCCTCCCTTCAACCCCTCCCTATTTACAAAGACTATGTTTCCATTTTTTCCTTTTCTCATATTTTTTCCTTTCCCTTCTCCCTCTCCCTTACCCCTCCCACTTCCCCTTCCCCTTCTCCTTCCTCTTTGGACCTTTTCTTTCTACTTCACTTTATCTATTATACATTTTAATCTTCATTTACACTTTCAGTTTCTCACACCAGAGAAAACTATTCGGTATTTACATGTGTGTCCTATTTATTTCACTGAAGAGTATGGCCTCAATGTGCATCCACTTAGGTATAAATGTCTCTAGTTTCTCATTCTTTATGGCTGAGAAGTACTCCACTTATAAAAATAAAACACATCTTCCTCTTCTTTTTCTTCTTCTTTTTTTTTTTTTGATACCGGGGATCAAACTCAGGTCCTTGAGCTTGCGAGGCAGACGTCGGAACCACTGAGCTAAATCCCCAGCCAAAAACACATCTTCTTTATCCAGTTTCCAGTTGATGGGCAATTAGAGTGTTTAAGAAATTAGACAGTTTCTACAAGTAAATGATAATGTCAGTACAACATACAGGAATCTGTGGGACACAATGAAAGCAGTTCTATGCAGGAAATTCATAGCAGTGAATGCCCATATTAGGACAACAGAGAGAACTCAGTTAAATAACCTAAGTGCAGAACCTCAAGCTCCTAGAAAAAGAAGAGCATAACAAACCCAAAACTCATACAAGAAAGGAAATTATAAAGATCTGAGCAGAAATCAATGCAATGGAGACTAAGAGAATGATACAAAAAAATCAATGAATCAAAGAGTTGGTTTTTTGAAAGGATAAATAAAATCGATAAACCTTTAGCCAAACTTATCAAAAAAAGGAAAGAAAAGGCTCAAATCCATGCAATTAAGAATGGAAAAGGTGAAGCCACAACAGATCCAGCAGAAATCCAGAGGATCACCAATACCTACTTTGAGAACCTGTACTCTAATAAAATGGAAAACACAGAAGAAATGGACAGATTCCTAGATACATACGAATTGCCAAAGTTAAATGAATAAGATATAGAAATTCTAAACACCTCAATAACAATGAGTGAAATTGAAAATGCAATAAAAAATTTACCAACAAAGAAAAGCCCAGGTCCTGATGGGTTCACTGTGGAATTGTACAAGACATTTAAAGAAGAACTAATACCATTACTCTTTAAATTCATCAAGAAAATTGAAAGGGAAGCAAGGCTTCCAAATTCATTCCTGGAAGCAAGTGTTACTTTGATCCCAAAACCAGGGAAAGACCCAACCCAAAAAGAGAACTACAGGCCAATCTCCCTAATGAACATAGATGCAAAAATCCTCAACAAGATACTGGCAAACAGAATACAGAGGGTCATCAAGAAGATCATACACCCTGACCAAGTCGGATTTATCCCAGGGATGCAAGGATGGTTCAACATCCATAAATCAATAAATGTAATACACTATATTAACAGAGTCAAGGACAAAAACCATATGATCATCTCAATAGATGCAGAAAAAGCATTTGACAAAAATCCAACACCCATTCATGATAAAAACACTATAGAAAATGGAACAGAAGGTCTTTATCTCAACCTGATTAAGGCTATCTATGAAAAACCAACAGCCAACATCATACTAAATGGTCAAAAACTGAAAACCTTCACGCTAAAATCAGGAACAAGACAAGGATGCCCACTATCACCACTCCTGTTCAACATTGTTCTGGAAACATTAGCCATAGCAATTAGAAAAGAGAAAGAAATAAAAGGAATAAAGATAGGAAAGGAAGAAGTGAAACTGTCATTATTTGCTGATGATATGATACTTTACATAGAAGGCCTAAAAAACTTGGTCAAAAGTCTTCTAGATCTAATTGACAGATTCAGTAGAGTAGCTGAATACAAGGTCAACACTCAAAAAACAATAGCCTTCTTATACGCAAACAGCAGACCCATTGAGAGAGAAATTCAGGAAATAATTCCTTTTACAATAGCATCTAAAAAAAAGAAATATGTAGGAATCAACCTAACAAAGGAAGCAAGACCTCTACACTGAAAACTACAGCACTCTGAAGAAGGAGATCAAAGCGGATACAAGAAAATGGAAAGATATCCCTTGTTCCTGGGTAGGAAGAATCAATATAGTGAAAATGGCCATACTTCCAAAATTGCTGAATGCTATTTTTCAAAAGAATATGAGGGGAATCTTCTCACTAAGGTAGCTAGGTGTTACTGTTAACTGGATTATAATGTACTTTAAGATAATAATGACTTGAGGATATGTATTAAGACTCTTGGTGTCAGGGTCTGTTTGTCTCCACCTTTGTGCACTCATGGAACTCAGTGCAGTGCCAGGCACACAGACAAATGTACTCTATCTGCACAGCTGCCAACCGAGTGGGTTGAGGTGGGTCCTGGTGTACGGGGACCCTGAAGGGCAGCTCTTTGTGCATGTATCTGCTCTAGTCTATGAGTCTCTTAGTCTCTAAGCATAGTGCTCCAATTTATAAAACTGCATCCTGTACAACACCCAGATCATAGTCTTCCACATCGAAAATATCTAGTCGACTGATGGATGAACAGTCCTGACTCATTTCTGTTCCAAAAACATAGGTTCTTTTAAAAGAAGACTCGGAAGCAGGCACCATATATGGTGGGAAGAAGAACAGGACTCAGTTTTTGGCTCTATCTCTCATTATGCTGAGAACCCTCTTGTATGATACTTGCCTTCTTTGGTCCTCAGTTTCCCTTATTGTGCAATGATGAGTTTAGATCAGGTAACCTTTAATCTCTTTCAGTGCTGTTAAATAGTTCAAATTGGAACACATTCATGACAGAGAACAAAGAATGTAGAGACAGAAGAAAAGCAAAAAACAAAGCAGAAACTGCTTATTCTGCTGATGAGTAGTAATAGATTTGACTGTGGCATCTAATGTGTGAGGTACCTGCGGAATAAAATTTCCTTCAAGCATGCAAGACTTAAAAGAATCCTCATCATGCTTTCATTCAATCCTAAATTATCTACCTCCTAGGGCAGTAGCACATATAGGTTTTTAAATTTTTTTAAATGTCAGGATGTGAGAAACTTTGGCAGATATGGAGAAGCACTAATTTTACAAAATGAAATTTTGCATGAGCAGAGGAGCACATACAAAACTGTCCCCAGCAGCTGAAGATAAGAATTGAAGATATACTCCAGCAAGGGATAAGATGGTGAGATGAAGAATGGGACCTTGAAAGTCAGCAGTTAGTTCTAACAATTACAAACAATCATAAGCACATTTATGCAGTGTTTGGGAGAGCAACATGACATATAACTTGAGGCAATGGGTAATGAGACCAGATTATTAAGATATCTGGGAAGACTCATAAAATGACACATTGCTGGAGTCTAGGGAGGCCATGAGCCATTAAGAAAGATCCAGCAGGATCTATAGGTGATTGTGTGGCCCTAGGAAGGAACCTTTCTCAATAAGAAAAATTATATTGAGATATATTGATGAACACATCATATCTAGGTCACTTAGAATACTTTCTTCTACTGACTGTGTGGAAGGAAGGATACTTCTGTTTATTAGAAAGTAAGTGGGAGCTGTGCTTTATTATTTATTTGGGAAGCAAGTGTTTCTAAAAGATTTCAGTCCAGATGAATTATAACAACAAGCAATGCTAACCAAATACAAATGGTTTTGTGATTAAAATGAGACCAAGTGTATGAAGGTCTCAGCATCATAACTGAAGTGCTCTGTTTTTTGAAAGCACCATTTTCTTCTTGTGCCTCTGTGAGCCTCCTTGTATTTCTTCTGAATAAAATGACATTATTTCCCTCTTCTACACACGCTTATTCCTTCCTGTTTCAGTTTAATGCTATCTTCCCTGTGGAGCCCTTCTCACTGCTACAACATCCTTCCTCGGATACTTCATACCATTTTGTGCATACTCGAACACTTCAATATTGCATTTGTATTCACCTCTTCACAAGTTCAGCAAAGTCTTTACAAACACTGTGAGTTCCTAAATGAGGGGACGGTGTCATGTTCATATCTAATCTTAGCTGAGGACATGGTGCTGAAACAGGGGTTCGATAACATTTGGTCAATGACTAAACTAATGAATAAGTAAATGAATGCACAAGTGAATGAGGTAAAAGTGAAGACCAGAAATTATTGCATTAAGTGATCATGAGAGACATCGAATTAAATTAGCATTGTAGGGAAAGTTCTGTAAAAAGAGGTCCCGTTTTATAAGAAGAGGTAGATTAAGACATGAGACTAAAAAATGTGATTTTTAAAAATAAATGTGTTCCTGAATAGGACTGGGGATGTAGTGCAGTACTAGGGTGCTTGCCTACCATGTAGCATGTATGAGGCCCTGGGTTTGATTACCAGCTTCACAAAAAAAGAAAAAAAGCTAAATGTGTCCTTTAATACAAAGTAGAAACTAGAAAATTAGAGCAAATAAAAAATGAACTAGCTTTCAAATGTATACGTGCTGGACTGTGGACTAAAATCTCCAAATAAGGGTATAAAAGGCAATGAAAAAAATTCCAAAGAGAGTATATATCAATTAACTAGAGGCAAAAAATGTGGCTTTTTAAAAACAGAAAGACTATCTTCAAAGAAACAAAATCTACGCTTAATAGGAAAGAGATTTACTTGGTTAATGGAATGGCAGAAAAATAGTTTAAATTCCTAGCAATAAAAGATAAGCATGTAGAGGCCGAGGATTTAGCTTAGTGGTTCTGCCACCTGCCTTGCAAGCGCAAGGTCCCGAGTTCGATCCCCAGTCCCAACAACAACAACACCAACAACAACAACAAAAAGATAAGCATGTAATCCCTTATAGGATTTAGAATGAGGAGTAATGTAACAAGAGCACCTAGTTATAAAACAGTTACTTTATTTACTCCTTAACTTACATGGAATTTATTAGAAATTAATTATCCTAGCCATAGTGTCATAACTGTTTTGTGGTTGTTATTCCATCCCATATTGGCTATATTTCTCCTGCAAATTAGTGTGACCCCAAAATGTTTTCAGGATTGTCCAACTTGTCCTAAATTCCATAAATACACTCTTTCAGAGGATGCTGTTTTTTTGCCATGTCTCTATTACGGTTCTTCACAGATGGACCATTTTTGTCCTTCCAAAGTCTAAGAATAACTCTTTCAGTTATCAAGACATACCAAAATCCAGTTCAGCTGCTCCTGTGGGATTCCAGTTAGTTTAGACACATCTGCTGAGATACATGCATTTGAATCCAAATGAAGCTTTTGTTTGATTATACATTTTGAACATTTATGGAGGTTTTTTGGGGCCAAAATGTTTTTCATTTTTTGGCATACCAAACAGAGATCTTCAGTTATAAACACTGCCTTCTGAGCACCTCCAACAGAAATCCAATCTTTTTATGTGAACAGGTGCCTCAGGAAGTTTTTGGAAGGTTTTACACTGAATCAGCTTTCCGACTGGAAACTTTTTGAACACACAGTCAAATTTGCCAGAGACTTTCAAACTTGCTTGAGCAGTTTTCACTCATACAGACATACATTCACACATAGAGACAGCCCAAGTAAAAGCAAATCAGAGCCCTGTAAACTGAAGTATCTTTCTTAAAGGTTAAATACCATATGCAACCAAACTGAACAAAAAGGAGATTATGACAGGAGAGTGAATGAGCAAACAGCAAGAGAATCTTCATTGAGTGTTTCCATCTGGAAGCCTCACCTGAGAGTTCAAGCTACACACCTTTTTAGTAAAATTTTCATCTCACTCTATTTCAAATGAACTCAAGCATTTGCATTTTTATTTTTATTTTATTTATTTATTTTCTGGTACTGGGGATCGAACTCGGGACCTTGTACTTGTGAGGCAGACAACGGAACCACTAAGCTAAATCCCCGGCCTGATGAATTTTTAAACACTGTACAATAAAGTATTGCTACTAATTCCTTTCACTCACAAACCTGTTTAGTTACTTTGAAAATTTTCCTTCTCTAATACAAATGGGTCAACCAGATTCAAGTGTAAAGGAAAAAAGAATTCCACAGTTTTCTAAGTCAGATTCTTTGGCAAATCCCACACCTTACCTGATTTCCCTACAACTTTGCCTTTCCAGTTTGAATATAAACTGAAAAGCCTTAGGCCTAAAAAGTTAGTGCAGAGTAAAAATCACTCCTCCACTGGGCATGCCTGGAATTCATAGGAAAATCTGCTTGCAAGTTGTTCTTATGGCCCCAGACCAGATGCTCTAAGGTGGCCAGAAACCTTTGTCTACACCCACTTAGCAGATTTCTGGCACTTTATCAGGGACTCCGAGGTTTATTTGCAGAAATGAATCATTTCCTTCAAAATATCCTTTCCCTATTTACATGCTTGCATATTCCTTCCATTTTGTTTTCCCCCTACAGCTTTACTAAGGGAATTAATTATCCAGAAGAACAGGAACATACAGTAAGTACATCTGAGATACAGGATGAGACACAGTATGTCATCTATTAGGCCTGGCTAAGACCAGCAGCTGATGCTAAATGCACCAAATGTTTTTTAATCACAAAGTTAGTAATTAATTGCTCTTTAAAATACATTTTATGCTTCTTTCTGTCTGTGTACATGAAATGCACATTTATTACATGCCAAAAATTACAACATTATGGTTTAAATGTGACTGGCACGGAAGTCCGGAAATCAGAGTTAATGTTCCCACAGCAACTTTAATTCTGTCCGTGTGCACATGTAGAGCTACAACAGTCTTCCATTACAGGATAATACATATAGATGGTTTGGGGAGAGAAGCTAAAGACCCATATCCTCAACTGTAGTTACAGGAAAGAAACAAAGAATAAGAGTTCTGCTCCTTGCCACATACATGGATAAAAACAATGTCCCCACCCCCGGCGTTGTATAATCAGGGAATGAAAGAATCTGCTGTGATGCGGGCACTCAAGGGGACAGTTTCTGTTGCTGTGGGAACCTGAACTTTGCATTTCCTGACTTGGGGGTAATTAAAATGTCAGCTTTAATGTGGCATTAATGGAGTTTGCAATAAAAATCCTCTTTGTTTTGTTCTCTAAAAAATTGCTCAAAAGTTCAAAATGAGCCAAGAGTACTAAAAATTTTAATCACAGGGACTTGGACAGGCAATGTAAAGGGTTGGGGGTGGGGATGGATAAGGCCAAAGAAGGTGGATGGCAAGAGACAGAAAAGGATGAGCCCGGAGTCTTCTCCAGAGCGTTCGGTCCCAGCAGCGTCATGCTACCTACAGAGCTAAAGTTAAAACCACCCACACAACAGTTTGGTAATGTGTAAAGGTTAAATTAAAAATAAATAAAAACTGTTAATGTGTAAGTGCATTTTGGCGAAGACAAAAAAAAAAATGAGACAGTCTGATGAGTCAAGAGAAAAAGATGGGAAGGTAAGTAACTGTGGATATCAGCTTCCAACAAAGGAAACCTCAGACTGGGTGGATCTAGGATACTTAAAGGGAGAAGAGTTGCTGTGCCCTTTGATGGAAGCCTTTGTTGGGGGAAAACAAAATGGAAGAAATATGCAAGTAAAGTTCTGGTCGCGTCTATCACATGAATATGACTGTGATGTGCTACAGCTTGATAGTTGTCAAGGAAGGTTTTTCATATGGAGAGCTTCGTCTGCTCTACTGACTTGGTTCAGTCCTGTTTAAGCATTTAAAGGGAGAGCTTGGCTCAGTTCATACTCAGCATGTTCCATGGGTAAGTGCTCTGTCAAACACTTGGGTTTTTGTACCCTTTTTGTTCCTAAGCTGATCTTAATGCCTTCCATTATCATCATCTAAATTTGTTTACCATTAGATTTTTAGAAATGGTGTAGAGGTGACAAGCTAGGAGGTAATGGGAGAATATTACTGAAAAGAAATTGTATTAGTGGGTGCAATGCAAAGCAGCACACATTTCAGTAGCAATATTAACATTATCACCTCACAAAGGAAAGCATATCTCAACTATATTCCTTCTTGGTTTGAAATTACTGGGATCTTTTGGCAAATTTGAAGTGGCTCAGCAGGTTAAATAGCAAACTAAGAATTTAAGAGGTCGGACTTGTCAACTTTGCTTGAAAATATGGCCTGTGTCCTTCACATGCAACAATACCGTGACTTGCCCATCCTTCCCAATTCACAGTGGAGCTGAATTTTCTTTTATGGGAATGATTTAATTCATCCTGTTTTGTAACCCAATCACCAATAAAAGTAGTTTACATTTTTAAAGTGCCTGTCCAGAGCCAGGAATGCCATCTTTGGACTATGAACAGAAAACTCTGGCTGCTCCCAGTGAAAGCAAACCCACAAACACCTCTCAGTCCCCAGGTGGGTTAACCATGGTCAAGTAGTTCATCTATGTGAATGTCAATTTTCTCAATTTTTTCATCTGTAAACTGGGAAGAATCATACTGACTGACAGGAAATGGGCATTAAGGAATGATTAAGAATCATGTGCTAAATATATGACAAATAAAAAGGTGTTATAAAAATTTAGGTACTTGTGAAAGCTTAAAACACCCCACACTGGTAGAATGTTTCTGAAGTTAAAGAGAGTAGCAAGTCAGGGGCACTATTTTTAAATGCCCCAAATCTGTTAGTTCTAAATAGGAATTGAATATTTTACCTTAAAGAAATTAGGCTTTTAAATTAATCTATGGTAAAATGACATTTGAAAGTAAAAAAAAAAATTCTCTTGAATGCAAGAAGAGCATCCAAAAATTTTAACAGCTTAAAATAAACCTTTTTCCTGTCTTCTCACAAGCAATCTCCAAATGGACAGATTTCTGTGAATCTTTCCTAAAAACAATTTTCTTCTAAGTGTAGGCTCAAATCAGGACAAACTATAATCCAAATATATTTGGAGAAAAGTATAATCAATTTAAACAAGAAGTTGGAGCAGGGAAATCTTAATGGCAAAATCAAAATGACTTCCTAAACAGCTGGAGATTAGGATTCTCCTCCCAATTCATTCTCCTCTCAACTGCATTCAGACACCCTCCTAAGCTCAGATTTGCTGCCTTCCACAGGGTTACCCAGGAACTGTACACCGATGCCATATTCCTACTGTTCCTTAAATGTCGGCCATACTAGTGCTAAGGCCTAGCTGGAAGATGCTTAAAGTACAATAATGAAGATCACTGCTTTTTCTAGTCAGCAAAACACTTGTTTTGCTGTAACAGGAGGTTTCTGGGCTAAGGCCATTCCATGTAGTCTTCCCCATAATGTATGGCAGAAGGCCAGGCAGTGAAAGTCTGTATGCTCAAGCTCTAGGCCCTTCACCACAGGAACAAGCCACCTTCCTGGTAGGTAGGGACAGTGTGCACATGTCTGTGGGGACAGTGCCACGTTATTTTCCAATTCCTTCTGTAATTACTATTACTGGAGACTGCCAGGAAAGTCCAAGAGTGTGACTATTACAATGGTCCACAGAAAACAGTCCCTCTTTCAGACTCCTGTATCTCTCTATAGACATTGCAACTTCGACTATATGGATCACACAGGTGTAGGTTTGAATCTCATCAGATCAGTCTCAGCCCAGCCATACTTAAAACAAGCTGTCTCCACCCCAACTCCTGCCCCTAGTTCTTATCCCTTTCTCTACAGACTATTATGATGAAACAAGCAGAGAATGAAATCTCCAGACTCAGTCATCTCTGACCCTTTTCACAAAATTATTCATTTGTTCTTTCCAAAAAATAACAATAGATTTAGAATTACATTTCCTAATTAATAATTTTTGTCTTTGTGGACAGGATAAAAGAAATAAAACTTTCTTGATCTTATCTTACTGATTCTAAAGAAGAACATGCCAGCGCTTTGCCTGTTACCAGATGACCCATATGGAGATCAGTTCAGAAGAGTTGCTAGGTATCTTAAAGCTATAAGAAATACTCATTTGGATTTGCCCCCAAACTTATTTAACGTTTTACATTGTCAACATACATGTTTCTCCCTAAGTATTGGGTTGTGTTTCAGAAAGGACCCCCCCTCCCAAAAAAAATCTCCTAAATGTGACTATTCAACTTTTAAAAAATAAAATTTGAACAAGTGACTTCCAGGTTAGTGAGATGGCAAAAATAAACAGCAAAGAAGTGATTTCAATAGTGACGATCTCATTAAGCTGCCCATTTCCAAATTTAGCCCTCAGGCAGTTTTTTTAATTAAAAATATTTTTAACCTGAATTCTTATTGGCTATGTTAAGTCGGGTGGCTTTTGAATTCTTGGAAGCCCTTTTCTTTTCTTCTGTAAATTTATGCTATCCTTTAACCACTTCAAAATAAATTAAAAACTGGAAAGACAGAAATTCAGCCAAGCTACATGAGACTTCAATAACTAATGCAAATCTGATTTGTGTTATGTAACTTAAAAATGGACATTTCCTTGTATCTAAATGCCCTTCTGAGGGCCACATTTGGTTGTTCCATTTAGTAATGGTGGAAGTGGTATTATTCAGATCAGCATAATTAGAAGGCGGCATTGTAACTTCTTTATCTGAGTTAATACTATAAAAGAGAATGTGGATCATATAATTAATTTGCCTTTTGAGGCCAAATGGCTGGTTACCTGGCTTTAAAATAGATTTAGCTTTGAAAATTATAGAAGTTGGTCAAATAAAAATGGTGGCATGCTACTTTTGGCTATTTTAGAAGACAAAATGCAAATAGCTTGCTCTGAATGCACAACAGGCAGAATTCAGGGGAAAAACATTACTCCAAGCACTGCGAAAACACCATGACCTTAATGGTGTACTCACAATCAGATGACCCGGTGTGAGCGTGAGAGTTTGTTAGTGAGTGTGTTGAGTGGATGAGGGCTGGGTCTGGAGACGGAACAGCTTCAAAGCTCAGGCAGGGAAGGCCCGGCTTGGCGCTGGACCCACGAGGCTGAGTAATCTCATTCTCCTCAGATGCCTTCTGGTTTTCAGCTGTCTTGGGTTTCTTCCTGAAAATAAACAAAGGGCCCTTTGAAGGAACTGACTGCATATTTGGGAAAAGGCATTTTTAGAATCTGTTAAAGATAACTTGATTTTTTTTTCTGAAGGGGGATGGGAGGGAGTCCAGTATGTCCCTTGTTTTAAAACAAGCTGATTCTTGTTTTTTTTTTTCCCTCCAGTAATGGCCTAACTGGGAACACATGAAAGCATATGGGCCAAGCAAACAGCACCACATTTGGACTCTGTTGGCTGTATAAAAAGACCCTGTCCCAGAACTTTTAGACAGCTTGAGCTACGTATGGCTGACATTATCCAAGAAAGAATCCCCCACCCCCCCCCGCCCCGCCTTAAGAGTTTTAACATGGTCTGGAAAAATACTAGTGGAGGTTTACCGTTCTAGCATTTGTCAGGAAGCTTAGAGACAGGACCCGTGGAGTAATGGGAGGAGCACTGGACTGGGAGTCAGGAGACTTGAGCTATTGTACTAGCTGTGCCTCTAACTTGCTGTGTGGCCTTGGGCACCTCACTTCACCTCTCTGGGCTTCAGTTTCCTCATCTGTAAAATAAAGGGCTTGGATTAGAAGGCCTTAAAGGTTCCTTCCAGCTTTCAGTTTCTTCATGGAACACACAGAACATTCAACTTTCTTGCTGTTACTAGATTTTATTTTAAATCAATACACAATTTCAAATAACAATCGAAATTTGCAGACTGTACAGATAAGAGGGACAGCGATGGAGGCTTTTTGTTAAAGTAGAAAGTGAAAAGTAACAAGAAGAGCTTAGGTCCTAGTAGGCAAAGAAGCAAGGTATCATACAGAGATACTCTACTCCTAGTCTTTACTCATTCTATGCTGAAGATTTTCATCAGTGAATGGTCCTGGAGTTCGTGAGTATGACTGTGTGTTTGGCATGTGAGGAAGAGATGAGTGAAAGGAATTAGAAACTAACTGTTACTAATTGTCATTTGGGGTCAAGAATAGAAGTAAAACAGCTCAGATATCAGTCAGCTCTGGGAGTCCTCTCACGACAGTACAACTGATGTTAAATTAATAAATGAGCTTATAATACATAGCCCTAGACTTCAGCCAAACTGAGATTTATTAGTCCTTGAACATGTTCTCAATTTCCTCAGCTTTGTGTTTTTTTCCTATCACTATGTGGATAATAACCAAAGAAGCAATTTTTTTTTCACTGCGAGGGATCAAAACCAGGGCCTTGCCTTGCATATGTGTACATAGCAGCCAAGTTCTAAAGTACTGAGCTACATCCCAAGCCCCAGAAAACATTTTTTTTGATAGAAGATTATGTGTGGCGCATAACTTGTAAGTGGATTTGTTTCTATGCTTCCTTTGTTTCTAAGAGCATGGCATTAAACTTGTTATACAGAATACTGTATTTCATATTGAAATTTGTTGTACTGGGTAGTTAAATCTGCCCTTGGAGAATATGGTGTTATGATTAGTATTCTGTGTTTTTCGTCCAATAGGTTGTGAAATCAAATCTGTTTCTTTAGAGGGCAGAAGGCAGAGTAGCATGGTAAAGATTAGAATAGAGGGGAAACTTTCAGACACTTTTCTCACTATACAAAAAGCCAATGTAAGGCAAACAACAAATTGCAGTGCCTTACACATTGTTTGTTGAATAGGTGACAATGGGAATAACCCCCAAAGTTTGAATGTCCACATGGAACTCCCAGGGCTCTGAGATTCTGATTTTCAGTTTAAAATGGTATCTAATAAAAAAGTCTTCAAAGTGCAACTCTTCTATTCTGTGAAAACCATTGCTTCCTCTATGGTCCTTACTTCCACCACTGCTGTCTGTCATCAAGTGGGAAATCTCAGGCTCATTATACACTTTCCTCTGCCTTCAAGCCAATTTAACATCAAGTTTTAACAATTCTGCTCCCTTCATATTTTCCACACCTTTCTTTCTTTCTCAGTTCATGCACTTGGCTTACCACTTTTTATCTGGACTATTGTTTACTAACTGGCTCTCCATCCTCCACATCTCCAGTCCCGTTTCTCTACATTCACTAAATCCCCGATGGTCATGTTCACCTGACATTCGAGGTCAGCTCCTTATCTGCTCTAGCTTATTTCAAGTACCCTATGTATTGGACACTGGACTCAACATTTCTTAACATTCCTAGAAAGTCCTGGAATTTACATTCTTGGCTCCACATCTTTACTCAAGTTATTTTTCTTGATTTGATCATCCCTTTGTCATTTCTGCTCATTGAAATCAAACACCCTTCATACTTATCAAATGCTCTTTCCATCTTGTAATGGTCACAATTCCTCTCTACTGGATAGGACTTCTCATTTGTTCTCTGAAATCCCCAAATGGTTTTTACTAATATTATTTTACTCAAGTTTTTTCGTGAATAGTTATTTATATGCAATAACCTCTCTGAGGGTAAGGAAATGCCTCAGTTATTTTTATATTCCGTGTAGTAGTCATTCATTCTTTCCTTCTTCCTTCTCTTTAATCACTTATTCACATTCATTTTGCAAACATTTACTATGTGCCTGTGATGTGTTAGCCTTGCCCAGGGAACTGAGCCTGGCTCTTGTCTTCCCAGAGTTTACTCTCTAGCCTACACTGTTAAGCCACAAAGCTGCCATTCAACAACTACTTGTTGGTGGAATGAAATTGTAGCTGAAAGTAAAGTGTATTTTGAGGATCACCACAGCCTGAATCCCAATTAAATTTCCTTCTTTCTGTGTAGCAGTGAAATCTACCCTGACTAGGTGCTTCAACTTTGCATCCATGAAGGGCATTTGAGAAGAGTGACGTCATTTTGTTCCATAGGACTAGGCTGGTCTTTGTGATTCATTTATATATAGGGACAGAATATCAATCACAAATACTACCTAGCAGAAAAAAGTTTATCTCTGATGCTTATCAACGAGGCCAAGGCTGGTTTTAGACGTGTAGTTCAGAAAATTAAGGATGTTCTCTTTCAAACATGATTACATTGCCAAACCACTATTATACTTTTATTTTTAACACTGCAGAAATTGTTGTTCATGCCAATACCCTTACTTTCTGTCTGTTGTCTCAAGGATCATTTCTGGAGAAAATTCTTGGCAAAATAGCATTAAACCACCTCTACTGTTAGAAAATACTGAAGGCCAACTTTTTTGGCTCACTCTCTATTTGCCTAATACCATTTTATTTAGCCTTTTACTACTGGGATGTTTCCCACCTGCACAGATAACAGAGAATTGCTCACTATTCATCCGACATACACAAGCTCCGTTCTTTGACCAGTTTTGGCAGTTTGCAGTTGATCAAGGAGGAAAGAGCAAGCTTTGTTATAATTAATTGAAAATACTTTCCTTGGTTATATAAAAAGAATTGAATAAACATGGCACGTCTGAGGGCAAGTCTCTGCTTCTGTGGCTGTGCATTATTCCCTGAAGCCTTTAGAGGGCAGCAGCACATTGGCTGACTCCAGGGAGCACTTCAGAGAGCTAACTCCCTACCAGAACCTTCCTCCTGGTCACCATGCCAAAGTTTGGTTTGGCAACCTCTGGCCTCTAGTGATCCTTCTCTCTCTCTGTCTCTCTCTGCCTCTTTCTCTCTCCCCCACCTCCCTCCCTCCTTCCCCTCTTCTTCGCTCACACTCTCTCTCCCTTTCCTTTCTTTCACTCTGTTAAAATGATACACTCTGATGACGTTGCCTCTCAACCGGAAAATGAACGCTCCAATGAAAAAGTTACAAGCCAACAACAACAAAGAAAGAAACCAGAGAAAAGCAAGCTGGTGAGGAGGAAGAATTTAAGAATAAGAAAAGGGCAGATGTTTCATAAATATATGCAAAGCAAATCTGGGTGTGCCCTGAACACTTTCACAGAGAAACAGACCAATCATTGTGCACTTCCTCTCGCCTCACTGGTGGAGCTCTGCATTCAAAAAAAAAAAGAAAGAAAGAAAAGAAGGAGAAAAAAACTGTGGCTACAGGCACCTGCCTTTCAACAGTCAGTTCTGACATCCTGACTGAACATCTCCCAATTGTCCAAAGAGAAAGGATACATTTTCATCTCCCCACTGTAAACATTTCTGGTATGAGAATAAAAGCTGCTTCAAGAACTGGGAAAGTGTTTTAAGGTGACTGGCAGCTAAGTTAGCCAGCAGAACCTTTTGGTTTTTAGCTCTCCTTGTGCTGGCCCTGGCACCAAGTTTTGGGCTGAAACATAGCAGTGAGTAACGCTGTAGAGCATTTTGGCTCTTTCCTTAGAAGACCATATTGTATGTGGAAAGAAATATGCATTAAAACATATGGATGTGATGGTAGGTATTAAGCATGTTAAACGCATGGAAATTAACCAGATCGGTGGCATTTGATGTATATATTTCACACTCCTTTGCACATATTGTACACACACAGTGATGGCAATGCTTTCTGTAACATATGGAAAAATAAATATTTTATCTCTGTGAGCTCTTATCAGTCTCCAGGGTCTGTTGAGAAGAGAGTGCTCTCTTCTATCTCCCTCTTCCAATTTTCTCCCTTCACTGGGCTCCCACACTCTCCTGCACATTAACATGCCTTCCACTTATCAGCCTGGTTAGATAGGAAAGAATTAGTCAGAACCTCCTTTTGATAAATAATTACTCAGTCACTGGATCAGAATAATTTAGATCAGTGATGACTCTCCAGTCTTTTTGAGCTAGTAATCATCTCTCTGTTCTCTAAAATAGTGCATAGCAACAGGAGAGTGTCTAGGCAGGGGAAGGGGAGATTGTAACAAACCACAAAGGCAAGGGAGGGGGAGGTGCCAGAGCTGAGCTCCGATACCCACTAACTGTGTGCCCTAGGCAGTTTACTCTGCATCTATGAACCTCATTTGTTTCATATGTAAAATGGGAACAATAATGCCTACTTTCTAGGGGTGCCATGAGGAATAAAGGAGATGAACCATATACAAGGTATGATGAAAATATGCAGTGAATGCTTAAATTTAAAAAATATTATGGTAAAAGACACATTGCCATTAATACTCCCAAAATACTCTCTCCTGGCTTTGGACACACTTATCTCACCATTCTTGCTACTTTCTGAAGCAGTTCTGGAAGTCCTCTTTCCTAAGTGTCTTTAGTTTTGTTGTGGCTCCCTTAATGTCCTGAATCGATTTAAAACATTTATCTTTCATGGGCATTTTGAATTCACAGAAGAGACAGAAGTCTCATAGTGCTAGATCTAGTGAATAAAGTAGATAAGGACACACTGTAATGCTTTTATAACCCTGGCTTTCCATTGGATGGCACTTATCAACTGTATTCACCATATTTTTGATCACAGCCTATAAAAACATGAATGAGAATTTCTACAACTGCTTCTAAAGTGACAGAAATGATGGGATAAGTATGTTTGACATGAATGGGGGTGTTTGAGGGGAATTGGTGGCACTGTCTTTTACTGTAATAGTTTTCTCTAAATTTAATATCACAACATTTTTTTAAATCACCTCTGGTGTTAAAAAGTAAGTACTCAATAATGATAGCTCCTTTCCCAGCATTAGTTCTGTGGTTTCCATCATATTAGCTATATAATAAGACGATTTCCTCTATCTTAGCACTCTTTTTAATGTCTAGATTCGGGCCATGAGCAAATGGATTGTTAATGTAGCAATGCGGAAAGGCTGTTAAAATGAGCAATCTCTTCTTCAACACTTTGATCTTATGGTATTCCCTGCCACCTCACACCTTTCTATGCACATGTTGCTGCTGTAGCTATTCCTACAGGTCCTTGATATTCAAAGTCAAGCAAGCTGCACTTGGCTGATGGAAGACTGTCAAGCGCAAACACTACGGTCTATTCACCGAAACTATCCTAGAGCACTCTTGCTTATCATGTTTTCTTATAATTTATCCTTTCGCTACTTGGCTCAACATTCTTATATTAATTTAAAACATTTTTGTGATCATTTTATTCTTTCAGATTTTTTCCGCCTTTTGGCAGAGCTGACTTAGAATGTTTTTAGTGTATTCCTCCCTCACTGCATCAGTCAGGATCCTGGCAAGATCCTGTTCGATGGCACATGCAAAAGTTTTAAATGAAGACAGTTTAATGAAGACTGTGTACTGAGGTATAGAAGAGGCTACAGTAAGGGAACTTCAAGGGACAGTGAAGCATCAGTACTGGCAACAGTGGAGAGCTGTTAATCTGTTTTAAACCATTTAAACTGAAGGGCCAAAGGGAAGGAGGGAGTTTTCTAAATTCAGTCAGAATTGAAGTTGGGAAAGGATACAGAACTAATAAATAGCCTGCCCTCTTTTTCCTCCCACTCACACATCTCTGGCTAATGTTTCCTTTTGGCCAAATTTAAAGGGAAGCCAGAGGACAAGAGAACCTGGGTAGTGTTACACAGAGGGGTCTTCCAGGTCCCATCTGAGGGCAGAGAATGGTTCTGGGGTTTGGTTTGGGTGGGCTGGCAACACTCATCAGCATATCTGTTCTTTCCCTTTCTTATTTTTTATCCTTTCATCCTCAATTACTACTCCCTGGAAGAAAAGAGCAAAATAAAAGAAAATTGGTTCTCTTCGGGCTTTATGTACCTATTTTCTCTGCCATTTGTAGAGCAAGAAAACTAAATATAAACTCGAGAGTGGGAATTTTTGTTTGTTTTGCTTGCTACCACATCCCTAGTGCCTAGAATAGTGCCTGAAACATAGTAAATTTTAGTTGATTGAATAGATAGTTATTTCTGCTGTGCCAGAAACTATATATACATTATTTCATTTAATTATCACAACAATCTGGGTAAGAAGGCAGGGCCACTGACTGAGCATGGTTGTGCAGGCCATGTGTTAAACTTTATCTCTTGCTCCTACCCCTGCTCCTAAGCCTTGGGACCAGGCCCACAGCATTGTAAACCACACAGAAAGAGACACCCTTTGCAAATACTTCATATTTTTATGGTTTTTGTACCTGATTGATTTTTGTGACTAGCAAGTCTATAAGTTTTATTATTATTTCACTTTACATATAAGGAAGCCGAATTTCTGCACAGCAGACACTGCAAGGGTTACTATAATCTGATTTGTCCTTTCTCTAGGCCCATGAGAAGTGAAACTACACTGGCACTCTGTGCAGTGAAATTCTCCCTAGGGCAGAAGCAGATAGTCACTTGTGGGCTTCCCTGCAATTTTCCAGACACATCAGACAGATCCTGATTCCTGGGTCTAGATCTGGGCTCTCTGTAGCACAGGAAGGCAGGACTCTTTCCCTCCCAATAGACATAGAAATCTTGAAGCCAGTCTGCAACCTAGTGTGCTGGCTGTGCTCCTTTTTCGGTAATGAAAAAAAGCTCAGAAAACTAGTGAGATGTAAAAATTTCTACGAGACTTCTTACACTCGAATTTAAGAATGAATGATGATATCATTTAAGTAAGTTTCTTCTGTGCGTGTGGAAGAAAATCTATTTTCGATATTCTCTCATGTCTTTAGTCCCTGTTTATACCTCAGTACTCTGAAGGTTCCCATCCCTGACTGGCTGAGCAAGCTTGCCTATCACCTATACATCAATTACCATCAATTATTATCCAGGAAACTGAAAGCATTAGAGGGAAAAGTGTCAAACAATAAAATAAAAATTCTTGACTTCCTTCTCCTCAGTTTGATTTATGACAGAATAGCTAAAGATATAGAAAATATGAATGTGAAAATCCTACCTAAAGCCTAAGAGGAATGCTGGTCTCCCAGGTTTAGCATTTTCCAGTAATAGAGATGTCTGTAAAACACCATCCCATTACCTGTCTCATACCATATGGGAAAACTTGTAACTACAACAACTACAATGAGTTTTCATCTAAAAATGTATACTGAAGTTATTTTTCATGCACAGTTCTAAAGAATTCAATATTTGGCCTTTCCTAGTGAAAAAAACCCATATATTCATCTGTTAGTTTCAGCAATGATTAATGAATCCTTGACATCAATCTTTTATCATTATTTCCTGTAGGTAGCTTATCTCCTCCCCTAATTTCTTTGCAATCCTTTCTTTGCAAGGATTATAGTTCTTCTACATAAATATCCTGACATGGAGGAAACTAAAGCAGCTACATAGAGCCACGCATCCAGAGGGCAAAGCTGAGCTGGCATGATGGCTTAGTGTTGTAGCAAAATGAGCCCAGAGCCCCAGCTAGAGGCCTCGGCTCCCTCTAATGTCAATGAGGCAACAGCATGGGGATACAGTTGAGACAAGCAGATACAGGCAAGCAAAGCTGACAGACTGACATGAAATGACAAGTTCCCATGAGATTCAAGGGTGACACAGGGGGGTGATGAGATGCAAACATATTGGGAGGAGCTGTCGCTGCTCTGGGAAGCCATGCAAATGACCAAGAACTCCACCAGTCCCTGCAAGGTGTGCTCAGGTCTGGCCCAACACACACATCAGGCAAGGCTGCATCCAAAAGATGAGGCCATGTAAATTTTTGCCTGCTTTTACAACTGTGTGTGTGTGCGTGTGTGCGCGCGCGTGTCTTTTTTCTAATTAAAAACAGTGAACTAAGGACCCTTTCGTGGAGGCATAATGTACTCACAGTAGTTTCCAAAAAACGGTGTCACTCTTCAGGTAAATCACTCCAAGGCTTGGGCCTAGTGCAGATGTTCATTGGGGCAGGGAACAGAGAGCAGCTGCATCTAGCACAGACAAAAAAAAACACAAACAAAAGTAACGTTGTTTGAGTAGCGGGTGATGGTGATAGTGATGATTTATTTTAATGGAGATGGAAGTACGGGATGTGGCTGAGAGTCTGGGCCTGCATCTTTGCACTAGAGAGTGGCAGGTCAGGGAAGGGAGGGCGGAGAAGTTGTCACCAAGTGTTCCCGCCTGACTGCCTGTGCACTGTCAGACATCAGTAGCACTCTTTCCGTGCTGATGAAGTGGTTTTTTGTGGATCCAATTGGAAACTGAGTCAGGGATGAGGGCGGAGGAAGTGAGGACAATGTCTTTCAGCCTTGCCACAAGTGATTCTTCTCATGTTCTCCCCTACTTCATATATTTGCTTATTTGTTCATCATTAATTGACAAAACTGTATATAATTATCACAAACAACATAATCTTTTGATATATGTATACATTGTGTAGTGGACAAATCAAGTCAATAAACATATATCTCATTTCTTTGTGGTGAGAATCCTTAAAATCTATTCTGAGCAATTGTCAAGTATATAGTATTTTGTTAACTAGAGTCATTATGATGTACAATAGATTTTGAACGTATTTCTCCTTTCTAATTGAAATTTTGTATTCTTTGACCAACATCTCCCCAGCCTCTGGCAACCATTTTATTCTCTGCTTCTATGAGTTCAACATTTTTAGGTTCTATTTTCAAGTGAGATAATGCCAAATTTCCCTCTCTGTGCCTCACTTATTTAATTACTATAATGTCATCCAGGTTTGATCCCATTGTGGCAAATGACATGCTTTCCTTCTTTTTAAAGGCTGAATAGTATTTCTCTCTCTCTCTCCCTTTCTCTCTCTCTCTCTCTCTCTCTCTCTCTCTCATTTCTGGTGTTTTAAAAATTCCCCTCAGTCTCTCCCTCTCTGATGCTCAGTTCTTACCTAGTCTAAGCATACTCACTGACCTGGCCCATTCAGAGTTCTTGCCTTCTCTCCACTTTTACTCTGCTCTCAGTTGCAAAGCTCTGCTTTTTCATGTCTTTTAGCCCTGAGGAGTCCAGCCTGAGGGGCTACAGAATTATTAACTGTCCCTGAGGCTCAAACTGGGTTTTCTAGGCCACAGTGAGCTCCAAAGACTGCTTTGTTCCTGAAAGTCCCCTTCCTTGGCACGGGAACATGGCCTTATCCTGACTCCTACCTCTCAGTTTGCTCTTCTGCCTCCTTCACTGGCTTGCTTTTACTTCCCCTTTTCCCTTAGTGAAGATTCTCCTCTCCATGGTCTCAACAAGCACTTTTCCACAGAGTATCCACATTGCTATCTTTAGCAGTAGCTTGTCTACACAGTTCCAGACCACAGTCTAAATAACAGCTGACTACTGATACATTCATTCATTTGTTCACTCAGTGTTCACACAGCATCTATTAGGCACCTGGAAAAGATGAATAATTCAGGGTCTTCAACTTTGAGAAGTTTATATCTCTATCAAATACAGGCTTTTCTAAGTGAGAAAAATTGAAACAGAATTTGTTGATTTCCCTCAAAGTCTGTTCTTTCTCCAAACTTTTTGTTTCCTTCCACTGATACCATCTACATCCAGTTTCTTGGGTCTACAACTGAGAAGTCATTTGTAATCCTTTCATCTAATTAATTAATTTGCTTTCTATATCTAAACAGCTGCCAATTTTTTTACTCTAGCTGTGTTTTACTTGTTTTCCATACTTTGCCATCTATGGCCAAGACTTCTATGAAAGTCTTCAAATTGCTTTCACTTCTAGTTTCTTTTTACCTTTAGATTATCCTTCCCATTGACATATTAATTTTCTAAAGTAACAGTCTAAACACTTTTTTCTTTGGTCAAAATCCTCTTTGCTCATTGGATTTAATTTGGACTTCTCAGTTTGGCATTCACTGTTGCTATAATGTGGTCCCAATTTAATTTTCCATTCTTTCCTTTCTTTTTTTCTTTTTTTGCTGTACTAGGGATCGAACCCAGGGCCTTCACGGTGAGCTACATCCCCAGCTATTTATTTTGTTATTTTATTTTGATACAGGTTCTCACTAAGTTGCCCAGACTGGAATCAGACTTGTGGTCCTTCGCCTCAGCTTTCCAGGGTGCTGGGATTATAAGCATTGGCCCCATGCCTGACTTGAATTTTCCTTTCTTATCTCCGCAGTCCATTCTACACTCCAGCAAGAGCCTGCTCTTTCCCACAATGTGCATGGTATTGTCTCTCATTTTCCAATGTCTACATGTAGTTTCTTGATGACCATCTAAATGCTACCTCATTTTGGAAGCATTTCACCAAGGGAAGTGTCCTTCTTGTTTTTTCTTTTCTTTCTCTTTTTTTTTTTGGTACTAGGGATCGAACTCAGGACCTCACACTTGGCAGGCAGGCGCTGTGCCGTTGAGCTAAATCCCCGGCCCCGGAAAGTATCCTTCTTGAATCCTGAAGCACTTATTTACACTATTTCCTTTGTATTTTTATGTCAGCTTTAATAAGTATTTGTGTAATGTGTCTTCCTTCTCTATAAGCTCCTTGAAGACAGAGACAATTTTTACTCCATATACTGCTGGAACACACAAAGCAATACCCCAAACCAAAGGTCTCAGAAGCAGCTTCAGAAGCAGTTTCTAACCCCATTTTTCCCTTCTGTCTCCTGTTCCTCTTTCTCTCCCTGAGACAAGCCACAGAAACTAGAATTTGTCTTCCTCAAGGTGAGTCATGGAAAATAGAACCCCTTTTCCCAAAAGCAAGCCATGAAGCTCAAAAATATTACTGTAATCTTCTCCTGCCTGTCTGTGAAGAGCTAGGCATAAAGAAATTCTCCAACCTACCTTGTCTGACAGTAGATCACAAGACCACCAATTCAGAAGGGGTCCTGCCCATACCCGGGAGGAAGGAATGCTGCACAGAGACAGCCAACAAGAATCTGAACAGACAGGCCTTGCTGGGTTTCTGCACTCAATCTACTAGTGCAGACTCCTTTTGTCCAATCACGTTTCTACACTGTGGTCCATGCTTCTTCAAATTTAAGCATAAAAATGGGACAGTTCACTCTGGATCTTCAATCTGAAGGTTCTCGTGTCACATAAGACTATGATCAAATAAGTTTCTTAGGGTTTTTCCTTGTTAACCTGTCTTTTGTTATAGGAGTGTTGTCTGTACCCCTTTATGATGGGACAAGGATCATCTCTTTTTCCACCTGTATGGGACCCTGTGGTATGCAATGCCTTGCACACAAGCTTGTGTTCAGCTGATGTCTGCTATACTGAATTCAAAAAGAGAAAAATAATCTAGGAAACTGAAGATCAACAGAAAAGACCTAAAGTTTATCTACTCCAATGTTCTCATTTTTCAGATAAAGAGATTAGGAGAACTGACTCTCTCAAGGTCACATCCTTTTAGTTGCTGAGCAAGGTTAGCTAACATAAAAGGTCATATATCCCGAAATATCTGTCAGTTCTTGCCTAGCAGCAATAGGCCCATCATACCATCAACAGGGAACAGACAAGAGAAAGAGAACAAGAGAGACTGAGGGGCAGGGGAGGAAGGTAGAGAGAGAAATAGACTGAGGGGTCTGTAGCCTACAGGATATACTGTGTTCCAAAAAAATAAGAAACTTGTTTTACTTATTTGCTTCATCAAACTGAATTGACAGATATCTTTTTATAGTCAAATAACATCTGAAAAATGAGGATAGATTTAGAAAGCAAGTAAGCAAGTATTTCCAACATTACTGGCAGAAATAATTATGACAATATTGTAAATACCACTGGAGTGATAAACATAGGCTGAACATCAGAGTAAAGAAATTTCTCACACTTTGGAAAAGTGTGGATTCTATAGCAGTTCTTGGTAAGAACAGGCTGCAGTAAAATCTATGACTAAATTGTTACCTTATAAAATATAGACCTTTGGCAATCTTACTAGTATGCCATATTAATGCTTCTTTTTCTACCTAGAATTGCCCAGTATTCATGCTTTAGATTAGTATTAATTTTCACTTATTTTATCCTTGTTTTACTAATTTTACTAATTTTGTTGTAGAAATGTACTGATGACTGCCCTCAAGTTTGTTATCATTTTTTTACCTTGCTTTCCTCTTGTGAAGGAAGAAATACTGCTTAATTTTCTCTATATCCTTATCCTCAAACACAATCATTTTTTCTCACTACAAAGATGAAAAGCCCAGCAAAAAAATGACGTGGGATAAGAATGTCTATATCAGTGAGGAAAACAGACTCTGCAGGGGACCCCAGTCACCTTACTGTGGTGGCCTCTTAAGTGTCAGCCTATAGTACTACAAGACTTCATCTGCCTCTTCCAAGTGAGTGCTTGACTCACTGTTTCTTACCAGAGGAAAAACTTTGTAGTATTGAACTCTTTTCGGCTGGTGTGGTGGAGTTGTGTATGCAACGAGACATGCATTAAATACCGACAACCCAGAAGCAACAGATACAGCAATTTGGACTAAACAGCTCTTCATTTTTCTTTCTAACCCATCATATGAGTGGAGATGATCAACATTTTACCAGACAGAACTACCTTTTCCTTTTTTTTCCTCTTGGCAGCTATATTAAAATAACAAAGAAAATCACTAATTGATATGTCTAGTATACTGCAGTGAAAAATTACCTGGCAACATTCAAATCCTAATTATTTTTTCATAGAATGGCTTTTATATTCTCTTTATTAATATCTATTTATATTACATAAAAATAAAAAACGCATACAGATCCTTTGTGTAATTAGACAAATATTCATTTTAAATATACCCAACATTGGCTTAAATTGTGTAGAGCCATAATTGTTGTGTCCTTTAATCAAAACCTTCTTTCTCCATATCTTTCTTACATCCATTTTTTGGCAGATTGTCACCTATTCCCATCTTCTTATTTCCCTTCTTGCCTTAGCACACACCTGAGGGTCTATTAATAAGAGCCACTGCATGTTGTATCATATTTTATTGCTTAAAGGGTGGTTACACGCTAAAAAAGACTCAATGAAAATGACTTCATGGGGTTTCATATTTATTCCCTTTTAATGACTTTCCTAACCAGTGTACTCAGTTTTGAAGTCAAAAGATAATTTTAAGGGGTTGTTGGTGCCACAAAATTTCCCCCCAATCTGGAAATCCAGCTATTCTTCCTGCCTCTTACATGATCACTGTAATAAAGAATTTGTTTTTGAAAGCCAGCTGGCAAGTTCCTTCATGTTGTTATAGGCAGAAATGACTGTGGGTCACCTCCCTTCAGCCCGTTTCACTATTGCTGTCTCTGTAAGTTCTGTCTGAGAAACCCTTAGGGAGGAGACCTGTTATGTAAAACACTGCCACATGCACTGCAAGGAACTTTCTGGAGGTCTTATTTCAGTATGGCCTTCCCCATTTCTCTGAAATCACACCAAGATCATTCTAAAATTAGAAAGTGCTTTCAAGATTAAAAAAACCAACTAAAGCTTGTAGGAAAGATAACAGTAACAATAATAGCTACTACTTAGTTGATGTCTAAATTATATCAGGGACTGCAGCAGGCATTTTTCCAGGTAAATACATTTCCATTTAACCATCACAGCCATGCTGTATTCACGAGAAAACCCACTGTATTGATGGGGAAAAGTGAGAAACAGTGAGGTCCTGTAACCAGCCCAAGATTAGGAAGCCAGCGGATAGTGGAGCCAGAATTCAAACTCACATTTCTGTGACTCTAAACCTGTGCACTTTTCAGTATACAACTGTACCAATATGGTATTGGCATATTGCTTTTTCTCTCCATGATCTCAGCACAAAGAAGATGCTTATATTCTTTCCCATAATTCAGAGCAACTGGAAAGATGTGGTAGCAGAGACCTCAGGTGAAGGAACTACTTCAGAAACTATCAATCAGTAGAAAGTAGTTCCTTCCTACTTCCTTTCTAACTGCAGACCAGAATGTCTTATGTCAGTCTTCAACTATAATGAAAGAGGGATCCCTGAGCATTTCTGAGTCAGCGCTTCTGGGGTGGCATCTGAAACTGCATTTCTAACAGGCCTCCAGACAGTGCTGATGGAAATGGTCTAGGGACCACAGGCCTCATGTCTAATGCTCTCCTTCCTACTGAGGGTTGTTTTTGAAGGAGTTCAAGCCTAGTAACTTGGCTAACAGCTCAATGGCCTGACTGACTTCTGACTCTGGGCCACTCTGTTAGGTTATCAGACATTAGGCAAAATTTAAGGAGTTTCTGACATTGGGCATATTGTGGAAAAAATTGTTTCTAGATCCCTTTGGGCTCCCCCAATCTTTGGAAATTCAAAATGATAATGTCTCAAAGATGCAAAGTTTCTATTTTTTACATTATTATTATTTTTAACAATAATTATCTGGTAATAATTCAAATAACACCTTTCCACTGAGACATTCAATAAGCTTTACTAACCTTAATTGTCTAAAAGCAATTCCCAGGTGTAGACAAAGCTGTCTTGAAGGTCACAGTAAATTTAAAATTGTTCCATTTCCCTCATTTCTTTGCTCCAAATGTAGTAGTAAGTTAGTGGTGAGGGGTTACTAATTGGCAAAGACCCACTGTCTTATAATTTGAGTCACAGGAGATTTCCTAAAACAAGGGTAAATGCAAGAAACAATCAGCAGAGAGATGACTGTGAGAAATAACGATGTTAGAGAAAAAAGGAAGAGCTAGAAGGAGTAAAACTAAGAAATGAGAAAGTAAAATCAGACTAGCTAAGTGACTTTAAATGGGTCACTTATCTCAACATGGCTCAGCCTTTCCACCTCTAAACAGAGGAGGTGGATTTTATAATCTTAAGGTCCCTTACAATTCTTTCATTCCCCTGAGAAGAAAAATGTGAGAATTAAGTAGCTCGTCAACCTGTTAAACCATTAAACCTGCTATAGAAATCTATTTGACTTTCTCTTAAAATTAGGTACTAAACGTCTTCCAACACTGTTTTGTTTTTTTTTTTAACTTTTCTAGGTCCTTTGTACTCCTACATAACGTTTAAATTTCAATATCCAATTCTTCATTTATAGCAAGTATACACAGACCTGAATTTTTATATATAGCTTGTGTTTTCTAATCCTGCTAAATTCAAATACAAGTTCTAGGGGCTCCTAGAGATTTCTTAGTATTTTCTCTGTAGATGATCATTTCATCTACATATAAAGATTTTGCTTCTACCTTGCCAATCCTATCCTAATTGTGTCATTTTATTGCCAGACTATTTTGGTGGGGACTAGGTTTCAAAGTTTAATGGACAGATAAAGAGTAAGCATATCTGCCCTTGTTCCCCACCTTAAGGAGAAAGCATTGTATCTTCTCCATTCATACAAGGTGTTCTCGCTGGAAGTATGGAGTACACGTCTTTAATCTGTTGAGAAGGTTCTGTTCTACTTCTATTCTCCTGATAGCTTTTACCATGAACAACTGTGGAATTTAGTCCAATACTTTTTCTCCAACTAGTGACAGGATCATATGGCTTTTTCCTTTCCTCTATTAAAACGATGACTTTTGGGGGTGGATCTTCCAATGCTGAACGAACACTGCCAGCCCTGTAACAAAACCACTTTCTGCATACTGCCAGATCTGACTTCTAATAGTTTGTTTTGTTAAACAAATTTCTATCTATTTTCATACTTTTTTCTTCTATTATCTTTATCCAGTTTTAGGATTAGCACAATGTTGAGTTCCTAAAATGAGGGGAGAAGTGTTTCTTCTTTTTTCTGCTTTAATTGTTTGATATAATTTATCAGTTAAAATGTATATGAGCCTGCTGTTGTCATATAGGTAGGTTTTCAAGCTAGGAATATACTTTCTTTACTAGGTGCTATTCAAATTTTATATTTCCTCCAGAGTTAGTTTCATTAATTTGTCTTCCAAGGTACTTCTTAGAAGTTGTCAAATTTATTTCAAAACAGATTTTTGTAATATGCTTTCTATATCCTTTTAAATTCTGTAAAATCTGTGGTAATGTCTCGTAGATCTTGATATTGTAATTTAAAAAATGTGTAAGTGATATTGTGTAACAGGAAGAAAAGGTCTAAAGGTGCAGGAGAAGTGGGAGGGGTAGGGGAAAGGAAAAAAGGGAAAAGAAAAAATAGGAGAAAAGGAAAAAAATGGAAACAAAGTCTTTGCAAATAAGGAAGGGTGGAGGGGGTGAAGGGAGGGCAGGGGAAGGGGAAAAAATAAAGGAACCAAGATACTCATGTAATGGTACAAGATCCCAGTGATGTTTGTAAATGTATTTTATACCTAAAATGTACCAATAAACTTAATGGGAAAAAAAAGAGAAATCTATTTGACTTTTAACTTTTTAACTAATTACCTGAAACAAATTCCCAGGTCTACATCATTATTCCCACCTCTCTGGAAACTAGTGAAAAAACTATTTAATGAATAAGACACCAAAAGCATCATGGCCAGACAAACTAATCAGGAACTCTGTTTTCAGCTTTCTTATGCTCTTTCACTTTTTGCATTTTAGTTCCTTAATTAACCACTGGTTAATACCCATATCCAGAAGAAATACCTTTGCTGGCTTGAAGACCCCAGGGATGGCCCTGCCATCAGAAAGTGAAATCACAGTCCTACTGTTTGTCACAATAAATCTATGTTAATTTTCTCCACAGAGACCTCTTGATTCTTTTTTGACAATTCACCAACTCTTGCTAATAAGAGTTGCACATCCCAAGAGCCTTCACATTTCAGGTACAGTTGATTCTTATTTTAAATAAGGAATCTTTGGGATCAGGTGATCTATAATGCCATGATGATGTTCTGGTTTAACAAACACCTGGGGATGGGACCTTGCCTTCCTCTAACTCATTTTACACTGAACTCTTCCTTTCCAGAAAGCCTGCCACAGGGTCTAGTTATAAGGCAACTTTCAACTCTGTAATGAAGATTCTAACATAAGCATTGCACAGCATATTATTTGATATTATCAGACTTTTTTATACTTTGCTCCTTGCACTGAGTATGTTTCTGAACTAACCATTACAGTTTGTGGCTAAGTGGAAAAAACAGGTACCAAGAAACATCACAATGGCATTGCCCTACGTAACACACTCAAAGGTGAACTTGCTTCCCTTTTCTTGTTCCCTTCAGCTGCATAGCAATTCTGACTACCATGAAAATGCTTACTACATGGCAGGCATTTGTCTTTTCATTCATTACTTTATTTTTTAGGATTACCATTTGAAATAATCATAACATGGAATTGCATAGATGAGGAAGCTGAAACTGTTAAGTAGTTATTTGCCTATGTCATGAAGCCATCGGGTACTAAAGCAAACTTTAAAGCCAGGTTTTAATCACAATGATCTAAGGCTTAACCTATACTTCACTTACAATCACTAAACCACTGATCTCCTGCCTTCATTCCATTCCTCTTCATTTAAGGTCTTCATCATAGGCTTATTCTAGATTCTCCATCAAGGCCCTCTAATCCTTCTTGAGCTTCTTTTGCACTTTCTCAAACTTACACTTGATTCATGTTTTCCCTATACACACTGATTAATAATTTGATATAAAAACCCCTGCAGATCTCCATCACCCATTTTCTTCAGCTACTGCTTAGCCCTTCTCCTCTTTCTTCTTGAGGCCTCACCTTTGATCTCAAGTGTTCCAATCTTAGCTTCTGAATTCAACTTCCCTTATGCCTGAGGAGCCTGCTCTTTTTACCTGATTCCTTAGTAGGCCCCTGCTAACTTTATCAGATGTGCTTACCCAGTCTGACTTTACCACATGATCGACCATCTGTTACTGTCCTCAGTTACCCTTCAGATCTTCTCCCACTTCCCTAAGTGCAGGTCTTCCTCTTAATATCTTGAACCATGAATCCAGATTACTATTCAGCATTCACTCCTACTCTCAGCACAAAACCCTGGACATACATGCTATCTGGACTGTCATTTCTGCCCATTGTTTCCAGTGCAAGCCTATGGTAAATTTTTAGTATGTTCTACTTTTATCAAGTCCCATTTTCTATTTTCTTTTTCAGATGACGGGCTTGCCTCCTACTTTAATAAGAGAATCTATGCCACATATTGTGGTATGCTTACAGGATCTCATTTCCTCTTTTAGTTTCTCTGAATTTTCATTATTTTGTTTTCCCAAGATCTATAACTTATTTTTTTCTTTTCTTGGAGGTTATCTTCTCTACTTTTGATCTTTTTCTTCCCTTTGGTTTCACCAGTGAGACCATCTCTGCAGGTGATGGCAAAACCATTCCTGATTATACTAGATTAATCATCACAACAGAGTTTTTTTTTGTCCTGTCTTCAATTCCTGCCCTTCAAAATCCTTTCAGGAGATATATCTCAAAATGAGTTTTACAGGATACTAGAACTTCAAGCTATATCTAGAAAAGTTCCTTGGTCAAATAAATTTAGGAAACATACTATGTATCCCTCTTAAAAATTTATAATGCACATAAAGATATTAAAGGTGCCAAAGACTCTATCTTTGTACAAGCTTACTGGATTTCAGATTCCCTTTTATCTCCTTTCAGTGGAATATTTAATAACTTCAAGACACATTTAGAAAAAAGATGCTTTAATGGGATGTTCTCTGGTTCCAAATTCCTTAGCCTGGGCATACAAATTCACTGAATTTCTATCAAATAAGCCCTTTCAGATTTCTTTCCATCAATGCTCCATTTGGTCTAGACCAGTGAATTCACAGGGTGTCAGCAAGACAGCATATTTGCACATTTGAGGCCAGGATGGAATTCCTTTATTACCTTTTTCTCATCTAGGCCTTTCTTCTCCTTCAGGGTCCATATGTGGCAATATATTTCTAATGAAACTTTTCCCCATGAAGAATGCCTTGGTGCATATCTAAGTGGTACTCATTTAGCACTTAAGATAAATGGTTACACTGTACTTTAACGCCTGTTTTTGGTGTCATTGTGAGTGTAAATCCACTAGGGCATAGACCTTGTTTTATTCACTGAAGTATAAGCATCTTGTGTAGTTCTTTTGTGTGGTAGGATGCTATTTATAATCATGTCACTGGTTACTATGGACAGAACTATAGATTCTCTGGGCTAATAGATGAAAACTTGATTTTTGTGGGGGAAAGTTTAGGATGTTAAAGGCCCAGGTGGACTGCACTATCACTGTATTGGGAAGAAACACTACCCACCATCATTATCCTCTCCCTCACAAATGGTACCATGTGTGTCTAAGGCTTTAGATAAAGGGTAGACCGAGGAGAACAAAAGCAGCTCTGCTTTCAGGTAAAAATAAGAGTCTATATTAATTGACACCAGGTAGGAAGAAGGATAAAATAATTTTAGAACATCAAAAGATCCATGAAATGTACCACTGGAACAAATGCCTCTGTCTAATGATAAAATTACTATTTGTGATCATTAAATCATGGTAACTTGATGAAAAGGAAAGGCTATCGTTCTACACAAGGAAGTCAGAAGCAGTTTCATCTGAGGATTGATTGCTTACTGCTGTGTCTGGTATACAGAGTGTGTAGCAAATATCTGCAGTATGTGTTGGGCCTGCTGATGCCTTCTGCTCGTATTCCACCCTCTCTCTGAGTCAGTCTGGAGACACCTTACATAGTGTAAGTCAAGGTGGGTTGGTAGCTACTTGCACAACAGGAAACCCCCTAACAATGAATTACGTCTTCCCTGAAAAACTCTTTTACTGCCTCAACATGTAAGGGGACAGAGCAGGTTTTCTCAGGTGAGTGTGTAATAACTAGATATTAAGGGGCTTTGAGTTCTTCAGATGAGATGTTATCTGAATTTGGGACTTAATAAGTTCCCTAATAGTGAATCTGTACTGAGGTTAGGACTAGAAATTTAGTCTCTTGATGCCTAACTGAGGAGTTTTTTTACGTGAGAGAAAAGAGCATACCTTTCTTCCTTAAAACTGCAGGAACAAATGGCTTTTAAATTTCAGCAGAAGAGAAAACACAGTTCAGTGAACTGTCATCTGTGAAGTACTTTACTACTGTCCTCGATAAAAAGTAGCATATAAACAAAATATTTAATTAAAAACTATTTTATAAATGAGAATGGTTGCCTATATTTACCTTGAAAGAAATGTAGACTGTATTATACAACATGTGAAGTAGTAGGGTAATGACAAAAATTCATAAATAGAAAACTCTGTCAGTCCTTAGTTAAAATTCTAACATATCAGAATATTAGTAGCAGTGATAAGAAAGTATTTCAAAAACTGCAATTTTTACTGGCTTTGGGAAGTTAAATGGCTTAGATATTTTTCTGTCATATGTCATTCTGGATGAGTTACTTATTTGAGAGTGAAACTGAAGGATGGGCTGCCTATTGGTGTATAACGGGCTACTAGGGTAAGACTGCTATTTTCTGAGAGACATAGGCAGTTTCCTTTCACAATAAAAATTATTTACTTCTGTTCTGGGTGAAACCTGAGATCTCTGCATCTGTTACCGTTGGTAGGGGTAGGAAGACATTGCTGGCCATGTTTCACACTGGTTTAGACACATGGTGGCACTTTCACGAACACTCTGTAAAAGTGAGTTCTTATCATGAGTCACACAGAAGAGAAGTTTGGAGTCTGAGTAGGGTGGAGGGGGAGGAGAGGGCAGATTAAGCTGCCTAGTTAATGAGTAGCAGAGTTTAGCCTAAAACCAAGGTTTTCAGCAGAAAATTCTTTTTTCTTTTCTTTTCCAAAAATGTCACTGTTGCCAACAAGCTTTATAGCAAATCTGAGAAGTAAAGCTCTAGATAGTCAGAAGATCTGCCTTATCTTCCTGGATCTGGAAAACACTAGCTGCACAACCCTGTTTAAATCACTAACTTTTCCAAGCCTTATTTTTGCTCACATATAAAGTCATGGAATCAGTGAATGGCATAATACCTTCACGTTGTAAATTTCTTCAAGCTGTAAAATAGCATTGATTATAATGTGTGCTTAGCCTGTCTCCCAAAGTTGTGAGGCTGATGCACGTGCAAGTGCTTTGAATACTGTGGAGTACTGAGTCAGTGTAGTCTGCAAGAACCAGGAAAGGCTCTCCAATGTGGGAGCTGACAGTCAGTTCACTTCCATTGGGGTTTTGGAAGAAGCTGTAATAAAGCACTGGCACCCTCTCAAATCCCTCTCCCTCCTCTTCTCTCCCTCATGCTGCAAAGCATTACTTGAGAAAAGTTACTTAAGTGAGCCAAACTCTCAAGTTCCAGCCTTTCTGAGTGAAAGCTGCAGAGAATCCTGAGCCACAGCGCAAGTAACAATTACTGTTCTCCCAGGTGTGTCTGAACACAGGAGAAAGCCTCCAGAAGGAGGTCAGACGTCACTGCTTCTGAGGCCCACTTTCCGTCTGTACACAGTTTCAGCCCACATGATTTCACCTGGAAGCCCCATGAGACAGAAAAGATCCAGAATTAGCAGGAGCCTCCTCTCCAGATAACCTAAGTGCTCTGACTGAAAGGCAGAGGATACCAGGAGAATGGCTGTCCTGAGTCGGCATTGATTTCTCCAGCCTTTGTCTGTGTCTGGTTTCTGTCTCATTCGGAGGTGGTTACTGTTACTACAAGCAGCATGAATCACGTCTCTGTTAAAAAACAGAGCTTCAATTGTCTTACATAACCCCTGGTAACTAAACGTCTAATAATAGCGAGCCATTTCCAGGTAGGGAATCTGTCTACCTCCCAGACACACACACACACACATACACACACACTCCTACAGTAAGAAAGACAAGGAGGAGGCAGAGTGAGAAAAAGAAGGCACAAATTATTTTTTTATACTTTAAAATATATTGATTAAGCATGTATCATGGGACCTGATGATCCATATACTGAGCTAGTTCAGTGAATTGGAGGAAACAAATCTTTCTTTCTTTTTTTTTTTTAGTGGTGGTGGTATAAGGAATTGAACCTAGGGTCTTTAAACTGAGGTCTTTACATTGCCAGGCCTTTTATAAATTTTAATTTTGAGATAGGATCTCACTAAGTTGCTAAGTTGCCGAGACTGGGTTCAAACTTGTAATCCTTCTGCTTCAGGCTCCCATAGTGTACTTGAAACAGACACATTTTCTAGTACAGTACTCTATTTTGTATGAAAACTCCAAACCCAAAAGGCAGAGGGGTGGTTCTTTTACTGGAATAGATGCTAGCTTACACTATCTAGATTTAATTTTCAAAGAATTTTTCTCTCCTATCCTGTTTGCTTGACCACAGAGTATATTCCAAAGGTTCTTGGCTACAGTCATGGCATAAAATTCCAGAGAACGAAAGGCAATTGCAAACAACACAGTGTTCCACATGCAGGCTACATGTTGTCAGGCATAGTTACTTGAGCCACGTTTTTTTTTTTTTTTCGTAGTGGGGATTGAACTCAGGACCTTGTGCTTTCGAGGCAGGTAGCAGCAGCACTGAACTAAATCCCAGGCCCCTGAGCCACTTTCTTTGCGGGTAGATAGCTCTGAATTTGTAAACTTATATTTTTTTCATGAATGTACTCTCTGGCTTATCATATATGATGATATTTTTTTCATACATGATGCCCACTCAGCCACCTGTTAAAGTGATTACCAAAAAGCAAAATAACAGGAGAGGCTGAAAAATGACTTTAAACAATTACAAAGATAAATTTTTCTTTAAATCATTCATTTGGTTGAGAGAAAACGTTTAAAAGTTTACGAGACAGAAAATTATAAATTTATAACAAATATGTCTCTGTTTCTTCACTTCCTCATTTTGGCCATCCTAAGAAAAGTTACTGGAATACTGTACCATATTGTTTGAGTGTACATTCCCAGGAGCCACACAGCATTAGATATTATGTAAATTGGATTGGGGGCAGACTTAGTAGAAAATTACGGACAGAGGTTGCATCCTGCCACTCATCTTGGGTAGGACCACAGAGAGAAGACTTTCTGCTTTGATTCTTCAGTAACGTGAAACAGTGGACTAGATGAGTTCAAACCAGACTGTCCTAGGACACCTCCACTTGGAGGACTAGCACCTGGCTATTCTACATGCTCCTCAGTTGTTTTCAGATATAAAAAGTAATGACAAGATAGTTACCTGTCAAAATGGTTGTGTGTTCTCCCAAAAGATTTCCTCGGCCTGTTTCCTTTTGGAAACTCTCTAAATCCATAAACTAAAAAGTTTTTAGATGAATCAGGACACAGAAGAAGAAAAAGAAAAAAATGAAGAGGTAGGCAGAGGAAGGAAAAACACTAATGTGCCATTCTCCCTACCTGCAAAGTTGGCTGAGTTTAATCATAATGTCTCTGTTATTGTTTGTTTTGATACATAGCATATGGATGTGGCTTCTAGAGGAAATGAGCTCTAGGTTTTGTTTTGTTTTGTTTGTAATCTAAATGCAGAACAGTGGTGATGGATCTTGACCACTAAATCACTCTACTTCACAATAGGATCATAGTGGTGACCACAGCTGTTGGGACTAGACTCTTCTGTTTATTTCACGTGCTCTGTGAATTAAATTGTTCTTAGTTGGTGGACTTAATGTTTTAATAAAAACAGTCTTGAGACACCATGGTTTTCTTCACAAAAAGCTATTCCCTCTAGCTACTATGAATATACTGCCAAATGGTTCCCACTTATAGAAGAGCAGGAGATTTACCTTTCTCCCTTCTTTTGAGCTAAATCATACTTATTTCATGTATCTGGGAGGTGATCATTCTTACCTAAAATTTCAGGTTGGTATGTCAGCCAGTTCCTTCACAGTGATGTGTGTGGTATTCAAGCAAAGACTTGGTGGGCCAGACACATTTAAAATGTAAAAATGTATTACTATTTTATTTCACATGGCAACAATAAGAGTATTTCTGGATTTTTGCTGACAAGTAGATCATAATAACCATATGCGGTATATCAACCACACAACATTGTATCAGAAGCTTGGAGTTAATTTTTTCAAATGATCCAGAGATTTTTTGATATGTTTTTCTGTCCCTTTCAATAAATGCTTATTGAATGTCTATTGTTAGTGATGAACTCTTTCTTTCACAAAAGGGAGCTCTGCCGTTCCAGACTCTCACCATGTTCCTTCTCCTCTAACACTGAGCAAAATATCAGCAAAACAATGAGCACAGCTGTTTGTGAACCTGATAGGCAATCAGTCTGTAGTAACTGGCCATACTGATGATAGTGGGAACTGGTGAGATGGATGGTAGTGGGAACGACTTACTTAACAAAGGCATCGCAGTTCAGAAACATCTCAGAGACAACTCAGAGGAGGCAAATGAGCAACTCTGGTCTTACCTATTTGTATGTTCCAACAACTGCCTGAAACTCTAGAAACCTGAGGAATATACGATTAGGCTATTTTTATAGGTATTATAGGATTCATATTAAAAGGAGACATAAATGTTCTCTTTATCTGTAGAATACTCAGGATACTTCTGAGAACCCATCTTAATTTTAAGAATAATTTATAGGAATTTAACAATTTGTTATTATAAAATAAACTTAAAAATAATTAATTGAGAAGCCAGTTGATAATCAAGATACAAAAAGCAGTGTTGGTGGGATAAGAAAATTTAGAATTCTCTAAAATGATTTCAGAGAAGCTGAAGAAATTACAGAGTGGTTTGACTAAAAGACATTCAGCTATCTCCCAAAAGGTCTGCATCTACAGCAACATCTATAAATTGTTGTAAGACCTTATACAAGTCCCAAAACTCATGCCTTCTCATACATAAAGTGTGAGTGTTGGATTAGATGGTTTTTAAGATTCTTTTCAGTGATAACATTTGATGATTCTAAAGTAAAAAAAAAAGTAATTCCCCCTTCCTCTTATTTTGGTAAGTACTTGCTTTCTTTTGATCTGTGTCTATGTGGTTTGCATTGGTTTTTGGGTTGAAGAACTCACATAGCAAATATTCAGGTGATCTTTCCTTTTATATATGGGAGAGTAATGGGAATAATTCTTTATTTTTTAATACATCAATATATCTTCTCAAATTAGATTTATTTAGATAAAAACACAATCCTTTTTGCACTGATGCAGATTCTTCATCCTCCCACAAGGCCGTCACCAATGCTCATGAAAGTTTATTTGATTGAGTTATTTACAGACTAGCTATTTCTTCTCTTTCAAGAAGATTTTCAAGATTCTATTTGTTTATAAAATCACTGGTAAGCATAAAGCTGCAAAAACAAAAACAAATAAAACAAAACAAATAAACAAAACAAACAAATAAAAGAAAACATCCTGTTTGAATAATTTACTTCAGTTAAGGAAGTATAAGAAGCATCCTAATGCTCAGGGAGTAAAGCCTTTAAAAGTACCCTGATATCTTAGAAAAGACTAAATAAAATATTGTATTAATGATAGCTTCATATGTTGCTATTGTTTTCCATTTTCAAAAAGAATGTTACATCTTGAGTTTACAGTCTGGTGTGCAGACATGGATATTTCTCCAGATTGCTGTCTGGCCAATACATCCTCAAAGCTAACAAGGCCCAGAGTTTGCAGAGCTTGCTTTATGCAGACAAAGGATCTACATAGAAAATCTAATACCTGGAGCTTATATCGTATCCTGACCAGGCATTCTGCTTACCTATGACTTCTTCATAGGTACAGAATGCTATATCTCTGCCCTGTTCTTTTGCTAGTTTAATTCCTTTCACCTAAAATGTCCTCTTTTTTCTTTTCTCCTCAAAGCTCTCTGGACACATCTATCTTAAGCCTCATTTCCAAAAAGCAACTTAGTTTGGCCCAACTTGGGACCCATTGATAATATTAATGAATACGAAGTGATAATTAGTTCTTTTAATAGCTACAGCTACTGAGATCACATATCTAGGAGGTGTTCAGAGACCACCAGAAAGATTGTCAAGGGTTGCAAGGCCCTTGTAAAAGGAAAAATGCTAGTTTTAAGAACAGGCCCAATGTAGAAGCTGTAGTACATAGGAGAAGAGTTGTATTCTTATACAGAAAAGCTGCAGCCTTGTACTGAAGTGGTTGTTTAGAATAGTCTGACTTTTTTTTTTTGATAAAGGAAAAGAGGTACTATATGGTAAAAGAGTTAAGACATTAGAATAGCAACATACAGTATCTTCAAGTTTTACTATGAAGGTAAAAATGTCAAGATTTTAGTGAGAAGAATATAGTGTACTGCTCAAATAGGTACACATCGACGTATATGTACTGAATTTCTATTTCATCCCTTCCAGTCCCTCAATTAGTGTCCCTCTCAGTCTGACTGTCCCGCCACACATTATCACAAACTCTGACAAATGCCCAGACAGGCTTAAGTGAAAGGGCCATGATATATCCTGGTAGTAGAAGATGGAAGGAAGCTAAGAAATACTGGATGCTGTTTTATATATATCTATATATTTATATATCTATATATATACAATTTTATTTATGTATATATTTATACATCAATACATACAAACATATACATTTGTATGATGTTTGGCAACCTCACTCATGGTATCCTGTGAAGTAGGCATGTGGTAAACTTAATTAGCCCATTAAACAGATGGTAGGGCTCTGGCATATCTCACCATTTTCTAAAATGGTGGAGCTGTAAGCAGAAATTGAAGAGAGAAAGTGCAGTTTGATATGCGGCTAACTGCAAATCTCTGTGCATCGCTACTTTCCTAAAGACAATCTGGGTAGGTTACATTTGGCCAGGAACTGGGGATAGTTTGGGAAGCTTTAAAAATATACAAGGGGACAACTTTTCACATTCATTCAGATATAGTGTCTTCATTTTTACTTTACTAGAGAGATTTTTTGAAAAACAGCTTTTTATCTTTAATCATCTGTGTTCCAAGAAAACTTCCAAATTGCTAAGCAGATTAAAAAAAAATACAACAAAACCTACATGCCAAGTCCAAACACTGGGTAAATGTTATTTTTTTTTAAACTGTCCTAAGAACACGCACTATTAGAACAAAGTTGAAGATATGTTTGGTACCATAAACACATGGCTGTCATTATAGCACAGTCATTTGGACCCAGTATGTCCAAAAGCACACATGACATAACTTTATCCAGCTAGATTACATGGCCATAACATTGCTGTCCATGGCACAACTGGCTTCAGAGAACCTGTAAATTAAATATTGTAGCCTTTTCCTTGCCAATTGAAATATGGTCTAGGAGAAGTGAAAGGGTTACTAAAATTAAGACTTGAATTTACAAGTATATTTGAACTGGCTTCAAGAAGACATGAAACATCAATGCATCTGGAGAAGAGAACTTCCAACTGACTGTTCTTTACCATCTGGTCTCAAGAACATTTTCTGCTTGGAAGTTGCATAAGCAATGAAAAAACACACAAACAACTTCCTGTACCATGTTTTTGGTCACTTATAATGACGCATTAACAAAGTAAACCAGCTAAATATGAGCAACTTTGCTTTACTCCAGATGACAACATACATTATATAACTAAGATCAATGAAAAAGAACATCTTTATTTTAAGAGAGCTGGACTTAAAACAAAGTATTCAAGAATAAATAGCCTTCCAAGGTGTTTATCCTGAGTAGATTTGGCTAGATTGGCTTACAGTGTCACTACAAAACCACCCTTAATTTCTGCCAAATTAAAAAAAGACCAAAAAAAAAAAAATAAACAAAGCTATACTGAGGCACAAAATGTTCCATATACATTCTACAGTTTTTAAATAGATACCTTTAAAAAATATATATATCCCAGTTTTCAGAGTATGTTTATATAATTTAATTTTGTCATCACGATACAGGGTCATCTTTGTGACTGTTCATTGTTCCTTTTTTTCAGAAACACACTTTTCTTACTTCTCTTGAGAAATCAGACTTCTCTCTTGCCACCCCATCTGACCACAGACCAAGCTATATGGAGCCCAATATGTACTGCCATAGTGGACTGGTGTCACTGTCTATGTGTTTCAGGGCCATCTCCTTTCAAACTGGTATGCTAAATGCATTTTCTAATCTGCTTTGGATTGGAAAGTCAGATATATGAGAGCTATAGAGTCACTATTGCTTGAAAGCTGGTTTGCTTAGAGGCTTGGGGAATACTCATTTGGACACTTGAAGGTCTTGATTTATTTCTTTCCCAGAGTAGTAATTCAGAGGCCTAAACTGCCAGAATCAGACTTTAAGGTGTTAGTGTGTAACACAGAGTGAGACATTTGTACACTTTTATTGCAACAGTTCTCATTTTGAGTGGGATTGCCCAGAAATCCATTCTCGATTACTTGACTTGATAGGTCACTGATCCATAACGCTTCAGTCCCTTGATTTCTTTCTTCAGGCAAAGTAACTAACATGATGATGTTCAGAAGAAAAAGTACATTTTTTAGGATAATATGAGAGAGTCTTGGTAATTAACTTTATTACTGGAAGAGAAGCAAAAGTATGTGGTAGACAAATTAGAAAATTTCTCTGGACTTCTATTTTTTCCCCTACATTTTGAATAGGACTCTGGCTTTCTTGGACACTGGGAAAACATAAAAAAAAAAAAATTTTGTGAAGCTGTTTATATTAAGTGTTCAGAGAAATAACATCTGATTATCTTTTCTCTCATTCCCCCAAAGGGGAAATTAGCATAATTCACAATCTGTGATAATTAGGATAAGGGGATGTATTGAAATTTACCTTTTCCCTATCTCTGCAAATTGTGTTTCTAAGCAAACTAATACATAATGATAAATGATTGTTGAAGAGAAATAGTGGAAAGAAACATATTTAACTTATAAGAGGATATAAATTCTTTAAATATTTTAACATTCATATATCTGATAAGCTGGTGACAGTACTTACTTGTTTTGGAGTTATTGCTCAAGAAATTCTACTTGTTAACACTTTGAAATATCAGTTCAGACTATGTAACAGTATTCCATGATTCATACTTTCACCTAATTCAGATCAGTTGTCTCTTTCCCAGTTTATCCAAACTGGTGAAATTTTACAAAATAAATACTTTTAGCATTATGAAGTTATATTTTACTTGTTTATTTGTTAATTTCTGAAACTTGCCTAGATGGTAAACAATATTATGCAAGTGTGAGGTGTACTTTTTTATGGATTATTTTTGGATAAAGAGTTTGCAAGAAACTCAATTTTAACAGCAGCTGAAGTTACTTCAGACTAGAGCAGAAGCTCAGACATAAACTATTTATTCTACCAGTTTCCCACAACTCAGATATTAACAGAATCTGAGGACATGGTTAATGAGTTTTGAAATTCATTCACTACATCACTAATCTTTTAGAAATCCTATAACCTTACCTGCCATTTCCACAATCATGAGAGAACATAGATGAGATTAGAACCAGGCCTCAGGCACTCCCTTCCTTTTTGCTATTTATTCACTTTTTTTTTTTTTGAGTATTGGAACAATTGAAAGACTGCATGTTTTAAAATTCCATACAAGACTAATGACTGAATAATTTTCTCACATCTCTGTTTGCACTTTCACAGTCTGGTTGCATTGATTTGTGTCTCATAAGTACACATTTCCTTTGTTGGTCACAAATCAATGCTATAGAACAAACCTGCCAGCATACCCTGTACACATATTTTCTTGCAGATTAAAAACAAAGCACAATATACATTTTTCCTTTAAAAATTAATTACATTTGTTGGTAAGATATCAAAGGAAAAGAAGCCTCCAGAGTTAAAAATGCCTGGGATAAAGAGCTTCTTCAAAGCTGGTCTCTACTTCTTTCACACTGCCTAGAGCACAGCACTGCCTAGTGGGAGAGTAGCGCTCCTCTGCCCTGCCCCTGATGCGCTGTTAACCCAATTCAGGTCCCTGCCTTCATACATCACAGGCTGCCCAAAGCAGCACACTGTGATGTCACAGGCAGATATGATTTCATGCCAGGGAAAAAACAAAAAGGCAGAAAAGGCTGACTGTATTCTGCTTTTATTGAAATACTCTAAGAGGGGGCAAAGAGGAGATTTTTTTTTTTTCCCTGAGAGAAAAAGGCACAAGCTTTCTCCTGTGAATGTGAAAACTCAGTTCTGAAGCTACCCCGGTGCTTCTACCCCAAGTGGATAAGCATGAATAAAGCAGCACAAAGAAATACTATCATCAATCAGAATGCTCTTGCCTACACTAAACTACAGGTGGAAAGCAAGCAGGCACTATTTGATTTACCTAGATTAAAAGAGCAATTTTCTAACCTCTTTTTTCCTTTTAAAAATAGCCAATCGATTTTGGCCTAGCTATTGCTGACTGCAGTAGGTCCGTTTTAATACACCACTGATTAAATGGTATGTGCATGGCTGAAGGCACTACAACCCGGACTGAGCAGAAGCTGCTGAGGGAGAAAGCTTGGGGACCAGAGTCAAGAGCTCCAAAATGCCGACAGGTTAACGCTCCTTTGGGACTCCACAAAGCCCACAACTACTGGGCACTCACCAGTGGATTACTGATAAGACATTTCAGGGTGGACCTGCTGAAATTAATTGTAGGAGTTTGAAGCCTGGAATTCATTTAGCTGTTTAATTCTGACCTTAAGAATTAAAGAAAAAAATCAAAGTCCTTTAATTTTTGTGTTGAAACACCGATAGAGGAAATATTGTGTCCTAAATTGCAATGACATATGAAATGAAGATACATCTCAGAGACCAGTCTATTTAGTTAGCATTATAATAAAGTTAAATTGTCATAAGTTACAGAGTTGGAGTCATCTACTAAAAGGAGACTGAGTTGTTTAAAGGCCTTGTTTGATGAAACTGCATGAAAAACAGAGAAAAGAATGGATTTTTGAACGGTGACTATATTTTGGGATTCACCAGACAGCCCACAGAAAAATGAAAATATCTCTATCAGTTCTGGCAAATAACCATATTGATTAGTGTAAGAAAGTACAACCTTAAAGAAAGTCAGTGTGGCTGGAACAATAAACCAGGGAGGAACTTTGTCAGACCTTTTTAGGAGAGATCCAACATCCACAGGTATTGCTACAGAAAAAAGGCAAAAGTTCATCCCACAAATGAGGCTGTCACCAAGCAGTGTATTCCAGGGCATGGGAACTGGGTCTGAGAACATCCTAATGTTTTCTCTTTTTCATTTACTGATTCCTTGCTTCCCTTTCTTCGTGTTCCTTTCTTCCATTACCATTTACTCAATTTTTATCCTGGCCTTAATGGGGGACAGAACTGTATGTACAGAGGTACTATTAAGATAAGAAATTTCAGGAAGAAAGATTTAATGAGGGGTTTAGGAGTTTTTGGAGGAAGAATAGGAAATTAAAGAGAAACGAGAAAGACTAAGAAAATTAAATACTGTATCAGAATCAGCACGGTGGCTGTAGAAGAAAAGCGTCTGAGAGACACAGATGGTCTACATTCTCCAGAACAAAAACAAACAGGAAATAACAGGGCCAAAGCCCCCTCTCTCCTTCATTCCTCCCTCCAGTGTAAATTGGGGGAAAAAAAAAAACAACTCAAAATGTGTTCACATCAAAAAGTTTTCCTTCAAACACCGGAAAGTGACCAAAGTAAAAGAAATAAGAGATAACTGGTTTTAGCAGGTTATAATGCCAAAAGGACCTCACACTGTGGGGGTGGAGGAGAAATTAAAGATTAAATATGCAGTTTGGAGAAAAGTCAGGCTCTGGAGCTCACTAATGGTGAATGCAGCAGACAGATGGCAGATCTGTGGCCTGGAGGAGAGAAGGGCTTGGGGCTTTGTACTGAGCAGCCCACTTTCTGGAGGACAGAGAGTGCAAGTGGTGGAGGGCCAGGGGGCCCTGGGGGCCACCCAAATTAGTTAAAGGTTTCAATTTGTGTGATAACAAGCTCTCAAGACAGGCTTTGACACTTACAAAAAGAGTAGCTGAAATGGATGGCTGTTTACAGGGTTAAAAGCAAACTAAGAGCTCTTTCTTCCCCAAATATGAATGCTGTAGTAGTACCTAAAGGAGCAAACATCAACAATCTGTAAAAAAAAAAAAAAAGAGGGGGATGGTGCAAGACCATAGAGGAGGTGTGTAGCACACCAGTCTCCTCTTAACCTAGGAGTTCTGTCAGGGTAATCACCAGTCACACGAGAGAGTTACAAGCCATCAGCAGAGGTAACCCCCCAAGTCCCCTATGACCTCAGGCAGCAACAAGGAAGTTTTTCATATTCCAGAACTAATTGGAGAGTAAGGAGTATCTGTAAGAATAAAAGGGGTTGGGAGTAGAGGATGGAAATAAAGGGGAAAAAAGTGTCCTTGTTGAAAGTTTTAAATTACAGGCTCAGTAAAAACTGGCATACCACCACATCCGGTCTAGTTACCAAATGGAAAAATAGGGTCATTAACATGTTTATTTGAATTACATTAGTACTTCTCTTTCATATTTAATTTATTCTGTTTGGAAAAAAAAACCCCACAAAGGTCTGTATGCTGGTGAAAGGCAGGAGTGTAATGGATCAGGGAGCTGAAATGCAATGATCTTCACCCATTATCTATCTTGCAAAGGCTTTTCACAACTTCCTAGGATCATTCAGGGAGTCTTCCCTTCTGGAGGAAGGGAAGGGTACAGAAAGATGTAAGTTACTGATGCCAAAAAAAAGTTTATTAAAAGAATATGGAAGTGCATTTGAATTATGGAGTGGGAGGATTATTTTAATATGGAAGGAAAGTTCAGAAAAAGAAAAGGTCAGGATAAATGACCTTTTTTTGACTGAATGTCCAGACACAAGGTTACTGCCAGGTTTACTGAACATTCTCCACGTGACATGGAGGTTGTGAATACAGGGAAATCTCTGTGTTATTAGTATTCTTGGTACTAAAAGGCCATGTCTGGAGGATGATCTCATGAGCCTTGCTGTCATCCAGAACAGGTCAGATCAACTTGGGTATAAGCAAGTATAATATAATACATTTTGGGAAAATGAATGAAGGTATATTTTTAGGGTAATGGTTGGAAATGACTTCATTATCTTCATGGTAACTACAGGAAGGACATATGACTTAGTAACAAAAGACCAGTCTCTGCTGTACAATTTACAGTTGCACTTGTACAAATAATTGAATCAGTTTTCTTCATCCATGAAATGGGACCATGAACAGTTCCCACAGAATTGTGAGGATCAAGTGAGACAGTCTATGTAAAACTGTTCTTATAAAGCCCTGTGCAAATGTAAGATATTTATTTTTTGAAGAATGTAGGTGCCAAGTCCAGGCCAACATGCCAAAGATCTTCATAAGCAGGACTGAAAATGAAATAGGATATGTTCTGACAAAGTCCAGGAGCACAAGGATCTCCTGTCTCCGGGGCTGACTGGTTGTATCATTCACTACCTGAAAGGATTTCTCACTGGGAGGTTGACCTGGGGTTCACAGATTGCCTCCACAGTAGGTTGCCACCCACTCAGAATGAGTCATTTAAAGTTCAAATATGACTTATTAGCTAGAGATGCTAATATGGAGGCAAGCAGTTTGGGGCTCTTTAGTCAGATTTCTGCTGCACTGTCAAAATGGCAGCCCCAGCCTCTCACTGTAACACAGATCAGCCAGCCCAACTTGGGCTTGGTTCTGGGCACTCCAGTGCTCCAAGTCCAAGCTCCACTTCTAAGGGAACAAGCTGTCCAAGAGCACTGCCTAGTATCTCTTTTTTACGCTCTTCAGAATGAGGAAAAATTTCAGTCTCGTATTTTTCCTTAAGGCAAGTTTTTTGCTTTGCTACAGACAGAATCATGTTTTTTGTTACGATTCTTCCTCTTTGGTCCAGTTTGTTGAACATTTTGCCAGCTGTCTCTAAGCTGAACCTTGGCTCAGATACAATTGCATTCACATTAAGATCAGTCTGTTTTGAGCCTAGCACATACTTAGAATGTAATTTTGACAGAGAAAGGGGAGAGTTAAATCACAACAACTCTAGCAGATGATAATGACAACACATGTGTGGGATACAGTTTCTGGATAAAGTAGTCCAAAAAATAAATAAAAAAAGGATGAGAGTAACTTTGGAATCAATTAAACTAGTCATGATATAAGGCAAAGATTTCTATTTATAACGATCAAATCCAGACAGGGATATGATAAATGCCTATAAAGAAATGAAAGGCCTGGGAAAGTGAAGATGGATTTCCTTATCATATTTTAGTATGACTAAATGACAAGTCATCTTATTACTCTTATAAAAAAAAGTAGCTGAGCTTGGTGGTGCATGCCTGTAATCCCAGACTTGGGGCAAGAGGACTGTCGTGAATTCAGGGATAGCCTAGGCTACATAGTGAATTCAAGACCAGCCTAAATAGTGAGATCCTGTCTCAAAAACAAAACAGAACACCATCCCCCCCACAAGGAAAAACAAAGCAAAGAATTATTTTACATAGTAGACAGAAAACTTACAAAATTCATTAAAGGTCAATAACAGAGGCAGTATAACAAAAGATAGCTAAATTCACGGATAATAATGGGTTAATAACAATAGTGGGTTATTAATAGAAACTAGGGTATCTGGAGAAAAATAACTTTAAATTCTGGAAGTTAGGAACAAGGACAATTGTGTTTTACATAATATTTTTCTAGTCCTGTGGCCAGAAATTGAATGCTGAGCTGAAAGGACCATAGGCCTGACCTAGTGGGAGTTTTCTTACCACCATGTGTTCATAAGAAGGCAGGGGCCAATTATAGAATTGATACTAGGCATGCTTGAGCCAGAGGGTCCACAAATTCTCAAACCTAATATCATTCATGTTATACAATCTAAGTCAGGTCATGACATTTCTTCTCTGAGGTTATGATCTCCATGATACAGGTGATAGAACTAAGGGTTAGGGAAAAAAAGTCAATTATCAAAGGTCACAGAGCTGGTAAGTGGCAGACCTGGGATTTGTATTCAGGATTATCTGCTTGCAAAGCACTGCCATCACAACTGCTGCTGTTTTTGCCCAGCAGCCTGATTTACTAAGAGTTTAAGACCAGTTCAGCCTGCAGAAGTTTGTTCTTCATTTTTTTTGGAATCTTAACCGTGTGTGCTGTAGCTTTTTGCTGGCAAGCCAAATGTACATCTATAGCTTTACATTAAAGATGTTTCCAGTTCCTGGGCTGGGGATTTAGCTCAGTAGTGCCGCTGCCTGCCTCACAAGCGCAAGGTCCGGAGTTCGATCCCCGGTACCAAAAATAAAAAATAAAAAAGATGTTTCCAGTTCTCATTAAAAAGTGGGAAAAAGCAAGCAAATAAAGAAAAGGTAAAAGGTATGTGGAAAGGAATACATAAAGTTATGGATTACTAGCGCTCTGCAGACTATAATGTATATAATAGCAACTCTTTTCTATCTATTAAAGATTCATTCCTAGTTTTCTAATCTGAACACATGTATTTTACTAACGGTAACATCTAAGTGGTGAATAAATATGGTGTTCATGTCATGTCTTAGTAATTCTAGGAGTAGGTTATCAAAATGAACTGAGAAACATGAGAAATATGATGGTGGGAAAAAGCCTGATGAGAAGAAGAACAATCAGAAAAAAAATCTAGAGTTTACTCTGAGTGAATTAATTCTTTTTTTTTTTTTTTTTTTTGTTAGCAGGGATGGAACTCAGGACCTTGCACTTGTGAGGCAGGCATGGTGCCACTGAGCTAAATCCCCAGCCCTGAGTGAATTAATTCTAATGAACTTAGTTTCCTTATTTTTGAAGAAACTTTAAATTCAGTTGCAGGAGATTGTGCGATACAAGAATGATGCTAACCTAAAGGCTGTGATAATGTTTTAGAAACTTCCTGTCCCTTATAACAAAAATAAGCCTTTGAAGATTATTTGTAGCCTTGAATATTGTTAATAGCTATCACTGTAAAATGAGACTGGTTATTTTTTATGCATTCAGGATTATTGTACATGTTTACAAGTAAGTGGAAGCTATGAGTATTTCTTAAAAGTTCAGTTAAAAGTAACCCATACTTTTTTCTCTAGGGATCTCTTCCCTTTCCTTTCGTGTATTTCTGTAACCTTTTCTTTTCCCCAGGATTTTAGCTGCAGATGTAGTGGGTTCTGTATCTTTTGGTGAAAACTCTCAGTTTTTCACAAATATTCCCTTGGAAATAGGACACTTGGTGTCTATCACTGACCAATGAAAAGAATCAATTTGGTTTGATATCTTTAAGAAAGGGTTGAAATAATTCTCTAAGCAGAAATTATTTTATTATTTAAGAACACGTCCTACATAAAAACTGCAAACAAAGCCTGGGGATGTGGCATTGCTGGACTTGGCAAAACTATATCATTGCTTGACTGAACTAAAGGGGACTGATCTAGACCTGGAAAAAAAAATTCTCAATGAAGAGGCATATATTGGCTAGAACACATTACAGAGTGATGACCAGCAGCTTTGAGCTCTGATTCTGGCTCCTGGCCCAAATTACATGTGGTGGATGGGGAAAAATAACTAAACTGTCTGGTACTAAATGCCTTCATCTATAAAGTAAAGAACTTTTTAAAATCTAAGGTTCTGATTTTGTAGGTCTTGTCTGGGCGGTTTACATGGTGAGAACATGGGTTTAATGTTGTTAGCATCATACATTTGGTTTCCATACCAATCAGATGACCAGTATGGAACTTTGCCCACAGTACCTACTTAATAAATACTTTTTTCAATGAATAATGTCTTGGGGAAGAGAAAAGCTTGATTTTATAGGCAAAGGTGCTAATTCAGGTAAAAATGGAGCGCTGCCAAAAGAGAGCATAGGGCTTAGTATCAATGCATCTGAGCCACTGGCAAAATAACTCTAAACATGTTTCTCACTCATACTGAGGCCAAGGCATTGCCATAACTAACTGTGCTGCGAGAACAGTTTGACTATCTCAAATCAGCTGAGAGTGCTTTTCCCAGTATCCTTTTCCAAAAAGAGACAACCCTCAGTGAACTCCAGGAGTTTAAGATTGTACAAATAGCTAATCAAATCCTCACAACATTCAGCTGGGATATGAAAATTGAAAGTTTTTTCTTCTTCATTTTTTAATAGGAAAAGACAAGTCTTGCTCTGCAGTCATCCAAATTCCTAGTGGGATGCAAGACAAGTTAACCAGTACTACAGCTTCAGCCTCTATCTCTGTAAAATATATGAGATAGAACTAGGTGCTGGATACCTAGTAGTTTAGGTGACAATCACATGCCAGAATTTTGCTTCACATAATGAGAATCATATTGTAAAAGAACCTATAAGAATATAAATTTGCATGGTAAGACAAAAAAGAATGTAATAATTGGGACACTTAATATCACTACCTATCAGTGTGGTGAGACATACCATAATTTGAATTCTATAGCAATACCTTAAAAAACAAACTGAAAATCAGAATTAGAAACTGGTAGGTGAAGGAAGCAACATTAGAACAAGTAACTCTGGATCATAAATGTTCTGACATCTTCAATTTGCTTCTCATCTGGGGTTTTGCTTTGGTTTTGGTTTCATGAGTGTATTGCTTCTCCCATTCTAGATTCTGGCCAAGTCTAGATGCAGAGGGTGAAAGCCAGTCACAGAGCGCTGACAGAGCTCCTCTTATGGCCTACAGAACGGACCTGTGGAGTCTCACATCTCCTGGTCAGCGCTGACAAGGAAACACTGGTTTTATTTTAGTAGCTCAGTTGTAGTTCCACAGGCAGCTGTCCTTACTGCGCACAATCAGTCCCTTTTTTCACAGGGTTATAACTCAACCATCAAAATACCAAAATATGCTCTGGTCTGAAACTTGGTTTACAGAGTCCCAAGACCCAGAATGACTGTGGTTTACTTCCAAATTTAAGAAAATATTGAGTTTTGTAGGTTATTTATTTACTGTTTTCAAATATGTTTGAAGAGTCTTTTAAACTTTCCATAGGAAAACGTACCAAAAAAGACATGCCATTTTATTACCTTTGGTAATTCATTCTGAATTTCAGCACATTAATGAAAGGACTAAATGATGAAGAAAAAAGAATTTGTTTTATTTTCTTACCAAACACAGATGTTTTGACCACTTGGGCCCTCATCAGTGTTTAAAATATTGGTGTGTTATAACATAATGCAATAAAGGCGTTAACTTCTTTGTTTTGTTCTTTTCAGTGATGTGCAGAATAAATTAACAAGTTCTTGTTTTTGGTCCTTGTATAACCCAAAAACTCATTTCAACTTAAATAAAGTAAGTAATTAGTTCATACCGTAGCCTAATCATCTCTGGTATTTTGAAACAAACAAACACAAAAATGGCCGTTGTACAGTTGTACTTAATTACTTCTATATAAAATACACTTGTGGGTTTTATTACAGGTGACACACATTTCAAATGTGTCTCATATGCAATGAGAGGCTGGGCTATTGTACTGTGTAGACTCCCAAGGAGAGTCTGTACTCATCTCTACCCTTTTCCTAAAGAAAGACTATCTGTGAAGCCATATTTTTTGTTCTCTTAATTGGCAAAAGAAAGTACTTTATTTAAAAAACTCCAGAGAATAAGTTACTTCCTACAGAGGCTCAAAGGATATTAATAAAGAAAAGTCAGTATCATTTCTAGAATTTCTGCAATGTTTGGTTTTGCCCTTGGGTCTGAACAGTTCTTGTTTGCATACATGTCTACTTAAGAATTACTCCTGGTGATCAGGGCAGCCTGATGAAAATCCTTCCAGATGAATGTAGCCACTAGAGCAAAAAATCTTGCTACATCTCTAATGTAAAGGGAAAAGGGACTTTTTAACAACTGTGTAATTATAAGTTCTAGCCTTAAAGGAACTTTCTTGGCTTAGATTTCTTTCACCATCCCCCTTAGATCTTAATAATAAAAAATATATGCCAAGAAACTCATGATGCAAGCCAAGGTACTGCACATGATCTTAGTTCTTGCTCCCCATGGGGTTGTGCATGTAGTGGGACCAAGATTGGACACAATACGAAGAAAATGCACAGTGCAGTGTGATTGAGATGCACCTATCTTAGGGAAACTCACAAACCCATTCTTTATTCTTTGTAAACGGGTAGGCTCCCACCATAGGTTCCGAAGCTTCTAGGCCAATCTGACTGTCAACCCAAAAAGAAGGATCAACCTCCATTACTAAACATCCAGGTTATTTCCTTGGCATGAGCTCACTGACATGTCAGGGACATACCTCAAAGTTCTTTGAGTGATAACTGATATTACAATACATTTCTAATATCCTTTCTAATATCTATATATTTCAATATAGAAATCTAAATGCAACTGAAAAATCCCCCAATTTGTGACAGGTTCATGGATATCATTCATTTTAGAACTAAGACCAACATTTTTTTCTGATGTTTGATCTGGAAAAGCTTCTCCCTGAGCTTCCTGGGTCATGTCAATCCATTCAAATATAGTGTTGAGACCCCTGTCAGTTGTGGACATCCACTCACTTAGTGATGTCTCACACACAAGAAGCACTCAATAAACATTGGTTTTCCCGAATGGAACCAGCATTATTGGAAGGAAAAATGGAGTAAACAGTAGAGTTCTAAATGAACTTGAAGGGAGACTAATAGATCTTAAGTATATTTTTAAAAGACCAAGCAGAAAAAAAAAAGTGGGTTTTGATACAGCTTCCCAAGGGAAATAGTAGAAGTTTCATTACTCAGGGCATTTTAAACTAGAATAGACAAAACATTAGTAGGGTATGTTTAAATAAAATATGCATAGTCCGTCTGTGAATTAGTGTTTACTTTCAATATAATTGTAAGTGAAGCAACACTGTAATGGGAATTTTTCATACACAGAAAAGCTATGGCTACTATGTTTCCACATCGACCATATGTTGCACATATTGGTTGGTGTGGATGTGTATCCCTACTGCCCTCTAGTGGATGAAATGTGAGTCCTACCTGATCACACAGTTCTAACAAGCTTCTATAGGGGTATATCAATCCTTAATCATTTAGGGTAGAAAGAAAATAGCTGTGTTGATGCATTTTCCATCAAATTATAAAATTGAAGGGCATTAAAAACAACAGAGTTAAACTGTGTAATTAAGACTGCCATTTAATGTTTGTTCACACACGGTATTCATTTCTGTGTATCCCTGCCAAAGATTCATTGTGTAATGTTGTCCTCACATGACATTAAAAACACCAGTTCCCTGGAAAATGTAAAAAAGAAACCATGCTGCCTTGAAATACATAGAGTTTACTTTTGGAAACAGAAAACTAATACAGACACAGTAAGATAATTTGAAACACAAATAATGGCTAGGAGAAACTTGAAAACCAGTACTGCTCCTTAAATCTGAGCAAGCATATTAGCAATCTCTGGATGTGCTGGCTGAACCTCAAAATGGGCTTCAGAAAAGGAAGCTGATTCGAAGAATGGCTGACTAATAGGACAGGAAAATAAGTTGAAACACACATTTGGTGTTTGGATATGTGTATATATATGTATATATACACATATATATACGTATATAAATATGTATATGGGGATTAAATACTGGGGATTGAACTCAGGACATTGCCCTTGCGAGGCAGGTGGCAGCACCACTGAGCTAAATCCCCGGCAGGATATATATTTAATACTGTCACATGTTGGTTGCTTTTCAGGTGTAGAATCCAATAAAGAAAGAAATGGATCTGTATAGCTGTTTAGCATTTTGTTACTAAGACACAGGATAAATATGAAGGTAGTTTTCTTTGTATAATTTTAATTATTTTAAAGGATTTAGACTTTAATTGTTAGCATCACACTTTGCATGTTAGCTACTTCTCCTAAACTACAAAGAAACAACTGCACAATCTGTGTTGCCAAAACAGCAGACATATCATGTAGAACACATGAAATTTGAATGGAGAGAAATGTATCATATGTCTGTTGAGCGTAGCAAGTCAATGGCTCTTACTACAAATGTAGGGCAAGAAATTAATTCTTTTTTTTTTTAAATTTTGAGAGTTTTTTCATTTGAAAGTAATCTTAATGCTATTAAATTCACAAATATGCTAATTTAAATACCCAATCCTATTTTATCTAAAACATACATTGCAAACATACAAATATCTATTCTCTCCACTTGTCAGTGCCCATTTGTATCATGGTTTGAAATGGGGAGAATAGATTTATTCCCCTTTATCTGCAAGTGAGTAGGTGTTTCTTTACAGTTAACTTTAGCAAAATTCATACAAAATAGTAATTAACAATGATCTTCACTTGTTAACTCACAAGGAAACACCTTCAAAACTGCATTTTGTTAAAGTTTCTGTACTAAAGTGTAGAAAAACTGAACTACACAAATATTGAAAAGTTAAAAATTCCTTAATTTTTTATTCCTGGTACCACTACCACAATTTAAAGGGCAATATACTTGATGTAACGAAAAGAAAAAGAAAAAGACAAAGCTACAACAGATAAAAGACCTTAGGAATGTACATCTAATTGACACTACACTGCATTACTCAATAGCTGCACTTTTTGCAAACTGTGGCTATGACAGTCCTGAACCAGAAGGGTTTCCTGTTTAAGCTGCAGTAACTTTTCTGACTATGGATCATCGTTCCTTCTGTGGCAGATTTTTACAGTTCCACTAATGCATTCGGGATGACTGTCTCAAAGTAACCTGCAGCTTTCCTGACAACTCCTCGCTCTCTCTCCTGCTAAGAATTGTAGCCCTTTTCTGTTGTTTTTTAAAACCTTCTGCTCCCATATCCACCACTTCCACCACCAGATCCATAACCACCACCATAAGGACTACCAGAGCTTCTTCCACCAAAACTGCCCCCTTTCATGGGTCTGTAATTTGATTGCTGTTGACCACTATAATTTCCAAAGTCATTATAGTTTCCACCACCACCATAGTTACCACCACCAAAATTTCCTCCTTCATTGTAACCATCATATCCTCCTCCTCCACCATATCCACCACCCTGATTTCCATATCCTGGTCCACCACCACCATAGCCTCCTCTACTACTGTAACCAGGACCATTGCCACAGTTTCCACCATCACCTCCAAATCCATTATATCCACCATCACCTCCTCCGTAACTACCTCTGCTGCTACTACCTCCACCACCATAGCCTCCTCTTCCACCAAAGTTTCCACCATGGCCAAAATTCCCTCCACCACCTCCCAAAGTTTCCTCCATGACCCATAAAGTTGCCAGATCCACCTCCATGACCTCTTTGTGATCCAGCAGACTGCATCTCTTGTTTAGAAAGGGCCTTTTTCACTTCACAATTATGCCCATTAATACTGTGGTATTTCTGAACAACAATTTTATCAACTGTGTCGTGATCATCAAAAGTTACAAAAGCAAATCCTCTCTTTTTCCCACTCTGCCTATCTTCCATAACTTCTATGATTTCAATCTTGCCATACTTTTCAAAGTAGTCTCTCAAATTATATTCTTCTGTATCTTCTTTAATACTGCCAACAAAGATTTTCTTCACTGTTAGATGGGTACCAGGCTTTACTGAATCCTCTCTAGAAACAGCTCTCTCACTACACGCCCATCAACTTTGTGTGGTCGAGCACACATTGCTGCATCCACCTCTTCAACACAAGAGTAAGTCACAAAACCAAAGCCCCTGGAGCGTTTTGTTTGGGGATCTCTCATTACCACACAATCTGTGAGTGTGGCCAATTTCTCAAAATGTTCTCTTAAGCTATCATCTGTAGTTTCGAAGCTCAGATCACCAATAAACAGCTTCCTCAACTGCTCTGGTTCCTTTGGATCATGGTCCTCCTCCCCCCGGAGGCGGCGACGGCTGGAGTCGGGCTGGGGGTGACTGGGCGGCGGTTTTACCTCCATTTTGAGCAAGAAATTAACTAATTCTTTAAGAGTCAGAAGTTATTGGAAGCTGGTAATATGTGAGTAGGTGTACACTTGAGGCAAGGAGGATTTGCAGTGGGGTTGGCTCTGAGAGCTTCATTTGAATAAGTGACAGTTTTTATGGTACACAATTTGGCATAGAAATGATGGTGTAGCAATCAAAGGTAGATTCTAGAGGACCTCTTGTCAATTTAAAAGAAGTGAGAGACCAACTCAGGTAAAGGTATAAAGTAACAGGAAACCTCTTATTACCTGAGTGATCGAGAAGAAAATCTGCCCTGAAAAATATCTTGGAAGCTTTATTTTCATCTCCATCAGATTTACTGTATAGCATTTAGCATCTCTATAGATAGATGACTGGTAGCCCCAGGAGAGTTGGGAGCAGGGCGTATGGGCCACAAGGAGGAAATATAGCCCATTTCCTGGTTAGTACCACGGACAGAGCTGTCAGTAGCAAGAAACATCCTTGGAGTTAGCCTTGGTGAACTCAAAGAAACCAGTGTTGCATTTTAAAGGTGCTCCTTATCTCTATTATGATTGGCAGTGGGGTTGGGACTGTGTGCTGCTGCATCCTCATAGGGCAGTCATTGGACCTGAACATGACTAGCTCTGAATAAAAAGGTGTCTCACCCACCTGTGCACATGGAGAAAGGAAAAGTTGATAGAGGAGAATAACATCTCCTTGACCTTTCTCTGTCACTTCTCCGAGTTTTGAAAAACTCACAATACTTTAAGGAACAATACCTAGCCTTTCTGATGACACAATGAATTCCTGTGCATTCCAATCTTAGAATCTGTAGGGCATGGAGACTGCTCTGTGGCACAACTAGAGAAGGAGAGTAAGTAAGTAAAACTTCCAACTTTCAAAGGAAGTCAAGAACCTCTGTCCCATTTCCTATTACAGCAGACTGCAAATTAAATCTCCTTTTACTTCTTGGTTCTGACTTTTATAAGGTAAAAGTCAGTATTCAATTCTGTAGCTGAACTACAGATTCTGAGATGAGAACCCTCGCCCTCACATCTGAGCAATGAGTAGGTCTCCTGCCCTGATGCAGAGAACCAATTTGATGAAAGAAAGCATCCTGGCACAAATTATCTGGCATTAAATCTTACTGTCACTTGCTAAGAAATTTGAGTCAAGGCTTTTCTCATTTGATTGTTAACAAGAAATTTATCATTTTTAAAAGAACTTGATTGGCAGAGAACTTTTTTTTAATCCATTTTTAGGGTTTTCCTTTCATTTTTTTTTGTTTCTTAGGCTTTTATGTTCACAAAAGAGTTTAGAGAGAGTACAAGGTAGGATGACATCTAGACTTTATGCCTGCTCACTACACATGTTCACCAAATGGTAAAGTCCTCACTTTCAACCCTAGCAAGACAAGATGAGCTCTATCTGCCCAGCAGCCTTTCAGAGGCATTAAGGGTAAGAGAGAAAGTAAGTAATTCACTGTGCGTCCCCATTTCTATAATGGGGAAGGACGTCTTGATACATTTACAATACTCCTCTGGGGATATTTCATCAGTTATACCTAAACTCTAATGGACAATAATTGATTTGAACTTTCCACTTAGCACAGAGCTGTAAACAGCTTCACTGCAGACGGCAGTGATGAGCCGACGTTTTGTAAAGTGGAGAGAGATTCAGAAAACTTTTGTACTAGGTCAAGCCATAGCCTAACAGCTTTTGTATCCAGGAAAGAAACAGTTTGTCCTCCTGGTTTTAATAGCTGGGCTAATAGAGTTTCAAGCCTGCAGTAGGTCTAGGTTATCTTTTGAAGGCATTGCATTTTAACCCCTCATTATTATGGTGGCTTATATCCCAGCCATAAAGATGCACTCCTGATTTAGACATACACCAGGACACACTGAAAAACATAACTTTCTGAATGCTAATTTCCTGGTAAAAGAAAAAAAATTAGACATTTAAGTCATTTCAGGACTACTTTTTTTTTTTTTTTTTTTTAACTCTTTGTAGTTGGTGGAATATTTCCTCTGGGAAAATATTCCCTGTTCCCCAGTGTCCTTTATCTGGTTGATGTTCCCTGTCCCTCTTGCCCACCCCCTCACCTTACTTTGTATCTGGTCATATCTTAGCATACTCTCCCATGGAATGTTCCAGAAGGTCAATCTGCTGCAAGACACGGACTGAGCATGAGTGACACAGCTGCCTTCTGCTGTCCCCTCTCTACCTCTGCATAACATATTAGTAATGATGTTCAGAGGAATCTCTACTCTCTTTAAATCAGGTCTTCTGTCCCCCTTAGCCATTGCAGAAAAGGGTAAAGAATTAAGAGAAATGAAAGACTGCATTTCACTCAGACCACTGCATTTTCTGATCAGAATGTGGCTTTTCTACCTTGTCCCATGCTCCTAGTGATTCCTTGCAATGGGATTCAAGGCTTATCTGGTAGCCACTCTTAGATAATACCTAAAGGGCAGAAGCCCCCTTGGAGTTGTTGCTGCCACTTCTCTGATATTAAAGATCTATAAAACTTGTGTTTATGAAGTAGAACCTTATATAATAACCAGTAAGAACTTTGCAAGTCATTTTAGTATGGTGTGTGAGGAACACAGAGCACAAAGGTAACATTTTATGAGTATTACTCACATTATGTGAATTTCACATGGAATATGAATTTTCTGACACTTTAGCTGATGAGATTATAAGAGAAAAAATTTTCATTGTCAGGAAATAGATTTACCCTCTATTCCAACTTTAGCTCTTTCTAGAAATCTACAGAGAAAGGACACAATTGGATATATTATAATATATTGTCCAGATTCTAAAGTGCATTAAAATCAAACTAAATAAAACTTGCTTTATTTGTTCATGAAAATAAAATTCCGTAGATTATTTTAAAAAATTTGTTTATTAGTACATGTTTGCAGTACGTAATTACATTCCTTATGGGGAGATGATACATGTACATAATATATCTTAATTTCTTTCATCCCTTTTCCCTACCCACCTTCCCCTTTCCCTCATCTTTTTGTCCCCTTCCCTTTTGCAAAAGATTTGTCTTCCTACTTCCTATTATCTATCTTTTATTTTGCTCTATTTATATTTTGGATTTCTCATAGAAGAGACCCCAAGCAATATTTAAGCTTGTGTGTGTATTTCACTTAACATTATGGTTTCAAGGTGCATCCATTTTCCTACAAATAACTCAAGTTTATCCTTGTTTATGGCAGAGCAGTATTCCATTTTGTATAGATACCACACTTTCTTTATTCATTCATCTGTTGATGAACATATAGGCTGCTTCCCAGATTTAGCTACTATGAATTGTGCTGTTTTAAACATGGGTATGCATGTGACACTGTAATCTTTAATTCTTTTGGGAAGATACCAAAAAAGGAATGGCTGGGTCAAATGGAATTTTTGTTTTCAGTTTTTTGAGGAATCTGCACACTTATTTCCATAATGGTTGTACTAGTTTACATTTTTTTCAACAATGTAGATTCTTGACACCAAACCCAATTCTGGTTTTGATTATTTAGGTAACTCTAAACAAAGTACTTAACCTCTTAGTTTTTCCATTGCTTATTTGGGAAAAATTATTTATATATATATGCACCTATATACACTGTTCTCTCTCTCTCTCTCTCTCTCTCTCTATATATATATATATATATGCACCTATATACAGTGCTCTCTCTCTCTCTCCACACACACACACACACACACACACACACACACACATAGCCAATCACCTTCACCTTCAAAGTACAATTGCTAATTAGTGAAAGTACCTTTCATCTCTCTTGGATAGAATGGAAGATGGAAATAGCTGTTTCTTTCATTTGGCTTTAAAAGACTAGCCCTAACTATGTTCTTCTCTAGACAAATCCTTTTCCCCATTGCCAAGGGGCAACAATTTAATATTTGATCTTTAAAATCAAACATGGCACCTTTAAATTTGACTTGAACAATATTTAAAATTCATTTAGCTTTCAGTTAAATCACCAGGGCTCTCTTTAAGTGTCAAGCTTCCATGCAATATTCTTTAGCCACAAAGTTTCATACAAGGGCACTTAATGACTTTAAATTATTTTATTAATGATCAACAGTTTAACAAATATTAATCTGTAAGGTATTTATATTGCAAACCAATAATGCTGGTGTATCAAGTTGAGCACTCATAAACTTTACTAAACATGTAATGTGATTTAAAAATAAAATGATGACAAGTTAACAAAGAAGTGTATAACTTAAATTCACTCTATTTTATATCAATCTTGGGATTCAAAGTTCTATCATGAACAGAATTGGATAAGCTTAGAGAGAGTTTTGAAAAAAGGCCAAAGAGGGTTGGGGATTTAGCTCAGTGGTTCCGTTGCTTGCCTAGCAAGCGCAAGGACCCGAGTTCGATCCCTGGTACCAAAAAAAAAGAAAAAAAAAGAAAAAAGGCCAAAGATCCTTCCTTTCTTGACTAAAATATTGAGAGGTAACTTGATAATGGTCATCAATAAGAAAATATGTTAATAGATGTTCTTTATCTATAACTCAGATCAAACATTTAAAAAGGGGTTTAAGAAGCTTAAAGGATCTAGTTATAAAATTCTGACATACTTCATAAAATGTTAAATACTCATATGAAATACTATGATGTCTGATTGTAAGGTTTATGAAATACATTTAATCCCTATTTGTCAGTGACAATTTAAGTAAAGTGTTATTAGAAGGAAGGAGAGGTGAACCAAATGAGTTCTAGATTTTGGATTTTTCATAAAGTTAAAATGGATAGTAGTGCTTAACTTGAAATACTCTTTCACAAAAAGCATATGTAGGATACAATGACTGAAATACCCCACATGCTAAGTTGGCTATTACTATAGGAGCCAATCACACATGAAGCATTTGATCTTCTTATTGATCAGTCTTTAAAAATGCTTGGCAGGGGTCAAGTAAGCACATCTAACACCTATAAAAAAATAAAAGATTTCCTGTTTGCTTTGGAATTTTCTGATTAAAAAAATTACAATAGTCAGCTGTGTGTAGCCATATTATAATTGTTATATAAAAACCTCAATTCATGGGCATATCTTTTAAAACAATGTATTATTCAACAGCCTTAGGTAAACATGCAATTTAGGAGTGGAAAAGATGTGCACAGAGACAAGAAATCATAGACACAAAGCATGGTGAATTTTTGTGCCATGCACTTCACACCCCAACTCATCTCTTGGGGAAACTAGAAAAGGGGAGGAACCATCTCTATTATGATAATTCACAAAGGGAGGCTACAGAGATATGCATGCAAAGTCTCTCTCCACCTCCCCATTTACAAGCCAGAATTTCAACTCTGAGACACTGAGTCCCTTCATTTAGCCAATTAGTATTTCCAACTTCATGTAATGCACGCCAAGAAGAAGAAGAAATAGAAGTGCTGACATTCACTGCTTTGAAATTTGCTATTCTAATGCCAAAGTTGCCTCTTGAGTAATTTCCAGAATGCATTAACATGGGAGGAAAACTCTATTCCTAAAGTAAGGGATTACATGATACAGGGGAGCCCTCGTCAACATGTCACAATTGCACAGAATCTCCTTGATCCCCTGCAAGCTCTTAACAGTTGTAGCTAGGATTGGCTTGAGTTTATGGTCCTCATCCAGGCAAAACCTAGGAGGTCTTCCTGAAGTAAAGAGGCCAATTTAATGTATTTAGTAAGCAAAGTATGGCATATTTTCTAGACCATTGTGTTGGCCCACTCCTTTAACTGTTGTACTGAAAAAAGCCAGTCAAGGTCCAAAGCAAACTACAAAGGTGATTAGAAAATACAGTGTGAGGAATGTTTAAATTAAAAAATATTTATAACAGTAAAAGACATTGTTATTATTCAACCTTAGAATTTTCCCCTTTGCTTCAAACACACTTATAGTATTGTTCTTGTCATTTTCCAAGGTAATTCTGAGAGTCTTATCTCTGAGTGTCTTTATGAGGTGTGATAGAAAATATGGTGAATGCTCCTGCTGAGTGCCATCCAATAGAAAAGCAGGTTCATAAAAACATTAATGTGTATCCCTGTCCACCTTAGTCCTAGGATCTGGGGGCATGAGATTTCAGACTCTTCCCCAAAGTCAAAATGACTGTGAAAGGTAAACATTTTGAATCAATCCAGGACATTAAGGCAGGCATGACAGCACAATTAAAGAACAAAAAAGGACTTCTAGAACTGCTTCAGATAGTGGCAAGAATGATGGGATAAGCGTTCTGAGTGATGGGGAATATTCTGAGTGGGATTAATGGCACTGTGCATTTTACTTTAATAAACTGTTTTTTAATGTAAACATATGCTGAATTTTTTTGTCACATCTTGTAGTTTCTCAATTTAAGTTAGAGTGAAGAATTCTTCAGTTTCTATCCCCTTTTTCTTTTTTTTGTTAATTAAGTTTAAAATCAGTCTTAATTATTTTTATTCAACATACACCCCACACATTTTCCTCAATATTAAGAGCCAAGTTGAAAAATGTTGTAAAGTTGTATAGCTGTATGTCTCTGTGTGTCCTCTTAGGCACATGATTTTGATACTTAGCAAGCAATAAGGAGTTGCTCTGAAATATTCAAAACCATCCTTTCTGCTGATTCTCCTGAAACAGTGGTAGAGATTTTTACTATCTCTCCCTTATTCTCAGCAATGGATTTAGGAGTGGAAAGAATGCACATGGTGACAAGTAATCATACATACAAAAAGCATGGTGAATTTCTGTGCCATATATACCACACACCAATTTATTGCAAAGGGATACTAGGGAAGAGGCAGAACCATTTCTATTAGTTTGTGCCAGTCTGGTCTGCTCAAATTCAGTCATTCTTTGCTTATGATTTTTGCAAGAGGTTTCTGGAATCTTTCACCAAGGCAGTATAGCACAGTGGAGCACTTGGCAGTGATCAAAGACCTCTATGTCCTCATTCTGGTTCATCTCTAAGTTACCTGTATTTCCTTGGACCAAACCACTGCTTCTCTCACTGGGCCTCCTTTTATCCCCATATAAAACATCTGGGTGTTAGCTGAGATGATCCTACAAGGTTTCTTCTAGCTTGTTTTTATTTGTTGCTTTCCCCCTTCCAAAGATTTTCCAAATGGATTCTTTCTCTATCTTTGGCATTTGGCTCAATCTTCTCCCTTCAGTTATTACCTTGACATTTCCCTCAGTGTTGTGGCTCGTGTCTAGATGTCTCCCAAAGCCTTAGGTAGTTATAGATGGTGATTTTCGGAGGTGGCTTTTCTGGAGTGTGTGACGCTGGGATCAAGGGTGTGTGACTACTAAATTAGTTCACTGATTGGTTTGGCATAGTTCTAGGTTAGATTAAGGGTGCCCCACCCTGGGTGAGCATGCTATCTGCCCTATGGGTGGACAGCTTGGCTAAGATATAAGGGATAAAAAGGGGCTCTGTTTGTCCCTTGCTGATTGCTGTCTTCGGCCTGCCATGAACTGTTTCTCTGTGATGCTCCTCTGTCATTCCACCCAGCCTTGGAATCAATCAATTATGAAATAAAACCTCCACAAGCCATGAGCCAAATAAACCTTTCCTCTTTCAACTCTGGGTGTTGGGTATTTTGTCTCAGCAATAAGAAAATGTAACTAAGACACTTAGTATCTCCTAAACATGCTGTCCTTCAAATGATCACCTTGGGTCATAATTTTTCCTTTTTATACTCATTGTTTGAGGGGTTGATGTGTTCATTCATCTTCTCTTAGGGTTAAATAAGTTAACTATTTAGTTACCACTTTCTCTTCAGAATATCTCTGATTATATGTTCTGCTAGCACCTCAAAGTCCATACAATAAAGAACATTTCCTTTTTTTTCTTTCATTCTGTTACCCAAATTTTATATAATCATAGTCCACGACCCATTCAATAACCCAATCTTCTACTAAAGCTTCTTCTTTTAAAATATACTACAAGGGCCAGGGATTTAGCTCAATGGTGCCACCGCCTACCTTGCAAGCGCAATGTCCTGATTTTGATTCCTGGTACCAAACAAACAAAACTAAAATATACTACTGCTCCTATATAGCCAATTATCAAATCTAGAAATTTTCTTCAAATGATCTTAACCCAAATATAGGTACATATAGTTTTTACTATTATCCTTGACTGATGCCTGGTCACATTATACCAAGGATATAAAGAGTGCTTCCCTACTGCAAACATATTCTCAGTGATTTGATTGTCGTGGTTCCTTCCTCAGTTCTCCAGTGGATTTCTGTCCTACTTCAGATCAATTGTGAATTCCAGAGTCCCTGCCCTAAAAGCTCTGTACAGGTTTGTTTGCTCACATAACCTGTCAACAACTGGTACCACCAGGACTTAATTTAATAAGCAAATCACTTTTGCCTCCTCCCAACTGAGAGTCTTTCCCTCTCCAGTCCGAGCTTTTCCTATATAAGCTTGTGTCTATGGAATATCCCTCATGCACTGAAGAACAGCTTTTCTTCACTCAAATTACAACTTAAACTCCACTTATGTCAAGAGATTTCCATGAGTATTACTGGTTAACTGCTAGCCCTCTAAAACAAAGTAAAAACTCCATCTGCCTTTTCATGTGTTTAAAAAAATATATTCTATTTTAAATATATATTTGTATATAACTTACACTGATGGTAGGAAAAAATATAATAGTACCCAATACTGTTTGATTATTTACTGATTTAAACAGGTCTTGATTTCAAATTGCTATTTTAAAAACCCCTCAAACTGTCCTTTATTATTACTTTAAGCTGTATAAAGTCATTTGAGGCTCCTGATTTCTGAGACTTGTCAACTGCTATGTATACTGTAAGTATTAGTAAACACTTGTTGAACTGGATTGAGGAGGGAACCTCTTAAACAATCTACTCATGGAGGTGTGAGTAATCAGATGGCACTTACTAACATAAATATCCCTTAACAGCATTTGAGTGCAATAAAAAAATAATGAAATGAGAATTTCTCAAATTTCACTTACCATCTTGATTATTTAATATTATATTGATAAAATATATTTTTTAAAGTAGCTTTGATTTTAAAAGACTAAATTTACATATTGAGAATTAGGTACCAGCAAAGTCTCATCGTCTGATTTATTTCTCTGTAATTTATCTGTCTTGAGAACATCAGCAGGAATACACCAAAGAAATATGTTCCTCATGGGATCAACTATATAAAAAGACAGAACACATCATCAGCACAAAAATCATTATCCATCTAATTTCTCCCATTCTAGGTGGCTCCAGTGAGCCCTTGATCATTACTGACTAGGGTTAAAATAGGCCTTAATGGATTAATTAAGCCAAAGCAGACTGCACTGCAGGCCAGAGAGGAGGAGGTCCTGACACAGAAGAGGCAACACCTCTGTTCTTTCACTCACATGTGCAAAGCTTGGCTATCCCCAAGTGCTCTACATTCATGCTGTAAAGAAGTCTCCAAAAATAAGATTTGGCATCTGTTGTTGGGGTCTTCCTCTTAGCATCAAGTACTTGGGTGCTTGTCAGATTTTACCATATAAGAAATATTAAGACTTTCCTTTCTTTTTTTCTTCCAGGATGTGGGGGACAGTTGGAAGAGTGGTAAAGCAGTAGAGGCAGAATGCTCATTTTGGTAATCAAGGAGCACCAAGTAAGGGGATATGTATTGTTTGGATGCCAATATGACTCTGAAAGATGGCCAGGATACACAGGAGTCCAAGAAAGCTAAAAGGAAGAAGTGCCCATAGGCATAAAGTCATGGTGATGGTGGGGTTGTCCAAAGGCAGCTGTTATTATGGAAACCTTGAGAATTGTTCATTTAAGGAGAATTGTGAAGTTCAAATGTAAAAGCAGAAAGCAAGGCAACCCAAAGAGTACAATTTAGGGTCTTGTACTTCTTATAAAGCAAAGGGGTGAGGAAGGAGAGAAAGAAGCCTCCAGCTGCACTGCACTACCATGCCATACTGGCAGTTTATTTTCTCTTTCACGAACCATGTCAGCATATTAATGACATGAATACATACTTTCATGATGGAGACAATCAGACTTTATCAGACACAGAATTAAATATTCAGGTAATAGAAGAAAACAAGCAAATACCAGAAATACTTCATGCTGGAAATGGTGAGGCTGACTAAAGGTGACTGTGTAATTATTAGACCAAGCACACCCTATGAGTCCAGAAAATATCTATGGAGCTACATTGGGACTGGTGATCTTGTTTCCCCCAAAGAGAAACTCCTTGTTTTCAAGGAGCCCAGAGAAGATGATCTGAGTGGATTTTACTCTCTATTTCGGAATCACAAATAGGACAGGGTTCCTCTGGGTAACAGTAGGCCTCAATATTTTGGGTCCTAACGTCTAAATGCTAAGTAAGCCAGGTGGTGGCACATGCCTGTAATTCCAGCCCTTGGGAGGCTGAGACAGGAGGATCACTGCAAGTTTGAAGCCAGCCTGGGATATATAGCGAGACCCTGTCTTAGGAAAAAAAAAAGAAGAAGAAAAAAACCTAAGTAATTGTAATGAAAAAGAAATCCCAGCTATTTAAATGGTTGTCCCCAAAGAGTTTTAAGACAGCACTACAAGTTCTCTATCCCCTAGTAGATTTCATTTGTGATTCCTGCACTAGGGGAAAAACTTGCTCTATGTTCAAACAATAGTATACTTCTCAAAAACAAATGCCATTTCTCACTATAAAGAACAGTATTATGGAGTTGAAAGGGTTTTCAACAATAGTGATCATTTAATATAGTCATTTTGTAAATGAGGAAACTGAGGATTTGCCAATGGTCACAGATGTTATTATGCACCTGACAACTTTAGCAGTAATGTGTCCATAGACATATTTGAGGTTATCAGTGACCTAATAGAATTGAGTTCCTAAGCCCTTTAATTTAAATAATTATACACACACATACAGAGAAAGAGACTCACACATACTCACACAAATACAGACAGAGGCAGAGATCTATGTGTATGTACAAAAAATATTGCTGGGCAATAAAAATAGGATCCTGTGTTGTAACATGTCACTATAACATAATATAATAATGTAATTATATAGTTAAAAAGCCACTAACTTAAATTCATTTGTTCATTCAATAAATATTAAGCTCTAAATATGTGCAAGTATAGGAAAAAATATATGACGACATAGTTTGTGCTGTTTTGAAGAGTTTACAATATAGTTATTTTACATGTGCAATGTATCCATCTAAAATAATCAAGCTGACAAACTCATTCCCATTGGGTTAATACAAATCATAATCCCTTAATTTTGAATCACAAGAGAAGGTATAAACTGTATTATATTTTAACCAGATATTGCAAATAACCTGAAATGTTTCTGGTACTCCAAATATAAAGGTTGAGTCATGATTTTGAGCTACTTTGTGCCTTTAGACATGCTTCAGAACCCACCCTAAGTCCACTTCTCTAACTTAGTAACTCTGAAATAGTTCTCCAGGCCTTGCTCCTACCTTGCCTAGTCTCTAAAAGTTTATTTAGGTCAAGGTTGGAAACAGCACGGGGAATGAAGTAGAGAACCTGGCTGAGCCATGCTTCTATGAGCTCGACCATACTGTTAATCTCCAAGTTGTTTTTCTTACAGTTATATTTTAGTATATGGCAGAGAACAATGATTTTCTTTTAATGAACAAAAATTGAGTGCCTCAAACCTAAAGACTATGATTGGCTCAAGTAATCTAGTTATTAGAAAAATTACTAATAGGAAACTGAAGACTAAACAAAGTGACCATGTTACCCATGCATTCCTCTTCAAAAGAGGAGAGAAGAAAAATAACATATGAGTACTTACCATGTTCCAGATACTATGTAAGTATATACATACATATATACATACACACACATATGATACTGGACATATATGTGTATATATGTATATATATATTTATTCTCATTTAATCCTCATAAAAACTTTCAGAGCAGAAGTCATCATTTCCATTTCTTCAGGTAAAAAACTCAGACAGGAAGATTGTGCTTTATCAGACTCAAAAAGCTATAAAGTAATTTATGGCACTTATATTTACATCCAAATCTGTCCATCTACAAAGCCTACTATGTTCTTTGCCAAAATCTGCTAAAGGGAAACCCAAAGATGAAACAATGATGGATGCCACTGGCAATCTTCTTAGCGAATATGTACTATATGGTGCTAAATTACATGCAAAAGACAAATATTAACAAATGTTTTCTGCCACATTTACATTTAAATCTGTTAGCACGAACAATCTAACACTGGACCCACCAAATAGAATATTAATGAAGGGAATTCAAAATGACTCATGTTCAAAGGGATGCCTTTTTTTCAAATTATTGAAGACAATGTACCTGACGTAAAGTTTTCATGCAATTAATGCTTGAAACATAAGTAAAAACAATAACAGAAAATCTCCTGTATGTCTTTTCAAAACAGAAACGCATAGTACACTATCCCCACAAAAATCTGGCCCAATTAATTCTCCATGAATTTATTCTAATAAGTATTTAAAGGTGAGCACATAGTGTGCTCTACTGTCAATCCAGGGTTGGCATTCTCACTGCCTCTACTTATGTTTGCTGCAAAGTGTGGGAAGGAAAAAGGCTTTGAGTTCTTTTTCTACATACAAAGACCATCAAGGGGAGGTCATTTAAATAAAAATCCTGAGTTTCTTTCCTACAGGTAATCTGGGGCATTCAGAGATTCCCTCCTCAGGCCTCTCTGTCCACACAAACACACATCCCACTTCAAATTTCATCAGGTATATCCATACAGGGTAGGAAAAGAAAAGGAAGAAAAGAAAAAACAGGAAAGGATATAAATGAAGAAAGTGGAAGTGGTAGAAAGGTCTAAAGGAAGTAGTATAGTTCCCCAGAGGGCTCCAGAAAGTGAAAGATGAAAAGAACAAGACACTTTCTAGGAACCCAGGGTTGCCTCATTCCATTAGCTCCTGAACTAAAGCATTCTGTGGCCAGGATGATGCCAGAAAGGAAGAACTATGAAAGGGATTGGAAATTGATGCTACACAGCATTCCAGCTCTTTTACACCACTTATAAAAATATTTATTCTATCACTGATTATCAATCATAGAAATTACAAGAAATGCTATCATTTCCAGAATGTATTCAAATGCTAGAAATGGTACATTCTAAGGTTAAATGTGTATGAGTTATTAATTATTATATTGTAGCTTATTATTTATAATTATTATTTTTTATGACACCACAGTCTTCCACTGACACTTGATAATCAAGACTTGACAAATTCCAATTGCTTTGCTAAAGAAACAAAAAAGGACTGAGGTAGATAGGAACAGTATCCCCTAGCAATCAAGGAGAACAAGAGGAGGGAGGGGGAAAGGAAGGAAGGGTCAAGGGAAAAAATAGAAGGAAAAAATGGAAACAAAGCTTTTGTAAATAAGGAGGGAAGAGGGGTTGAAGGAGAGGGAAATGGGAGAAAAGAAGAAGCAAGATATATCATGTACAGTTACAAATTCCCTATGATGAATGTGATCATTATGTATATCTAAAATGTATCAATAAAAAAAGGAAAAAAATAGGACATATGACTTATGCCCCTATATCAATGACAAAAATGTTAGTAGTGTGGCCCTAAAATCCTGGGTATTTATCTAATTTTTCCACAATCAGAAAGAAGATGAAGAAAGCACTGACAGCACTAGTTAGTCCTTTTGAATAAAATTCATAGCCAAGGGTCCAGATATTGGCCCATGTTGGAAAAAGCATTAACAGTAACTTTTGGTGTAAGCTGTACAAGGAAGGGAAACGCAGAAAAGGAAGCAATAGTGCCCCAAATTTCCAGTCATCTTTTACCACATTGACATGGGTTAGCTGAAGGCATGGAGAATAACGGATGTGCAGTTGTCTCTTATACAGACAGCAGCACAGAGAGGGGGAAACCACACGCTTGTATTTTGCTATTGTAAAAGTCCCAGTGGAAACATTAGCACTCAAAGACATTAATGTGGATTTGGGACACTCCCTGAAGGATTTTGATTCCATTAGAAAAAAGAAAAGACAGTGACAGATATAATCCTGCTTTGATATGTTTAATGCCATTTAAAGAGAAACTGCACCCATTTACCTTGGGCCAGGACACCGAGAGTTCAAAAGTGAAATATCATTTCTCAGTGCAAAGAAAAAGCTTGGAAAATATTATGTGAAAATTAATTTGGCATGCATCTTTGAAATTTTAGATTTCTGGGATGAGCAAATGGGTATAGTTTTCTTTTAACTGTTTTTGAACACCATGTGTTGAGAAGAAAACAACAGAATGGCAATTGCTCATCCAAAATGCTAACTTGTGGCATGGCACAGTCAAGATGGCCTGCCACAGCCAAAAAGCAGGTGTATGCTATGCCTCTTACTTCAGTAGCAGGCACACCACATGTCCCTGCATTCGGCAACCTCTTGCATTTGCTTTTGGAACCTTTCAGAGGGGGACAGTAAACATGACTCAACAAAATGTCTAGCTGAGAGGGACTGGCTCTCTGAGCTTGCTGTGAGACAGACTTGCTGAGGGAGAACTTAAGAAAAACTGGAATAATGTATCTACTTTAGAATTCTTTGCCATATCATTTCCTATGAACTAACACTAGGGTGACTGGTTTCACATCATTTTGTGTGGATGAAATTTAGGATTGAATCAAGTTGCAGAGTAATGGTGAAGATTTTGTGTGACTGGAGAAAATCTATCAAATCAGCGACCTCATTTGGACTGAGGACACAGATAATGGCTGATACAAATTATATGCATCTAACCTAAAAGCTCAGAGTAAAAAAAAAAACCCTCCCCCCAGGGCCACTGATAAGTTTAAACATAGGATGCACAACATTATTTAATGTGCAGGGATGCCAAAGCTTCCTTAATCTGGCATTATGAATCTGATTTGTGTTTATTCTAGGACTTACTTTTTTTTTTACACAGATATAGGTCCCATTCTACTATTCAACAGTCCTATAACAAAGGGAGGGAGATAGAAAAAAAAATATTTTCTTGCTTTCTCCTCATTAAAAGTCTGACAGAGACTGAATTAAAACTCATGACCATTTCTAAACTCAAGTGAGGTGCCACATGGAAACAAAATCCAGGGTACCTGTGTTACAAGATCTGAAGGTAAAGAAGTAGATGACAATCTATCTGGGTATTTAAACATAAAGAAATGGAGAGTCTCTGCTTTATTCTATGATTTTAGTTAACAAACCAATAACTATTGATTAAAAGTTGACTGTGTAAATGCCAAGAATGGGAAAGAAGGTGGGTATGAGGGCCACAAAGGGGGTCCCAGGACTCAGAAAGGCTGAGGCAGGAGGATCACTTGAGCCCAGGAGTTCAAGGTCAGCCTGGGCAACACAGAGACTCTATCTCAAAAAAAAGTGTGAAGAAGGATGAAACACAAAAGTTCTAATTTGAAAACAAAGCATCTTTAAATTTTATAGATATAAGGGCCGGGGATTTAGCTCAATGGTTCTGCCACCTGCCTCGCAAGCACAAAGACTTGAGTTCAATCCCTGGTGGCCCCCCAAAATTTTTTATAGATATAATTGAGTGATATTCTCTGTAGAGTGGGTAGGTATTTATGGATTTTAGAAAAAATAATTTATTGTCAAATATTCACATGTCCTTGTTCACTCTGTTCACTCAAATGACATTTACTTTCTGCCTTTTATCTCTCATGATGCACTCTACATCATGAAGGGGATAGCCTTACGTATAAACACAGCCTCTCAACTTATGAAGCTTACTGTGCAGTGGCAGGAGGGATGTGCCACATACAGACACACTCTAGTATAAGGCAGTACGCAGTCAGTCACATGAGACATATGAATAAGTGCTTTAACAGTAATTAGAAGAAACAAGTCTCATAACTGTTATGGAACAAACCTTCCACAGACATATTAAAAGGCTTAATGCACAAAAAGAAAGGGATCTGTACTAAGGTTTAAGTCAACAAACCATCGCCATGCATGGTGGGCAAGGGAGTGACTACACTGTGTGGGAAGGGACATGCACTCTGTATCCATATCACCTCACACTGTGTGTTCCCATCATTAATGTTTACCAAAAGCATGCATGGATAAAAATGAAAGTTGAATGATAGGACAGGTCAGTGTATCTACACCAGACTTAGATATTTAGATGATTATTGATACCCTGTTAGATGTTGGTGTTACAGTGTCATTATTTTCCTCCCATACTAGTGTGAAAAGATCATTCATTTACCCATTCATGAGTGATGGGAGGCATAATTCAGGGCTTCATCATTCTACATAAAGCAAACCCTTTGCCAGCGTAAAGTACCCTGGTAACTGGTGTCAAAATGTCTTTCAGAACATAACAAATGAATTCTCCCCGATACCTCCTAAGGATGATGACTTAGCACTCACTTTCTCTAGAAGTAATGGCTACAGAGTTGAAGAGGGGCAGATAATCCAGGATCTTCCCAGAAGAGACATTCCCACAGCAGGCAGTAAGAATCCTAGCTTCTAGTTTTGGATTTTTTTCTCTAGAATCACATTCTTTTTCTGTTTTCATTCCTCTTGAATACTCTGGCTTTTTGTACCTTGAGTAGTAGATTTCTGTAGTTTGTGTGTGTGTGTGTGTGTGTGTGTGTGTGTGTGTGTGTTTAAGAGGATGGCATTACTGATGTGCTTTTGTAAAGGATTCAAGGTTGTCTGCATCCTCAAAGAATGTAATTGAAAAAAATATTGTTTCTTTGATTCCATGGTGCTTACATTTGGGCAGAGTTTTCTTTTTTCATCCTCAAATACAGTGTTTGAGACAATATGCCCACAATGGAAAGCTTTTAGAGCGTCAAAAGTGTAGATGAACCAAATCAGAATACATCTCTATGAAAATGGAGACACAGGCACATGGAAAAAGTTTAGAAAAAGATCCAGGCAAGAGGTAATCCCACTGAAAGGTGAGTGACACTGTATATCTCCTGATTCAAGGTGAGGTGGAGTAGGATAGATAGGAAAAGAGACGACTTCTCACTTCTTAAATGATTCGTTGTCTCACCTACAGCTGTGCAAGTTGGAGCTGTATTATTAGGGGGCCCAGGTCACTTGATTAGCACATACCATATATTCTGACTGCATGAACCTATATGGGACTAATACAGGGAAATCTAGGCTTAACTAGAGTTAAGATGAAGTGGTCAACAGTTATTCACTTAAAGAGAACTGAATAGGTCAGTCTGCAGGGTTTCCAGCAGTGTTTCCTGTTACTATCATATCAAAAGTTGTTCATTTTATTGGAAAAAAACACTTTAAATTAATTAAAAGCCCTATAAACCATAGAAACAAAAAGGGAGGAAGATAACAATGATCCTTTTTGTACACTTTAGTGTATGCCTGGAACTTTTTTCTTTATATGTGAATTTCACTATATATTCTGTCTCATTTGATCCTCATATCAACTACTGATCTTTTGCCCATTTTCTATGGTTTAGAGATTAGGTGAATACTCTCTGGTCATGGAGCTAGCAGTGGGTAACCCTGCTAATTTTCAAACCTTAGCCTTAGCACACAAAGCCTGTGTTCCTCACCCTGCCTTGCCAGGCCAGGCTTCATGTGTTTGTTTATGGCATGAAATCAGTGTCGGGGGAATTCTGCCCAGCATCTCTGGTTAGCAGAGTGAATCGCTTTTATCATTTGCCAACATGTCATGGAAAAAACCAAAACAACAACAAAAAAATTAAAACTCCTGGCTCTAGATCTCCTATCAGCCACCTGAAGTTTGGTTTGGTTATATATTATTAGAATATCTGACAATCTTAGAAAAAGTCTAACAAGAATAAAGAATTTTTCATTTATGCTAGCTCTTACGTCAGTTAAAAATCTCCTGTTCCTCCATAACAGTGTGCCTGGGGAATGCTCTCACTGCCAAAAACTCATCTGAAAATGCTGAAAAGTCAGAGTTTGGGTCCTATATACTGACTAATGTTACCAGCTGTGAGACAGCTTGAACATCAGAAATATGATATTTCCCACTACAATTTGATTTAGTTAAAATGTGTTTGAAGTTCACCCTTTTATTAACTAGAATTACCACCTCCTGTAACTGGAGGGCCCCTGAGAACAGACTGCTAGAGCAATTCAACCTCCCACCCGCCATCAGTGCATTTCCTGGCAACAAATACTATTAAATTGATAACTACAGAAATAGGTCAAAATGTCTTTTCAATAGTTGCTAATGTTCCCCTAATGCTCCATAGCCTCCTTTTGATTCTTGTGCTAACATTTTGTCTCTGATTGCAGAAGCAATAACTAGTAAAAATTGTCTAGAAGAGGGAAAAGTTGGCTGTGGTGGTGGAAGGAGGCCCTTTTATCTTAGGGGTTGCCATAATTATAAAGAAAATCTAGACTGCCCTAAGGGCCTGAGGGTGCCAAAGTCATTTTCACTGTTGAGTTGGATGACCTGGAAGAAAGGCTATGTGCCATCTAAGCCTTAATACCTTCATCCGCAAAAGGAGGAGACTCCAGACGAGTGAGTTTTCAAATCTGCAAAATGCTCAGAGTTTATAGGAATAGAATCCCTTACTTATCACAAAGAATTTGAGTTTTAAACTTATTTACACTGATCTCATAACCTTACCCATTTGGGCCTTGACTACCCAAGGTAGAAACTTATTTTCATATTTTTAAAAAGATAGGGGCAATTTTTTTAAATAACAAAGACCCTGTACAATCATCATAGGTCTGACTATTCACTATGTAAACCTACATTTCCTCTCTCCCTCTCAGGGCAAAAATTTGCTTTTCTGAGTTCACATCACATGTGTGAGTAAAGCTAACGAAAGGGGGTGAGGTATGTACAGCTGCATTGGGAACATGGCTAATTCAAGGCAAACTCGTTTGGCTCAGAGGGAACAACCAGTTACTTCAGGCAAGCAGCAGAAGCCCACTTGTTAATGAGGTATATTTCAATTTCCAATACTTTGTCAACATTATAGAATGTTTAATCCATTCATATCTTGATGCTATAATCACTTCAACAGAATCAGTATAGGGCAGTTTTGAACTGAAGTTGGAGAAAGGATGGAGACAATTTTGGAGCCAGGTAAGCTGAGGAATCAGATTGATATAGGACCCTGGACTCTGCTGACGGAGGGGAGAGTGAAGGGTGTGGCCAGGACTGAAAAGAACTCAGTCTCCTTTACAGTTTTTGCTGGGGAGCTTATCAAGAACTTGCCAGAAACACTAAAAAATCCCTTGGGGGATGACATAGTTTATCAGTTATGCTTTTGGCCCTTCTGCTATGCCACAGTTATGTTGTTGCTAGGTAGGAAGTCAGCATTCACTTAAAGCCTAGAAAATTTCGGTCTACCTGGATCAGGCAAAGGAGGGCTAACCTCATCTCCTATACTTTAAACTCAGCAACACTAGCCAGTCTGGCATTTCTCTATCAGATTCTTTCTGCTTTCCGTCCAGTCATAGGTGAGGGAGAATACATGTGTGGAAGGGATGTGAGGGAGAAGGAGTATGGGAGGTAAAGAACTTAACCCTTTCTGAGCTTTCTAATGAGTGAGCCTTTGCATCAGGTATCTCTCTGTATCCTCCCACAGTCCTGGAGGATTATTTAAGTGACAGGAAGTATTTTATAGGTTCAAAAAGCCCAACTAGCTCAAGGTGGTGGCTTCTTCTGGAACAGGACTCTTCCCCCAATGCTGACAACGTATTATTTTTTTTTTAACTTCTCTCAGTTACAGATGCTTGAAAAATGGTTTACAGACCAGTCATGCATAATTTACCTTTCAAGAATGGGCTCCCCAAATATTTCAAAACATACCTACTGGGAGTCAGGACATATCGATTCTTCTGTTTAGGGTATGGGTCTAACAAACTGTCACTGTGACAGGCCCATTCACCTCCTTAGAGTCTGGTCCAGACCTAACAGTTCTGTAGTTCATACTCTCAAGATGTAGGCAAGGGTGAGTGTGTATGTCTGAAACTCAGCAAAGAATTATCTCACTAGCTGTCAGATGTTGGCTAAAGAGAGAAACTCCATCCTTCTAATGCTAGTTGCTTTTTGGGTAAGAAGGATGATAGGATTGATATAGGCTGGAGGCAGAAGGGACAGTGAGGTTAAGGACATAGGACTAACAACCAGCAGTGGGATTGGTGGGAGCCCAATAGGTTCAGGAGTCCAGGGCCAGGGCTTGCAGATCAGCTTATTTTCTTAGAATACACTGATGTGTTTGATTATACGATGGTTGGGAAGTACCAAGACTAAGATAAACTGAATTCTAGATGTGCCTTTCAAAATCTCAATCTAATGGCTGATGCTTATCTTAATGATTTGGTAAAGGGCAAAGACCTTACTATCCCAACATTAACTATTTCTCTCAAGTATTAACCTCTAACCTTTGTTTTTAACAAAACAAACCAAAACAAAACAAAAACAAATACTTGACTAAGACAACTACAGAGTTTTTGGTTATAAACAAGATCACTATGATCATAATCATCTTGAGGTGTATGGAGGAGGTGAATTCTTTGAGACATACTATTTGGACAGAAATCTTCAGAGTATAGCAGAGGAATAAGCTTCTGAGGAATCAAAAGAGGACATCATTTTCAGTGAGAGACGATTTGTGACTGATACCTTCAGGTAGCATGTCAGGGAAAAAGAAATTCCAAGAAGGACAAGATACATAATTTGTGGGGCTCAAGACAAACTGAAAAATGTGTATCCCTTTATTAAAAAATCATTAAGAATTTCAAGGCAGCAAGATTAATGCATCAAGTCAAACTCCAGGCCTTTCCATGCATAGGACCCTGTACAACAGCATGGGTTGGACACTCATGAAGCAGGCCCTGATTCTAGTTACTGTTTCAGGCATTTCTGTCCCACAGTTACAAAGACTCAATTTAAAAAACAAGCATCAGTCTCAAAGTTCTCAGTGAACCCAGAGTAGGGATGCAGCTGAATTCTGTAACAAGGACTACACAAACCTGCGGTCTGTCAACATATGTGATAGACTGCAACTGGACTGGCTCCTGCTACATTTGTCACACCCGCTAATCCCCACTTCTGTCACAACCTAAGGGTGCCCAGGATACCTGTGTATGGGAGTTAAAATATATTTTCAAAAACCACAAATTTCCCACAAAAAACAACACTAAACCAGCAGAAGTTACTAAAAAGAAGCGGAGTTTCCTGGATCTAAGTCTTATCCCTGATTACTTTCTAGCCTTGCCTTGAGTAGATCTTGGGCATGTACACACAGCTTCAGAAGCAAAAGATGAGGTTCCACAATAACTCTTTTCAATTTGGGAAAAAGTAGAGGAAATAGGAGAACCTGGTCCTAGTCGAGGAGAAACTCCTTTCACTAAGAATTGGCTTGCTCCCTCTTTCTCCTCTTATTATGCTAAGTTGGAACTCTGACTTCATTCCTCATAGAGGCTAAATTTCTCTTTCCTGGATGCTTGGAAAGGCCAAAGGAAAAACTATTAGAGGGTAACACTCATGTCTAAAAATTCCCATTTATTTATCTTCACCTGCCCTCTTCATGTCATTATCATTCCACTGAGTCTGTATGGAGAAAGAAGGGATTAAAGAGGCAAGACCAACATCAAAAGAATAACAGCAGTGCAGAGTAAAATGAATGTGGCCTCTTTCCCAATGATCTTATGGCTTTATGTATACTGAGACTGCTTCTTGTTGTGACACATGAGTAACTTTTAAATATGCCTATTTATATAGGCCTAGACTTAAAATGTTTTTCGTGCATACTTTTGTCCCATTTTCTAAGAAATAAGTACCTAATACAGAGTATCAGTTTCCCTTAAGCCAGAATTATACTTTTGTACTAGAGCAATCACTATGTCCTTGATTTAGCATTTTTAGAAAGGTAAGTATTGGTAAAGCTTATTGTTTGTTTTGCTCAATAGCATTGTACTGCTTTGAGTAGCCAGTAGGATCCTTAAGTATATGGAAATGTGTTTGAATCTCTATTATCATGCTTAGATTTCAAAAAGCCTTCCATTTCACAGAGGTGATAGAGACTCAGTCATCATTTTTCAAGTGTTTTAACAATTGGTAATTAACAGAGGAGGTCTTAAAATACAAAAAAAATTGTAACTGATCTTCACGACAGATGCACGTAGGAAAACTTGATTCATTTATTTTAAAATAATCCTCCCCTGCTCTAATATATACATTTATATATGTGTGCACAATCAGCCTTAGCAATACTGCTGTGAAGCAGATGAAGATGGATGGTTTTCTATTTATTTGACAAACACACTATTACATAGACAGTTTAAGCAATTTGTCCTGTAAGAAAGGGTGGACCTGGGAAAAAAACTTCCCATATCTGCTCTTCTGTTATACTGTTTTGGAATTGGGTAGCCATTATTATTTCTAGTGACTTTGATCTAAATGTTGGACAATGCAATTTTCCCGAAAAAATATTTTAATATTTCTCTCCACTTTACTTTCACTCTCCTCTGAGATCATTATAAACTATTGGTAAATGTGGCTGCTCTGAATTTATACTTGCTCTTCATGAGCTCTGATGGGTTTCAGCACAGGAAAAAAGATCAGGATACATCTCTGAAATGCATGATGATAAATAATGCTGGGACAGTTAGTCTGAGTTAATGTCTTATGAAGTTGATGTCAGTATGATGATGTCTTGGACCCTCTGCTAGCACAAGCTTGTCCACTGGGTCTGAAGTGATCCAGCAAGGGCTTCTCCGAGGCAGATCCTGCTCATCAATACCCACTGTTCTCCTGAGACCTCAGACAAAGGCCAGAGCGTTCTGTTGCACTGTCGAACTGCTTTAACTTGGAAATGTTCTGTACTGTACAATAGGGCTGCACCCTCTTAGTTCCTGTCCTTAAATGGTCTCTCTCCATTCTGGCATGTATTTGCATGTCACTCATGGTGACATATTTGACAAATAATGAGCCCCACTGTTATCTGGTCAGGGAAAGACTATTTTGATATTATTTTAACCCTTATTATCTCTTTTGTCAATTATTTGTCTGACTAAAAAAACAATTCCTAGATTTCTTTCCTGTTATCATGCTTCTTCTTGTCTCCCAAAGACATCTAGTAAATGCTTAGGAAATACAGTTTTTATTTTTAATAAATCCTAAACACAACATATTCATGAAAGAAAACCAGTGGAGAAAAAAATAAGATGAAACTTAACAATACATGTAATAAACTTTTAGTTCTGAATTTTCTTGCTCACTTATTTCTGAATGCAACATTGCCAACACATTAGTTACCTATGCTATTTTTTAAAAATGAAAAGCCAAATTATAAATTTCTTTTCTGATGACAGTTAACTATAATCTGCAGCATGACAGCATTTGAGCAATGTCTGGTCTGTGAAACTGGCTTCCGTGATTCTCATAAAAGAGACTGCACTATCAATACCTTCCACAAAGCTGCTTCTGCTTAGGACCCAGACTCCACTATGAATGCTTCTGTCCCCGTAAGAACCTTGGCTAGCTGACATCTCACCAGGTCCCTGTCTGCAGTTGCCACTCAGACATGTAGAGTGTGTGTTTGGGAACGACATACAGAGGAATAGGAAAGGAAACAGAGCTCTGTCGTACCAGTACATATATTGTAAGGAAGTAGTTACACAGCAACTGCTTTGTTCTTTTATATTCTAAGCAACACACTGGTGAATATATTTCATAATGAACATATTCAACATTTTTCCATCAGTTAAATACATTATTCATAAATATTAGAGATGGAAAAGACTTAGTAGATTACTGAGTACAGACCTCCTCTTTGCACTTTTCTTCCCCAAACTATTGATGCTAGCTCAAAAACCAAAACCAAAACCAAAAAACCACCAGCAGTAATAAAACAAACAGAAAGCACACAAGGAGAGCAACAAATCCATAAGTTTGATAAGTAAAAGGGAAGTTCAGAAGCCCTACTCCAGTGGGAATGGGGAGGGTGTTGCTGTCTTTAGAGAACTCCCTAAAGGCTACTGAGTGTGGCCGGCTGGCTCTTCAGAAAGAAAGCAGGCCAAGTGAGGGGGATGCCAGTTTCCCCCCTTGAGATCACAACTCAAGGTAAAGCCTAGGAGGGAACAATACGTTCTTGGCCAAGTGCTTATTATCAGTCTCTTTAACCTGGCGTGGACTCAGGACTCAGCACTCTTCTTTCCAGTTTGGACTTGAGATACTGATAATAACGATGAAAAGAAAACGTATAAATGAATAGAGAGTTAAAACTACTAGATAATGCTCCCTGGGATTATCTGTACTATCAAGATAGGAAAACTTTGCAGATGCTACTGTCTCTCTAGAGGAATAAATGCTTGCATTTTAATATTCTCAGCAGCTGGTTCCTGTTGAATGCCATCAGGATGATTCAGCCACCCACCAGGAACACCAGTAACAGCAAGTGCACGCACAGAAATCTGCAAAACTTTCTTCTTTTGATGCCAACACTATTACTCTGGCAAAGTCAAAACCCTTTATGGATTTACCAGTTCAACTAAATGTGACCTTGTTCCCCTCACAAATACCAGCTCACTCTCAAATAAACACAACTTCTGGCTGATTAAAATGCAACGTTCTTCCACAGTTGAGTGCACCCTGCAGTGAGTCCCTCCTCTGTGCTGTGTCTACATTCTCTCCCTTTTTCATTTTTTCACTGTTCAATGAAACTTCAAAGGATGAATGAGATCCATATACACTCAGAGTCCACCTTGTATGTTGTCCTGCTTACTGCTGACCACATGCATTTAAAGTTATGCCTCAAGTTGTTTTATTGTTTCTATTTTTAAGAAGTTTTCCATTTCCACAGAATGTGGTAATATGCCTTGAAAAACAGAAATGTGTAGATAAACTGTGCTGACCACAGACTTCATTAATACATGATTTCCATGCCATACTCTAGCCAGTTAAAAATTCTATACCTTCCTCCTTCAAATCTAGACCAGATTACAGACTTAAAGGAAGAAAATGCCAAAGATGACAGCTAGCTATCAAAAATGTTCTAGTGCCTCATTTTCAGGTCTCCAAAGTAAAATCTAAGGGCATTCGACAAAGATTCAGGTGCTCTCAATAGCCATGAAAATATATGGCTGAAGAGGGAATCTGTAAATGTAATGAATACACAATTGGCTTATAACAGATGCAACCAAAATTAAATTCAAGATCTTGACCTACTCTTCAAAGTGAAAGTTTTTAGTTCATGCTACAGAGAGATATATAATAAGCTCATTAATCACCTAAACTAGAAATACAAGCTGATACTTCTGGGGATCCTTTGAAGAACCATCTTAAGTGGTCTGGGGTCTGAAAGATAATGTGGCACTGACAGTTTACAGTGTGTAACACAACTGTACATGGGTCAGGTTCTGGCTATGACCACCACTATTCCAAATCACCAGGACAGAATTTAAGGACCATTGTGAGGAAGCAATCAGTCAAATATGGACTTGGGTAAAAAGAGTCAACATATTTTTATTCATTTCCTATTATGTAAAATCACTGTGCTTGCTGCATGAATAGATATTGTACTCAACTAGGTCAATCTATGACCTCAAAAATTTATATTAAGGGAAAAGAAGTAGAGGCAGGAGGATATTAAAATGATAGTTTAGTAGTAGAACAACAATGATATTGAGAGACAATCAAGAGCCAGTCATTGCACTAAGAACTTCAAAGGCTTCATTTAATGGAAATCTTACAATCTTTCATCAAGGTAGGTATTATTTTCCTCATTATAGATGTGGAAAGTGAGGCTCAGTACAAGTAAATATATTGGCTAAAATTACATAGAGTTGCTTTTTATATTACAAATGAATACACAAATAGCTAATTGACAACACAGAATATGACAATAATCATTACAAGATAAAGTTAATAGAGAAACACAGAAGATAAAATATGCTTCTTTTTGGGACTATAAGGGGGAAAAGGAACAGGAATAGGTAAATGCAGTGCATGGTTAGGAAACAAGGAATAGTCCCATTTGTAACATGTGTAAGCTTGCTAAATCAGCACTATCTGGTTAGAACTCATACTTTGGTGAGCTAATAAAATACGCTGATTTGTACAGGAAGATTTCTAGAAAGAGGGACTTATTTCCAAGACAAAATCCTGAATACAATTTCTTAAGTTTTTTCTTTTTCTTTCTTCCTTTCCATTACGCTCTCTCTTTCTTTTCATCTCCTTCCTTCTCTCCCTCTCTCTCTTTCTTTTTTTTTTTTTTTGTTGGAGTAAAGGGAAGAAGAAAAATTAAATAGCTATAGGAGCCAGGAGAGTGTGCAAACACCATAAATCCTCTAGGGAGTGCAGGCATCTGGGTGGATTCTTAATCGTTCCTCAGGCTTCCTTGTGCTTCCTACACGTTCCTGCCCTGGCCTCATCTAAGATGAAGTTATTGGTACAGAAATAGGAAACGTAAGGGTTTAGTTCCTTTGTTCTTTTATTCAATTATTCCTGGAACATCATCCATGTTTTAGTTCTCCAAATCTGTTTTGGGGTCAGTCTTATGGTTTAGGAGTACAGCATGGTTATAGAAGTTTTAGTTCTGGTCTCGGTTTTGTCTTTCTCATCTTAAGAAAGTTTTGTCTCTTCTCTGTGTTTTAGTTTTCTTATTGGCAAAATGAGCAGTTAAGCCCAAACAGAATTTCTTAATTTGTTAGGCACCCCAACCCTTTTGATCAAAATAAAACCTTGTATTTCTTCAAATTCTGCTGCCCTTTCTTATTTGGAAACCATGGTTAATGGAAACCAATGTACAGCATCAATGATCTAGATAAATTTGTGTAGCTTTAGTTTCTCTATTTATTAAGCTTTACTTTTAAATTCTATTTTCCAAATACAAACCATTGTAATATATAATCCAATATATACTATTACATATATTTAAAATATATTTTTTATTTCAAATTTGTATCAGCTATTCCAGTACTCTTTCTGGAGTGTTGGTTAATCTACTCACCCATATTGAGATATCTAAGGCTCCTTCAGGCTTTAAGATGCAATGATTATGATTCTATGATGCTGACATTTGCTTTGTTGACATTTAAATCAGAGCTTTTCAACTTCAAACAATAGCATAACAAGTTGCTATAACAGTTACACTTATATGAATCTTTAAGCAGATGTGCATAACAGCTCTTTACAACTATTATCACACTGGACAACTAAAGCTTATGATGTTGTTAAAATTTCCTGCAAAAGTGAATTCTATAGTTAATTATATCCTATATGAAAAAGTACTGAGTTCTTATCCACTTTTAAAATTGATTAGCTCTTCTTTTGCATATTTTCATTTTGCACCCAGGCACAAACTTTAAACAACTCCAATAACTAATCATTAGTCCCCACTTTGTCATGGCTTCTATGTCTCACTCTTTTGACCTTGCTCACCGAGTTCACTCTTCCTGATGTAATCACACATGCTTCATTGTAGTTACATTCGTCACAGTGCTCATTAGAATTATCATCATTCCTACTGCACCTTACTTCAACAAAACTAAATGTGCTTCTGTAATTTGTTATCATTCTAATTTTTTCAGCAAGGTTTTTTTTTTAATCTAGAGACAAAATTTTATTGTGTTTGATCAATAAATACCTTTTCAATCAAATGACTCGGAAAAACTGGTAGACATTCAGTGGAGAAAAATCTTACGCCTGGAGAGATTTTTGTAAATCTAGACAATGGAATTTCACTGGTCTCCAATCCACAGGTTCAAAATTTATTAGTGTCAACTTAATCTTTTAAAGAAATCCATTAAAGCAATGAGTATAAAAATATGCATCATTTATATTTATGTATGAATTGAATTTAATACATTAGTGAAGAATCAATGTCTTTTTAAAGAAATATTAAATTTGATCCACACTGAGCAATTCACTCATATTCTGAGGTAGCCTAGAATATTATTTTGCTGTGGTTAAAATCTTTCTTAAAATAAGAAGACTACACAGACTGTAAAGTGACAAAGTACTTTACTGTACAATCTATTCTTTAATTTTAGTTATTTTAATGGTCATAGTATGTATGAATAAATACCCAATGGCTTAGCTTCAGGAATTTTTGTCTGGCTAAGCTTTGAAAATGCTTAAATAAAGACTTGAATGCTTGGCATTTCATCATTGCTGTTTATGTTATAAGGCTTACAATGCTACCTTATAAAAGATATATTCGTTTATTTTCACATTCAATCAGAAGTGTAGGGTTTCAGGACTGGGACTGGATTACAGACTGTTCTCTCCTGGTTATTTTTGGCTTTAAGTATATTGATCATTTTATCATTTTCTTGTTTTAAACTGCTTTAAACACAGCACAAATGTTATTCTCATCATGCCAGAAATGGTTTTGGAATTGATTTTGAGTTTCCATCAATTTTACTCTTTGCTCTCTGTGAGAAGTTTTTCACTTGCTTAAATGCGAAAGTACAGTTTTGTTCAAAGATTCAACAGCACAACATTTAGAGAGCTTTAGCTGGCCAAGAAAACTCAGATGTTCTACTTTACAAAAGAATAAAAATCATTGCATTTATTACCATGGACTTTGTTGAAATTAGTGAAGAATCATTCATACGAATGCAGTTTCAAGGACTTCCTTCCTGTTTCTCTTCACATAAGTATTCAACAAAAGCATGTATCTTCTGAGAAGGTGGTTTGATTGGTCCAGGTTGGCACTGTTTCAGTGTTTGGCCTACGGCGGCTGCTTAGGAATAATTTCGTCTCATCTCCTCTATTTTCCTGGACCATATCGGACTCAGACATGTGGTGTGCAAAGGAAATCCAAGTCCTTTAAAAATGCTATTTCTTTTGGTACTAAAGCCAAGACCAGTTCTACTTTGGCCAAATGATCTTATCAAGATTTAATAAAAGATATTCAATAATATCTTCAATCTGTGAGATGACATTAGACTAAGGCAGATAATTTATCATATATAGTATACATACTTTGTTTTTTCTGGCACCAGGGAAGGACATTATGAAACTTATTTTATTGGAACTGAAAATACTGTAACATTGAGAATAATTTTTGTGGCAAATATTCATTTTGATTAATTTAAAAATGAATAAGTAGTATTTTCACTTAAAACAGATATTGAAATCTATTTTCAGTAACTGTTGAAATTGTTTTGGCTTCTACAGATGCACTTTGCTAACACAGCTGCTTTGCCCCCCACAGCACTGTCACAATTCAGAATCTGTAACATTTCAGCCAGGTTCTCTAGACTAATTGGATGAAACAATTGCATTACAGTATTAAGATGCCTTTGTAGAATCAAATGAAAGGAGGTCTGTACAGTTCAGATAGCCTGAATAATTTACCACAAATACAACCAAAACCCTGTGTGTGCTATGTATTTTTCTAAATTTATAGTACTAATCGCTTCTTTGATAAATGCTAGGATTTAACTTCACACTTAAGAATATCAACAAACACAGGGAGAATTTTAGATAGATAAACTTCACTTCCCACTGCATCCTTACTGCTGCCAGTAGTTTTGCGCTTCAAACATGCTTCATGTCTTTTGAAAAGTGCCAGGAAATCTTTTTCTCCTGCTCTGTAAACCTGAATTTTACATGTGTAGTATGACACACCTTAAAACAGAGAGTGTCACAAACTGCAGTGGGACATTAATTTAAATACAGACTTAGGGGGAAGAGCTCCATCTACTGAATCAGTTGGATCATAGATTGCACCCTATAGTTATCCCATTCACTACTTTCAACCACTTAACGGCCCTGGAGAGAGAAGTTATAGACCTGAGCATCTATAAAAAATTAGCTAAGAGCTTGATTCTACTTTGGGTATTTCCCAGATAATCTAAGCTGCTTATTTCCCTTGCCCTTCCCAATTAAAAAATAAAAATAAAAACGGTATGCTTTGCTATATGAACCATTTCTTCAAAGACATAGAAAGTCATTGGTTTTCAAAGGAAAAGCCACCGATGAAAGGAAAGCCACAGAAAGAAAATCTGTCTACCTGGCAGGCTGAGTTGAGCAGAAAAGATGCAAAGTGAAGAAGAGTAGCCTACTTACTCCTCCAACCTTGTATCACTGCTGGGGAAGTCTGGTCTTCTGGGATGTCCCTGGCTGCACAGTGTTGTTGTGGCACTGCAAATTTGCTATGGCTTTGTGATATTATGGGGAATATGCTTCAGCAAGCCAAGAAAGTTACAAACAAAATTCAAGAGAGAAAAAAAGTACAAAAACACTTGATCTTATTGGAGAAGCTCTTGGCTTTTTCCTACATATGTCACAGTTTTCTTTGGTGTTTCCTGGTTCTGTGATCAGAAAAATTATCATATCATGTTTATTATTATGTTTTTCAGGGTTGTTGGTGGTACGGTGGGAACAAGTACTCGGGCCAAGGAGAATCAAGATAAAGACTACCTCTCCCACTTGTTAGTAAGCTTTCCAGGTAATCACAGGTTAAAAAGTTTGTTCTTAAGAATACTAAAGACATATAGAAATCATATAAAGGAAAAAATGGCCATACTCTTTCTAGATTAGAAAACTAAAAAACAACACACTAAAAGATACTGAACAAAACAAATTATTTTGAATAAATGTGAATGTTAATATAGCTTCATAAAATGCAGAAGCATGTAAGATTTATGAAAATATTTTATAAATTAAGATAAATTTTAGAATATAAATGGATATTAATAAGCATATATCATATACATATACATACTTAAAACCAGATAGTAGTAACAGTTTATTAGGTTTTTAAATTACAGAAAAATATAATAAATGAACATTTTGCTTTAACAGTAACCCTTTTTTACGTAAAAATAGAACTAATATAAATGTAAAGTGGCTTCATGTTTGTCTTTGTGAATATATATGTATATATATTATATATATATATGCCTGTACAAAGTAGTACTAACTGACATGGAAAGGTGATATGTTGAATGAAAACTAAAACTCTGAGTTATTTGAAATTGATTATTTAAAATATAAGCATTAACCTGGCAGGTTTATTTTTCTTTCTTTTCTTCCTTTTTAAAAACACATTTAATTTTCAGGTTCTATTTTAAAGCACCAAAAGAAAAACAAATTAGAAAAGCATTGCACATCAATAAGTATTTTGTAAAAAACATCATTTGCATTTATTAGAATATTTAGAGCTAAAACAACCTCAACTAATTGGATTTTCTTCAAGCCTTTTCAATACAAGTTCAGTTGTGAGTTAAGAATAACTATGAGAAATTTCACCTCAAAAGGTAATTTGCCTGGATAGTTATAAAGGCCTGAAAAATCAAGATTATTTCCACCATTACTATAACAAAACAGCTAACGAAGAAGTATATTCTGGCAAGAATCAATAAGAATTGCAAAGCCTGAGAGGGTCATCACAGACTTGAGAAAGGTAACTAAGTGAGGAGACATCAAACGGAGCTAATGGAGATAGAGCATTCTGTAAAATGGAAAGTGTTTAACAATCACTGACAGGAAAGGATATATTTCAACAGCGATGACAACAACAAAACAAAACAACCAAGAACAACTGGAAATATATATCTGCAGAAGTAAAGTATGACTACTCGTTAAGCAAGAGGAGAACCTACTTCTTTGTCATTCCCTCTGGATGACTGGCTTAAAGAAAAAAAAAAAGCTTGCACAAAAGATACATGTGTTCCTTTTCTGGTATTATTACAAACCCACCTAGCTTTAGCTTTCGATTCCAGATGAGATCAGGCATGTTCAGACTAGCACATCTTTGCTCTGAAAGCACAGAACTGCTATCATTTCACTGGCAAATTCTCATATCCCTAAATTTATGCACAGTAGATGCCCTTAAAAATCTGCAAATTTTCTGTTTCAGTCAAATACCTCATTGAGTTAAATTTTTAAAAAATTTACTCTGCTAGGAATAAGCCGAAAAGTTAAGGCAGACAACTCCTAGAAGAAAGGAAAGTTGAACAGTACTTACCCTGGGCATAATGTGCAAGCCTTAATGGGGCAATCTACTTTTGTTCTATGATATTTAGAAGGGCATCCAGGTCTGAACTCAGCTTTCACCCTTCTCCCTTCTGGAAAACTGAGTAGACTCACTGAAGGTGCCTCAGAGACAGATCATACAAATCAGCAGCCTCACCTGTGGCCATGCAGAAGACTGCACTTTGGTGTGTGTTTAAAACTATGAATAAAGTCAGAGACAGCGCATGCTCAGCAGGCAATTTAAAAATATTTATAACATTGTTGTTTCAAAAACAAATTTCCTCAAACAAAGCAAAACTCACATTTTTTATCCATGCCAAGTTTAACGTTCTGAGACAAAGCTGTTTTGGAGTTTGCTGTTGGGGGGAAAAGGTTTCTAAAATTTTTTGTTGAACGAAAAATAGCTCTCCCTTCCTTTTTGGATACTCTTAAGGAGGCGGAATAAATCCACCTCCAAGTTTCAACAAAATTCACCATTGGTTACAATAAGGCATTACAAATTTAAGATCTGTAAATAATAATTTCAGAGAAAATAACAAGATATTAAAGCCTATGGGTTAAAGAATGTAGTGACCATTTGAACCTTCAAGGTAGTCTTGTGTGTTGCTATACAAAAACATATACTGATTCAAACAAGACATACAGTATTATGTTAAACATAGTTAAGAATAATGTATATGCAACTATATTCATACCTAGAGAAGTTATGTTTTTCTTTTGTTAAAAAATCTGAACTCTTCAAAACTGAAAAAAAAATCCATCAATATTTTAGGAGAAATAGTAATAATTATCACTATAGTTTATCTTTTTTCACAGCAAACATGGAGAGGAAGGCAGTCACATATCAACTGGTTAAATTTTGAGTTTTAAAAAATAAAAATTTGATTATGGACAGTTTTTAAAGAACTAATTACAGAAGAAATATCTGTGTCATTTCTGCCGGGAATTTTTATTCCTCCTCCATTAGAACCCTAAATATTCCATTTTACATCTATCACTAAACCCTGATCAGCCCCCACAGGTCTCAGAGATCTTATTTAAATCTCTTACTTAAGTCTTCTTAAGTCTCTGAATGAATTTTAGCTCCAGCTCTACTTTCCAGGGGTGTTCATTTGCCTTCCCAAAAGCTGCACAGACACATCGTTCACTATCTCTGATGTTTTAAAGCTCAACAGAGGGTGCCCAAAAAGGAGGGAGGGAGGGAGAGAGAGAGAGAGAGAGAGAGAGAGAGAGAGAGAGAGAGAGAGAGAGAGAGAGAGAGAGAGCAAGGATTTTAAAAAAGTTTATTAAAGTGAAACTAGGAGTGCAGATTTGAAGAAGTTGCCTCTACTTTTATTTCCCTCTCAACTCAGCACAGGTGTTTCCTAACTTGTGCTGCTATGCATGCTGATGAGGAGGAGGGTTAAATTAAGGTGAGGGATTGGGCCAAAGGCTGGCCAGCAAGCATTTAGGATCTTCGGCTTCATGTGTTAAGGCATGTATTTTAAAACCGAGCCCCCTCCCCCCGCCAAACCCTAGAATGAGGTTTTTTTCTGGCAAACGATTAACCAGTATACTGAAATAATTAAAGCTTTGTCCTTAAATAAAGCATCAGATCAACGAAACAAAAAGATAAAAATTGCACACACATATGCATGCGCGCACACACACACTCTCTGACACACACCGATACAAAAAACTAGCGGGTGAAGGGAGAAGGAAATTAAATAAAAGAAAACAAACAGAGTCCTAACAGGCCATTCTCCGAAAAGGAATCTAAATAAAAAGTCATATGATATCTGATAGTGCAGGACACGTCGCCAAGAACTGGAGCGGATTGCCTCCAGGAAGAAAGGGCCAGTGTATTCCAGCTCAAAGAGCTTTTCTTTCCTCCTCCTCTGTTTTTTTTCGCCTTTTCTCCTCGATTGTGAATGTGTTACTCTCAGGTCAGATCCATGAAGAATCCCAGAATGACAGCTATCACCTTTCACTGTACTCTTGGAGGCACAACTAGCTGATGGGAGCTGCCTAAGTTGGGATCAAGAGGAGATACTGCAGCTTTCACTAAGAGCTTCTGCTCTGAGTCCCTCTGCCTCTTTCAAAAACCCTCTTGGTGACATCAAAAACGAGAGAGAGGGAGAGAGAGAGAGAGAGAGAGAGAGAGAGAGAGAAAGAGAGAGAGAGAGAAGTGAGAAATGCAGGCACAACCTCTGTAGCCATAAAAGAGTTTGGGATGGGGGGATTAGAAAAACAAGCAAAAAGAAAAAAACCCTAAAATCTCTTGCCTTCATTATAAAACTTTTTAAAGACCAAGTCTCTTTTATTTTGACAACTTTCTTTTTTTAAAGGTCATTTGCTCCTTAAACATTATTAAAAACATTAAAAATTTGACAAAATTATAGAAATCTAAAGGTAATTCAATAATTTTCCTCACTAAAACATGTAACTGTAACAAGTGAGTTACCCCAGATAATTTTGGATTTGCCCAAACTTCCCTTAGTTCTGGTATCTTTTAGCGAGTTTAAGTGCTAACACCGGCCACCTGGTACTTGTTTTTTCTTTGAGGGTCATTACTGAGGCAACACATACATAGTAAGTTTTCCGGTAAAGACTCCTTGTTATCAAGTTACTTCAAACATTAAGCACTCACACCTCCTATGCGGTATCACCCTGGGCCTGGTAGGTATTACACATGTAAGCAGTGATACATATACATTTCATAAATAGGAAAAATGTATATGTCTATAGTTTTTCTTACAGTTGTCTTCCCCAGGGACTTAAATAATTATATTTTCAGTGAATGGATAGGTGGGTGGTGGGAGGTAAAAGAAAAGAAGGAAAGAGTTTTTAATTCTTGAAAAAACTGCTGTAGTTGTTTTCCACTTAGCAAAATAGTTATTTGCAGTTAAGAACTGTACATAATATATATTTAAAGATTTTTGTGGTGCTTGTGGATTTTCCCCCTTGCTCATTTTAGTGTCTATTCTGTACCTTAAAAAGATTTCCAAATGACAATCAAAATCTAAATGCTTTAAGAGAACTTTTAGAAAGAAAACACTTCCTTGGCTTTATAATTCAAGGATATTAATACAAAAACATAAATGTACAGCAGGTATAAAAGATAAAATTGTTTACTAGATTTTGCATATGCAGTTCACATCCTGATCTCTTTTTCCTTTTGTTGGAGCATTAATTTGAAAATGATAAGCATTCTGGAATGTTTGCTACAAACACAAATTCATAGTAAAAATATACATGCATCTGCAAAATATCAAATGGAGAATACAAAGCTCCGAGGCAATCAGAATTGTTGAAAAGCCTCTGTCTAGACTACCTTTTGCTTGAACTACTATCTCATAGGTGAGGTAAATAATCTCTCTGGGGTTTTGTCATTTATGTAATAGAAACAAAAATAAAATACAAATATCTGCTTCCTTACTGCCTTTTCTTAATAACCGACAAGTGGCAGGGCTGGTACCTTTTAAACAGATGGATGCAAAAACTTGTGAGATCGAATAAACTGATGTACCCCATCAGGTATTTTGGGAGCCCAAATTTCATAATTAACTTTTTACCCAAGTGGTAAAAGTGGAAGATGTTCTCACTACTAAATTGATTATTTGATAGGCTCTTGTTCTTTCCTCCACAAGATTTTGGAGATCCAGAAAAGGAAAAGACATGATAAGAGAAGATGCATCCTGAACAACTTTTATTGTGAGTAGGAAAAAAATGGCATAGAGTAAGCATAAGAACAGTTGATTTAAAGAGATTAAAAGAGGAGAAAAGAGCAACACATCCAACTTAATTAGTCTTTTTCCTTTTAATTTTTTCATGTATATATATTGGGGGGATAGGGAGAAAAGATAACTGAATTTCTTTTGAAAGTCTTTGTGTCTTTATAGAGGGAATGTTCTGTTCCTGTCTTTTTCTTTTTAAGCGAAAAAACTAATAAAATAGAAAAACATATATCAGACATTAAGCTCACTCCCCCCACCCCTTCCCTTTGTAAAGAACTCTTTGTTCTCTAGTGAAAATGCTGAAAAATCCCCGGGCAGCTACTCCCTGAAACAAGTGCAAAACACTTAGAGGCTTTTGGGCTGGCTAGGAGCCAGGAACCCTCCCGCTGTCTGGTTAGAAGAGGAAAAAAAGAAGAGGGAGAGAGGGGAAGAGGGATGGGGGGGCAGAGAGAGAGGAAGAGGAGAGAGAGAGGGGGAGAGAGAGAGAGAGAGAGAGAGAGAGAGAGAGAGAGAGAGAGAGAGAGAGAGAGAGAAATTGGAGCTTCCTTTAATAGACATAGGAAGCAGCGTTTTTTTTCTTTTTCTTTTCCTTTTTTTCAAAACTGGCGGTCAAGCGTTAAGTAACTCCCGTCTAAATCCACCTGCTAGAAATGAACTTGGGTAACCCCCCAGGGGTGCACAAAGACAGGAAAGACAGTAACATACTGCATACTCTTTCCCACCCCCCCAGTTGTACTGCTTCCATTCTTTCTGCTCCCATACACAAATGCCCACAGCTTCTCACGCCGCCCCTCTTACCCCCCAACAACAAACACAGCAAAATACATGCTCCCTCAGTCTCCTAAAAAAAAGGCTTTTCCATCTCGGTTGCGACACAGTGATAAGGGGTAGCGAACATCTCATACCTGGTGTGAATGCTAATCAGTCAGGAGTTCTCCTTTTCCCAAGACAGGGAACTGTTTCCTTCCAAATTTATTAGAACCTCCTCCACTGCCTCTTTGAAAAACCTTCTTTGTCACCCTCTCCCAAGTCCCGATACTTCTTTAAAAAAAAAATGGCTTCGGAGCTCCTTCTATTCTTGATATTGATTCTCTCTCTCTCCCCCCACCCCTCCTCCTCTCTCCTGTCTGTGTCTCTTCTGAGTGGTCTATTGATAAGTCCCTGGAGGCACTGGGTCAGCCTGCCCGTAGGAAACCAGACACAATGCACAAATCTCCGAGTGCCATTCTGCCATCAGCAAGCAGACCACGTTTAGGAGAGAGAGAGAGGAAAAAAAAAAACAGTAGAGCAAGAGACAGAGAGAGAGAGAGACCAACCAAGGGAGGGAGAGAGAGACTGAGAGAGAGGAAGAGAGGAGAGGGGAGAGAGAGTGAGAGAGAGAGAGAGAGAGAGAGAGAGAGGGGAGGCACGGAAGGAGAGAGAGAGTGTGTGAGAAAAAGACTGATTGGAACAGGAGGGAGAGAGAGAAAGGGAGAGGGAGAGAGAGAGAGAGAGAGAGAGCGTGCGAGAGGGAGAGCGACACTGCCAGTCAGGTTAATCATCCCTACTTTAATTAGCTGTTCGGCTTAGACATAAAACAATTGAATTTGAATGATCTGTCAGCAGGCTCGGCTGAACCAAAGGGGAAAAGCGAATATTACAAAAAGACTGTTGGTGTGTTCTGATAAGCAATACTGCTCGTACTGACAATTCCTCAAAGGGGGAACTATTAAAACTTACAACTAAACAAAAAGTGAGAATACGAATGGCACTAGATTGAGGTCTTTTTTTTAAATGGAGTTTTCTCCCCTAGTTTTATGAACCGTAGATATTTATGTGCAGGTGCCAGCATATTAGGGGTTTGCGTGTAATGTGTGAAAGTTTATTAATGATGGTCTAGGAATGTAGCAGACAGATGCTGCAGGGAACAAGACAGGTAGAGTCGGATGCTGAATCTAGATCCTGGAGGGAGATGAATGCTGGAAAAAGAGGTACCATGGCAAGAGATCAGCACAGACAGTAGTGGGCAGACAGGCAGACAGATTTTAGGCACGGTATGATCTTGTCTAAGAAGGCAAAAGTTCTGATGCAATAATAGGTGCAAAACAATCCATCCATCCTCCTCTCCAGGGTGCACTCCAAGGTCCAGTTAAAATGGATTAATCTTTGTGACAAACAGAGCTGGCAAAGCAGACTATGGCACACACTGAAGGCGATTTGTAGACCTAGAGAATTGAGCGCTGGAAAAAGCCTTAGAGAGCAATCTCTTCAAGTCCAAATTCAGCAGAGGAGGAAACTGAGGCCCGGAGACTCAGAGCAATAAATCACAAAGGCAATACCAGCATCAGCATTAGAACCCAAGGCTGCAGCAGCCCACAGGCTGTTTCACATAGCAGTTAGGATTCTTTAAAGATTCTGGCCCAACAGGTATGGAAATCACTCTTGCCTCCAGAGTAATAAGATTCCTCCCTCTATGTAGTTAGTGCATGGACCTCCATTTCTTTCAAAACGTCTAAATAGTAAAGTGGAAAAATTTTTTGGTTCATTTTGATTGCTAGGGATAAGGGATTTAAGCCCTTAATTTATTCTGAGAGAAAAGCAGAAAAATATAACGTTGTAGAGGTCCAGTCTCAGTAATGTCTAGCTTGTGCCACATTTCCAAAACTAACCAATGCCAGTGGATTGATCTACAAAGACCTCGCCCAGAGTTTACAATTCACTCTATGAACATCATCTGCTATATATCACCATGTAAGATGTGGACTTCTCACACAGCACATTTTTAAAATACAGTCACACTGTAGGTGAAATATAATTAAGTTTTTCAGTTTACAGTGTAGCTTTAAATCACCAAGTTTTTTCTACCTGAAGGATTAGCCATGGGCAACTTTTCTGATATATTTCAATTGAAAACAAGCTTCTAAAATAGAAAGGGGAAACTGTATTATCTACATATGAATTTGATGGTATCTTTTGGGGGACACATATGACTATATTCAGTCAGGAACTCCCTCTTGACAACAAATAACTGAAGGTGCTTTTTTTTTTTTTAAAAAAAAAAGGGAAAAGGTGCTCATAAAAAGAACAGGGTCATCAGATATTACTGGAGAGATTAAGTCTCTTGTCTTAATCAAGAATCTTGGTGTATATAAAACAAAAACTATCTGTCAGTCATGCTTCAGCAACTACACTGGTACTTACAGTGAAAGAAGAAAACTGAAAGAAATGTCAGGCACCTGGGAGCCTACTCAAAGGCAAGTAGTCTGGGGGAAGACATAGCCAAAGTAATTTAGTTTATTTGCACACCATTCTCTTTAACAATGGGGCGGTGAGATACCTAAAACACATGGTCCACACTCAGTGAATCTGGAGGTAGGAGAGACAAAGCAGTGATTTTGAAATCGGCAGATCCTTTTGGAGTAAACACACCTTTATAGCATTGTATAAATCATAGCCACTCCCAGAGCATTAGTTTTCCTTGTCTGTTAAAGGTGGTAACACTGGTCTCATAAAGTTGTTTTGAGTCTGACATGAGCTAATATGTGTAAACTACATGGCTAGTCATTACATGGTAGCTACTGAGAAAAGCATAACATGAGGGTGTATATAAACAACATTGTAAATTACGGATGTACTGAGTGTGTTATATTCAAAGCTTGCCAGTTCAAGATACAAAATCATACAGCAGAGTACGAGTCTAATGTACAGACTTCTATTAGAAAGGTTTGGCACCAGACATTATAAAGTTTAGAACCCTACATTTCTAGAAACTAAACTTATAGGATGCTACATCATCTGAAGGTTTTATCTGTTTCTAAATTTGAGAATATTTCCTGGCCTGTAAAAACAATGGTAGCTAATATACTACTGAACACTTGATTAGTATAAGCACTCTACTAAGTGTTTTACATTTTAAAATCACACAGTGTCACGACAACCATACGAATTGGGTACTCCCAATAACCCATTTCATGGAAAAGAAAAATGAGATATATAAAGGTTATAAGATTTACTCAGGATTACACAGCCAGCAAATGTGCAAGTGGAGGTAAAATGCAGGCAATCTGACACTAAGGCCTGTATCATGAGTCATAGCACTATATTAGCACATAGTAGGTTTTCATTAAATATGTGTCGAGTAAATGAAGAAATCAATAAAACCAGTATTTTGATTTCATTAGAAATAATACAAATCTGTGTGCAATCACTTGAGAGAAGCTTGTGCTTGGATTATATAATCTGTACCTCTTACTTTAAGTGCAGCCTTCCTCAGAAGCCAGGGAGAGCCACGTCTCTGAATGGTATTGGAAATGGATGAAGTGAAGTCTGCTGACCATGACTACTCAGGGCATTTAAATATCTGACAGCATTCTCAGCACTTCGAGTATAGCGTTAGCACATGGGTTATTAATTGGCTTAATTCCAGTTTGGATAATTACATCGTGTCTCTTTCATTTTTCCCCCGACTCTGCTATTCTTTACTTCCTGTCACACATGTGCTCTTTCAGAAAGCATAAAAACACACAGACATATAGTTATATTTAAGGTTTCTCCAGTCATTTAGAGTGTTTCTTTCTCCCTAAATGATCAGTGTGTAGTAGCCATGTAATGAATGAATGAATGGGCAAAAGAAAGTCCTTACAAAATAAGGATAACTAGTCAAAGCTAAGATTTTCGCTTGGCATTGAAGTAAACAGATTTTTAAACCATTTCTTTGGTGACAGGATTCCAATCATATATATTTTTTCTCATGTGTAGATATTTCAAGAGCTGATGAGCTGCTTATGATAAACTAATTTTCTACTACGATGCAGTTCCAGTATAGAAAATACCAATGAAAACAGATCTTTTAGAGTAGAAAATAAGACTGTGTCCTGAATTGTCATAGCATATTGAACTCCTGGGTTTTAAAATAGTTATTAATCCAGTTATTAGACCCTAAATTACTTGGTAGGTTTTTCATCTCCAAACATATTACTAGAATAATCTCCAAATTATAAAAGAAAAGGATAAAGGATTGTAATTTAATAAGCTTAGGAAAGTTTGCCAGTCATAAATTGACACAGCCCCTTTCCTTTTCCCAAAGAATTCTTGGTCTGTGAAATATTGTGTCTGCATGATATCAGAGAAATCCCCTCAGCGGCATACATTTTCGTCATGCACTCGTATAGGCTGATGCACCTATGGCACAGCATGGCTTACTAGTGTACATTTATACAAACAAGTCACAAAACATAGAGTATGGAAAACAAGCAAATAAAGGGTTAATTTATTTACTATGCATGAGAATTTCTAGACTTTTGCTTCCTCAGCTTTTAGTTCAAAATTCCATGCATACTCCACACAAAATATAAATGCCATAATTCAATGTATGCCGTAATTTGATTTACTTTCCAGCACCTTTTCTTGTTCAGCTCTCAAAGCTTTCCTTCCTATAAACTTCTGCCAAATTATTCTTTGTGGCCCTTTGTAAATTATCACTTAAAGATGGTGTTTGTGAGATGTAAATAAATGTTAAGATTGTAGAAAGATTTGTATCAAGCCTGTGCTACTGCCTTTTGAGAATCAATGGTCAAGTTCCATGTTCTTATCTGAAAACAAGCCAAAATAAATAAATTTTAAAAGCCCTTTCCCACTTCTTTGACCCTGGTAATAATAACAGCGGTCTTTCAGTGACCGTCCTCTAGTTTGTTATTCATTTCCTGAGACTAAGCCCTTTGAGGACATGGTCTGTCCATTGTACTTGGCATATTCAATTTGTTGTCTAGTATGACCCCTGCCCATGGGGGTGGATGACATCCCAGAAAAGCTGAAGGCCACAAATATTAATTCTCTTAGTTCTGTACATACTTTATTTCTCTCTATGCCTCAAATTTTCAATATGTAAAAAAGGGTATATATATTATCCAGGGTCTACTGATTTGATGCCTAAAGAAACACTACTGGGAGAGTATGTAAGAGTTAGCTAGCAAAACGCTTGTATTGGTTATCTTCATAGCCTTATTACTATTTTTACAGCAAGAAGTCATGGACAACACATTTTAAATTTAAAATTTCAGTGACTTTTGAATTCAAAAGGAAATAGACGAGATTTATCCTGAATATTAGAGATGATAAGTTCCAGTTTCAAATTCTCTTTGCAGAACAGCTTTGTAGATTTTATAGAACCAGAAGGTAGTTGGGAGATTCTCCAGTTTTTTCAGTTTACAGAGAAGTCAAGTGACAGAGATATTTCATCTGATGCCTAAGGTCTCATAACTAAGTAAAAGAGCTTGTACTAGAACTCAGTTCCTCTGTCCCTGGTTCCACACTCTTCTCAGGAATACTTTGTAAGACAGTTTGTATCCCCCCCCCCCCGGTGACCTTGGACACATTGGACTAAAAGATTCTGGTGCTAACAAGGGGGTACCATATTCTTTTTGTGTGTGTATGTGTGTGTACCAGGGATCGAACTCAGGACCTGGTGCTTGTGAGGCAGGTGGTGGCACCACTGAACTAAATCCCCAGCCTGGGATACCATATTCTTAATGTAAATAGACAAGCATACTCTAAAAGAACTGTGGTAGGCAGCATAAAGATGCCTCAAGATACATCGATGCCCTAATCCTGAGAACATGTGATATTACCTTAGATGGCAAAGGGGTCTTGTGAATACGATTGACTTAGCACTATTAAACTGGGGAGATTATCCTGGATTTCCTCAGTAGGAGGTAAATGTAATCACAAGAGTTCTTCTAAAAAGGAGGCAGGAGTATCAGAATCATTTGTAGATGTGCTGGCAGATACAAGAGATTGGAGTTATTTGAGGAAGGCGCCATGAGCCAAGGAGTGCAGGGCCTTCCAGAATAGAGAAAAGGAAAGGAAATGGATTTTTCCCCAGAGCTCTGAAAGGAACAAGCCCTGCCAATACCTTGACTTTATTACGGTGAAACTCATTCAAACTTCTGGCCTTAACCATAAGAGAATCACACTGAATAATTTTAAAGCACCAAGCTTGTTGTAATTTGTTACAACAGCCATAGGAAATACGACCATCAGCTATTTTGATCTGTTTATTATTTTTCAACACATGACATTTGTCCATGTCTAGTTTTATAGCACCTCTGCACTGGTGGGTTGGCAATCATATCCAAATTATTCTACAACAATAATTCTAGTTAGAAGCAACCTAAAGGTTTTAACTGCTCCATTCTTGAGTGCTAGAAGATCTGAACTCATTCAAAGGTGCTCTCTTGATAGACCCCCACCCCCTACATTTGCTCTGCCCTTTCCCAATAAAAGTCAGAAATGGAGAAGTAAGCAGCATAAAGCAACATCTGCAAAGAAACTTTCTTCTTAAAACTATATTGCCTTAATATGTAATTTCCAATTATTTCATACCTGCTGTAAGACAGTGATTCTAAAAGAACTCCTTGGATCATCAGCAGTAGTATTGTTTAAGACTCATTAGAAGTGTAAATTATTGGGTCTTCAGACTTACTGATTCAGAAATTTACAGGTAGATATCTGAGTGTCTGTATTTTCACAAGCCTGTTAGGTGATTCTAAAGCCCAGTGAAGAACCACTGTCATACAGCAAAAAACATGTTGGACTGTGAGTGAGATCATCTGCTAACTTGGGTAAATCACTGCTCTGACATCAGCCAGATATCATGTTCTTAGTAGGTTTGTTTCACCTATAAAATGAAAATAGTAATAATAATAATGACGATGATGATGATAGCTTCGTTAATGCAAAAGCCTAACATAGGACTTAAAAATTCAAGAATACATAAACACTTTATGACCCTAGGACTATTATTATGGAAGAAATATCCATTTGGATTGAAAGTCCAGAAACTAAGAGGCTCCAAATGCCTAATACTCAAGTCATACTGAAAGCTGAAAGTCTATAGATGTTTAAAGGATGTGATATTGAATGGAGTACCCACTGATATTAGTTCCTATAATAAAATGCTGAATTTCTTAATTCAAAACTCTTCTTCAAGTAGCAGAGCTTGGTGACAGCTTTGACTGTACTGCCAATGAAAGTCTGGGGCTTGTAGGATTTCAAACCACAATTCTTTATCAATTTCCAGTGACACCAAGCTTTTGGTAAAGTGGCTCAAGATTTTTCTCAGTTTCATATCACATTGTTAAATGAGTAAGAAGCTCCAGAAAGCCAGTTCAATGACTGATTATATTCACATAGTTGTCGATGGGAAAGGCATAAATCCTGGTGGGTAAGAAGGTTTGTTCAAATCAGTATTGAGGTCTTTTTAGATACTGAAGTCCATGCTCTTATTACTAGGTTGAAAAGCACTCTAATACAAGTAGATTAGATACAACCATTATTTTAATGGAAAATAATCACGATTTTATCCAGTGTCTTTTATCCAAATTCACAGTATTTACCAAGGGTTCTGTGTAAGTGGGGGAAAAACACCTCATAAAAGATAGAAACCATCTATTTCCGTCTTGCATGAAACTGTAGCACCTATCCTTTTTGGCCTGAGGGCTCTTATTTCCTCTGAAGTTTAAAGTCTACACATTACATTCTGGTGACTCCTCTGTGCCCTGCAGGACAGTTGTGGCATGGCCAAGATTCTGTTTGGGTTGCTGTTTCCACTGTGCCACTTATAACGTGTGCATCAGGAGAAGCAGCTGCATCCTTTAAGAACTCTGTGTCCTTAAGCAAGTCATCTGTTCTTTTAAATTTTATGGATTTTTCATTTGTAAAATGTGTATAACATGTGCTTTACTAATCTTATAAGTTGTTTTTATAAGGATCAAAATGGATGATATATCCAAAATGCTTTGTGAACTAAGATGTTTTCTTGGTGTTATTTGTTTTTATTATTTCTCTTTAGGAGGAAAGTAAAGGTATATATGGATATACTGGGCATTGTAGCTTAACACTTTTAGGGATGTAAATTATACACACTTCTATAGCTTTTTCTTAGCTTATATTAATATATTTGATAGGTTATAACTAAGGTGGTAACTAAGTCTCCATATGATCTCTACTTTGATCATGATTAATTACATTTTAAATAGATGCTGCTCTGGAAATTATTATGGGTCCATTTTGGCTAAATTGACTTTAACAAGATTCCCTAACTACAAAGAAATTTAGTATTACAAAATTGTAGAATGCATCCAAAGCTGGTATAGGGTTGGGGGAGAGGTAGGGTGTAAAAAAACTTCAAAGGCCATTTTTTGATTGCTTCACACCAAAGATCTACTTAGAAATGTCCACTAGTTCAACAAGTATTCTTGAAGAAAAATTTGAAGCAAAGCTACTTGGCATTCATTCAACATTTAAAAGAAAAGAAACATGGATTCTGCCACAAAGTAAATTATTATTGCTTGAAATGCGTAAGCTTTGTTTAAACAAACCTGTGAATTGAGTTCAGGTGAAGAGCTCACATGTTACTGCTACTTAGGTAGCTGTAAGTGTATGTGGTACCCACCCAGCCAGTGCTGTAAATGGAAGGAAAATTAACTCTGTGGTATATTTTATTATAAATCATTAAGGTATTTGTGTGAAGAATTTATTTGAATATATCATACTGCTATTAAAACCTAATTGGGTCTACAATTCCATCTTTTCTGCCGTGCACCCATAACTGGGAGGATCAGCCCTGACTTATACTTCTTTGAATTTCCCATTGCCTCCAATATAGTGGTTTATACATAGCATTTGCTTCCAAACTATCTGCTGTTTAATTGGATTCACTTTTTATTGGCTTTTCTTGGGGGCAATTAATGCACATAAAGTGTCCATAGATAAATGCATCATTATCACTAAGGTGAAAGTTGCAATTCTTAATTTTTTGTAAATTATGCATTGGGCCACTTATTTTTCCCATGTGACACTTAACCTGATTAATTATAGAAGTGAATGGAAAACATGATTCTCTTTTAAAAGGCTCACTCTGCATGCAACATTTTTAGGAATTTAGCTAATGTGTCAAGCACAGTCATTCTGTACAATGATGATGATGATGAAGCTCTATGTACTAGAATTTTGATGGAAAATAAAAAGTAAGCTGCCCATAAGATTACAAAAGCATAATTATACACTCTCCTATGAAAACACATTGCACATCCTTAAACTTAATGCAAATAAAATACATGTTCTTTTGTTCTAGTGGAATACAAATGATGAAGATTAAAAAATGAATAAATAAAGCACTAGGTAACCAAATCAATGTCTGTTCAATTCTGGTCAAGGAGGTGAAGTGAGGTTTCCCTTTGAGTCAGAGAATGTAGTGGATAAAAAGGCTGTGAATAGCTGGGGGGATTTCCCGAGGCCATTGCAGACCAGCTCACACTGTTAAGAGGCTCATTTTCATGAGACTTTTGGTTGCATTTGTAACACTCGCTCTAGGTCCCCCAGAGCATTAAGTGCCACATCACAGCACTATAAGAACAGGGCTACATGCAAGAAGGTACATTACAGGGTTCTTTTTCTTTCACATCTAAATATCTGGGAGTTTATAGATATGTTCATCACTATTTTTTGCTTTATTTTTCTGTCTCCCTTGAACCCCCACAATTTCTTTCAAATTAGACTAAATGGAAAGGACAATAAAAAGTAAATTTTTTTACCTAAAATAAATGACCAATTCTAAAATGTGTGGATTAATATAATTAATGATTTTCACAGTAAAAGACATTCTATTAAAAAAAACTTGATCAAACTGGTACGTTTGTTCTAGATTAAGGATTTAGCTACAGTTTGGTGAGTATTTGTTCTCTATTAGGCTTGGTACATATTAATTGGTACATATTTTAACATTTCTCTATTATGTTAAATTATTAATAATTTGAAATTAGTAGCTGGTACTGCCACTATTTTTCTGAATCAGTGCCAGTCGTTTCTCCTAAGTTTGTTCAGAACAAAGAGTCTAAAATCTAATTTGAAAAGAAAACAAATGTGAAGATCAGGACAAGGATAGGAATTAGCAAAAGAAGAGGTTGAGTCTTAGAATGAATACAGAGAACAGAAGCTCATTTAATGTTCAAAACAAAAGTAAAAGGTGTTTCCCTCTTTTGCAGATGAAGAAGCTGAGGCTCTGACAAGTGCAGTTACTTTCACGAGGTGCACAGTTAAGAGGCAGCACTGCTGTGCTTCATACTGACAGTGCTTGATCTCTTCTCTTTTACATTCTCCATCCCCAGACACTTAACATCTTTGGCTGGATTTTCTAGGAGTTTCTTTGGGATATGCCATTAGGTTTGTGAACAAAATAAGTATAAAAATAATTATAAATATATATATATATATGCATGTATGTTGAATCAGCTAAGCATATATGTAAACTTAGAATACATGATTATATACACATTTTCTATGTTCCATATATATATGCCATACACATATTTAACAGACAACACTTGTTAGCACTTACAATGTGCCAGATAAGTGAGTTCTTTACATTATTTACTTAGTCATTATGACATCTCTATAAGGTAGAAATTATTATAATTATTCATTTTTATGATGAGAAAAGTAAAGCACATCCCCACTAAGTGGCACAGCCCAAGATCCTTTACATTACTTGTCTTCTTTTGGGACTTTTCCTACTCGTTACCCCCTTGAGAGCATAAGTGATTTCTGACTTATTGTCTTTAAGATTCTGCTTCCTCTTAGAGATAAGAAGTAGACCTTAGAAGGAAGCAGAACTCAAACATTTGTCAGTCAGTGACTTTCTTGCTAGGGAACATAAAGACCCAATTTTGCAGAGAATTCCCAACTCCATAGAGAAGAAAGTCCACAAAGTAAGATATTATGGCCTGTAAAGTAAAGGAGTTACTTTGGGTGGTTGAACTTTCTGGAGCTCTCAAATGATAACACATGTACAACCATCAATATATAAATCCAACTTAATTCAAGGTATATTTAATGAACACCTGCTGGGAGCAAAGTACTCTGGTAGGACCTAAGCTCTAGAAAGTAGTTCCAAAGATAGGTAAGATGCCATAAACCTAATATTTGAAATATGACAGAAAATAAACTCTACATAACTAAAACACAACACACAGTAGGATGAATACCATAAAGGATTATTAACTATATTTTTTAGAGTTTAGTGAATTGAGAAAACCACTGGATGGTGGACACTAAAAGATGTCACTTGGAAAAGACGAGGTTTTAGATGGACTTTGGAATATGAGCAATTTCCAAATATTAGAAATTGGAGGCATAGGATTTAGGTAAGGGGTAGAAAATGAATAAAGAATGAGAATAGCAAAGCACAAGTATGTTTGGGAACAATTTGGTTAGCTTCCTGAACACTCAAAGGGTAGCAACAGAAGTTGGAGATGCCATGGGTAGAACATCCACTTGGAAATGCTTTAGTCTACTGTAGGAAAGTACTAGAGTCTACAGGCAGAATGAAATGCTCAGACTATCAAGATGATGTGAAAAAATTGCCTACAGATTTCAAGAATGCCATGAGGGAAAAAACAAAAGCACACTTTACATTTTATGGGTAGATGAAGGGAAAATGGACAGAAAAACAAGAAGGATCATCAGATAAATAGGAGTGTGATGAAAACAGAGGCTATGGAGATCAAAGGTGAAGAATGTTTCAAGAGTGGAAATCTATAGACAAGACAAGCAAGTAATAACAGCAAAGCTAGCACTGATAAGAGCTACAGTCTCCACTTTACTCTTCTCTAAAAGGACTACCTCTTATTGCTTCCTACTCTTTAGTTGAACTCATGCACACACAAAACTGCACGCATAAACAAACATTTTTTCCCCAGGAATAAGTGATTGTATTAGTAACTTTGAAGCAAATTATATTGAAGTTTTAAGAACAGTTAATGAAATCTAAACTTTGATTTTTTTAAAAGATAATTGACTTAAAAAATACACAGTTAACTAACTATTCCTTAATAGGAATTGAATTTATTAGAAAGTTATTCAACAAGTATTTTTCTGATCTCTTCTTATTTGCCAGACATTGTGCTAGGTGTAAGGGTCAGAAAAATTTCCATAATGTTTAGATCACTTGTACCTGGGAACTTTGCTTCCTACAATTGGCACAGAACTGATGCATTTGTGATGATGAGTTCCTATGTTTGTGTTAAGTGAATGCTATATGTAATTTTTCAGTTCTAAAATCTTTTTATAAGGTTTGGGTAATTTGTGAGTCATCAAAAGGTAGTTAGAAGAACAAACCAACTCAAGACTAACACAGGAAATGGTTCTCTCGCTTTGACAATTTGCAGTGCAGCACGTGGGCAAGCAATAGTAGCTTTCCAAAGTATATAAAACAACAATGGAAATCTTATTCTTTGATTGTATCCTCTACAGGATAAAAGCAAGAAGTATAACCAGCTTTAGACAGAGAGTTGAAAAATAGCTTCTGGATGTTTTCTAACTGTTGGGTAAGAATGGAATAAGGAAGCCATGCAGGAAACTTATGAAAGCTACCTTTGGGACTTATTTATTAATTTAAGGGTATATGAAATTGTACATGCATATATTTTTCTGATATTGTTCTACCACATTGGCTTTTTTTTTTACAGTTTTTATTTATTTATTTATTTTTTGTATTAAATTCTTTTATTGGTACATTGTAGGTATACAACACAATTACATTTCTCATTGGGAATTGTACCTTTATATAATGCATCTTGGTTCTTATTTTTTCCCCATTCCTAGCCCTCCCTTCACGCCCTCCACCCTTCCCTATTTACAAAGACTTTATTTCCATTTTTTTCATTTCTCATCATTTTTTCCTTTCCCTTCTTTCCTTTCCCCTGCCCTTCCCACTACCCCTACCCCTTTGGACCTTTTATTCCTATTTTGCATTATCGATTATTCATTCTAATCATTGGTACATTTTAGGTATACAATATAATGACATTCATCATTGGAAATTTGCACCTTTACATAGTCTCTCTTGGTTCTTATTTTTCAACCTTGCCCAGCCCTCCCTTCAACCCCTCCAGTCTGGACACATTAGCTTTTTTATACTAATATTTTCCTCCTAAAAATAGAAATCTTGCTGTATACATTGTTTTACAGCCTGCATTTGTTTAAGACACACATTTTTAAATCCTGCACACTATTTCATTCTATGGATGTATTTAAGCAATCTCCTGTTTGGGTTACATTCTGATTTTTATACTTTTCAATAATGTTTTTGTTAGTATAATTTAAAGTAGCCTTTGTAATGCTAGTATTTGTTGGAAAGAAACTTTTGTAAGCCTTAACACTTAATAATAGGAAAGCAAAGAAACTTAACAGAACTAACATAACCAATGAAAAAAATCAAATACTTCCAGGAGCCAAGGTGGTAGAGTAAATGATAAAGTGGGTGTGGCATGAAACATGGGACAACAGGGATGTTGTCAAACTGGAGAGAACATGGCTTGTCTAAAGGGAGCAGCTGCTACTCAGTTCCAATACTGGTGCCATGTGGGGATGCAGGTCTAATGTTGCCAGATCTCCAATTTTTTCAAGAGAAGCCAGAAAAATCTGGATTTCTTTGTGTGTAATCTCTTTGTCTTTAAAAGCTGGCTTAAACTATTTTAAAATACTGTAGTACAGACAAAAAATAGATTTAAAATATTCTACCAGCTATCTAGGTGCAGATCAGAGGTCACTAGTTTGTAGCCTTCAAATTAAAGGGAGACACAGTAGTTGGGAATATATTCCTAAACTGCGAGTTAACAAAGCACTTCAAGTTTTCCTAGTAACAAGGGATATGGAGAAACTGAACCTCATGCATGAATCTTAGAAAATGGGAAAATACTTCTCCTCATTTAACACCCCAAAAGAATTAACTAGAAAAGCCTTCTAAAATGTTTTGAAGTTTTCAAGGGAACATGTTTAATGATATAGATCTTTAACCCAGTGTACTGTATATTGACATCTAATGACAATTTCCCTTTATTTTCCATCTGAACAAATATTTCTCATTAGCATCCACCTGCACTACCTCCTTTCATAAAGAAGGTGGTATTTGGCCATGTTCTGGTTCTGATTCATGAGAAATCAGCCCAAGTGCAACATTTCTGTTCTTAACAGATTTTGGTTTTTAAATTTGTAGAACACAATGTTTCCCTGGGCTGAGTTCTAGCATGCCAAGTTTTGGCTGGCCACAGACTTTGACATCTGAGTGAAAAATCTTTCAACAATGGCATTTAAACTGAGGAATCAACAGACCTTTAATTATAACACTGCTTGTAATTCCCCCCCTCTCTTATCATGATGTTCAAATTGCCTCAAATCACTAACTGCATGGACAGCATGTTATTTCATTTGCCATTGGAAATATCATAATTTGGAAACTTGGTGGCTTGAGAATATGTATTAATTTTTGAAAAATCAGAATTACTTTATTCACCATAAATTAAAGAGGCATATGGAACGAAGGTCAAAATTACTGATTCATTAGAAACAAGAAACAAAAACCACTCAGCACATAATTTTACAACTTATCTAAAATACTCAAGATTTATTTAGATAGCAGCAATACTTCTACTTGGGAATTAGGCATTAAATATATCAAAACAAGAGTCTTTTTTTTAGTGAGGTTTCACTAAGTGTCTGTATTTCTCCATAAAATGTTAGAAGATCATTTCTTTTTTATTTTAATGACAAGCCTCAGTTACTGTATGTTTACCTTACATATTAACAAAAGATACTTTTATATTGGTGAAGTACATTAGGAATCTTTTGAAAGCTTTCCCTTTAGAAATCATTGAAAAAATAATTTATATTCAACCTGCCTATCTGTGTGTACTTACTGGATACATTGGGGTTAAAAAGGTAAATGTGGAAAATGCTTATATCCAGGTTCTATGGTAGTTGGATAGGTTTTTGTTTGTTTTTAAATTATAGAGCTCAGTTATATGTGGAAAGTGGGCATGATTTCAGTTCCTTTTTCATCTTGAAAATAAACTTGGTTCCAGATTTCCAGGAAATATACTTATTTAGAACAAATATCATGCCAGGTTTTTATACATGATTTCTAATCTTCATAAAATGTCTGCAAGATGGGTATCATTAACCTGTTACTGATAAGGAAATTAATACTAAAATAAATAGTTTGATCAAGGCAATTAAACTAGAGTTTGTCCCTAGATTTTATGCGGTAAACTTTGCATACAAACCAGATATGACTCCAAAGTCTCTGCTATCTTCTTTAGCAAGGAAAAACACCTTTCTGAAATGCAGACAACTTTTACCAGTGTCATTGATCCTGCTTTCTTAATTCAGTGAGTTATCAGAGAGATCATATTCTTACGATCTGACTCTGAAATTCATCTTTGACCAGCATATGGAATTCACATTCTAAGAATAGCTACAAGAACCATAAGCTTCTGATTTCCTGGGACAGACTGGTTTTTAAGACTTGTGTCTTTTTTTTTTTTTTTGGTACCAGGGATTGAACTCAGGTCCTTGTGCTTGCGCAGCAGGTGGAGAAATCACTGAGCTTAATCTCCGGCCAAGACTTGTGTCTTTTATCCCCACAAATACACTCATATTTATAAAATTATGTCCTAAGTCTTTGTTTATAAAATATGTAGCTTTGGTCATTATCTCCTTGGGTCTACAATGTAGCTGACAAAGTTCATGTTCAAGAAACTGAACTGATCAATACATGACTCTCAATAATTAGGTCCTCTGAGGTGGTAACAGTAGAGGGAATTTAAATCAAAGTTGTTGAGGGGAGTAGAGATAATAAATAGCAATGACACACACACACACACACACACACACGCACACAGATATAACTTTTTCACCCAAATAAAAGACCCAGTCAAAACATGGGCAAGAAAAAGTACAAATGACCAATAAATACATGAAGAAATGCTCAACATTACTGGCCATTACAGAAATGCAAATTAAAGCAATACTGAGATTTCATCATACCCCAAAAAGAATGGCTATCATCAAGAAATCAAATAGTAACAAGTATTTGTGAGGATATAAAAAAAAGGAAAAAGGAAAAAGGAACATTTCCCTATTTTTGGTGGGAACGAAAACTAATACAACCACTATGGAAATCAGTATACTGAGTCCTCAAAAACTAAAACTAGAAATTCCGTTTGACCCAGCTATTCCCCTTCTTGGTATCCTCCCAAAAGAATTAAAGATATCATATTAGAGTGACACATACATACCCATATTTACAGCAGCACAATTCATAATACATAAATCTTGGCAGCAGCTTATATGTTCATTAACAGATGAAAGGATAAAGAAAATGTGGTACTTAAATACAATGGAGTACCTCTTTGCCATAGAGAAAGATAAATTTGAGTCATCTCTTGGAAAATAGATGCACTTCAAGGCATAATGTTACTTGAAATAAAGCAGTCACACAAGCTTAAATATTGGATGGTTTTTCTTATATGAGAAATCCAAATTATAAATAAAGAACAAAGTAAAAAATAATAGGAAATAAAAAGATAGATCTTTCCCAAATGGGAAGGGGATCAAGAGATGGAGGAGGGGCTGGGGATGTAGCTCAGTGGTTCCACTGCCTACCTTGCTAGCGCAAGGACCTGAGTTCAATCCCCGGTACCAAAAAAAAAAAAAAAAAAAAAAATGAGATGGAGGAGAGGAAAGGAGGGAAAGGGGATGAAAAAAGGTACTAAGATGTGTTATGCACATGGACAAGCTCCATACAAGGAATGTAAACATTATGTACTGCAAATATTAACTAATAAAAATTTAAAAAAGAAAAAATATAAATAAAGTCTTGTGTGTTGGGGGACAGGAACAAAAAGGATGCACCTGATGGCCCTGCTCAAAAATACACTGTACCTCTCTTCACATGCCATTAAGTCGAGGGTGAATCAAAACCAGTTGTCTAACAAGAGATATTTTTTAAAATATAAATTTTTCCAAGATAGCTAAGTCTCATTCATACCTTGAAGTAAATTACCTTAATGAGGTTACTAGACCACTTAACAGAGTCTGATTAAAGTGAAGGAGCTGCAATACGACTTGGGAAAGGAAATGGGTAACTAACTGTGGAGGTAAAAAGTAGAAGGATGGGTTGATACAAATGAGAGTGAGAGAAGGATTTATCTAAGGGCAACTGAGAATGCCAAATATATTTCAGTGAAAAGACAGTTAAGGGGTAAATACAAGTAACATACTTGCGACATCATTACTGTAGTAATTTGGCAGTAGCCAGGGCACAATCAAAATCACTACAACTGGCTGCTAATTCCTGACTTCAGAACTGAGCACAGTTCCTATTACGGCTTGTATCTAGATGTCCCCCCAAAGCCTCATGTGGTCATAGGTGGGGCTTTTTTCAGAGCTAGCTGGAGCTAGAGTGTGTGATTCTTGGTGCAATGCTAGAAGTAAGGGTGTGATTGCTAGTTGCCTGAAGGGCGAGAAGACTGGGTACCATATAAGAGACAGAAAGAGGCTTGCTGCTAGTTCCTTGTAGTTTGTGGCTTGCTTTGCTACCTTCTGCCTGCCACAAACTGTTTCTCCTTGGCGATGCCTGTCTGCCATGCCATCCTGCCTTGGAGGCAGCTCATTATGGACTGAAGCCTTTACAAACTGCGTGCTAAATAAACCTTCACTCCCTTAACTTTGGGTGTCAGGCACTTTGTCTCAGCAACAAGAAAAGTAACTTAAGACAGTTCCCTCCTTCTTGTAGCTCCCTAGTAAATACTTCTTGAGCAAATGGGCTATCAAAATTCATTTGCAAGTTGGTAACATTCAGATTTTCCAGATTTTTACACTCTAGGATAATCCAGCCCAACTTGCCAAGTTCAGCAAACTGCATTCTCATTGGAAGGATGGGACAAGAGAATATAGAAAATAAAGAAAAAATTGATATGTAAGTCCTCTCCTTTTCTCATGTATGCCCAGTCCAGCATACTGTAGATTTGATGGGGCCTTCAGAATATATGTTTCCTGAATGCTAAAACAATGCTGTAATAATGAGAGCCATGTAAGTATTAAATTAGGAATGTAGGATAGAAACTGAACACAACAAACGGGGCATGTTAAAGGTTAGCCCATCAAAGAAACAGCTCATGTGCTCTTTTGGAATTCTATGCCCAACACTTTTTAAAAATTCTACTTAAGACCTGTGCTGGATTTTCACAGAGATTCTTTTGAAATGCTTAAAAAAACAGTGTGAGAGATAAAATCAAAAGCAGCACCAGGACCACACACATCTCAGCAAGAACAGCCAGAGAGAGCACTGAAATCAACTGCAGAGCACAGGCAAACTTGACCTGTGGGAACGTGAGTAGTTCCTGGGGATGGCTGGAAAAGAGCACTGTGCATATGTCTCACCCTCCCAGGCTTTCTTTTTCAACCCCCGCCCCATATCTCTCACACTTTATAATTTATCACAGAAGGTTTCTAAATTATAGCACTTTTCAAATAGACTTTAAATATACATCATCCTTCTAACCTAAAGGGGAAAGGGGGAGTATTTTGTTATAGATGAATGGAATTTGACAGTAAATTTGCATTTTGGATATGTTTTCTCACTTATGAGTTGTGAAAAATGCATAATTTGTGTAGATATTGATAAAACTTTAGAATGAAAGAGTTGGAATGAACCTAAGAGTTTATGTAACCCAGTGGTTTCCAACTCAGGCTGTAGAGCAGAATCACATAGGAAGGTTAAAAAAAATAGATTCCTGAACCTTGACCCTCTTCTCCTCCTTCCCCATGTTATTCAGACTCAATGTTGGTTTTGGCTGCTTGTTGCTAGTTATGGGGACCAGGGATCTTAATCAATTTCTTCCTTTATCTGATATGTGACTTGAGAACCAGAGAGGTAAGACTTCTCTAAGGTCACAGAGAACTACATTTATGTGAGGATAAATGTAGTACAGACTACAGACAATGTGAAATTGATCCTATTAACTATATTCCAAATTTCTTCATTATCTTAGAAAATATTTTACGTTTGTTTTGAGGAAGCAATGGTTCACTTATCTGCAAGCCACCTGTGTGACATTTCTTTCTGTTAAGAGTGGAAAGTTAAAAAAAAAAGAAGCCTGCAAGCACCCCGAACTCATATTAATTAGGACACCCATAAGTCCTTTAAGTCACTTTGATAAGTCTGCCTCTTGCCTCTTTGGCCAGTTAGATATAGATAACTCAAAAATCCTCGCCTCCATGCCAGGCCTTTCTAGGCACTGCAGTCTCATGTTTCCAAAAGCCCAGTGGGCTTCTCATGGTTACACAGTCAGCAGCTTCACTCAGTGTGTTCAAAATTAAGCTGGTGCCTTACCCTCCCAAGTCTGCTTCTGCTAGCTGCCCTCTGTTTCTGTTAATGGCTCCACCCAGGTTTAAAATCAAAGAGATTTCTTTGGTACCTTCCTCTTACTTGCTCCCTAAATATAATGTATTAATTCTCTTCTGCCATGTGCCATAAATCAGTTTGCTATCTCAGTTCAGTCCCTCTGCCCCTGTCCTAGTTAGGGCCTTCATTGCCTTCTACTTGGACTATTGTGTTAAGTTTCCTACCTAAGCTAAGCTTGCGTCCTCTGGTTTTTTCCCCACTCCAATCCATTTTACTCACTGTTGCCAGATTAATCTTCTGGAGATACAGCTCTGATTATGTTACTCTCCTACTGAAAACTCTGAACAGCTCCCCAGTGCCTATTGAATAAAGCCCACATTCCTTCACCTGGTAATCAAGTCCTTTCACTTTCTGGGCGCACTCTACTTTAACCACTTTATTTCCCACTACTCACCTTCAGACTCTATGCTCCAGTTAAACTCAACTTCTTTGCAGATTCATTAACCCTCAGTTCTTCTATCCTTTGCTCATGGTTTCAGAAATATATTTTTCTTTCATCTTTGTATGCTCACATCTTCCTTGCCTTTTAGGTCCAAATCCACTCTGGTGGTTAATCCTACTGTGAACTCCAAAACTACTTTTAATCTGTACTACTTTTATGGAATATAACAATGTTACTATGAATTCTAGCAAAGTAAGCACATGTCTCAGCTCTCCTGCTAGATTAAAACTTTTTTGGGGGGAGGGGCAGCATTTGGATCTTATTTGTCTGTGTATCCCCTCCAGTGCTGAGTATACAACTGTACTGTTTACAAGTTTTGTCAAGTGATGAGTTAATGCATGAACTTTATACACAACCTAAGCAGAACTGGTTGGTGATTTTCCTTGCCCAAAGCAGAGTAGAAGTAGAGCATCAGAAAAGAAATGAAGATCTTAGAGACTTGCACAACAAAAAGTAAAATGATAGCTAATGAAGATAAATAAGAACCCTAAAAATACATGAGTGTAAAAAATATTATAGCAGTTCAGGGGTAAATAAGCAAGGGAGCAAATAATTTAATAGAATAAGGACCAACTGGTTAATGTCACACGTAACAGCTTGGAGACTACAAAATAATATTCAAATATACAACATTATTTTTATAATTTCATATCCTCATCAGCATAATATAAATATAGTACAATATTAATCCAAATGATAACCCCAAATCATTAGAAAAGTTTAAATTATGTTAACTGTATTCTATGAAAACTAGGTATGTATATAAATTTAAGATGCAATACATCAAAACTTAAAATGAACAAAATAAGAAGTATCTATTGATAATTAAGAGGGGATAAACTCTACTATGTAGAAGATTCTATTACATAAACCCAACTTCCACAATGAAGTCAGGTAAATAAATTCTCTCTTTATATATGAAGACATCTATATATTTTTCTGAATATTAGGGAAACTAATTATTTCCTAAATAAAGTATACTCATACAATTTAGAAAATACAGGAAAGTAGTAATACAAAAATTTTAAATAGTATATTTTGACAATTTAGAATCTCATTTTTAGAAAATAGTTGTGACTGTATCATATGCATAATCATGTACATTGTCTTTCAATTTAATGTGCAGCAGAAACAGTCCATTCTATAAGATCTTCATAAACATTTTAATGTCTCAAAAATGTATGTAGTGGACATATACTACACTAAAGCTCTCCCTGGGAGATGGACTTCTTACAACATAAATATAACAAGATTTGCCAGGAGCTAATAATTTTTACAAAGCACAGCAAGGAACTCATGAGTTTTCCTATGATACTGTTTCTACTTCTGTATATATTTGCAATTAAATATTTTGTGTACAATGAATTTTGTTTATTTATAATTATTTTCCTAGGTTAGTTTAGGATTAGACTGTTTGGTTCAGGGTCTGACTCCCTCAGTACCTCCTTATCTATCTGTTGGGAACTGCTGATGTTTTCTCTGCTTCTACTCCCTCACCTGAAAAATGGGTATAATAAAGGTAACTTAGAGGACTGTTGTAAGGATTATATGAGATCAGGTGTATCAAGTGCCTATCACACTGCCTGATGTACAGTCAGTGTGCAATAAATGTCACTTTGAAAAAACAAACATTGATTGCATAATTAAATGTGGTTGTAAAGAAACATGACATATGTACTCAGAAACATGCCATAAATAACACTTAAGTATGCCTCATCTCCATCTCCAAAGTTACTACCAATGCTACAATATTTCTGACCCATTACCACCTTTAGGGAGCATTATCATAAGAGTTACTATTCTTATATGATAGCTAAAGAAACTGAAGCTTAAAGATGAATTAATAAACACGGTCTGAATCTCTAAGATTCATCTGTGAGCTACTAAAAATGGCTTTTGTACCTTGAGTTCTTTTGCATAGACTTCAGCCTGTCTAATTTTTATCTTTTAGAGGCAGATCTGTATTTTGGGCCAAACTTTGATCCAATTTTGAATGTTTAACTGGACCTTTATATGGATTTTTCCTTTCTTTCACTTTAATCAATATTATTTAAAAATTTTATTCTAGAAAATGATTTTAAAGGAGGTATTCCACAAATTAAGCTACCTGTCAAAAATGCATATCTCATGGCTCAAAAAATTAATATCTATCTTGGCTTTGAACAATTATTTATAGTTTGATTACCTTCATTATCAAACATGCACACACATACTTTACAAAATCTTGGAAGAAGTTCAGATTTATATATTAGAAGTAATCTGCAAGTGTGCGTGCAAATGTATATGTGTGAGAGTGAGACACAGCCTCTGAAAATCCATATTGGGAAGAAAGTTCTGAAATTCTGAAAAAGATAGTTTAATACAAACTTTATGAAAAATTAAGTCACAGGCTGCATTTTAAGAAAAACAAATGAGATGGTAAATTGAGTCTTTTATTGTGAAGCTGGTTAGGCTACTCCTGTGCAACATACTTTAGACCAAGGGAGTCAGGAAACACCAAAGGGGACATTGCAATTCCTCTGCCTCCCAGTACATTTATGCATGTATAGTATAAAAATGTGCCAGTGTTATCAAGCTCACAGTACTGAGCAAAGTGCAAGAGTTACAGCTGGGAATTTGTCTTTCAGGGCTAGCTCTATTTACTGGTGTGTGTGTGTGTGTGTGTGTGTGTGTGTGTGTGTGTGTGTGTGTGTGTGTGCCTTTCTTGGGGGAGAGAGGGCACAGTGGCACAGTGGGGTGTTTTCTGAAGGGGTGGGAGAGATAAAGGAGTTTTTGTCAGTTTTATTTTAGACTTTTGTGAATAGGAAAGCAGGGAATTTGCCAGCCTGTTACTCAGTTATACTGAAATACGATGGAAACTGACTCAATTTGGAGCACAGAAGGTGCTGAAAAATTTCTCTAAGGAGGTCTTGAAATATCTAAGCCTGTCTTCAAGGAAGGACTTATAAAAAAAATCACCAAGTCAATACTAGAGGTATGTTGTTGTCTCTTTTCCCATCTATGACACCCCAAGTCACTACCCTTACATTACATTTTAAAAGTAGCCAGTATGGTATTTTAAAAATTACTTTGTGTCCTTTATTCCTGAGAGAGTATTAAGAGGAACACGCTTCTGTGGGTCTTCTTCACAAAGTCATTTCTACATATATATGTTGTTAGGAGCATGGGCTATAAATGTTATGAACAGGTTATACCTTCCTATTTGTATTGACCAGCCTATTTTCTTATTTTCTGAGTATGCCCGAACATATGTTCCCAGTACAAACATATAGTGCTATGGATGTTTACAATTCCTTACTGTTGTGAGAATGGCTCAGCTTTCTAGAAATACAGCCACATAACTTTATTTGATTTGAAAAACTGCTCAGAAAAAAAATCCCCACAAAACAACAACAACAACAAAAAACTGCTCAGCAAATGCATGTAGGTCATAATGGCAGGTAAGAGACCATTTATTGAAGTGCGGAAACAAATAGAAAACAAAGTCCAGAACACCATCACAGAGCAGTGCTTCCCTTGTGAGACACTCTTGGCTAAGTAAGGATTGAGTGAGACAATAATAAAACAAATACCCATAGGCTTTTCAAATGGTAACAACCAGATCAGGGTTAGCAGTGTTTCCAGACCTTGACGATACAATGATGTCCTCAACCTTTGCTTTCAGACACTGGATTACTGCTTAAGTAGCCTTTATCTCCCCCCCTCTAAATTTTGTTGAAGGTGCCCTTGAAATTATATTTGATGAAAAATCTTTTGTTCCTCACAGAGAATATGTATATTGTGGTATCATTTTAAACCCAACAATTGGTTTCAATTCTTCATAGAAAAAAAAAATTCCAACAACCTTTCATGCTGAGATTTCTCATGCTAGTTCTCAGCACAGAAGTGTTTTTTTAAAGTTGCATAAAGCCTAGCGAGGTTTAAGTTTTCCCAGCAAGGAGAAAGTGTTTTTCAGCTGCTAAATTTTTCAGATGTGTTTTTTGAATTTGGATAAAACTCAAAAACATGTTTGTTTTAAAATGTAAACCTTTTTATGTACAGAGGTTTGCATATAGAGAAATGTTATTACTATGTTTAAAGGCACTTGCTTTTGAAATAAGGAAGTCATTGGCATTTAAATATAACAAGCTGCAGGTTGCTTTATGAATGTCTTATTAAGCACTCATAACTCTGATGCTCTGGAGGATCACCAATGCACACATTTGCTGAAAAGATCACTTACAACACTGCAAGTGGATGTATTTCCATGTGAGAGCAAAGGGTGGCCAGGTCTGAACTGAAGAGCATCCTTATAGTTAAGCTAATATGTTTTCTAGAAACCTTTCCCTAAAGTTGCAAGACACTTCTTTGCCCTAGCCTATTTGATTCCTTAGCTTGTGGACTGGGCCACAGTTTATACAACATGATATTTTAAGCATAGAAACGACTAGAAAACACACTGAGTTATCAGCAGAGAGATGGCATGAGGGCAGGCTATTGGAAGACCTGTCATTTTTAATCATGTAGTCATTCAGTTTTAAGCAAACTGTAGCTATGTTTAATGTGAGAAGATCTTATTGTGAGCAATAGTTTTTGTCAAACAGTTTTACTCATGGTCATAGTAGGAATATGCTTTCCACTGTGATCTAGTATTCATTTACATACATATGTGGCTGTGTGTAGGTGTTGCAGAGGCAAAAGTAACTATATACCTAAATTTTAAATATTCAGATTTTTCATTATTGTATGAATGTTTATTATTTCAGAAGTTGAAATTCAACATATAAAAATTCAGAAGACTTCTAACTTTTAACCAAGTTAAAAATCTGAAAATTAAGAATAATATTAGATCGTTTGGTTTTGTTTTTGAAATGCTAACATAATTTATTCTTTGTTATTCATTCAGAATTTGTTTTATTCAAACATTTATTGAATGTTTTTACTATATATCTTATGCTATAAATTTGCAACACACTTCTAACCCCAGTACTGCACAATTGTTTTAGGTTGTATAGCATTATCAGTCAGATGTATTCTTGAAAAAAAAATTATTCACAGTAAAAGAACCTACTCATAGTTTTCCTGTGTAGCAACCAAAATCGCTGACAATATCTGTTTTCTCCATCTTATTGTGCTTCTGCTATACAATCTTCAGTCTATTTTTATTTATTTTTCATGTTGTAACCTTAATCAAACATGTTATAAATGCAGCCATGAGATTTTAATAAGTCAAACTATTTGAAAACAATTTTTGATAATGAGGCTTTCCTATCTTTCATAATGCACAGAGAATAGAATATTTACATGAATTTTCTCTTGATCCAGAAACATGGGAAACTGATCATTGCCTGTTTTGTAGGAATACTGAAAATAAATAAGCTAAAACATGTACAATTTTAAGGAGCAAAGTGAATAAAAAGCATGATAGTACTGTTTATGTGTGTGTGTGTTCCAGAGGCACAAAGTAAATGATTTAACCAAAGTTTAAACATTCAGGGCAGTGTGGCTGCTCCTCCCCACCCCACTCCTTGGGGCGGACAGTGCATGTACAGCATGAAGAAGAGGAGTCCTAAATATTCAGTACAGATCATCCTTAAGTGGGTGTGTCCTACTCCAGTACAAAGCATTATATAACTCTATGGCTGGAACCTGATTCAGTTATTTACATGGATCTTTCAGAAAATGGTTAACATTACAGACTAAAAACTTACAAAATGTAGAAGACAGAATGGGACATAAGTAGGCGAGTGTTGTGGCTTTTGTCTAGATGTCTCCCCAAAGCCTCATGCGTTCAGAGAAATCATAGGTGGGGCTTTTCGGAGGTGGCTGGATATAGGTGTGTGATACTGGAATTAAGGGTGTGTGATTACTAAATTAGTCCACTGATTGGTTTGGCATAGTTCTGGGCGTGGATGATGGGGAAGCCCAACCTGCCTGTGAGTGCTACCCACCCTAAGGGCGTGTAGCCCAGATATAATATAAGAGACAGAATGAGGGTTGCTGTGGTGGCTTGTTGCTTGCTGCTTTGCTACTTTGCAGCTTGCTGCCTTCTGCTTGCCATGAATTGTTTCTCCTCTGAGATGCCCTTCTGCCATCCACCCTGCATTGGAGATAGCCGACTATGAATGGAAACATTTACAAACTGTGAGCTACAATAAACCTTTAACTTGGGATGTCACATATTTTGTCTCAGCAAAGAAGAAAGTAACTAAGACAATGAGACTATGAGTTTTTCTTTTCTATAGGTAGGTTTTGGTTCAAAGTTATAAAAGAATTAGTAGCAGGAATTGCTACTTTATAAAAAAAATGCTCTGAGGCTTTTAAAGGAATTTTTATTTAAAATATTACTATTGGGCATTATTAAAATTTACAATTAGGAATTATTTCATAAACATAATTATAGGTCACTTTTCAAAAGACTTTCTTAACAAGTCTCAATTTTTACGCATACAGTTAGTTGTAAAAAGTTATTTCATCATTCAAAGCTTCTTACTCTTTGTGCAAGACGACAAATTGGCACACATACATTGGTACAGGGAAAGAACTAACGGCTAAGGTCACCAAAACAGGGATATTGTAGTCTTCAAACTGTAGAGGCTAAAGGTACCAGAAACAGGGGCAGATAGCTTAAAACTGTGACTTCTTATGTTTGTACACTGTTTCTATATGGAAAATTACATTGCCATTTGAGAGTATATGTGTAAATACGCATTTGCTAGTGTTTTGGCAAATTTAAGTTACCTACATTAGTTTTGATCAACACTGTCAGATTTTTAAGCCCACCAATGTAATAAAGGCAAGTTAAAAAAAACACAAACAACCCCCATAGTACATTGTGTGCTCTGCTGTTCCAAGCCTCAGCTTCAAGACAAAAGGAGAGCGAGACTTTGTCATTTGCTAGCTGTTAATAATCAAGAGAAGATCTGCCAGACAAGCTCTTCAAGGGCTCTGTCTGTCTGGACCAGGTATATACTGCAATTCACAAAGGACTTTGCAGGGGGAGAAAAATGAGTATTCGTGGACAATGATGCTGCTTTCTTAATTAAGATTTTCATTACTGATACATACATTAAGTTCTGCAACTGCAAGAGCCAAAGCACTGTCATGTGCAGGTAGATGTCCCTGATTCCATCTTCAGGCAGTAAAGCTAAAACATATTAAATGTGCTCCCAGCAAATGTTGTGAGAGCCAGGAGAGCTCCAGAAATATTTCTATTGGAATGCAGAGAGGCCCCATTAGAAACACATTTGTAATGGATCTAATAGGCAGGAGAAAAGCCCCTATCAATAGATTGTGTATGTGTGTTCCTATCCATCCACATGTATGTTCATGTACAGAAGTCCTCTGAAGTCCTGGACCACTGACAAAGTTCATGGTAGATGACCTAGGAATGGATACTCTTAAGAGAAGCTTTGATCTTTAAGTTTACTAATGCTCTTTGTTGAGAAAGAAAAAATACGACTAACTTTGGGTAGCTTTTGGAAGACAACAAAGTCTCATATACACAGTGGTCCTAATTTTCGACTTCTTGCATCATTCAGTTTATTTTCCCTATTTCTCAGGTGGTCTTCAAGTCAATGTGGTCTGCCAAGGTATATACTGTTCTCATGTAATGATCTGACTATGATGTAGGGAAATTATCTTCATATACCAAGTTACTTTTACAACAATAATTTTTCTCAGAGATCAGAAGAAATTAAAACTCTACACAATTTTAAAAATGGATGAATATCTAGAGTGCATGTTTTTTTTTTCATTTTAACTAAGGCCTAACTGATTCCAGGGTGGCTCTTGCAGCTAAGGTGCACACAGTTCTCAGCTGTATGTTTGGCCTCTATCTGCATCTTTTCCTGTTTTGCAGTCTGTATCCATTTGGGGGATTACCTCTACAGAATTCTTTTATCTAACGAATCTCTCTGTCAGTCCTTACCTGAATAAAAATGAGAAATGTTGAACTTAATGAAAGATTATTTTAACAAAATAATGAAAAATTATACATTCATTTCTTACAAGGTGCTATAGTCTGAGTGTGTCCCCAAAATTCATATACTAAAATTTAGTAGCCAATGTGAGAAGATTAAGAGGCAGAAGCCTGATTAATCATGAAAGTAAAATCTCATGAATCCATTAGCAACCTTATAAAAGAGGTGTGAGGGAGCTATCTCCCTCCCTTTTGCCATTCATCCTCTGCTACATGAGGATACAGCATTTTCCAACAACAGGCATCACCCTGGCAGTAGAGAAGCCTATATCATACACCAGTTCTTCCAAAGCCTAGATCTTGGACTTTCTAGCCTTCAGAACTGTGAAAAAGAAATTTCTGCTTATAAATTACTTACTTGCAGATCTTTTGTTATAGTAGCACAAACAAACTAAGACATTAGGCAAAAGCATGATCTGGAACTTCAATGTAGCCTTACCTTTCCATTTTCTAAGAAGGAATAAGCCAGAATCAAACATTAAAGTGTACTGAAAGAGATTTTTCAAAGTGTTTTGGCTGTTGTTCTTTGTTACCTGGATAAAGAGAAAGGCTCCAAATAGTAGTGTCCAATAATATTTCTCTTGGATTCCTGCACTAGAATTCAGATATTTGATGTAGTTTTCTGGATATAAGCCTACATGCCTGAAACTCTTTCCCATGTACATTAGACATATGGGATGTAGTGGTAAACATATAGCTTGCCACAAAGTGGCCGGCCTTGGAACTTATTCTAGATGAGTAACTGTGACTGTTACTTCTGACATGTCAACTTCATTGGATTAAAAAACACTTAGAATATTAGTAAAGTGTGTTCCTGGGTGTGTCTAGGTGGGTCACAGAGGTATTGGCCTTGGATACTATATATATTGTCCCTTGCCTATTTCTCCCTGGTGCTGATTCCCTGGTATGTTCCCCAACTGTGATGAACTGAGCAGCTTTGCCATAATAGTCCTGCCTTGGAGCTAGCTAACTATGGACTGAACTCTCCAAACCATGAGCTAAATTAAACTTTTCTTTCTTCAAGTTGTGGATGTCGGGTATTGTACCCAGAGACGGAAAAATTGACTAATTCAGAAATTGGAACATGGTTGTTTTCATGATTGTACTTGACCATGTGGCTTGGAAGCCTTTGAGATTGGTTTACACAAGGAGTTTGGAAAGATTTGGAGAAGTGGGCTAGAGAAACCTTAGACTGCTAGGGGTGATTAATGGGTGACTTTGGTTGGAGCTCAGATGACCAGGATGCTCACAGCATGAAGTCAGTAAAGGTGAGGCTCAGGAGGTCTCAATGGAACAAGAACTTCATTGGCAGCTGGACTAGAGCACATGTGTGTTACCCTCTGGCAGAATATATGCCTATGTCTTGAGACTTTGCAGAAGGCTGAGATAAAGAGTGGTGGACTAATTAATCTGGCAGAGTAAATTTTAGGACACCCAATATAGGCTGAGGTTTGATTACCACTGACTGCTTTTAGCCAGATTTGTAGTGAGAACTGGGGGCAAAAGGCACAGCAGAAAATATGTAAAAATGTAAAATTTGGCCCATAAGGAAACAGATGTACATTTGGGCCAAAGGAGATGTGGCTGCTAAAGAGATTATCACTATTAAAAAGAAACTAAGTACTCTGTACAAGGACAAGAGGAAAGACACCTTGAGGACATCTCAAGAATCAGAAGAACTCACCATAGCAGGCTCAAGCATGTAAAAATATCAGTCTTTTATTTGATAGGAGAGTCCCTGGGATCCCTGTCTGAGAAAGGCCTCCTAAGGTAGTGATTCCCTGAGATTCATTTCACTGCACTCAGCCATACAGGCACTCTGAGGCTGCTGCAGCCACGATCCAAGGGGGCCTGGCTATTGCTTCTGCTGATAGCAGATTTTTGATTTTCCATGTGATGGTGGCTTTACTGGCATGGAGAATGTAAGAGTTGTGGGATTAAGGAAGCTGCCACTCAGATTGCAAAGGAAAGCCTGGAGGCCAAGCAAGGAGCCTCTGAGAGGGCAATGCATGAAGCTACGTGAATGAAGCCAAAGGTTTAGAGGAAACTAGAGATCGTCAGAGATGCCAGAATGTAGAACATGAGCCAAGGAAAGCCCAAGAGAGAAACCTCAGGGGCTGCAACCAGCAAGGGCATAGGAGTGGAGCTACCTAAGCCCTTTAAAACTCATATTTTACCACTATATTCCTGGATTCTGGACATGGAGCTACAGGATTTAATGTTTGCCCTGCTGGGTTTTAGTCTAGTTTTGGTCTGATTTTTTTCTATCCCCTTACTTCTCCCCTTTGGAATGAAAATGTTTACCCTGTGCCATTATATCTTGGGATTATGTAACTTGTTTTTTATTTTTACAGAGGTCACAGTTAAGAGTTTGCCTTGAGTCCCAGAAGAGACTTGGACTTGGACTTCTGAAAAATGCTGGAACTGTTGAGACTTTGGCAAGGGAATTATTGTGTTTCTGGCTGTACACAGGATAGTTGTATTATTTTAGGTAGAATTATGAACTCGCTATTGTATTTATTTGGAGAATAAGTGTGGTTTAGGGTGGTGTGTTTGTTTGTGAAGTTGACAAGTGACAAACTGACTGTTAATCCTAATATATCAACTTCACTGGATTAAGAAACACCTGGCAGATTAGTAGAGCATGTTTCTGGGGTGTATATGTGTTGGTCACGGAGGCATGGACTTTTTTACTACATGCAGTCCCCTGCCCATTCCTCTTTGTCACTGTTCCCCTGCTCTGGTCCCTTGCTGCCATGAACTAAGCAGCATTGCTTTGCCATGCCCTTCTGACATGATATTCTTGCCATGCAGCCATATGGCTATGGACTGAATTTCCTCAAAGTGTGAACTAAATTAAACTTTTCCTCCTTTAAGCTGTGGGTGTTAGGTACTGTGTCCAGTGACAGGAAAGATGACAAATGCAATAATGTTAATGATTGCTAGGAATACCCTGGTTCATTGTAAATAGGTGGACAGTGTACAGACAACCAATCAACAGACTTTATGCAAATTGCAAAAGGTAAGTAGTGTTAAGATTTTAATTTCAGTGAAAGCACTAGAGGACTATGGATGCTATGGGTGAAGAACTAATGTATTGGACATTATTCAAGCATGGTAGTGATAGGTAAAAGCAGGGAAAAAAATCTCCCAGAATTATTTAGACTGGAGATTTCCCATTACCTTTCTTTATGTACCATTGATCAGGCTGGTAAGGACTGGACTCAAGGACACCATTAAAGGATTTGCCATATGTTTCACTCATACACTATCATGAGACACATACTTTTCTTGTCTAAAATATGGGTCAATTTTAAATTAGAGTTGATAATTTTTCTTCACGTGCCCAAAAGTGTAGAAATATATGAAGAGTAAACTAAAGGTAGAACCCATTTTAGCCTTCCATACTGTAATAAGCAGGGAGGCTTGTTCAAAATAAATATCTAAAAAGAATTATTTTGCATAAGGGTAGGTAGATATGTCCAGTGCCTAATTTGTATTCAATTCTCTGTATTGGAAGGAATAAGAAATAACAAAGATGACAGAGAGTGTATTAAATAACTAAATGGACCTAAGATCTTAATTTTATCACTACAAAGTCTTCTTGTACAACTTGCCTCTGCAAGCATCTTAGCGGCATGACTAAGTAAGCTGTTTATGTATGAGTTATATATCTTATATATACCTGCACACACATATACACACTCAACTGCAGCTTTGAACAGACAGCCATGTATGGGAAAGAAAAGAAAAGGATGAAAAAATATACATAAGGAACACTCATGATATTAGTAACAATGTTAGTCATCATTTCTGTGTTCTATTTGCCTCTGAATACAAGCTATGTTACAGAACAGGTGTATAATATGTAAAGTTTTCTGTGGGGGTTAAGAAAGTGGGACATTCAGTCTCCAGAGCCAGCCTCCTGGTCTCTAACAGTGCCACTCACAGCATGTAGGCATGCTCATGACAATATGCTCACACCTCCGGGGTTTGACTGCTCAGGTAAGTAACAAGCCATTTACTAGGCTTGGTTTGGTCACTCCCATCCTCAGCTTTAGGTTGGCCTCCAGGAACTGCCACAAAATTTTCATATGTTCATCTCTCTTCTGGTTCTGCTTCCTTTGTGGACACTGCTTATGGACTTAAGACACATAGTACTTTCACATACATAATTTTCTGCCAAAAGGGGTAAGAATACCCTGGAGCACATGCCATCATTTATCATCTGCAACTGAACTTCTTGTGCTAAGGAATGCTCCAACTACTACTGTCTTAATCACTTTCCTCATCAGTACAACAAAATAACTGACACCTGCAACTTAAAGGAGGAAAGGCTTATTTTAGCTCTCTGTTTGCAGAGGTTTCAGTCCATAGTTGGCTGGCTCTAAGACAGAACTGCATGGCAGAGGGGCATGGAAGAGGAGAGCTGCTCATGGTGTGGTGAACAGGAAGGAGAAAGTGTATAGGAGAAGGTGGGGAGGGAGATCTGTCCTTCCAGGGCACACCCCAATGACCCCCTCTTCCCAGCACACTCTCCTAACAGCAAGTCAGCTATAAGCCACCATAAGCCAATAACCTTAAAAAACCACCTATGAGTACAAGAAGCATCCAGGACATTTTAGATTTAAACCACCACAACAAACTGAGAACAGCCTTATACAACTTCTGCACCTTTGAGAAAAATGAAAGAAGTCTGAGAACCCAGATGCTCCCTGTCCTAAAGCAAAAGGAAGACACTCTATTACAGTTTGTACTGTGGATGCTAGCGTGATGCTGTCAGCCTGGCATTTCTGCTTCTCTAGCGTCTTTCACTTTCCCTGAAGTTGCTGAAAAATATTTCATTTCATTAAGTATGTAGTAATACACATGGGAGTCACAGAAAGAGGGGGAAAAGTGAAGGACATTGTTGACATAGCCTCTAGCATTTTATTTATGAGAACGTCCAAAAATCTCTATCTACTTCTGGTAGAAGGATAGCGTCAATCCTGCCCTGGAGACATGTATTGGGCAATGTTACCAGTGTGCGTGTTTTCCCTCCCTGATAATTTACTGAAGCTGAGGTCTGATGGCAGAGCTCAGGATGGGCATTCTTACATTTATGTGAGTGAGCAATTTACCTGACGCTTTGGAGGATGGTGATGCCAGATCAACATTAAGTGTATGCAAGCAGAAAGTACTAAGCTCCTGCTCAAAAACTCCATAGGTCCCCTGACTGGTGGTTTACTACACACAACACTCTCCAGGGAGCGCTGTGAGGGTGAATGTGGCCATTGGAGCATAAGAAGCACAGTTTAAAGGACTTCAGGTAGCAAAATCTTTGCAACAAAGAATGAGATTAATCAACCAAATATTTGTTAGTCTGTGCAAGTGCGAGTGTCCTTTCCAAAGATTTTATTAAAGTCTTAAAAATTTTTAAATTAATAAAATGATTGAAGGTAATATAAGTAATTAAAATAATTTCTTTAAAATAATAAACATTTAATAAATAATGGAAGGTGACAAATCTAGAAAATACTAGTAAACATTTTAATTACTGATTTAATAACCACTCAAGATATGAGATATGTCAAAAATATTTTTTCCAGTTTAAAAATATTTTTCTGCCATAGCAATATTTATTTTCACATAATAAAATTTAATATATTGTTCTTTAAATTTCACATTTTAGTTTTATGCCTGGAAAATACATCTCATACTCCCAACATGAAAATACTCATTTATATGACAAAAGTTATATTTGAGAATTAGTGAAAATGCAGAAAAATTGGGCAGTATTTTTTTTGTTTGTTGGTGCAAGTATAAATTGACACAACTTTACTGGAAGACAGTTTATTAATGTATACATATTACCGTGGTAGTTCCACTGCTTTAGACTTATCCTAAGGAAATAATCAGATAAATACATTTAAGAAAATGCATGCATGCTTATGTGTAAAGACAGTAACTGTAGCATTATTTAGTAAGAAAAAGCTTCTAAGCCTCTCAAGTGTCCATCAATAAATGATTAAATCAATATATTATCCATACACTGGAGTAAAATCTTGCTGTCAAGATATTGTAGATCTATATTTTTAATATGAAAATATAACTATTATAATGTTAAATAAAAACAGCAGATTACAAAACAGTAAGATTCCTTTTCTTTCACTTTGGAAAGAGAAAGACTAAGAATAAGAAAGAAAAAGAGACAGATAAATAGATACATATGAAAATATATTTCCCAAGTGTTTACAGTGCTTACTTCTAGGCTAGGAAACTGAAATAATTTTGCTTTGTTCCTTATATATACACCATTGTTTTAACAAGCTCAAGCAAAACTAAATATACACACTTTAGAATTAAATTTTAGAACTTTTATTTTGAGGCAACTCCAAAATAAACCCTGCAAAAACTACTTAGAGATTCTAATATGATTTTCATAGCCATTAGTAATTAGTAGCTGTCTTAAAAGCAGTTTCTTGGAGAGTGAAATTATTGCCTATTTAAAATTTCCTTAAAATTAACAATTTGATCTGCTGTATCATAGTTCTTACTTTAAGGAGTTTTAGTATATGTGCTGCTGAAATGAGCATATTTAAAGATATATAAAAGCTTAAATAGTAGAAGTAACTTATTAGCAGGGATAATTATATAAATTCTTGGAGTTTTATATGATAGAATATTAAGATATTATTGTGATATTGATAAAGATTTTGTAGTTGCACCAGGTGGTATTTATTGTAATATTGAATTTAGAGCCATTCCCAGTGCATAGGACGAAGCTTCTGGGCCACCGTACCACCCCCACCAGCACAGAGGAGGTGAGCCACATGGGTACCAGCAACACCCCCCCCCCAGCCTCCCCACCCCTGGTTGAAATGAGAAGATACATAAACAAGTTTCAAAACCAGACTTACAGATCAACTAAAACAACCCCAAAGGGAAACAAGATGGAACAATCTGATACTCAACCCCCTGGACTCCCTGAACTGACAACAAAAGAGGATCTGGAAAAAATGAAATCAGAAATAATTTCTCAGATAACAGCAGAGATTGTGCCCTTAGTGAAAGACATGATTAATAAATCTAGAGAGGGCACAGATAAAAAAATAGAGGAGCTGAGGAACATGATAGAATCCCAACATAGGAAACAAACACAATCCATAAAACAGATACAAACAGATTTCCAGGAGATTAAAAACTCCACTGAAAGTCTACGCAGCAGAATGAGCCAATGTGAGGACAGAATTTCAGATATAGAAGATTGCTATTAGTGACCAGGAAAAGAAAAATTTCTTTAAAATTGTAAGGGACGATGAGAAATCAATCTAGCAGCTGCTAGATGATGCAAAGAAGAATAACACAAGACTGATTGGAGTCAATGAAGAAAGAAAAGAGAGTACAGATGACATAAAAAAAAAACTGTTCACAGAAGTGATGGCAGAAAACTTCCCAAGGAGGGGAAAAGAACTTGACATACAGATAAGTGAGGCATATAGGACTCTAAGGAGCCATGATCAAAAAAAATCTACACATAGGCATATGGTTGTTAAGATTCCAGAAACTCAACAGAAGAACAAAGTTCTACAAGCAGTGAGAGAAAAGAAACAAATCACATACAAAGGAAAGCCCATCAGAATCACAGCAGACTTCTCAATGTAAACCCACAAGGCAAGAAGAGTTCGGATTGATATATTTCAAGCCCTAAAGGAAAACAACCTCCAACCTAGATTGATGTACTCTGCAAAACTATCTTTCAAAATTAATGGAGAAATAAGATAATTTCATGACAAAGAGCACCTTAGGAACTTCATGAATACCAAACCAGCACTCCAAAAAAAATTCTAGTCAATATCCTAGGAAAAGACAATGAGGATCACAACCCCAGGAGGCCCAGCAGAATGAATCTGTTGGGCACGACAAGAAATTAAATGTAAAAGGAGAGAATCCAACAAATAGAAAAAGTCATGACAATGATAAGTCAATACATATCAGTTATAACCATCAATGTTAATGGTCTCAATTCACCAATCAAAAGATATAGACTGGCAGAATGGGTCAAGAAGCAAGATCCAACAATATGCTGCATACAAGAAACACATTTAATTCAAAAAGAAACTCACAGACTGAAAGTAAAAGGGTAGAAAACAATACTCCACGTGACAGGAATAAAAAAAAAAAGCAGAAGTAGCTATCCTCTTTGTAGATCAAGTGGATTTCAAATGAAAATCTGAAACACTCTGGTCCCAAGAATTTCAGATAAGGGATAGTCAACTTGTATATACAAATCTATTGTGAACATGTGTTTTCATTTCTCTCAAGTAAAAACTTAAGAACAGAACTGTTGGTTCTTAACAGTAATACAAGAAATTTCTATATTATTTTCCAAAATGGTTTTATCATTTTACATTCACATTAGCAGTATTAGAAAGTTCTAATTGGTTCATACCTAAGCTGACATTTGTTCTTTTAAAACTTTTAACTTCATCTCCCTAATGAGTGTATAATTCAATCTTGTTATTGTACTGATTAGTATTTTTCTGATTCTAGTGTTGCACACCTTTCCCTGTGCTATACTGGCTATTTATCATCTTCTTGTGTCTACTTTTCAATTGAGTTGTCTATTAATGAGGTGCAAGTGTTCTTTACATATTCTGGTCATAGGTTATATGCATTGTAAATATGGTCTGTTTAAGGATTACTTTTCATTTTCTTAATGATGTCATTTAAAGTTCTAAATTTTAATGGAATCTCATTTATCAATTTTTTTCCTTTATACATCCTGTTTTTTCTATCCTAGGAAATTCTTGCCTACCCTAAATTCATAAACATTTTCCCTGATAATTTCTTTTTTTTAATCTCTCATATTTAAGTTCATAGATCCTTTCAAGATATTTTTATGTATGGAAATAAAGGGTTGAGGTTAATTTTTTATATACGGATACCAGGTATTCTAGTGTCATTTGCTGAAAACACTATCTTTTCCTCTGCTCTTGAATTGAGTTTATGTTCTATAAAACATTAATGTTAAATAATCTTTCAAAACTCAGTGGACCATATATGTGTGGTTCTATTTCTAGATTCTCTGTTTTATTCCAATGATCTATATGTCTTTCCTTACACCAACACTGACTTGATTACTGTAGCTTTAGAGGAAGTCTTAAAATTAGGTACTAAATGTCTTCAAACACTGTTTTTTTTTTCTTTTTACTTTTCTAGGTCCTGTGTACTTCTACATAACTTTTAAATTTCAATATCCAATTCTTCATTTATAGCAAGTATACATAGACCTGAACTTTTATATATACCCTGTGTTTTCTAATCCTGCTAAATTCAAATACAAGTTCTAGGGGCTCCTAGAGATTTCTTAGCATTTTCTCTGTAGATGATCATTTCATCTACATATAAAGAATATAAAGATTTTACTTCTACCTTGCCAATCCTATCCTAATTGTTTCATTTTATTGCCAGATGATTTTTTTTTTTTTTTTTGTACCAGGGATTGAACTTGGGTCCTTCCCCTTGCAAGGCAGGCGCCAGAACCACTGAGCTAAATCCCTGGCCTGAGCTTCAGTTCCCTTTTTTTTTTTTTTGGTACCGGGGATTGAACTTGGGTCCTTCCCCTTGCGAGGCAGGCAGCGGAACCACTGAGCTAAATCCCCGGCCCTGCCAGACTATTTTGGTTTGGGCCTATGTTTCAAAGTTTAATGGACAGATGAAGAATAGGCCTATCTTCCCTTGTTCCTCACCTTAGGGAGAAAGCATTGTATCTTCTCCATTTATATAAGGCGTTTTTGCTGGAAGTATGGAGTACATGTCTTTGATCTGTTGAGAAGGTACTGTTCTACTTCTAGTCTCCTGATAGTTTTTACCATGAACAGCTGTAGAATTTAATCCAATACTTTTTTTCCAAATACTGACAGGATCATATGGCTTTTTCCTGTCCTCTGTTAAAATGATGACTTTTGGGGGTGGATCTTCCAATGCTGAACCAACACTGCCATCCCTATAACAAAACCACTTTCTACATACTGCCAAATCTGACTGCTAATAGTTTGTTTTGTTAAACAAATTTTTATGTATGTTCATACTTTTTTTCTTCTATTATCTTTATCCAGTTTTAGTATTAGTACAACGTTGATTTCCTAAAATGAGGGGAGAAGTGTTCCTTCTTTTTTCTGCTTTAAATGTTTGATATAATTTATCAGTTAAAATGTATATGAGTCTGCTGTTGTCATAAAGGTAGGTTTTCAAGCTGGGAATATACTTTCTTTAATAGTTGCTATTCAAATTTTATATTTCCTCCATAGTTTCATTAATTTGTCTTCCAAGGTATTTCTTAGAAGTTGTCAAATTTATTTCAAAAAAGATTTTTGTAATATGCCTTCTATATCCTTTTAAATTCTATAAAATATGTGGTAATGTCTCCTAGATCTTGATATTGTAATTTAAAAAATGTATAATTGAGATTGTGTCATAGGAAGAAAAGGTCTAAAGGAGTAGGGGAAGTGGGAGGGGTAGGGGAAAGGAAAGAAGGGAAAAGAAAATATATGAGAAAAGGAAAAAAAGGGAAACAGTCTTTGCAAATAGGGAAGGGTAGAGGGGTTGAAGGGAGGGCAGGGGAAGGAGAAAAAAATAAGAACCAAGATACTCATGTAAAGGTACAAGATCCCAATGATGAATGTAACTGTATTTTATACCTAAAATGTACCAATAAACTTAATGGAAAAAATTTAAAAAATAATACTGAATTAAAAATAAGATACAACCTTATGTATGAAATATATGCACAATTATGTTAAAGTCTAGCAAAGACACTTGAAGGTGATCTAAAAATTTGTTAATAATGGTTGTTTCAATGTAATGGGATTATGGATGTTTTCTGCTTACTCTCTGCTTTCTTAACATTTTATAATAATTATAAATTATACAATCATATAAGAAGTAAATATTAAAAAATACAGCTCCTTCACTCAACAGCTGGTAAATTTTACCCCAGATGTATCTGCAATTTAATTTTGATTCAAATGGTCCTAATGTTATTTCCTAAAGGGAATTTAGCAGAATAGAATGTGCTTCAATAAAGGAAAGGCATTATGTTATTACTTCTTCTTAAAGTATCATTTTATAATGCTCAGAATAAATCTCAGGAAAGGATTCTACCAGAAATTAGGATTTTTCACCTCCTTCACATCCTCTTTATATATTCTCTTAAACTGTCAGCTATTCCTCACACAGAGGATTAATATCTAGAATATATAAAGAACTCAAAAAAAAGTTACACTTCCCAAATAAAAGACACAATGAAAAAATGGGAAACTGAAATGAATAGACACTTCTCAGAAGACATACTAATGGCCAATAAATACATTAGGAAATGTTCATCACTGCTGGCCATTACTGGAATGCAAATTAAAACAAGACTGAGATATAATCTTATTTCAGAAAGTATGGCCATCATCAAAAAATCAAATAATAAAAATGCTGGTGATGCTGTGCGGAAAAGGAACCTTTTTTCATTTTTGGTGAGAATGTAAACTATTGCAATCACCATGTAAATCAGTATGGAGATTCCTCAAAAAACTAAAACTAAAAATTCCATTTGATCCAGCTACTCTACTTCTTGGTGTCTTCCCCAAAAAGCAGCATGTTACAGTGATACATGCATATCCATATTTATAGCAGCACAATCCATAGTAGCTAAATCTTGGAAGCAGCCTATATGTTCATCAACAGATGAATGGGTACAGAAAATGTAGCATTTACACACAATGGAGCACTATTCTGCCATAAGGAAGCACAAACAGGTCATTTGTAGGGAAATGGATAATGCTAAGTTAAATAAAGTAGACACACAAGTTTAAGTGTCATATGGTTTTTACTTAAAATATAAATAAAGTGCAAAATAAAAGATTGACAATAGAAAGGAGGAAGATAGATCTTTCTTAAATGGGAACGGAATCAAGAGATGGAGGGAGTACAAAGGGAGAGAAAGGAAAGGGGGTGAAAAAATTAAAACGTGTTATGGACATGTATCAACTCCATGTAAGGAATGTAATCATCATATACTGCACATATGTACTAATATGATTTTTTTTAAAAACTAAAAAAAAATCTGCCAGCAGCTGGAATTTCATCAATCTATAATATTCTGGTTGCTTCAGGTTTCCACTCTGGAAGCTGATGGTTTAGATCAACACTAGAGACAGAAACTCATTTATTCATTTCAAATCAGAGTTCCATTTTGAACTCCCTAAAAGTCTTCTGTAATTAGCCTTCTTTCTTTTCCTACATTTTTCTCCTCCTTCCTTTCCTTCTTTCTTTCCTTTTTTTCTCTCTCCAACCTACCCATCCTTCATCTCTCATTTCCTCTTAAATAACCTTTTGAATAGTTAGATGCCAGCTCTGAAAATTTAGAGAAAATTCATGCTATACACCACTTCAAGTAGATGATCTAATTGCTTCTAAATGGTCAAATTTTAGCAAAATGATAGTGAGAAAAATCAGACTTGTCATTCATATATGCTTGAAGCTTATTAGAGGCTTGGCAACAAGGCAGAGAGATATTTTTTGAGGAAAAAAAACAATGACTGGGAATGGAAAGGGTAGGGAGAGTAGAGGAAGGGAAGGAGCCAGCAAAAAAAAAAAAGAAAGAAAAAGAAAAGGGAGATGTGAGTCCTCTTGTCTTTTAGCAAAGATTAATCAACTGCTCCTAGTCTCTTGGGCCAGATGGCAGCCTTCAGACCACCCTAGATTGGGAGCTTTTTGAAGGCAGAGATAGTGCCTTATTCATCTAAGTATTTTCTGGATCACACACAATGTAGGTCCCAATAAATGCTTGGATAATTTAGCTGAGCCTTTTCACTGCCCTTCTACACTGGCCTCAGCTAGAACCAAAGATGGGAAACAAAAACAAAAACAACAAAAAAGAAAAACTAAAACTGCAATTCCTGTCTACAAACACTGGTGAAACCCCACCATAATTTGAACTGAAATACACATTTCTTATGTCTTTTCATGTTGGTCACTGAACTACTGGAGAAAATCACATTACTAAATCTCAATTTCTTCATCTGCACAACTATTATAACAGCATCTACATAATATTATAGCTTTATAAATTAAATCAGATAGCCATTAAAAGTATTTAATCTAGTACCAAAAGCAAGGCAAGTATTCAATAAATGTTATGTCCACATTATGTCCTATTGTTGTTATTAGTTTAATAAGAGATACAAGTGTTTGTGTTTCTTTTCCTAATAGGTTTATTTATTTATTTATGTTTGCCTGTTACTCCAGGTTCTGTTGCTAATAACTTTGAGACACCCAAAAGCAGTCCTCAGTATAACCACTTGGCTAACCACAATGACTGCTGATTCTAGTCCCAGGGGTACCCCTTAGACAGATGAAAAAATTTTCTAGCCTCTTGGTTCTGCATTTTCATCCCACTTCTAGTTCATCTCACTTGCTCCTATTTTCCAGCTTGTGGATCTTCATGTTGGTTAAGACTATATCTTCCTTATTCCGAGTTTCCACAAACAAGTTTTCTGAACACTGTTTACCTCTTGCCTCATTCCTTATACTTCTCCATAGAAACAAATCATCTTGTTGGTAAAACAGCCTGTGGTCCATATTTCTCATTTACATAGAATTGATCTATCAGTTTGTAAGTACAGTTTAGCCTCATTCTCCCTTCTTTACTACTTAGACTAGTGGGAATTATGACCTGGAAAAGTATTGGTTATATGAAGGTCCAAATTATCCCTTAGGAAAGTTTTTCAAAGTTCATGGTGAAGGGAAGGGAGTCAGTGAGCCCATTTTCCTATACTCTTCAACCAACATTTACAGAATTTTGATTCCCCAGCTATCAATTCTTTTGTCTCATTTTTCAGTGGGTTTAGAATTTGGGTGAAGAAGAACAGTGCTACTTATAGACCTGCTCAAAGATCCCAGTGCTTTTGTTTGAAATATCATTCTCCATATCTTTTTTGCATTCTAGCCACTTTTAAAGATCGATTTGAATCACATTTTACATTTATATGTAAATTTCTAGCTCTCAAGATCTCAAGAATGAAATCTTATAGTTCCTCCTGGACTAAATCATTCTTTGTGCAACTTCAACATTTACCGTCTTATGAACATACAAAATACTCCACAGTATAACTTCTTTTCTAACTCAATTTCAAATTCATTTACAATAAGGTCAATATCCTGTATTTATGTTTTAATTCTCCACTAGACATGATTCTTTGTACATAATAAGTGCTTAATAATATCTTATGGAATGACTGTGGCTGAGACTGGCCTACTGAGCCAGGCTTCGGTTTGAAGGCCCGACTTAAAATTGTTATGGGATAGGTAGCTGGATTGTTTCTGAAGGGGCTATGGCAGTGCTCAAAGAAAGAAAAGTCTGAATATACATATAGGTAGCAGAGCTTAATCCTATCTTGTGCCATGCTTTCATCTTAGTAATATATTCCTCCATTTTCTAGCTTGAAAAGTATATGGGACATGGCTCGATAGATAGAAAACTAAGGGAAATTCAAGCAGCGGGAGACGATACTCCTGGCTGTGGTAGACTGGTCTGCACAGTGTTTTGATTCTCTGAATTAGCTGGGAAAAAAAAATAAGCCACTACCACTACAAGAAAAAAAAAAAGAGAGAAGGGTCCTGAAAATGGAGTCTTAGCAATGAAAGACAGTGAATATTTTAAAGATCACTGAATTTAATTTATTCAACCTAAATGCATAAAAGTACAGGTGGGGACATTATTTATGCAGGTATATGCAAATCACTTTATAAAATAGGCAAAGCCCTTCTGCTTTTCATAAGTTGCCAAGGTGGTTCCTGATATTTTAAAAGCTATGCACCTTTAATGTAATTTCCTAAGAGTTGGAATCCCTTGTAGGAATCACAGTCATTGTCAGAGCAAGTTTATTTTTTTCCTTTTCCTCCAGGACATTTACAAGGCTCTCATAACCATCACAAAAAGAGTGGTTTCCACAGACAGGGGACTGGAAAAATCCCCTGGAAATTGTTGAGCAGCAAGTCACAGTGTTCAAAGCAGAGAACATAGGCTTTGAAAACATGAACCCATCTGACCTCCTGAATTTAGTACAGTGAATTCCTGAGCTCTGAAACATGGGGCCCGGCTGTGCATGCCATATTGGTGCTATAAGAGTGGCAGTAGGTTGGCTGTGGCGTGGTCTATTTCAAACTCCTTCACAGTGCCCAGTGTTGCATGTTCCCAGATGACATTTGGTTGGCAGAAACTGGGCCTCCAAAGCTGGCAATCTGGAATGCAGCCCACTGTGTTTTGACAAACACATAATTGACCATCTGATCACCAGCCTATGTTCTGCACTCAGGTCACTGAGAGACCTGGGCTTTCAGTAGGTCCCTACTCCCCATCTTGTTCATCTTCTCAAACCTTTCTCTAGGAAGCAATATAGAGAAGACTTAAACACACCCACGCAAATCTTCCCGTTTGTCTCGCGAACAGGGTACGTGAGACATAAGCTGTTGAACATTTCCTTTAAACTGTCCTGGAAGCCCAAAGTGAACAAGAGAAAAGCACACTTATGGTGAACTCTCATTCAGAGAGAAGGGATGAATATACTTTACTATTTCAACACCCGGGCTGTGCATAAGTTGCAATTCAGTTCAATGGCTTGAAAATTCTGCTTGGAAAAAGCAGCAATGGGAAAACAATAGGAAATTGGGGCATTAACTGACTTTAAGGAGACATTATTAGGAAATGGTTTGATTTTCAGGTGAAAGAAAAGCAACATTTTCTTCTTATCTGCTCCCTTTCCTCTTGCCTCATGCCTACTTTGGGCAGGATACGCACAATCCTGGAGACCAGCAGCTCAGAGTAAGGTGAGAGAGATTCTCCCGTGAAGCTCCCATAAGGATGTATTTTGGTCTGAAATTTGGCCTCATTCAACATATTAACCTTTCTCCTAGAAGGCAGGTTTATGCAGTGGGCCAAGATATGCTGGAATTCTGCAAATGTTAATGCCTATGTCAATACTCCCAAATAGCCTCTCTGTTCTACTCCAGACCTAACTGAACAGTTGGGGCCCTTGGTTTTCACCTTTGACCTGGTTTCCCTATTCTCAGTCAGCCATCTCAACAATAGAGTGCTCTTTCCAAAACGTAAATTTTCTTTAAATTCTTTAAAATCTCTTTGAGCCTGAAGAAGGAAGTCCGGACTCCTTTGCATGGTATACAAGGGCCTTTTGTGATCTTCCCCCTGCCTGCTTTCCCACCTCCATCTCTTATGCTACTCTTTTAATCAACTTACTGAGCTCCAGCAACACAAAACCAATCAGTCCTATGGACCTGGCTATAACTTGATGCCTCTTGACTTTATAAATGTTCTCATGTTTTACTTGATTATGAATCCTCTTCCTTTTACCTCTCCTCTATCCAGCTGGTATACTGATATTCATTGTTTTGACTTTAAGAATCATCTTGGACACCTCCCCACATGCAGACGGGCACTCCTTTCTCATTCTTCTTCATACATCTTGGGTGTACCTACACTCCTACACCTATCACATAAGATAGTCTTTATTCACTTATTTTTCTCCCCTATTATACTGTAACATTTTTTAAAAAGGATCATGTCTTATTTATTTTGGAGTTCCCAGAACATAGTATAGTAACAAGTTTTCCATAAACATTGGTTAACTGAAAACAAAATAAAGATCTATGCATAATGAATCAAAACTAAGCCAAACAGTAGTATTAGCTTTTATAAGCATGGTAGGAGACTATTATCAATCTAATGAAGGTGGAAGAGCCCAGCAGTAAGGCATTTTCTGATGATTATCAAAGAGGCTGGTGATTAATTGGCTGGGGTAAGAGTAAGGCAGGGACATGGATGCTGCGATGGAGGAATGTCTTTTTTTTTTTTTTTTTTTGGTACCGGGGATTGAACTCAGGTCCTTGTGCTTGTGGGGAATGTGGCAGAACCACTGAGCTAAATCCCTAGCCCGGAATGTCTTTTTTTAAAGCAGAGAATATCACTAAGGCAGTAAATTATCACCATTTACAATGTGGTTTTCAATACTGAAAGGCACTGTCTAAAGGATGTGTCTCAGTCTGAACTGTGGAGAGGCCTAACTTATAAGAACAGGGTTTCCCACATAGGATGACTCTCTGCTACCTGCTTCAAAACAGCACGGTAGGTTATGGTGGATTCCTTTTTATTTGTTTGTTTGTTTCTGTAAAAGACTAATTGAAAGGAAAACTCTTGGGAAAAATCTGGCAGCTATTCAGTTACTATTGAAATTGGGGTCAAATGCAGATTGGGACATTGGACTAAATGTAGTGCCTAAGGGAGGTCAAAACTGCTGAATTCTGCACCTATCCAGAGAAGGCCACTGAAGAGGCACTTGGAGTGAGAAGCACTGGTGAGATAATGTTCTGATCTGTTTGCAAGAAATGGTTCCTTTTTTTCTGATGGGCCTCTGAGGCTCAATCCCTGAAGCCATCAGCCACAACCACAGGGCATTTGAGGACAGCAGGACCGTCACCTTGCTGGCATAAAAGCAACCTCAGAATTTGGAAAAATTCAAGCAAGCATGAACTATGTCCCAGGGTGGGACAAGGTCATGAGTATATGAACGGATTATCAAGTTACCATAGGTCTTTGCCCTCCTCTTATATCTGGTTAAAAAAATTCCATCTCTCAAGAAGCTGCTTGACTGATGGTTGATGCAGCACAGAATCAATTTTACATTTTTCTATGAGCCAGACACAGCCTTTCAATTATATCTTTTATCTCAAAGTTCTCCTCCTCGATTTTTAATAGGTGACACAGGTCTCTCATACTGCTTGTGTCTGAAGCTTGCCCTCAAGCACTGACGTCATAATAGCTGAGCTGTGCAGGCAGGAGTGCATGGTGCTGACTCATTCTGGTGATGTGAGGATTAATGCCTTGTCTAACACAGAGCTATTATGTGAACTGGTTTTACACAAAAGAACTGTAACAAAAAATGATTTGCCAGTCAGAAGACTAGAAATATGCAGTGCTGGGTAACTGAGGAGAAGGATGTAAATAAATAAAGTGGTAACAATAAGTATGCACACTGACATCTTCCAAAGCCTTAACAGACCTACTCTATCAACATCAAGAACAGGGAATAACAAGACGTGTCAGGGGAAGGTAGGACCCACCCCTGCTGTATGAATGCATTACATATAGCACCAGCCTTTCTCTGTCAAATAAAATGTCAAACTAGACTTTAGCCTTAAAATCCTTTGGAGGACTCAGGTCCCCTAAATATATTTGCTATTAGCTCCTAAGAATATTAGTGGAAGCTACACATAAGGAAAAAAGCCATGCTAACCTCCTCTTTGTACAGATGATTACAACACATGAAATACTTTGGAGTAAAGAGTCAGTGAAATAAGACATAATTTTTAATGGACAATATGCATCAGAGGGTGAGATGCAGCCAGAAGGATGCTGATGATTATTTATCACATCAGGTGACTGTCACTCACTGTAGGATTTCTTGGGCAGTGTCTCTTGTACTGACTTTGATCTTTTGGTTTTGCTGCCCCAGAACCTCTTTCAAGAAACTCAGAGTAATATATATTCAAACCCAAACCCTAGCAGTTTAGCCTGGTTTGGTTCTATTAATAATAACAACAATAAAAAATTTTTTCACTTAAAATCAAATGTTTTTTTCCCAAATAACTTCTCATTTTTTTCTAAAATACAATGGTATCTTTTATATGCCTATTGGCACATATGAATCCTAGATTTCTTTTAATCTCCCCCAACTTTAAAAATTTTGCACAAAAATTTAGTCTATTCAATTTTCTGTCTTATACTCCTTAGTAAAAAGACATCTCTGATCTAGGAGTTAAAATTAAAAACTGTTGGATCTATAGATAGGTGAGTAACTGCAGAATAAATAATTGTGCACTCACTGATAGCCCAACTCATGGCTGATAACTGATAGAAAAACGTAAGCCGCAGTTTAGAAGAGCAGTGACCTTTGAAATTAGCAACATGGCCAAGTACAGGGCAGTCTATATAGGAACAGGAGCTTGGGCTGCTGGTCTTTTCAGCTCCCACCTGGATGGTAACATACCACTACTACCAACAGCCTCAACTCCAAACACGAAAGAAGCTAACACACACCAAACAAATGCTAGAGGCCAAGTCAGCTAGCAAAGATGTCAATAAAGACCAAAATTCCCCAAATCTGACATAACTTTTTAAAAGGTAAATAAACCACTTTTACTTACATAAAGAGAAGGGGCAGGTGACAAACTGATGGTCAAGGAACTGAAAAACAAAGAAAAAAACCAAGGAATTAAACACAAAACTAAATGATACAGTGGGGAAAAGAAAAACAAGTCTAAGTGTCAGTGGAACTCTTTTTTCTCAATGGAGACCATTTTGTCACTTGTAGCTCAAAATAAAAGAGATTCAGCCTCACATAAAATTTCCAAAGCTGTGACCCTTGCTATGACAACTGACACAGTACTTCCCAGCACAAGGAATGCCAAGATCTTTCATAGTCAATTTGATTCTGATCTGTGTCAGAACGTATCTGTTCTAGAACCATAATGTCCAACACAACAACCACCAGTCCATTACTTTTTAAAAATTTAAATTCTTGAAAATTTAATGGAAAAACCTAAACATTTAGTTAAATTTAGTCACACTAATCACATTCCAAGGGCTCAACAGCCACATGTGGTCAGTGGCTGCCTTACTGGACAGCACAGAAACAGAACATTTGTCACTGCAAAAAGTTCTAATGGGGAGCACTAACTAAAATAGGTAAAAGCTGTGCTTACACATAGGACCTCATCAACTTTAGCCAATTTTGGCAAAGACAAGTTAAATCCTAATAAAAATTTGGTTCTTTAATGGTAAATTCAGTAGCATAAATTCCTCACAGATCCTCCAGACAGCTTGGCACGTCCATGGGTTGCTGACCTTCAGTAACACTGAGAACTTGGCCAAGTTGGCCTCAGTGTCCTGGCTTCCCACTCTGATCCTGCCTCCTCCACCCATCTCACCAGCCTAGTAGGAAGTAATATGACAAAGTGATTTTAAACTGCAGTGTTTGTGCCTGCAATCTCATCTCTAATGATAAAAATTATAGGCATAGTAGGAGTGGAGATTAACATTTCCCCATTCTATATTTAAAATCTAAAAATTCTCCTTTAGAATCTTTAAATCATATGCCAAACAACTTATCATAGGACTGGTCTGTCCACCGTTATTTTGATGGATTTTCTTATAGAAGGAAACAAACAGGGTAACAAAAAATTTGTAAGAAATTAATGAGCCAAATAATCGGAGTGAGAAAAATAAATCAAGTTATCCTAGTTAAGTCCCCACTATAACATATCAAGGACTTCACACATACTGATTGAATTCTTGTCTCTCTGATACGATGATTTTTAACCACTCACAGAATGCATCCAAAAATATGCAAAATAAACTTCATTAAAGGTGGTCAAGTAGAAAGACCTGATAAAATAACTTTGTACTGAAAAAGGCTGAAGCAGAAAACTAGCAGTTATAGAGACTTCATTTCCATCAAGTTTTCTGGACAACGTCATCACTGTAGAAATTTCCAAAGAACTGGCTTCCTGTGCATGGACAATGTGAAACCTGCCCAAGTACATTCAGGTGAGAAGGGTGGTGGTCCCCTACCGGGATGAGAAGAGTTAAGAAAATCTGCAGCCTGGATCATGATACATGCTAACGTAAGAGAGTTTGGGGGTCTCCCATGCTTTCAAATTGTTTCACAAAATTGATGAGTTTAATGAAAGTTTAAGCAAGATAATCAGATTATGTATATGATTTATTGAAAGTTTGTTCAAATTTGAAACACAAAATAAAAACTAGTATTCAAAGACTTGAAGGCTCTAAGTTTTGCTACTTGAAGGCTCTAAGTTTTGTCTTTTCTACAAGTCAAGATACCCAACTATTGAGCTCAAGCATCTTTTCTTACTTTTCCCCTGTTTCCTTCTCTCCTTTTTTTCTTTCTTTTTTCTCTCTAACCCCCTCTCCACCACTTTTTTGAGGTTGCTTTCTTTCTCAACCTTTCAGGAGAAAAAAAAAATATGGTTAGCAATTTTCTAAAACATATGTTAAGTTTCCACTTTTCTATGGCATGTTATAAATCCAATAACTTTCAGTAATATATTATGCTCTTTTGACTATACTTAGTATTTATATTCATATGTCTAAACATGTAACTTTTTCTAAATTTCAATGGACATTTTATTCATGAAATTAGTCAAAATTAATTTTGATGTGATCAAAAGAGATCAATGTAAAGTGTACCTAAATTGACTAATACAAACAAGGTATGGAATGAAAAATGATCTTTCCGGATGTCAAATGACACACAGGCTGTCAATGACAGGAATCCAAGATGAAGAGAAAAATCACAGTATATGTCACAGTCTAACACAATTTAAAACCAAGTTAAATTGAAGATTTGTTTGAATGTAATTGTCCTTATATATTAATGCAAACCAATAATACTGATCCCAAATTTAATACTAAGACTAAGATTTAATCTCACAGATTTATACAATTCATAAATGTTCATTAACATCAAAAGACTCCTACTTCTTGATTGCATTACAATACGTGTTTAAAATTTAAGAATATGTATTAATCTGCAGAGATTTACTTTTGTTCAGTTCAAATTGTTATGTTATAGATATATGCCCTTTCTATTTCAAAGATATTCACCTTATATGTCTGTAAATTATTTTTATCTAAAATTCAAAGAGCTTTCCATAAAACATTCACAATAAGCATGCTAGGATCAACACAGAGATATGTAAAAGAGTAGAGAATATCAAACTATAAAGGCCAAATAATTCAGGGCATTAAAACATAATGGTGGGGGCTTATGCAAAGAGATAAGCAAAAGAGGTAACTTACAGTGGAGTCTAAGCCTCATGATTTCCAAGTAGAAATTGTTATACAATGTCAGTATTCAAGGAACTAAAAGTATTACTACTTGTAATTTTAAAGATTAGTTACTTCTACTTTCAATTTACACAATTTTTGTAGCAGTGGTTTCCAACATTTGGAGGTGATACAGATTCCTATGCAAGGGGCGGGGGATTTAGTTCAGTGGCACCGCGGCTGACTCACAAGCACAAGGTCCTGAGTTTGATTCCCGGTACCAGAAAAAAAAAAAAAAAAAAGGAAAAACAGATTCCTATGCAAATCCCTCCCTCAGAAAAACTCCTCAAAAATACCAAGTTTCAAGGAATTCCCAGACTCCATGAAGATTCATTTACGAATCCCAGGTTACTTACCCCTGACCTTGAGGGAGAGTAGAAAACCCCTTTTTAAATCTCACTGCTCATTGCCCTCAGGAAGTTTTAACAAAACACAACAGGCTGAAGCCAGAAGTAAGGAAGACATGTAAGAAATAGAGCTCTAAGTGGGTGAGCATGTGTGCTCAGAGACACGTGGGCTTCTTTAATGCCTCTCAGGAGCCTATCTTCGAAGCCTTTTATAATTTGTTTTTTAAATTGTCCATAGATCCATACCTATACTATGGTAGAGAAGCATGGAGCAGAGAAATTATAATGATAAAAAGAGTTACTAAAATTTACTGAGTACCTTATATGGTTTCAGGCATCTTGGTAAGTAAAAGCTTCTTCAGTTTGACTCTGTGTATACCTAGGGTATGGAGAGTGTAACATGGAGTGCCCAAAGCTACAGAATTACTAAGACATGCCTGACTTCCTGGAGGATCAGTTTTCTTTGCGGGCAACTTAAATTCTTATTGTAATTCATTCTTCTAGCCAATAACTGTTTCTTGGATGTTATAGAAGAAACACAATAGATTCTGTCTTGTCCTTGTAGAATTTCCAATTTGGTGAAACATAAGAATATACTACAGAGTAGAAAGCAAAATTTGTATGTATTTTCAAAGCGACAAATGAGGCCTCACTGAAAAGTCCACTGTGTCTGGCGATGTCTCAGCAGGCACTCAGATCACTATCTTGAGGATAATCCAAGTGGAAGAGTTTAAGAAGCATTGGTACACTATATCATCTAATCCTCACTAAGAAAATACTGTTATTTACAATTTATTAGGAGGGGGGATTTAAAAAATTTAGTCTCAAATCACACAGCTGCTAGCATGTAAGTTTGTATTATTCCAAAGTCTACATTTTTTTTAACCACTAAATTATACTACCTCTAGGTGTTTCCCATTTTATGCTTCCCTTTAAAATCTGGGCTCATTCAGGATTATGCAGGGTGGTTTAAGCTTTTCTTTGGAAGGAGACAGGTTTGGCTTGATTGCATTCTAAATATTTCACAGTGGTAAGGAAAGCTATTATTATACCCATTTTATGGTGAGGGCGCTGAGCCGCTTGCCAGCTGAGGTATCTGGCTGGGTTAAAAACGGAATCTGGGTTGTCAGTCTCTCATTCCTTTTAACTAACTCCAAGCGTAGGCAATGTTACTGGCCAAGGGCTTTTCTACACTTGGGACTCACTGGGTGATAGACAACTTTGCTAAGAGAAAACAACAATAGTTCAATTTTTAAAAATAAGTAATCATAACTCACAAAATTGGTTACTTTAAGCACTATAAGAAGAAAAGGGAGAGCTTATTCACCACAAATGATTCAGAACATTAGAATGTGTCACAGAACTGATGACAGACCTGAGGAATTTAGATGAACTGAAGTTCAACATTTACCTAGCTTAAAGTGTTTTGGTAAAAGGTGGGCCAAAAGGACTTGTTTTTAATCTTCCCAATCTATTTTATTCCACTGCTCTCTTTAGAAGTCAGGTGAGTTTATATTTTTGTTTTCTACAGGTAGAGATGTTTTAATATCTCTTTAATATTCTAGAAGTATTGTATTGAATTCTTATGTGGGAATCATTCCAAATAGTAGGAAGAAAATTTTTACCGATTTTCCTAATACATTTCCAACTTCCAGTATTTTCAAAGGGTAAGACATTATTGGATTTTTAGATTCATATGCCTCAGAGTAAGTGCTATGTAGATTCTTGTCAACTGATATTCCATCTTCACTCTGGATATATGATTTCCTTTATCTGACATATTCAAGAAATTTTGTGCTAGATTTAATGACATTTCATACATCTTGGTTTCAGGAGTTTTTAATTCTCTAATCTAGCAAAAGTTTACAAGTTAAAGTCAGACAAAGCTTATTCAAATGTTCATACAGAGCATTCACAGTCTCCTACTAGTTCTTTTAGCATCTCTTATGAATAAGTTTCTTAGGTATTTTCATTTCTTTTAGCCAGTCATAAAAGACTATGTGTGCCACAAATGGTCATTCATACCTTAAGGTCTGCTTTTCAAGATCGTATTATTTTGGATTCATTTTCAGACGAATGATAAAGGAATCATAAAGATGCTATGATTACAACCCTGAAAGATGTCTACATTCAACAATTTAGATGATGAATAAAATAATGATCAATAGAGAGAGAGGATTTTAAAACCGAAGTTCAGCAAGTAGGCCTGGGACTATTTCTGAAACTGAGACATTGCCAAGATACAATGTTAACACTCCACTCCACCTTGCACAAGTCTTCCTACCCTTCCTGATTCTTACAGGTACAGGGGCCTGAGAAACTAGAAAGCTGTAGTGCTGGGAGGGGTGGTTAGGGCCTTACCTCTCTTTACATTTAGCATGATTTTAGCTCCTAAAATAGACCCAAACCTTTAGCATTATGATTTTTAGGAAGACTTTATAATCTGATTTCAAATAACTTTTCTCTCCATATCTCAAATTCCTGAGGTTGTAGCTTTATAGATTTCAGAAGGATTGATGTATTATGATCTTTGACTCAACAGTAAATTGATACTCTTTAGGTGACTCTGAAGCATCCGAGTGATGCTATCAGGTGGTCTAATCAGAGGCACTTGGTTGTAATTCTGCTCACAATCTACCATTAATGTCGTTTGGTACAAAGAGATTATGCCTATTACAGGGCAAGCTTATCCCAAGTTTACTTGGTGTATAAACACAGAAAGTAACATATTAGCGGCACAGAGGGCTTTGGAATAAATATGAGCACAGCAGGAGGGAGAAAGAAACATTCAGATCAGTGTGAACAGAAGACTCTCTTTACTCAAATGGTTCCCTCAAATGGTTTAAAAACAATACAACAAGCAAAATTACATCACTAAAGTTATATCAAAATATATAAATTAAGTCGGTACTTGTACCTAATGATGTGTAGCTATTAAATCATGAGGACAACATGGGCAAAGTCTGTTCTAAAGATTTGGAAAGAGTGTTCTGTAATATAGATTGGAAAAAGTTACTTTCATTCTGTCACTACCTCCTAGATGTTTAAGAGAATCTAAGGCTTTTCACAATCTGGCTCCACCCCATCTCTCCAGTTTTTAAAATTGTTTTTCCTCCATTGTTTCTTTATATACTGTGACAGCCCATTTCCTCCTCCCTGAGCATGTGAGAACATCTATGTCTCTGAGCCTTTGCTAACAGTTCACACTTGAATCTCAAAGCCTAGCATAGTGTGTTAAACACAGCATGACACTCCAATGTTTGTTGAATAAATGCCGTCCATCTATTTTAGGAGACAAAGATGATAGAAAAAAAAGTTGTTAAATCAGTAAATAAATAGCACCAGAGAGAGGTCAAGGAAAAGTTAATTTTAGTGCATTTTAGGAGTGAGGGCAAGATGAGCTTAAAGATTAGGAAAACTGATGCTCTTTATTCATGGCTCTAGCCAATGCTATGAGTCAGTTACTTTTTTGGGAACAAGTTTAAACCTCAAGGTTAAATGAACACAAATGCTCTGTCCATCAGGATATAATGAACAAGCTGTGGCTATTTCCACATCAGCATGGTGAAATTAAAATATGCAGTGCCTTTCTCAGAGACATCATATATGACAGAAGTTTTTAAAATAGTCCCCTGTGCCACTGAAAAGAGTTATAAGAGCAAAAGTAAATTTTTTTAATGGGATAATTTAGCTTAGGGAAAAAAGAGCTAATGTATATTTGTCATAGTTTTCTGTTTACAAAGAGGATAATGATCAGCATTCTTGTCCTAAGGCAAAATGATATTAAACTGTCCAGTGAAGAATTTAAGACTTTAAGAGGAACATTTTAAATATGAAAGTGCTAAATAATCAAATAGATTGGTAAGAGAAGTTAGAAAATTTCTTTCTTCATAGCTCTTTAAAGATAGGAAAGATCTTTATCTATTTAGTATGGAATAAATGCAGTTCTTTCTCCAGTCAGGGGGATGAATTCAATAACCTCTCTAGACTTGATTTGCTCCATATGATTCTACAAAGTCCTATAACATGTTAAACCTAAAAATTATACAGAGCCACAGGTTAGTAAAATACACTGTAAAATTAAAAAAGGATTAGGCAATACAGATAGCTATTAAATTCAAAATACTGTATATGGTACTTCTATACCATTTCAGTTTGGCAAGTGCATATGACACAAATAAAATTGGAGAAAAATGTACATGAATCTATTATAGTTTTGACATAATGATTAGCTAGAGGAAAACATTTTAACAATTTATTAGTTTACATCTAAGAAATTTAGCTGAATATTTCATAAACTTGGTACTGACTATGCATATAAACTCAATTTCCAATTAAAGAAAAAGTTAGAAAAAGTTCAGTATATAAGAACTCACTTTTATTATTCCCAGGACTATCTTCAAAGACAGCAAAAGAACCATAGAACAACTCCTTTAAATGACCAACGTGGGCCCCATATGATTAAGAATGCAAATCCAATAACAGACTCCCGGAGAAGCTCTAGCCAGGGTGGCAAGTTACTGGCTTTCTTGTCCTTTTACCTTGCAGCTTTGGAGCTCAGTAGAAGTGTCCATTACATACAGCACACAGGGTCAGATGAACAGTTTCAATGACCTTGTCTGAACTAAATGCATTTAAAGCAGTTTGCCACATTTCTTAAATAGAAGATGAGCCCATTCTATCTATGGCCCAGATTTGGACTGGATCACTGAACTATTGCCCAACTCTTATAAGCAAAGCACTAACATGTACCAATCAACAGGCAGCCCAAAGCAGGAAGGTCAAAATACACACACATAATAAATTGGCAGTACATTATAGAAGAAAGCTATTTCTAAAGATGGACTTTGGTTATTAAAACCTTTGAGCATTATTCCACCTTTGTAAGGGGGGGGGAAACAACAAAACCTCAGCTCCAGTGTAACTTCTAAAGATCCAGTTAAAAAAGAGACAGAGAGAGAAAAATGTAGTTTTATCTTGCAACCCATTATTTTTATAAGAACACAAATCAAAGACACAAACTATGCCAATTTCTCTGCATCTACTTGTTATAGGAGATTGTTCTAGTTTTCACTAATGACTTCTTGAGGTTGATTATTACTGTGATCAGGAGTTGGGAGGATAGAGGTCTAAAACCTTTCAAAAGAAACATTTTGTTCAGTAGAACTACAGAAAATAAAGTCAGCATAAAGCTAACTTTGACAACCTCACTAGGATAATGGGTGGTGCATGTAGCCATTGCTTATGTTTTTCAAATGACAGGAATGAACTGAACAGCAATGTTGTCAAGCTAACTAGCAACTTGAATTTTGAAAAGCTGTGACACAATAAGCTGATAACATGGGTTATTAGAATTCATAAAGCTTATTATTCCGTCTCCCTCCTTCCATCTCTTCTTATTTCCACATCCACATCCCTATCATCAGGCAGCTAAAGAAAAAGGAACAAAAGTGACTGGGACTGTTTCTTTGGAGACATTCTCAGTCAGCTCTCTATCCTCCCCAACCACAACCTTCTCTCAGTTTTCTAAAAATGTATTAATGCAATTGTTTTAATACTTCCTCTTAAAGGAATTTGCATTTTCTTAACTGTCATTGCAAGATCTACATTCAAGTTTATTTTACAGGTAATGAGGGAAATATTTGGTGTTTGTGTGGGGGGAGAGGGTGGTGGTGGTAGTGGGTTCTGTCCCAGACTCTTTAAATTCTCCAGCTGTTCATCTGCTTCCCCATTTGAGATCAAATAAAAATATCTATAGAAATATGCATACATCATATGTTTCCTTTCAAAAGTTATGAACATTTTGGGACTTTCTGTCCATATACTTTATGAAGTTTCTTCTAAATAATGTCAGGGTAATTTGGGTAGAAACAAAAAAACACAAATGGTTTGCACTGAAACTTAATTAACATATTCATCGAAAGTGTTTTTCTTATGGTTTATGTCCATTGGTTCCTGGTTTTTGTTAGCAAGTTCTCAATGAGATTTTACAATGCCTTTCTGTCCTGGAAAACCTGGCTGGTGAGATTTCCTTGTAAACATCTGAATTCTTGTAGTCACCTATTAAGGATCTAGGAACTGAGAATGTTTTCTGTGTGCTCTTTCACCTCCCACTTCATGAAAAGATTAGGCTGTAAACAACCTAGTAGGAATCCCTCAGGCCAAACTATAGCTGAACTGATCTCCGCAGGCAGGGAACCAGTAGCAGTCTGTGAGACACAATGATGAAATCATAAAAGATTCTTCACCCATGCTTTAAGGAAGAAATTAGGTTGTTTCCAAGATAAGACCTGGAAAATAAGGCACATTAAAGGAAACTGAGAAGATATTAATTTATAAAGGATCAACAGAGGTAAATTAAAAAAAATAGTCACTTTTGCCAGGGCTTTCTTAAACCATGGATTTATTTTCAGTGTCTGACAGTGGCCTGTACCAGACACTTTAAGGGAAGACCATTTGTCTCTGACCAATGGAGCCCAAAGGACTCACAGCACATAAGACTTCCTTTCTTGTTTCCAATCAATTTGTGCCCCAGAGTCTGAAGGTTTATGTCTTTCTTTTTATTCTGTAAGTCTGCATATGCATAGTTCCTCCTGCATGATTTGGTCCTGAGGAAGTGACCCACCCACAACTCCACAGAGCTAATTAACCCCATACTGGGCATTTTTTCTCTCATTTCACACTTCTACTCAATGCTTTAAATGATCCAGCAGCAGCGTGATCATATGATTATTCTCTCTCAGTAAGGAAAGCACAGGGTTGGGAGGAGTAGGGATATTTCTGCCCTAATTCAAAACAGCAGCGTGACTCTAAAATATTATTGAATAGCAATATATCTGAGGGTGTATAGTCAAAAATCTTTGAATGAAACCCTTTCATGTCATTCATTCAATGTTTTGCACTGCCTATTTTAAGTAACAAATAATAATACATAATAAATAATGAGGTAGAAACATTTGATCTATGTTCAGAACATTTTAAAAATCTCAGTTTTCTGGAAAAATTTTCAAAAGAGCTATGGCCTCCTTCCTTATCCTAAGTAGTTTTAAGAGAAAGACTGAAGAGAGAATGACATATCTTTCTTTCCAGTTCAAGGAACAGACTCATGTTTTTCTGGATTTATTTTAGCCAAAGTGAATGCCTTGAAAACTCTGTGATCACTGTTTTCTAACTTTTCAAAAAAGAAGAAAAAAAGTGAACATGATGATGGTGGGTGATTTAATAGAATCAGCTTGTCAACATGATGAAACTGAAAATGCTTTTATAGAATATGTCCACATGTTTAAAAAAAAACCTTTAGCATAATGTATATAGTGTAGAGTGCTTTTTGTCATGGAAAGAGAAAGGAATATCATTAATTTAGACAGTATATGTAAGGTTCTTCTAAAAACCTCTATGGATAAATCATAAAAATGTCTCTTGGCTAGATAAATGGAGCCAGGCAAGTTCTAGGTCTTGTTAGAAGCTTTTGAAAAAGCCATCAGATTTTAAAGTCTGTCATCTCTGTAAATGACAAGAAAAATTCTAGGCTATTTCCCTCAGTTCTACTAGTACATGGCTTCAGGGTTTAAAAGATTTAGATAAAAACAGACAAGAAAATGACCTCTTCTGAATGTCCCATTTTAGGAAAATTATCACATCTCTCCCTTCTCAAAAGGACATGCAGTAAATTGGCTTGCTTTGTTAGGACTTGATCACAGAGAGTGTACATCTTGTGTGGACTTTCAACCTCTAATTCTTCTGCAAAGTGACTTAAGCACACATCATTAAGTGCCCGGGAATTCTATAATTCCTAGCATAGCAACAATTAATACAAATGAAAATCTACCTAATATTTAAAATTCTTGTTTTAATCGTCTTAAAGCTTATGGTTGGAACTGGAGATCTTTTGAAATTTCTAAAGCACACTTGCTACTATTCTTTGAGCTTCTTTTAGGTATGGCTGCCAAATGGGACTGTCAGGTTGGTAAAACTGGTGATAAGGCACAAATGGAAAGTTCAGTGAGGCACAGTTTGCCTTTATTTACACTAGCTGGGAATGTCATATTTGACATATAGCCTAAATCAAGCTACTAAATCCATACTTCCAGCCTTCAGTGGAAATTGCCTCATCCGGTCATCCTACAATGACAGGGTTGCTGTGATTTCAACAGCAATCTCCTATCCATTTCCTCCTACCCATTAGAATTTTTCAGGCTCTTCGATGGTTGAGATCCCAAAACCCTTACTAGGGGCTATAAGGCCCAATACAATACACATCTCACTACCTTTCTGGCTTCATACCCCATCACTTTCATACAGGATTAGTTCCATTAACAATACAATATGGGGTGAACAGAATTGGGAATGTGAATGGGGATTAAAAAGAATGAATTACAAAAATTAATGACTTTATGTCCTTGTTGAAAATCAACTCTTTCTTAACTGAGCCTAGTAAAGTTCCTAAACTTACCTTGATAGTTGGTTTAGATAAAGGAGAATATGAAAATTATTTTTAAATGGAGCCATTCATTAATTTAGCAGATTTTTTTTTAGAACCTATTACTTATTACTTTGTGAAGGAGGTTCTGCTCCTTCCCTCAAGGACCTTCCACTCTAATTCACTCTTTTGAAAGAATTTATGCCTCCATTTTCACTTGAGAAAAATATCATAAATATAATAACCAGCACAAAACAACTCCTGTTTATCTTCATTTGCTTTTTTCCCTCAGTTGCCCTGTGATAATCATTAAACCCTCATGAATGACTTGACCTTTTATGGATTATATTAACAATTCAGCTAATTTGACATCCTAAATGTACATCCTAAGAAACCTCTTCTCTAGTCCCAGATCTTTCTTTTTGAAACTACCATAGAAATATTATAAAAGTCTACCTAGAACTATTTAATTTTTGAAATGGATTCTTAAAATCTGACCTAAAGTATCTTTTTTTTTTTTTTTTTTGGAATCTTTAATGGGGCTTCAGGCCCTAGGAAGCATATCTCAAGATACAGGCAAATTATAAGTCACTGGTCTTCCTGATGTCACTTACCATTCCCTAGGATAGAAACTTCAGCATTCAATAGAGGACCATAATCTTACTCAAGCAGTTTCAGTCTCAGAGAGGATTTAGTAAAGCACATGTCTCTGGCGCTCATTTTCCTTTATAAGGAGGTAGCCCCTCCATTACATTTTAGTGCTTCATTTTCTGAACCTAGCCACCCTAGGTTAATGTTAGTGAATATGAATTAAAGAATATTAACTTTTCTTTAGGTTGTTAAACTTGTTTTTCTTCTCACATGCCTTATCAATAAAAATAGAGTAATTTAATGTATATAGAGAGCAGCAAGTACTCTCTCCCCATTTCTTTTCAGACATTTTCATCTTATATAAACAGTAGTGATGAAATTATAAATACCATTATTCCTCTTCCATGTTAATACTCTTATTATCTTGCATAAACAGAAATGAACAAATACGTACATGACACCAATCAGTCCCCTTTTAAAAAATGCAGTTTTCATATTTCTAAACAGTGCAGGAAGAATTTAATGAATTCAACATGTAGTTTACCTGTTTATATTTTGAATGATAATAAAGTAAAACCAAATTGTTGCTTAAGTTCTTTCAGAATTACATCAGCTATTAACACTCTCCATGCCAGCATGGTATAAAGTGTACATGGAATTAATGGCAATTGGTTCAAATCTTCGAGTCTATGAATAAGGGGCTTGGGAGAACTCTCCGGAGAGGAGAGTTCAGTCTGCTGGGAAAATAGAAGACGTGCTGTACAGGTTGCTAGGAACAAACTTCTAGGACTAGGTCATTTGAGGGCATTAGGTTAAATAAAAGTATCAAAACAAAACCTAAAAGGGGTCTGGAGGGAGTAGGAGAAAAGGAAATCACTACTTTTTCCATATCCTCATTGGTTTCCTCTTTTTCCTAGTATGCTTTCTCTTTCCAACTTCCATCAAATCATTTTCTTTCTCTGTTCTTCAGGTTCTTCTACCTTTTTATAATAGGAAGCATTTAGGAATAATTTAGAGGACAGTGAGACAAAAAAAGGAAGAAAAAAAGAATTTAGGGAAGACTTATGATAATATACTGCAACACACACAACCTATATTTGATTGATGAAGGAGAAACTGGGACTTGTGAGATTTAAAAAATTCATGGTATGTCTGGTCATATTAATCTCCAGACCGGCTGGGTTTTAGCATTGCTGGAAAGAGCTATAATAGGATCAGAAGTTGGAAAAAAACAGGGGAAAAACGGAATTCTACAAGAATTTATTTGGAAAAAAATAAAGATTTCTTTAGAATTGCTTATTGAAATTCTCCCAAAGCTGTTTTTTGAACTTATATATAGAAAGCACCAAGAGAAGAAGCTTAGGAATTTTCAGAGTTTAGGAAACTATTAAACTCTGTATATTATGTTCATCTTAGTCTACTCAAGCAAGTAAAGGATAACTAGAGCATGGTATCTTACAGTGAATAACATGGTTGGTTACTTTGTAAGGCTGACATATGGAGACAGGGCCCATAGGAGCAGAATTCTTCTTATGAATACTATAGAGAGACACCTAGGTTCATCAGAATTCATAGGGCATGACAGATTAGCTATACAGGGTCCTCTGCAAAGAACCTGAAAGTATTCTCTAACAAACCTCCAACTTCTTAGCCCAGTCTTTTAGGGGCAAAATTTAATACTAAGGTTATGGGAATATTTTATATGGACACTGAGTACAGGAAGGTTGCTGAGACACATGACAATTTTCAATGCCTAAAAATAGGCTGACAGGACAAAGGAGAAATAAGAAAAGAAGGGTGAAGACTAAGAGAAGGTGGCAGCTCTGGAGACTACAGAACAATAAATTAACAACCTTAAAATAAGAGAAATGAAAGAACACACCTTTAGGACAACATAACTACACTTTTGGAATCTGAAGTAAAAAGAAAAAACATTTGTCTCTTGTCAAGCTGATTGCTACTCTCCCATGGAAGGCTCCTATTTCTTCTCCTCTTACATACACAGGTGACATTCTTTCCCTAAGGATTAGGATTCTGTGATAATGATGTTAATGATGGTTACTGCTACAATTTGTGTCTTGAATGTGTCACAAAGGCCCAAGTGTTAAAAGCTTGGTTCCCAGCCCCTGGTGCTACTGGGAAATGGTGGAACCTTTAGAATGTGGGGCTTAGTGGAAGGAAGTTAGGACATTGGGAACATTCTTTTGAAGAAGATATTAGGACCCTGGATCCTCGTCTTTGTGTCTCTTGTTCCCAGTGATGAGGTGAATGGGCTTTCTCTTCCACACACTCTCTCTTCACACTCTCCATAGATTGTGCCTCCACAGGCACACAGCAATGAGGACAATTGGTCATGGACTGAGACTTCCAAACTGTGAGTCAAAATAAACCTTTCCTCTTTAAAGCTTCTAATCTCAGGTATTTGTTACAATAACATAAAGTGGAGTAACACTGTTCCTTTTAAATTAATGGCAAATAGGAAGGAAATCCTGACCATCAGGCTGTTTTTTGAGTCAAGTCTATGTTCTCCAAAGAGTTCAGCCCACTTTCTGTGGTTTTCTGAGATTTGTGGCAAAACATATGTGTGGTAGGGGCAGCTTCCTTATTCAGACATTTTGCCCCCAAAACAAGTACTCTACCTTTTTTACTATGACTTTTTTAGTTTTCATTATTTCCCTTTTTCTCCCAGACTATTAATCTTTAATTTCTTCTTCCCTCAGAGTTTTTAACTTTAATGACATCATCTGTTCCATCATTTTCCTTATCTATGGTTCTCAACTGCAATTACCTAGTTCTTGAGCCCAAATGAATCTGATAATACGTTCCTTCCTCAGCTCCTAGACTGTTAAGCAATGCTGGGGAAAAATCAAAACTGTACAGTCTGGTGCTTCTCAGAATTATGGTTTTCAGGTTGATCTACAGTATCAGAACTACTTTCTAACTCTTTATTTTGTTCTTAGTCAATTTCTTTTTTCCAGTTTCATTCACTATTTCATTCCTTATAACTGTTCCCCTACTTTTCACCTCTGGCTAATAACGTGACCTCCTTTGACAGAGGAAACAGACCATCAAAGGGCATTTCACATCACCTCACCTCCGACACTGAACCCATTTATAACAGTTCAGAGATCCTTCTCTCCAGCACTGATGACCTTCTCCACAGTCAATCTTATTGCATCAGTTATTCCTTCCTTCTTTTCATATTTTCAATTTTCCCACTGCCCGCCAACATGCTTTAGCTGTCCTCATACTAAGTAACAAACAAAGATAGCAGTCCTCATACTAAGCAACAAACAAGAAACCTTCTGCTATGCATCAGATCTTTTCCTACTTTGTGGTAACTTTAAGCTTCCTAAACTCTCATTTATTCCTCAACCTATTGAAATCTGGTTTCTCTGTGTTTCTAATTAAACTATTTTTTGTCAACTTCACACACAAGAAAATCCCCTCTTCTTCTTGTTCTGCTTCTTTCTTTTTCAGCCAGAAGAGAAAGGCTTGTTTTATTCCAATGACTGGTGTAACCACCAAGGCAATGTACCAAAAGAAGAGGGAGTGCTTTATTTCTTGGTCTTTGACTTCTTTGACAGTATTAATGATCATTTCCTTTTTGGCCAGGAGGTGCTCCCCATTGCTGACATGCTGGCATGGCCTTGTGGACCTGGTCTGCCTTCAGCTTGTAGATGTGTTCCCTGAGAATCTGCTCACTTTAGGACATATTCTCCTTCACCTACACATGTGGCCTATCTTCCTTGAAACTAGCTATCTTCCCAGAAGCCCATGGAGTGTATGTCCTCTTCATCTAGGATTCCTTTCCTGCCACCATTTGGGAATCAGTCTTACCCTTTAGCTTACCCGTGCTCTTGTACCTGTCCTTAGAATGGGCCCAGGAGTTTTTCTGGCATCAAGCCTGGAAATGGACAGTCACAGGCTTGCAGATGATCAGCCCAGTTTTGATCAGCTTCCACAGCTGCTAAAGGGGCTGGCATTAGCAATTTCATTTTTTTTTTATAAGTATGATTTTTCTTTAATACAATAACTTTACAGATTTTGTTTGTTTTATTTTTTTATACATTTTATTTTGAAGGCAAGTGTCTCTGAAGCCTGAGGGGACTCAGGGCAGTAGCTTTGGTGGTAAAATGGTACCAAAACCTTCTGAGTTGCTTGTCCCCATGTGCATTCTTCTACCACGTTGTTTTCTTTAATCCTTTTCAAAGTAGGGTTCACTGAGGTAAAATTTATATTCAATAAAGTTTACCATTTGTACACTGTTCTACCATTCAATTGACTTCTATGTTGGTCCTCTCATGTTTTTAAAATAAAGCCAAATCCCAAACCCCTTTGCTTCACATACAAATGTTTTTGGAAACCTCTCAGCAGCCTTTTCCACATAACCCACTGGTCACATTAGGCCACTTAGCATCGAAGAAAATGTGCTATCCAGTTAGGCTCCTTGGACTTCTTTGTGTTTCTCTACAGACACACATTTTTGCATAACATAGTAAAAGCTATTTAATACCACTATATCAATTTCCATATAGAATCATAAAACTAGATGTTATTTTGAGAAGCTGAAGTTTTTCAAATAGATGTCATCCATCAAAATGTTACTACCTGAAGCTCTGCGTTATTTTAGTATTATGGCTGAATATGTGCCCCCCAAATTCATAGGTTAAAGTTCTAGCCCCAAGTACTGCAGAACATAACTATATGTGGGAATAGGGTCATTGTGGATGTGACTAATTTTGATGAGGTTGCATTGCAGTAGAGTGAGCTCTACAATTTATTGCTACCAACAGGGAGAATGTCATGTGAAGATGAAGGCAGAGATTGGAGTGATGCTTCTATAAGTCCATGAACACTAAAGATTGTCAGCAAATCACCACAGGCTGGGTGAGGGGCATGAGAAAGATTCTCTCTCACAGGTTTCACAAGCAACCAATCCTGCTGACACCCTGATTTTGGATATCCATCCTCTAGAACTGTGAGAGAAAAATTCTGTTGCTTAAACTACCCAGTTTATGGTGCTTCGTTAGCCAAGCTCTGGCAGATTCGTAGTTATTTAAAAATTCATCCTTGAGCATACTGGAATACTAATTCATTTCTCCAATCATCAAATACTTACTGAGTGCCTACTATGTGTTAGACACTCCTTTAATATGTTAAATAAATGAATAAAAATTTTATCACATTACTGCCTTTGTGGTTCACTAATAAGCAAATAGTGAACACAATATTGGTGGAATGCCTACCATTCATTTATTCAACAAACATTTGCTGAACACCTGCTATGAGTAGCAAAACCATTCTAATCTAGGCACACAGAATAATATTACTGACAAATCAAGTTGGCCATCTTCAAGAAGCTTAAATTCCAGTAAAAGGAATACATTCAATAAAACATGAAAATAAGGTATGTAATTTTACATGTGCTGTATGCATCACATAGTCATAAGCATTTATCCTCTAAACCTTTTAACCCTTGAAAAATGCTTAGCAAGTTAGTAATTTAAAATATTCCCAATTATTTCTCTTACATTCTTGCAGTCTCTGTATGAGCTGAAAATATCCTTAAGATTAATGAACTTAGTTTTTCGTTCTTTATGGCTGAGTAGTACTCCATCTTATAAAAAAAAAATCACATTTTCTTTATCCAGTTTCCAGTTGATGGGTGCTTGGGATGTTTCCAAGCTTTAGCTATTACAAACTGTGCCGCTATGAACATGGGTGCACATATATCTCTGTGGTATGATCATTTATAGCTAAATGGATGCATATCAAGGCCATACTCTTAAGTGAAATAAATGGGACACACATGTGCAAATACCGAATAGTTTCACTAGTGTGAGAAACTGAAAGTGTAAACAAAGGTTAAAATGATTAAAATGAATAATTGATAATTTGAAATCGGAAAAAAGGTCCAAAGATGAAGGGGTGAAGGGAGGGGAAGGGGAAAGGAAAAGAGGGAAAGGAAAAACTATGAGAAAAGATTAAAAAATGGAAATGAAACCTATGTAAATACGGAAGGGCGGAGGGGGTGAGGTGCACAGGTAATGGGGAAAAAATAAGAACCAAGACACATCATGTACAGGTACAAACACCCAATGATAAATGTAAATGAATTGTATCCCTAAAATGTACGAATAAAAGAACTTAAAAAAAAAGCGTAATGAACTTAACCGCTAGAGTTTTTATTAGTACATGTTTGCAGTGCATAATGCTTACTTTCCTTGTGTGGAGTCGGTGCATGTACACAACACATCCTCCTTTTAACCCCTTTCCCTCCCTGTTCTCGTCCCTCCCTCCACCTCTTGTTCCCTTCCCATCTGAGAAAGCTCTATCTCCCTACTTCTTATTATCTATCTTTTCTTTTTCTTTTTAATTTGGGTTCTTCCTATAAGGGAAACCATGTGATATTTAAGCTTGTGGGTTTAATTTATTTCACTTAACATTATGGTCTTGAGGTATATCCATTTCCCTACAAATGACTTTAGTTTATCTTTCTTTATGGCAGGGTAGTATTCCATTGTGTATAACTACCACATTTTCTGAGTTAAGCACTGCTTTAAAAGTTTCATTAGTATTTGAGAGCAATCATATTCCTTCATAGGCTATAAAAAATGATCTACCCAATGAAGCCTCAAGACTGGGGGGCTTGGACAAGTCACAGGTGGTGTGAAGATGAAGTGTTTGGGCATAACACTTTGAAAGCTGGCTATCTCAGGCAGTAAGCAATTCAGCCCATATTTTTAAGTACTCTTTTGTATGGTTAAGATCATTTAATAGAATTTTGGGGAGACCAGAGAGTGTACACAGTGCTGATCTCTACTGAGCTTATAGTCTCAAATGAAAACCTAAGGAAAGTGTCCCACAGTCGGTGACACGGCATGTGAAGTAGGCACTATGAGAATTCATATACAAAGACTGGGAGGAGACTATCTGGGTAAGGGACTTACCTGGGGAGCTTTGAGGAAGCTTCCTTGAGGAAGTGGGGCTGGGTGTGGGTATTTGTTACAGCAGGGATCATACATTCATATGTATTATGCTTCCTCATCTCATTTCAATTATGTGCACACATTTCAAATACTAAAAGCATTCTTCAAATACTCACACATACACAAATCCGAAGAGGACTTTCCAAAGGAAAAGGGCCAAATATACAAGGGGAAAAAAACCCCTAATCTCACCATTTGTTTTAAAAATACCCCAAATGATTAAAACATATTATAAACTAAAATATATGAACTAATCATTTGCCAAGTATCATTTTTAAATCAAAATCATTTTTGAGGTTCATAAACTGAATGAAAAGAGTCTATAAATATGAACTTGCAATTTGCTTTCCCTGTCCTTTAGCAGGCTTGAGAATCTGCTGTGAGTCTAATAGGAGAGAAAGGGATCCAGGTGGCTAAAAACATGTGGCAAACACCTATTAGAATGTAAGTTCCATGACAGCAGGACTGGCTCATAGCTGCACCTGGTGGATAGTAGGAGCTCAATAATACCTCCTGAATGACAAACTGGGGCTGTGAGCGATTCTAATTCATTTTTGTTTTTCGGTACCGGGGATTGAACTCAGGACCTTGTGCTTTCAAAGCAGGCGGCAGAACCACTGAGCTAAATTCCAGGCCATCTAACTCATTTTTTTAATCAAACCTCATCTTGCTAGGCCAGGGGTTCTTAATCTGAGTCTATTTTTGCCTCCACCAGGGGATGTCTGTATTTTTTCTTGTCATAACTGAAGTTGCTACTGGCATCTACTGAGTAGAAGGCAGTGATGTTGCTAAACATCTTACAATGCACTTGATAGCCCTATGCAACAAAGATTTAAGGAGCTCCAAATGTTAACAGGCCATTATAAAAGCCTGCTTTAGGTCCTTGGACTGTATCTCCCTATATTCAGAAGAAAGTTCAGTCCTAGAGGGCCAACCAGAGAAGCCTCACTATTTCCTCTTCATTTCCTTTGTGACCCAACAGGACTGCCTTTGCTCTAAGACATGCTCAGAGAGACCCAATTCTGTCTTTTGCCCTAAGTGGGTCAATATGCAGTTACTGGAGAAATCATCTGAACAAGTCTGTCCCTACAATGCCTGTGAATAATTTTTACACAGTATTGGTAATCTTCCTGAGATTACCTAAGAATATATAGTAGTTTCAGCAAAATCAGCTTATTCAGAGATTAGTCATTTATGAACTTTCTTCATAAATTCAGCCAGTATATGAACATTTGGGGAGGATCAGCTCACCAGGCTAGGGTTTTTCAGGACAAATAATATCAAGAATTTTATGAAATCCTAATAATATGGCTTTAGAGAGACTAGATTTATACCACTTTCTCTGCTACCTTTCTTGCCCTACATATTAAAATATGACTATCTGATTCTAATTTCAATGGAGAAACTTGGGTGGTGACAGAGGAGAGCATGTACCAATTTCCCCACTATGATGTTGGCTCCACTAATATTGGTGTTGTGGCCTGTAACCCAGTTACCATAGAGACTACATACACTAACAGGGTAGCATTGTGATTGGTGGGAAAGACATTTTGCAGAAGCTTTTTTTGAAAGATAAAGATAAGACACAAAAAAGCAAATGAGACTACCAATAGAGAGGCACAGCGGGGAGAAATCCCAGATGATCAGAGAATCTAGAAAATTAGGACAGTAGAGATTACAACTTTTGCTTAAAACCAACATAAACTTTATACTCAATGGCTGTTTCTGCCAGGAAAATTTCAAGTATGGGGGAAAAATACACATAAAATATTCTAAAATTAAGAAGTAAATAAATCTACTGAAGTATAGAGGTGACAAAAAGGGTAGGGCAAGAAAATATTTTAAATGATTCAAGGCAAGGAAGAAAAAGAACATTAAAATGGAAAGTTACATTCTGTAAGAAGACTGACATACAGAGACACTGGCCTGTAGAGAATTACTTAAGTTCTGAGTGCCTTTTTTCCCTCCTTTCCTCAAAGTTAAAAAGGAAAAGAATAAAGATGATCTCCCTCTCAGTGTTTAGTGGGTTTCTCCTTAAATATCCCAGTGGTTAGATATCATAACAGATACATATAATATACATCAGAAAAGAGAATCTGACAAAAATACTTAGAGAATAGATAACTTAGGGGGACATAGTTGATATTATAAACAGACCCATTCCATAATTTCCTACAGTAAGGAGAGCTTACAGTTTACTAACAGTACAATCTCATGTCCATAATTTTGTTCTGTGTGCAATTCTGAAGTATATGATTATTATAGAAATCAAGGCCTGTTCCAATATAAAAGGTCCAGGTGGTACATTATGGAAATTTCAAATAGAAAGGGAGGGTGAGTACTGGATAGGAGGTGTGTTGGTGTGGGAGATGAGTTGGGAAGAGTTTAAGAGAAAACTAGTTGAGAAAATAGCAGAGAAGTGATTATGTATGTTCCTTGATGTCCAGATTTATACAAGGTCAGATCAAAATATATAGTGTGTATTTAATAAAAAATTATTTAATAAAAGACACATTGCCATTAATTCCCCTCTAACTCCCCTTTGCTTCAAAGACTGTTATCCCATTGTTCTTCCCATTTTCTGAAGCAGTTGTGGAAGCTTTCTTTCGTGAGGATCTTTATGAAGTGTGATGTAAAATACAGAGAATGCTGCTGTCAAATGACATCCAAAAGAAAGGTAGTCTTGTAAAAATATTACTATGTGTCCTCATCCACTTTATTCACTACATTTGACACCATGCAACTTCTGTACCTTCCCAAAGTCAAAAGGATTATGAAAGTAAATGTTTTGAATTGATTCAGGATATGAAGGCAGCAATAACAGCAAAACTAAAAACTCTCATAAAAGAGGACTTCCAGAACTGCTTCAGAAGGTGGCAAGAATGATGCAGTGTGTTTGAAGCTAAGGGGACTATTTCGAGGGGGGAAGTAATGGCAATGTGTTTTTTACTGTAATACATTTTAAAAATGTAAACATTCACCATATTTTCTATTACACATACTTCAGCCTAAAAGGTCCACTGCTCATTGGTCATCCAGATTTCCCCGTTTTTTTGTTTTTTGTTTTTTGTTTTTTTAATACCTGGGATTGAACTTGGGTCCTTGAGCTTGCTCAGCAGGTGACAAAACCACTGAGATAAATCCCTGGCCCTAGATTTCCCTGTTTTAAAATGTCTCTCAAATCTGTGTCTCAAGCCATTCGTTCTCTCCTGACCTCTAACTTTCTATATCAAACAATCTACTAGAAAATTCCAATTGGATATCTCAAAAGCATTGTGAATTCAACAGGCCCAAAGTTTGACTCATCTCCTTCACATCTCTTTTTTTGTCCCATCTGAGCAACTAGCATCATTGTCTACCCATGTTCTCAAGTGCAATGTCTAGGAATCACCTGTTGCTTTTTCATCACTCCTCAAATAATCACCAGCCCACAAAGATTTGCAATTCTAATGTATTTTTTCTAATAAACAAGGAGGTTTTTGTGCAGAGAAAGAAATACTTAAGTTAATTGGGTTTTAAACTAATATTAATTTATTAAACTTACAAATTTAAAATGGTTAATTTTCTTTATAACTTTACCTTTTACAAATATACAGGTACATCTACACACATATTAATCTATTTCCTATATTTTTCTTTGTATACAATAAGAAAAATTGCTTTCAGGAAAGGAGAGGTTACTTACTAGGTAGAAAATTTACAACCTCAAAGGAGTTCACTTGTCATTCAGGGGCTTGGAAGAAAGAGAGTTACCATTTGACCTTGGAGCACCTTTCACAATGATTTTACCAGGATCATCAATAAGCACATTAATCAGTCTTACAATCACTATGGCAACTGGGGATTTTAAGTCTATACCCTGTAAATTAGGAAATTTTACAACCCATGTCCTCTATGTTTAGTTTTACTCCTACCCAATTGTTTTACAATCACTTTCTACTTAATAGCCTGATGAAGGTAGACAGATCAGGCTTCTTGATTCTGATGACCTTTCATTTCATCATGTTTCTCCCATTTTTACCTCTTTCAGCACCACTGTGTCACATAAGCCCAAGCCATCATTATCTGTCACTTGTAATACTACAGTAGTCCATCCTATTATGTTCTCTTATATTCTGAGCTTTTCCACATGTCGCTACCAGTGCCTAGAGCACCCATATTCCCTAATAAACATTTACTGAGTGAGAAAAATGATAATAAATGTTTCAAATGAGGCTGCTTTTGGGTGCTGAACAGAAATAGTGCCCCATCTAATATTCTGGATAAACTTACATAAGTGCTTTTACTTTCAAAACTAATTTTGAGGAATCTGAAAATTTTGCCATGGAGAATTACAGGGGCCCATGCCACAATATTATGTTCTGCATTTTAGTAAAAATACCTGCAAACTCAGTGAAAGAAGCACTCATTCTTGTCTCCAATTCATCCAAAAATAGCTACCGAACACTCCATGAGTCAGGCATGGCTCTAAGCACTGGGGATTTCTCAGAATACAAAACAAAAACCCAAATAAAGCTGAAACTCATAAATATAAGACTTATATTCCATGCCAAGTGGAAATCAAAATTAAATAAAATATGTACTATATGTATCTGAAGAGAGTAAGTGCTATGAATCAAAGGAGGGTGTTACAATTTTAAGTATGGTGGCTATGAAAGGCCTTACTTAGAAGTAAAAATGGAGCAAAAGGCTGAAGATGAGGCACAAACAAGCCTTATCTGGGGAAAGCATGTAAGGCAGTGAGCGAAGTAAGTGCAAACGCCCTGAGATGCGGACATACTAGGAGGTTTGAGGAAAGTTAGGAAGTCACCGAGGCTTGACAGCAGTGAGTTAGGAGGGATCTAGTGCTAAATGAAGACAAGTAATAGGGGAAACTGAATGCAGAGGGCCTTGTAGAGACTCTTGTAAAGGTTTTAGCTTTTCTTCCAGGTGAGATAGGAGATCACTAGAGGGTTATAAGCAGAGGAGTGATACGGTCTGGCTACAATTACATTATATATGTTGCTAAGAATCACTCTAGTTTCCTGTTAATGATAAGGCCAGAAGCAGGAAACCTAATTAGGAGGCTACTGCAAGAATCCAGGGAAGAAACGAAAGTAGAGTGAATCAGGGTAGGGGTGATGAGAATGAGAAGTGTTAAGATTTTGGAGGCAGTCTGAAGGTATAGCTGCAGGATTTGTTCACTGACTGGATTTTAAGAGACATAAAAGGCTCACAGAGAAATACATTTTCAACTTGAGCATCTCAAATAGTGGAGGTGCTATTTAAGAAGATAGGGAGGACTGAATATATATTGGGTAAAATAAGGGTTCTGCTTCTGGTATATTAAGTTTGAGATGCTCATTAGATATACAGTGGAGATATTGAAGAGGTAGTTGAATATTTCAACCTAAAATTTCAATTAAAACCCAGATAAGCTTAAACCACAAACTGGGTGTGATTATTAAGGGAACAAGTGGAGAAAAAAACAGGTTCAAAGATTGAGTCCAAAGACCTCTACTGTTTACTAGTCAGGGAAATAAGAATAAATCAGTAAATGAGATTGAGAAGGAACAGCTGTGAATTTGGAAAACTATCATTAGTGTGTGGTGAACTGAAAGCCAAATGAAGAAAATCATTTAGTGGAGAAAGAACAATGAGCCAGGTAAAACCATTCTGAGATCACGGAAGATGAAGACCGTGAATTGGTTAAGGGATTTAATAACAACAGGGAAATGACTAGTGACCTTATGAACCACTTTACTAGACTGGTATGTGAAAAAACTAACACAATAGGAAAAATAAAGAATTAAAGATTAGGATTAGAGAGTATCTATAGCAATTATGGACATTTCTTGATAAGTTTTGGTACAACAGAAATCAATGAATTGAGTTGATACAGGAGCTACCAGGGAGTGTGGGTCCTAAGAATATTTGTATGATGAGAGGTATTACGACATGTTGTATACTGCTAGGAAATATTTGGTAGAGAGAGAAAAACTGCTAAACCAAAAGAAATGAGCTTTTGTAGAAGCATTATTCATGATTATGTGAGAGGGGGTCAGTTCTAATGCACAATGAAGGGAAGGCGGAAGCAGGGATACACAGTCATCCACAATTGTAGGGATAGAAGGTACAGTATATGGGCACAGTTTTAGAAAGGAGGGTAGGTTTTCTGGGAAAAAAATGCATGTGAAGTTCTTTTCTATAGCTTTTATTTTTCTAGTGAAGTAAGAAGGAAGGTTGTAAGTGGAGAGTAAGGATAGGCAAAGAGGCGTTGGAAGTTTGAGAAAAGGAAATATGCAGAACACCCTTAATAGAGATATGGGAGAGTGAATAGATAGGGAAACGTAATCGCTGGGCAGCACGAAGGGCTTCCTTGAGTTATCATGAAATTAAAGTAAGACATATCAGTTTGCCTGTGTGTGTTCTCCAGCCACATCAAGCTGGCTTGCAGGTATGGAACAGTGTGGAGTTGGTTGTAAGTAGTAAGTACAGTTGAAATTTGCCAGAAGAGCACACTGAAGCAAGAGAAGGTCAAGAAAATTAAACATATATGTGAAGAAATGATTAAAATCATTGTCCATGGAATCTAAGCTATATAATAAAATGAGAATATGAAGGGTATGGGTAAAATCTATGAATTAGAGGTCCTAGTAGGCCTAACAATTTTTTGTAACAGGGTAATAGGGGGATGGAGCTGTGAAGATATTAGATGGTAAAGAGTGGGATGCTTGAAACTGAGACTATGGGAAGTCATAATTATTAGTAATTAAAATGTTAGAAGTATATTCATGGGAATGAGTAACTGTGGTAGGGTAGAGGATAGATCACGAGACGAGTTCAAGGAACTGAGAGGGGGTCTTTTAAAGATTATGTCCTTAACCCCTGAAATGACTACGATTTGTCATGGGGTAGAAATAAAAAAAGCTTTAGCCAGCCAGTGGGTAAAATCTTTCAGAAATTGAGAATGCTGATCAAGGGGTTAGTGGATGATAAAAACAAGAAGGGGCTATGGGAATACTGAGTTTGCCTATCCCCCTTCAGATTTTCTACTCTCTTTTCATTTTTCCTCTTTATAGGATAAGAGTGAAGAAGCTTTAATTTCTAAGACTTTCTTTTCTCAATTCAAATTATCTTCAAGTCCTAAGAATTTCCACTTTACTCTCCCACTTTGGGTCATCCTTACTCTAGCCAGTCATTCTGTCCTCTATTACTCAGTTTAAAGCTCTTCACGGTACTAATCACTACCTAAAATTATTATGTTCATTTATTTGTTTGGAGAGGCAATGTCTACCTTCCTTTATTGGAATTTAGTTCCATAAGGGGTAAAGCCTGGTCTATTTTGTGCCTAGAGCATAATATACTCTCAAAAATATTTCTAGATTGAACTTATGAATGGCTCCATAATATGGTGATGAATCCTTATTTTCTCAGATCCACACAATAGCCTCACTTTACCATCCTACCTGCTTTTTCCCTGTTTTCTTGCTCAAACCATCCATTTCACTCAGTAATTTCATTTTTTCCACAAAAATGTCATATTAACTTCTATTTTGATGAATTTCATCATATATATGTATCTATTCCCCTACACCGCAATTCTTCAAGGACCAATTTGGGCCTTACTTCTTGATGGCTTTTCCAACACTATTAGGAGGGCCTGCTGATTTCTCCCTTCTCTAAAGCTCTGCTATCCCAAATATCATCTGCCTTATATTTCCTAATTGTTACAGGTGTGTTAATCTTACCTGTCACTTTGAATATATGTTTATTTTTTGCCCAGGGATACTGGCTCATATCTATGCTATAGTTAATAACAACTGATATAATGCAGGACAGATCATGGATTTAAAAAAAACAAAACTATAGCCTCATTAGTTTTAATGACTTTTGTCATTCTCAACAATCTCACCAATTCTACTCTTTTCTTACCTTATATGTATTCTGCTGTTAACTAAATCTGATTATTCTTCCTGTTCTGCCAATGCTATCTCCTAGGACCAGGACCAATCCTCTGTCATACAAAATTCTACACCCTTGAATTGCAATTTCCATAGCTAAATCATCATCCTTCTCGTTATTGTGCGTAGACTCTCTTGGCTATTTTAGTATACTCAGGACATAGTTGCCAAGATCATCATTCTCCTTGGTTGTTTTATTTTTTATTTAATCTCTGATTTTCTTTTCTATCAAACTTCATCTCCTCTTGGCCTTTGTTTTCCCTTGGCTCTTTTTTGGCCTGTTTCTTCTCCACTTCTTCTTTATACATATTCAGTTTTCATTCTTCACTCAATTTGCCCTTTGTCTCATTTGAAGGAATCAGCTTTCACACCTTCTTTTAAACTACCCTGTATATTTAGAATAGTTTCTCAAATAATATAAAATTTATAATATTTATGAATAAATGACACAATGCCAAGATATTCTTTCTCTTCTTTCAAATAACATCTGAAGATGCACCTGCACTACTGAGTTCTATATTTAAGATATTGAATAAGTATCATTCACCCATCTGTTTTCATTCTGTCTTATATTTGCCAGGACCTGCTTAAGAGTTGTACTGTGAGATCTTTTGGACTGGAGACTGCCTGGCTTAATTCACAAACTGGCCTTTGCTCTGTATAGTCATGTTTCTTTGACAAATATTAAATAATAATAATAACACACTGTGCATTTTTACATTCTACTCATAAAACCCTGGAAAAATGAAAACTAACAACCAAGGACTATATTAGAAACACTGAAACAAAACTACGCTTTAGCAAGTTTTGCTACAGTAACACGTACTTCCATAGACCTATATTCTAATAAATAATTACCTACTTAAGTATTTGTAAATTGTTCCTTTGCCAATACTAGGTATAATATCAAATGCTTAGGTAGTTTACAGGACAGGGAAAGACAACTTAGAACATTACAGCTATGTGAGGGATCACAGAAAAGCAGCAAAATAAGAGGTTTACTCTGTTGAGTGCACAGTTTGTAAGAATTAGTCTTACAAGTAGTACTACTTGACAGAATATATGCCTGATCTCCAACTTCTCCTACATCCTTCTCCCTGTTTCCCTTTCCCACTCCAGATCTTTTTTCAGTAATGGAAGAGATTCTTTTTTCTTTCAATTCCAGGTGGGGAGTGTATCATTTTGCATGAAAAAAATCTGTTTTTCTTGGGAATATTAACAAATGGTCTGACTGAAGCTGCTCTTTGAAAATAGCAGTGTGTCTAATGAAAGAGGAGGGGACTACAGTTTCATTGGTAGAGTCCCTCATTTATCTGCAGATGAGCTACATACACTTAAATTCCAGTTCTCCAATGAAGATCAAAATGTAATAACTGACTTGCTAATGCAGTGGCCACTAGATGGCAGGTCCAAAAATCTGATTGGAGCCTCACAGGAGGGCAAGTCTTAGAAGAATGTTTCTAGTACCCAATCCAACATTAGTTTATCACAAGCCTTTGAACTTTGCTAAAACATGAGATGTATAAGACAATGTCTACATTCCTTCCCAGGGCTATTGTGATGGAGCCCTTTGATATCTAGGGTCGCAGAACACTGTCATCACATACACAACCAGATGTAGCTAGATCTCTAGACATTTATCAACAGACATTCTCAGAGCTTTTATAAATGTTCAGCTGTACTTCATTATCCAGTGGTCTTTGTAATACTTTACCATAATCTCAGGGATGTAAAAAGTAGTTGTCTAACCTGCCTCCATGCACATAAATAGAGGAGAGTGTCAGGATGTGGTAAAGGTATAGCCATACTTTATCAAATAAAATATATTTACTTGTAATTCTAATTTAGTATTATGTATATTTCCTATATTGGAGACTGACAATATACTTATATTAACTGTTTTATAAAAGGGAATGTTGATATATAAAGACCTATTACTTAATAGAATAATATAATTGAGCCTATGATTGAAAATTAAATGAAGTAAGCTTAGAAGAAATTCTTTTTGCACACAGTACAGTTTTTATTTTCTTGCACTGTGATGGGAGATTCTTAAAAGTAGGTGTTATGAGACTATAAAAGAAGTCACTCTGGACCAATTATTCTGAAAATAGACTGCATTTCTCCATATATATATATGATTTTACACACACACACACACACACATATATACACACACACTGATTTTAACTATGTGGACACTAAGTACTTTCCTTTATCTTTTAATTAAAGAATTAACTTTACGATATTTAAAAGTTGAGAAACATATACTCAGATAATTTATCATTTTCACTAAAGAAAATATGTTCTAAGTCATATTCATTTTTGTATAAAAACTGTGACATGAATTTTGATATACATTTAAGCATTCATGCCAATTACAATTTTATAACAATGAAAGCAACACAAACTCAATTATAGCCATGTAACTCACTCATCACTCACCTTTTGTTCTCCTAAAATTTAGGGAAAAGAATAACAGTGAACATGTTGATTTCAGCTATCCTTGTTCTGTATATTTGGACATTAAATGTCTATGCAAGACACCAGACGAAGAGGGTATATACACGGGTATTCAGAATAAAAAACATAGTTTTATTTCATAAGAATAAGTATGGCTTACATTAATTGCCAAAGAAGAAATTTTAGGCCAGCATTGTTTGAAGGTAAGAATTAAAATGAGATGGTCAAAATAATTTATGATTAAAATCCACAGTTATTTCTACAGATTTATAGTTTAAAATGCTCAACTTTGTATTTTCATTACAGTAAGAGCAGTGGAATAGAAATTGAGAAGCCTGGGTTCTATTCTGGTTTCAGCAGTGATCCAGAAGGCAGAACTTCATTGGGCTCCTCACTTCTGAAATGAGAGCATTTTTTTTTTTTTCGGTACCGGGGATTGAACTCAGGACCTTGTGCTTGTGAGTCAGGTGCGGTGCCACTGAGCTAAATCCCCAGCAAGGGCATTTTAAAAATGAAATCTGTATTCCCTCTTTTCTTTGACAAACTTAATATTCAGTTAGGTAAGTTGCTATGCATTGCATATTTTTTCCTCTAAAATAGACTAATATTCTCAGATGAGATAATAATGCTGTTTTCAAGCTTATGTTAAAGCCCATATGGTCCTGTCAACATTATGGGCCCTATCCAAGCAGGTGAAGCTGGAGTTGGTTCCTCTTTTACACATACACCCTTTCCCATTCTGCAACACTCTGGTGTACTCCCACATTTTCTGTAATTTTAAATCCTAGCCAAGAGGTCTTCCCTGGCCCTTAGGCAGTCATGGGCTAATTATTCAAAAAATGCTTTAACCTTTCCCTTTGGCAATGTAGCTAACCTCCCCTTCCTGGCCTTCTCTGAAGATAGTTACTGCCTTTTGAACACATTCCTCCATGGCCAATGTGAAGGGGCAGATGTGACATGTGCTGCTCTAAGAGTGGCCCACAAGGAGTTTTTGTGCAATCATTAGTATCTCTTTTCCTCAATCTTCTGGATGTCACATTCAAGGTGATTCTGGAAGCTATGTGCTCAAGACGACAGAGCCAACCTAGATTCCTGATCACAATTAACATGGGCAAAAGAGAAACTTCTATCATATGAAGCCACTAAGATTTACAGAAGCTGATATTACCTTAACTAAGAACACTCCTATATCAGAGACTTGTTCTCCAAGAAACTACTTATTTCTTGTTCATCATGTTTTCTATTGATATCTTTATTGATATGTAAGATCTTTGAGAACAGTGCACATGCTTTGCTCATTTCTCATGGAACAGAACCCTAGTTGGTTGAATAAATACAAAACAGAGAATAATGAGTTTGGACAGTATAAGAAGCTGGTAAAAGCTGTTTTGAATTTTAAAAGATCAATTTTTTTCCTGTTATCCTATTTATGTACAAGATAAGGATAGTTATTTATTTTTGGTATGGCAATATATCGTGACAATCATAACCCTTTAATATATTTTGTATACTGCTCTCCTAATCACCATGCTTCCAAAATAAAGTACATATTAAATATTTTGAAATTGGAACACTATCAAATGGAAAAGTGAAAAGATAAACTGAAAAATATAAGACCTAGGAGACTTTAAACAAACTTTAGTTACATAGAGAAGGTTTCTACAACAACTACCACACATGAAATTACAGCTATAGACTATTAATCATAAATATTACTGTACTTTTGCTACTTTACTCAGTGTCAGTACTGACCTCTTTTGAACCAAATGTTTTCAATTTTATTTTTAGTTGTGCTTACCACTAGCAGGCCCTGAATACTTTACTTTCCTTAACAATATTGACTTGATTTTCCGATTTCCTGTCTCTACAGTTCTTTCTCATCTTTTCTTTGGCTCTTTTTTCTTGTCCACTCTTCAAGTACTGGAATTTCCTGGTATTCTGCCCTGAGTTTTTTTCCCTTTCACAGTTTCTTGAGTCATCGCATCCAGTCTAAGGCTTCACCTACCCTGTCCTCCCAACTCTCCACCTCCAGCCTAGATCTTGCTCTGGAACTTCAGATCTGTCTTACATATAGTCTGGATACTTTAGGAAAATCAAAACTTCCACCATCCACCTTAAATACAAGTTCCAAACCAAAAGGATTACTGCTCGTTCATACAAATCTCTTCTTCTGCCTGTGCTGCATTTCTTAGAGAATGACATGAACTTGGACTCGTAAGCTCTCCTTTCCCTCACCTGTGTCCTTATCTCAATTAACTAATTAAATTATAAATCCTACAGCGTTTTTTTATAGTCCTTTTGAGATTTTTAGCCTAAGTTTGTGAACTAGAGAAATGAAGGCAGATTAAAACTAGAATTTCTTTTAATTCAATGCCAGAGAGGTACTGTTACGAACTTCTTCCCACAAATATATATATATATATGAAAGAAGTATAGAATTATAATAATAAAAAAAAGATTCTCATACCCTTCTATCATACCAAAGTTCTATTATAAGGCTACAGAGAACCATGAGCATGGTTCTGAGAGGGAACATTCTTACATTCTCTTTCTCCAAGCAGGGCTGCTTTGAAACTAAAAAGAACAAATAGAACGGAAGAGGAGAGAAACTTTTCTCACTGCTGGTCCTCTGGTAACCTCTGCAAAAGAAAAGTTTCAAAAATATCTCAACTGGGTACACCTACAGAAACTCCAGACTTGTGGTTTTCTTTCATTTCTGGGTGTAATTATATGTGCTAACATTTATTTTAATTGTTACATTTTTCTTTGACATACAAATGAGATCCACCCCACCCCCCATCTAGTCAGTTGCTTTGATTTCTTGGCCCTAAAAATCATTCTTCAACATTTTCCACAATTCTTCAACATTAGTAATAACTTCCTACAGCAGCTGTGGTCCTTTTTCTTTCCCCAGTGTGATATATTTATTATCTATTACAGAAACCTCCTCTTTTGCTTCTTTCCTTTGCACTACCAGCTCTAACATCTTAAATTTTCATTTGACATACTGCTTACCTAAATTATTTCATGTGTGTTCCCATCCATGGAAATTCATTTTTGTGTGACATAAATCCCTACCCTATTCTATTTCACAGTAATAAAACTTTATACTGAATTGCCAAAGAGATAGGTAACCAACCACAGAGTTTAAATTAAGTGCAAGATACACATGTTTGAATATCTGCCCTCTAAGATGTGTAAAGACAGGTTCTATTTGTGTCTGAGCATTCTGTCATCTTACTCAAACTATTAGAGTTAAATCATCTAAGAACAGTTTTCTCACTTTTAGTTTCTTTTGTAACTTCCGCTATGCAAAAAAGCAGTTATGAAATAATATGTGTGTTAAAAAAATCTCTCATAAATAATGATTATGGTTGGGTTCAGTCCGTGAAAGAGGCAGCTCCAGGACTTGAGCACATGCCAATGAGATTAAACCTTACCCAGGGCTGAGTATTCTCATTGATCATTGTCCCTTAGCACCTTCAGTGGTTTCTAGTTTTTGTCCAAGTTAACCTTTGGTAGTTGTTGTAGCCATGGTAAATATCCTGTTTATTGGATTTTATTAGCATTTTAAATTTTGACATTTGGAAAAGCACAATCCTCCTTTTTCATCCTGTCATTTTTAATGTATAAGTGTCCAAGCTCTTTCCAATTTTAAGTTTCTCTCTCCTAGCTTCAGAAGATTATAATTTTGGAAAGTTGCAATTATTTTGCTAGTTTGTGGCCAGCATACATCAATTCTTTTAACAATTTTTAGTAAGAGGCATCATTCATATAATTTAAGCATCAAAGTTTATTTCTTCTACAGTTACTTGGCATTTTTAGTAAAATGAATTCTGGTTTGAATCAACTCTTTAGTTATTTTGATGCTCTGCCATTTTGGTGATAGAGTGGTAATAATGTTAGACTTTGTGTAGCACTGAAAGGTTTTCAAAGTATTTTCACATACATAGTTCTTATTTGGTTCTCAGTATAAGTGTGCATAAGCAACGAACAACTAGTAAAGAAACACAAGAACAAAGAGCACTACTTTGGATCATTGAAGGCCAGAACTAACTCCTGTCCCAGTGCTCTTTCCACCACATCACATGGTTACTAATGTTTACCTACTATCCTGTATTTATTCCCTATAGCTTTTTGAATATTCAGCCTTCATTCTTCCCTCTGCATCACTTGCATATCATTCATATCATATTCTGTTGACTCTCTTTACTATTCTGTACCCACCTATCCAGTTTCTCAAAGCCCTTTCTGGACTAGGGGCTGCTGATGCACAATGATCGAACCATTTTTTTTTTTAAATCTCAAGCACTTAGTAATATCCTACCACAAGTTTTCCAAGTCTCTTTGCTATAAATTTTCATTTTCTATTGCTTGCAAACTGTTTTCAGCATGATTTTAAGGAATATATTATTAATAGCAGTATTGCATTTCAGCTGTAAGTAGCAGAATGGAAAAATCAGGAGAATGAATGATTTGAGAGACCTTGGTTTGTTAGTATTGAAGATATGAAACAAACCCAGAACACCTCGTGTTCAGGCTGCGTGTCAACCCCTGCAGCCAAACAGACTGGCTCTTGCCAGAATGAACAGTACTTCCACATCCCTATGCAGGCCACAGTTGTTTGTAAGAACTGTGGCAAACTGGACATTTTGTTTCATTCTAATATATCTCTGTTCCTGTAGCCATGTCTGTACTTCTAAACACTAATCACTTCCCTAGGTGAGCTTAAGTACCTAATTATTAAGTGCTCTCCAAATTTCTAGTATCATCTTCAATATAGTTAGTGCCTTTTCTGTCCCATTTGCCCCCTGTGCTTGGTACTGAATCAGTATAACAAATAACCCTAATGAAGAATCATGATACAGGGTTAAATTTACAAATTAAGCAATTCCTTAGTTTGTATATCAATTCCTTTTATCTTTGAATCTCTAACTTCCATTTGCTTAAAATCTATCCCACTGTGATACTAAAAAAACAATGCCACTGTGACAATTCAGTGAGAACTATTGAACCCTAGGATATTTTTTAGAGATTCTTCTTAACGTGTAAGCTCTTGCATATAGCATCAGATTACCTGGCTTCCAGAGAATAGCAGGACAATACATTAGCAGATTTAATATTAATCTCTAGGATCCTAGATTTGTTTCCTGTCCAGGTTGAATGCCCTTTTGATTATTATAGCAAAAAATACAAAAAATCAATTATAACTATTAATGGAGGCTTAAAATATTAACTTCCATGGCGTTTACCTAATATCTATAATTAAATGCAAAAATGCTAAACTAATGTAATGTTAAAGTTGAGCTTCTAATTGCACAAAAGTTATGAAATTTAAAATCAAGGTTTCCAGTGCCACCTGCTCATTTCCACAACATTCCTCAAATGGTTTTCTACAATATATGTTTAAATATATGTTGTAGAGTTCCTGGGAAAAATATAAAGCATAATAGATTAGGTTTCAACATGTAGATACTTCTTAGAGTTTTATATAATTGACAATGCTGGGAAAATCTAGTTATTTTTAAATTATAATGCCCCATTTGAGTGATTATAGCATTCTTGTTCAGAAATTTCCCCTACAAATCCTTTAACCTTTAGTTGTGATTATAAACTAGCCATTCTGTTGAAAAGGAAAAAACATTTATGTTAAAAATAAACAAAGAAAACAAGCCAAACAACTTGTGGACTTGATAGATGGCCCTGTTCCTTCAACATATGGCAAAAGGATAGTCATGTGAAGTTAACACTTAAAAGAGAAACTTAGAATATGTTTTTAGATGTGTAAGTATATCCAGTAGAAGAAGCAATGGCTTTATTGATAGATGGACTGGGATTCAAACCCCATTAATGCTACTTACAAGCCCTGGTAACTTTCAGCAAATTATTTAACATTTCTGAATCTTTTAATCAGAGTAATAATAATAATCCCACTTTGCAGGGTTGTTCTGAAGATTAAAAAGATGTAAGTTATGTAACACAGCCCCTGCTAAGCTTTCTTGGAGTTTATAGTACTATGTCAACTATTACCATTAAAGAATGAATAACCATAATTTAGCCATCATTTGGCTGTCTCTATGTGTTTCTAAAGCACAAAACAATGATCATGTAATATTCATTTTATTGAAAGGCACATAGATGGGGTTTTTTTCTATAATAGTTTCCTTAAATTAGGCATTTGTCTGTAACTCATTTCTGAGTGTCCAGACATGTTCAAAACATGATGCATTGAGGTACATCAGCTAACTCTGAAGGCAGGTGAATTAAATGAATTTTTGAATATTGGCATGCCCAATATCTTCCTCAAATTTTATGAAACATTTGTGTCTAAATAGAAAATGTGCTTGAGAAATTCTAGTCCAATTTAGAGAGAAATGCAATTTAGAGAGAAAGTTATAAATCATAAATATAAGGGCTTAAAGCTAAAGTGCCACCTCAACCATAACTATAATAAAAACTCCTAAGTGCGTTCTGGCAGGAATAAATAAAAAACAGCAAAGCCTGTGGTGGATGGTGCATAGCCCAGGAAGGTAACCAAGTGAGTAAATAGCTGAGGCAGGATTATCCTCATTTGGGAGGAACCCATTCCAGAGAGGAATTAAAGGGGAAGGGTATGTGTTGGGGGAGGATGGTGGAGGTGGGGAGCAAAGGTTTTCGCATCTGAAAGCAGCTAAATTATGTTGTGGTATGAAAAGGAAAAAAAAATTCCCCTGTCAACAGTAATCTCATTTGCGGTCTAGCAGACTGGTACACAAAAGATACATGTGTTCTACCTACTTGGTTTTTCTCCTCTGGCCATGCGGTACACAGGCAGGGTTTATGTGAATTAGGTCCAATCAGAATAACAGCCAAATTCCCTTCCAAAGGTATAAGTACCAATTCTTTAATAGCATTCTTCAATAGACTGATAACTTACTGCACAGTTCCTGACACATTACAACCAGGACTTGTTCTTGAGAGTGCTACAATGCAACAAAGGAGCTGAAATGGATGATAGAAAGATTTATACAAAAAGTATGAATCACAATGGACAACAATTACTAAAAACCAAAAAATCTCACAAATGTGATAGCCAGAAAGATATTACAGAACCAATAATTTCTGAGTCCTATTGGCTCTTAAGTGAAATCAATGGTGTGAATGAAATTTCTCCAAACAGAGGGAAGCAATTGGATCAGAGAGCTGGATATCACTTAGGAAATCAGGACTATCTCCGCTGATCCAAGTCTCAACCGCCTTCTCTTACTTTCTGTGATGTGGCCCAAGCTGCCTACTTCAAACTTTAGTTTCTTAACAACTTCTAAATTGACTACAAAACTTTCAGCTGAGACAAATTCTATTAGAAAATGGGCTGTGTCCAGCAAAAATCAAATTCTTAACTTTTTACACCCAAAGATTTATATTCCCCAGGCTTCTTAACAACAACAGGATATATTTATCCAGTTTATACTTTAAAAACTAAGCAAAAAGGATTTCAATGGCCATAAAAACAAAAATGAAAGCAATGACTATTTTTTTGAGGAAGGAAATAGTTCTTTTTATAATAGTTTATCTCAAAACCTTTTGAAGTCTCCTTAAAGATTTTCATACAAAAATTACCTTTGAAAGTAAGCATTAAAGATCTCAGGAAGTAGGTAAATATTGCTAATTTACGTTCTTTTTCACTCCAGAAAATATCACAAAATTAAACAATGAACAAATGACACGTAATATATTCATTAACTATGCTCTCAGCACCTATTTTGTTTCTGGCACTATGCTAGACAGAGAGCAAGATGGTCCAGGTTTCTGCTCTTACACAACAAATAATGTTCTTATATTATAGATAGGTGAGTTAGATATCTTGTAGGCAGTTAGACAGGGCCAACGCACGAGGCGCCAACATGGAGGACAATGGAGCCAACATGGAGGACAATCAAGACACATTCATTGACAGGCAGCATTGTAAGAGAAGAGAAACTACCACAACCGCATAGTGTGAATAGCAGCGATTGATATTCTAAATAGGTATCAATCACCTGGGTGGGAGACCAAGCAAGATCTTCCTAGAAAGATCGCTGACCCACCCCTTACCACAGAAAATCCTTGCTCATTCCTTATGTGCTTGCTATGTGACTTGTTTCCCCATTGGATCTCCATTTAATCAATATTACCTAAGTGACTATACTTGTCATCATCTTACTGGTTATTCATAGTTTTGTCTACCTTGTGATTTCTCATTGGATAGATATTATCTAAGTGACAGTACTTGCAATCTCAATAGTTGACTATAGTTTTGTCCCACCTTGAACCTGCTTCACCACATAGCTTTGTCCCATAAAGCACGTTTGAGAAGTTGGATGAGTGGGCAACCCACTTTCCAGTCCCCCTTCTGTCTCTTTGACAGAAGCTTTCTTTCTCTCAATAAATTTTTCCTTCTCTTAATTTCCATTGTTCCTAGAATTCATTCTTTGATTTTAGAGAACATGAACTTGCATTTCGGATACCTAGCAGAGTTGGGAATTACATCTATTCCCCCTATATCAATTATATCCTATTTACCACTAAGGAAAGGCTAGCTGGAGTTAGGTTTAGTGGTCTCAGAGATGAATTAAGTTCAAAACAGTGATCACTTAAGTTTCATTTCAATAAAGAATTTTTTGAACCAATAGCTTATTTAAATCATTTAAGCGTTTGTTTAAAAATTATTACCTTCTTGCTAAAATGTCAAGAATTGCCAATTAGAGCCATTTTTGAAATTATCAAAACAAATTTAAAAAACACAGTCATTTGAAGAACAAACTCATCTTGTATAAAAGTCACCTTACCTATAGCCAATAAAATTACCTGCAGTCCTCTTAAAAGCTAGATTTTTTCTAATATGTGCAGCTGTGTCAAAAATCTCACCTGTGATTCCTTCATTCAGTCAGTATTTATTTAGTACCCAAAAATGGAAGATTATATCTCTAGGAACTAATTTTACACTATCAATAAGTTTAGAAGAATAACTACCTATTTCATGTGGTTGTTGTGAAGAAATTTTGTCAGAAAACTAAAATTAAATGGCTCATGGATCTGATGCATAGACTAAAATATAAGAATCCTGCTCACACCTCTTCTTTCTCCTTGGGATGGCATCACACATGAACATTCCTGTATATGAAGGATGGAAAACCTCCTGTGGATATTTATGCTACTGGCTAGGCTACAGCCTTTATTTACAAAAAATGGCTTATTATTCCTTCATCAGGATGATCTGAAAATTGCCCTTCCCAAGATTCCTGTCTCCCACAAAATTACCATTTGTATACCATTTTATAGTTTGCAAAATCCTTTCACATGCATTACATTGTTTAGTTGGAAGGCAGCAGTGCATGGAGATTAACTAGACTGGCAGATCAGACAGAATACTGTTTACTAAAGCTACTTAGTAGTTGTATACCATTGCATGAGCCACGTGATCGCTTTAAGCACTGATTTGCTCATTTGTAAATTGGAGATAACACTTACCTTGCAGTGAGGGAGAGATTCACTATAACATAGTTAAAGTGTTATTATCATTAATAACCCATATCGGGGACACGAAGGACTTCTCAACAGTCTGTTCCTCTTCATCAGGCAAGAGGAGGAGGGTCTTTATAGTTACTTAAAAATATCTAATACAAGCTTCAGGTTCAAGTAATGTCCTCTTGAAATCTTAGATCAGAACCATGTTCTTTAATTCATGGCCCAAAAAAGCCTTTTAATATACTCTCAGAGACAGTGCTTCTTTTGGAGAAAGATATAAAATTTAATTCTAGGTCTTCTTTAGCCCTGGAACTATTTTCCCTGAAGCAACCCATGTGCTTCCAACAGATTTTATTAGGTGGGCTGAAACAGGGTAAGAGGATATTTCTTTACATAATAACTGTGCCTCTGAAACTTTGAATTTTTGAGATCTACAAGTACAGAAAAAAATCTTGGTGCTATCTTTCCCTTAGAGATTCATTGATAATTGTCAAACATTAGCTGGCAAAACTAGAGTACACTGGTACATTTTGCACAGTGTAAAGTGGTGGGTGTAGATGTTTTTGGAGCCAGTCAATCTCTGGCAGCTGGCTGAGTTACATTTGTGTACTGTTGCCCACTTACATCTTCAGAGAGCAGCCTGGGTGAGGAGAGTCATCAGATGTGCTCATTTAAAGATTATCCCACTTGAATATTATAATGTTTGACAAACTTCCTCTACCAAATGGTGAACCTGGCTCATTGCCTCTGAAAACTCTTCCTCAGCTAGGCAACATAGGTTCCTTGACTTTCTTCATATGGACAAACAAATTCAAGACCTTCCAATCAAACACTGAGTATGAAAGGTGGGTACTTTATCTGTTTTTCAAATATTCTCAGGCTCCTGGTCTGGACCAGTGTATTACGGATGGATGGTGAGCCTTTTTGTCACATTTGACTGTATTTTTTAAAAATCAGGACTGGAGGATCCAAATGTCTTGTTGATATCTAGTAGTCACATGAGCCAGGAATAAGTCAGTCAACACTTACAGAAGAAATTCTATGTAAGAAATTTTGTAACATGTTTAGAGGAGATGCTCTCCATTTCCTGAAAATATTTATAATTCTTTCTGGGATTGAGGGCAAAACAAAACCTACACAGATAAGACTGCTTCACATGAATAGATCGAAATATAAGGTAATACAGAGTATGCAGTGACCAGCATAATAGATAGGGTAAGAAAAAAAATGGGAATGGATTGATAGAGAGAATAAAGAAAATCATAGAGTTCAGAAATGGCATAAACAGAGGAATGGACATGGGAACAGCAAGGCAAATGACATGGTTAAAGCAGAGAAAGTAGGGCAGTAAAGAGCTGGTGATAAGTACAGGTGCCATGAAGTTGTGTGAGAAACCAACTATTTTTGTCTTCTAAAGATTGCCAAGATGCTAAACAAAGCCCTTGTTCATTCCACTTTAGGGAAAACAGTAGTTGACAGAGACCTTGGAGCTGAGGAAGAAGAGAAAGCCAAGGAGAATAATTGGTAGTAGAGAGGTTTTACAGACAGATGAGTAACTTGAATCTTAATCTGGAGGTAGAAAAGATGTGGTACAGAATCCTAGGCCAAGAAAAATCTGTGAGAAAAGATGAGTGGGAACATTTATTGTAATTGATTAAAAAGACTGTTCTGTGAAAATAGCTGATTTGAGTGGTTCACAAAGGAGGATCAGGGTTAACATTTTTAAGATCCACTCAGAGCCCCCCAAAATAGACAGAAGAAATAGGTTAGCTGAAGAGATGCTGCTGGGAGAGAACTGGCAGAATTTAGTGAATGGCTGAATGGACGTGAGGGGGGAAAGAAAAACAAGACTTTTAAAATGAACCTGGTGCTGAGTCCTGAGGAAAGATTATCTGGGAAGTAATTGGAAAAGGAAATGAATGGATACAGTAGGAAACTCTTTGGCTTATGATAGGACACACAAATGGTTAGGTATGTGTGTGCATGTGTGTGTTTGTGTGTGTGCAGGTGTGCACATCTTTGTAAACTAACAACTACAGATTTAGGAGTGAAGGCTCTTTTACCCAAATGTTATCTAACAGCTTGTTATTTTCATTCAATTACCCTCTTTTTTTATTGGATAAGTATGTATTGGCTACATGTGTATGGTTTGTAATAAGACTATATGTAAAGTTTACACAAAGGAAACATAAAAAGTTGTATCGAGTGGAAAGCAGTTTAAATCCTATTGTAATATTGTAATACAAAGGGTAATTTTCTTTTGTCTGTAATTCTTAACCCACATAGTACTACTTTTGACATAGTAGTACTTTGATTTGTGATAGATGTGTCATCTCAACAATTTAAAAATCAAGTAATTTTTCCTAGTATACTTGGACACCTTCTTTCTCAAACAATACTTATACATTAGATGAAACCAGTGAATAGATGAACTTGCTATTGTGAGTTTAAGTTTCTACTCAGCTAAGTCTTGATCAAAGATCTCATGGCTCCCTGGAAGGGCTTCATACCCATGCACATATTCTATGCCTTACACACATTTTGGTCTATGGCCATGTAATCAGAACTGTAATCATTTATACTCTATACTCCTTCTGTGAGAGAAGAAAGAAAAATTCACATTTATTTTCCACAAGTCACTGCATGGGAATCTAACGGCAGTGGCCTCTGTTTGTTCTCAGTTCTGGTGTAATGGAAACCTGTAGGGAACTATCAGCCCTGACCTCTTTTATCATCTCATTGCTCCCTGCCACTTGTATGTAAGGTACTAAAGAGTCCTAGGAAATCAATTAGTTTCAGATTTAAATTTATCTACAAGCATGTCAAAAAGACACCAAGTTTTTAAAAAATGGTGAGGCTATTTCTTAACGACTAATACAAAGCAAAGAGCACAAAAATGGTTGTGGTAATCTCATTTCTTCATAATTATGAAGTACTAAAAACTTACTTTGAAGAAACCTAGCCATAGATAACAAAATAACTTCACAGTGGTTAAAGAAAAACAGTACCAGAAGAAATAAACAAATGTGAAGGCCTCTTAATATACTATTATTATATTTATTTCTGAATTTTGACAACTGAGAAAAGATGAAGCATGACAATTCTGTAGCTTTCTATATAATGGCAGAGGTTCCTCTGAACTCAAGGAAACAAAACCTTTTATGAAATTTCACTACACATCTCTCCAACCAGGCAGTATTTTTGTGTTCATTTTAGGTAGTCTCATTTACCAGTCCTTATAACTTTAAGTGAGATCTCTCTGAAGCAGGCCACTTTGCGTATTAGTTGAGATGAAATATTTTAAGATTGATTTAGACTTAGTGGAGTGGGGCCTCTGTACAAAATACTTCTTGTATTGGTCTGATATTTCTAGATATTTTAAAATTAATGGCAAGTTAAACATTCAGTATAGATCCTCACTGCTGTTTTTTTTCAGGATGATACTATTACTCTACAACAGTGGCTCCTCATATCTTGAATCTATGCAGAACAATCCAGTCTCACTTGAGCATCATTTTCTTCTTGTAAACAAAATTTGGCTTTCACACAGCAATATCCACCAAAATATGTAAGTGTTAATGATGCCTAATTTAGTACATAAACAATTTACTACTGTCCTCCTTTGAGCTTCCTCCCTTTTGAATTTCTAATCATCATACTAAGAATATTCATTCCTGAAAAGCTGTGGGCAGGGTTGATTTTACAACAGCTTATACACTGATTTATTTATAATTTTTCACTGATGTTTACTATTTGATTTTTGGTGAACCTATCAGTTAAAAAGTATACTTCACACTTGACATTATTCTTCTGGAGCAACTTTCTCCAATTACCGTATTTATTCTATACTACCTTTCTGGGTGTGCTTTCTCAATTTTCTTCTCATCAAATATTCTTTCTACTCCTATATAACTGTGTCCTCTTTAATTCTTTTTTCCTCTCATCATATTTGATCCTATTTTTTCTTGTTCAGTTAAGATATTTATTCAGTACATTTTAGTTTAGTGACCGGTTGTATTGACATCACATTTTCCAGTTTGCTTGATGGCTTGCATAGAGGAATCATACTGATCCACATTCACTGTGGGTAAGTTAAAGTCCAAATTGGAAGCTGTTTTGTCTATAGCTGTAAGAATGATTCCAGACAAGATGACCATTCTTCAATATTTCCTCTTCATTTATGGAGGAAACTTTGAAGAGATGAAGTCAGTATGTGTGTTGCTCTACTTTTCAGAGTAATGCTTTTGTGGGGAGGGTAGGGGAGTGGAGATGGTCTTAAAATACTGAACTTTCACTTACCACATAAGAACAAAGCTACAATTTCTTATTTTCCAGTCCCATCCTTGAACTATTTATTTTCTTTCTCTTTATGAACTTGTTATGCTTTTTAATTATCTTTTGAGAATACAGAATATAAAATATTTTTAGAAGAGGATCTGGAGTAGATGGTGCTTAAGCATCTGAAACAAAGAGCATTTGAAGACTTACAAGGGTTAAGAATACTTTCTCCTCCTAATTTTGAATTTAGTGATACATTGATTTATCAGTCCCTCTTGTGATAAGTAATAGTGGAAATTCTGGAAAAAAATTCCTATTCATAGGAAAGAAATTTAATCTGAGTACCAATATTTATTGAATACTAAATATATTCTAAGGCACAGTGCCAAGGTTCTTAAAGAATTCACAATAAATACACTAGACACAGTTACAATCATGTAAATTTAGCACTAAATTTCATGAAGAAAGTATACAAAAGCTTGTTACTAGTGGGAGTTTATAGGCAGAAGCAATGACTTTCATTGAATGAGTGAGGCTAAGAGAAGTGAAGAAAAAAGGGATGAAAAGTAGAGTATTCAGAAAAAGTGCTCTATGAAAGGAAGAACTATTTCATTCTCTATTCTTGAAACTGTTGTAGGTGGAGTTGCTACTTGTCATACGATACTCAATAAAGAATACTCTCACTGCATACTGGACACATTACTTTTGAAGTCCGAAAGTATGTGAGTAGATGTGAGGATGTGAGCAGATGTACTATGATTGTGTCCAGATATTTCTGTATGCTTGTAAGTATGATCTTCACACAATTTTATAGTTTAGGAACACATTTGATTTTATAATTAAATGAAAGCTCATTTTCAGCTTAAAAACAGGGATGTTCTAGGTTCCAAGTAATACACAGCTTAACTGTATTTATTATTTTGTTTCTCTAAAGTTCTCTGGGAATAGCCGTCAAGGGAATGACATCAAGAGTTATGAAATCTAGTCCAAAAAGATCATGAAATGAAGGACAATGACACCATTTTGAACTTTTTACTTGGTTTTTCCTGGTTTTTTACTTCTCTCAGCCATTCACTAATCAATTGTACTTGAGTACCATTAAAATAATAGAATAGCTACGAGACTCAGTAAATTTTCCCACGGTGTTTCCAAACAGCCCAAAATTAATGGGGAAATGGTTAAAGTCGGAAGAGCTTTTCCTCTGACATGGATTTCTAAATAATATAATTATGGCATTATGGCTCACTCCATGGTTAGAAGCTTTGGGAGCTTCACCCCCCCGCCCCCCCGCCAGAAAGTGTTTGCTGCAGATGTGGCTACTGGCTGCTACACCAGGCAATCTGATCTATGTTTGTTGTTGTTAAATAAATTCACAAATCCTCCTTGTGTTTGGTACATTAAGATGAAGCTAGACCAAAAGGCCAGGTATTCATACACAGTTTCTGTGTGTTCATTCATGGCTAAGGTGCAAGCTTAGGGTTTATGATGCACTATCATTATGGCTATTATTTTGTATGATATTTTTGTCCTCAAAATTGTTTTCTATTACACTATTTTATATCATTATACAAAAATGAATCCAAACTGGACTACTGACTTGGGGTCACTGCATGAAGTATCTTCAATATAGTTTCACAAATTTCCCTGTTCTCTCCAAATTTACATTTATTTCCTGGGACAGTTATATGGTATTTTGCCAAGAGGTCTGGATGCAATACCTGATGTTTCACTGGGTCCTTAAACTTAGAAGTTAATCCAGTCTAAATCATCCAGTACAGCAACTGTATTATTAGTTACATATGAAGGATTTTAAAATTCCACCATTTTGCTTCTGTATAAATGTCTGATGTGGTGCATAAAGTATTCCTCAGTAGTTCATGAGCATAGTAGCTCAATTTATACCAATTTGTGGCACATATGCTAAGTAATTTTATAGGAAACATAAAAAATAAAAGTATAACTTAACTTCTACTTCTCCAAACACTTAGCCTCCTAAACACTTAGGTCTTTAGTAAATCAGTAAAAAGTCAGGATTTTGTGTTTTATTTTAGGTACATCTACTGTATACAAGGCTTCTATTTTCTGGTGCTGTAGGATGGATTGTAACCTTCCTACTTGAATCTAATAATTAGACTGGTCCAGTTTATATTAGTAAAATGAATACCGTTAAGTTCACAGTGTAGCTTATCTGGTATATCCCTTCTACAATAGTTTGAAAATGCACTGACATAACTCAAATATAATCAAATTTTATTTCTATAGAAACAAAGAGTGCCTTCTCAAGTTCTGTGACTTTGGCAATTAACTTTGTCCTAGAGGAATTAATAAAATGTACAAATTCAGGATTGGGTATATCAGAAGAGGAAGGAGAAGGAGACTCATTCACTCCCTTGCTAGGTTCTCCAAAATAGCTTCTTTATTCCCAAAATGTGACAATTTATCTTTCTTATTTTAAGATTAAACCAGTAGCTCAAAAAGAGTTCTAAGAGTTCTGTGTCTTTTCCTCCAGAAACATACAAATGTGCTTGTGATAAAGATGGTGCCTCCTGCCAAACTGTAGCACCATTCAGACTAGTTCCCAAACAAAATATGGAAGAGTTAGTCATGCTTTCATACTACCTTTCCATCCTTGTCAGCCTTACACATTTGATGACAGAGGTCACAGAGAGTTTATCCCTTTTAGTTAAAAAGCCTTTCTGGATGAAGTCATCATTTTCATTACTCTGTTTCTTCCTGTCTCACTAGTGTCTTTCTAGAGGCAACCAAGGACCACTTGAGTGAAATACTGAAGGCAAGAGATGCCTGAAATTGATACAGTCAGAAATGAGGAAATGGGCCAGGGATCTAGCTCAGTGGTTCCGGCGCCTTTCTGGCAAGTGCAAGGTCCCAAGTTTGATCTCCGGTTCCCCCCACCCCCCCAAAAAAAAAGAAATGAGGAAATTGAATGAGCCACTCCTTTCCCTTCATTCAGCTGTGGACACAGCACCTTCCTGGTGATTATCCATGTTTAAGCTTAGGAGGTCATGTTGCCCAAGGCGGCGGATCATTAGTTCCAACACCAGTGAGAGAAGAAATACAAGATACCTGGAGTCAGAGGTATCGGACCACAATGGGAGGCACCTGAAGTTAGGAGTGTCTGACCCTTTAAATACAGGAAGTGTAAGCTATGTAGAGGCTCACTGAGGCTCTGAGAGTTCCTCTTCCTGGATTCCTCTTCCCTGTGCTTATTCCTGCTACCATCCTGTGATCTTCAATAAAAGTAATTAATGGGTAATTCTTTTCTTGTCATACACAAGAACGTGGACTATTTTGGCCCACTCAACTGTAACAAAATGATTCAAAGAAACAAAACTCTCCCATAGCCTTTGTCCTTTTCTCTGTTAGGAGATGAGGTAATATAGAATCTCCTTCCTATATTACCACCACAGGGCAATTTGTGGGAGGAAGAGATGGATTTCTGGGAGTGAAATCCCCCTGCATAGACAGGGTTAGATTCAGAGGGTCCATCTTCAACATATTCATTTCAGAACTCATCTCTTTGTACAGAAGAGTACTTTGGGTAACACCAAGATGTCTCTTCCCCATCTTTAATGTACAGTTGAAAGTTATTTCCTCACTCATGAAATATCTGATAAAGAAAATGGAAGATAAAAGAAGAGATTCTGTTCATGAAAGATGATGCATATGAATAAATGTCAAATTGTTCTGTTTTTCATGTGGCTTATACATAAGACCTGTATTTGATCTTCTGCTCTACAGTTTCCACAGTGGATGACCCACATGTGTAATATGGACAGACAGCTAGTTTGATTATACAGAAATTAAATAGCCTGAAGTGCCAGCAGACCTCTGCATCTTTTTAATACTCCAATAACTGCTTCAAGAAGGAACGCTACAAAGCACCTTACCATAGGACATGGAATTCACACTTGCCAAAGAAATCACTGCACGTGTAAATTAGAAATTAATCATCACTTCCTCTCTGGATACAGTGGCAGCTTTGGCTCAGAGTTTATGTTGAAATATACATTCTTATGAAATATTTCTCACTGTAGTCAGCATCAATTTAGGAGTATCAAAAACTGATTCCCAGTTTCAGCTTACAAGAAAATCAGAGAGAAGGAGGAGCAGAAAAGGAGAACTGACAAAGGCCTGGATTGTTTCACACTTTAAGAAGCTAATTATATTTGTAAATTCCTGGTTAGAACCCTGACAATTATCAGATCTGCCACTGCAAGGCTCTTCCTGGGTTTCTTCATCATATATTTTTTCCCTCAAGTCTCTCAAAGAACTAAAGGGCTTCCAGGGATGAAAATGAACTTGACAATCACGTTGCAACTCAAACTGATCCTGATTCTTTTCGTCAGTTTTTAATTCATTGCAGATGGTATAAATGGGATGTTTACTGGCCGGCAGGTAATGAGTACTGTTGCAGATAATAGTGATGGATGGAATCTTATGCCTGTTGACATCTTTGCATCTCAGCAGCTATATATGGCTATCACCAGTTGCTTTGCAGGACATATAATACCATGACAGGATACAAAATGTAGCCCATTTCCCCCATAGAAATGATGGTTAGTACATCTGGATCTCACTAGCTCATATGTGAGTTGCTCTGATTCCATCCTTACTATCCACATGGGTACACAGTCTAAGATGTGATCTAATGTCTACTGCTCTAAAAGGAAAATGTAATCTGTTTAAATATACAAATACTTCTCTTCCCAGGTACTACCATTCATCACAACAGTCAGTGCTTCTGTTGAAGAGTAATGACCCTCGGACGTAAGATAATGCTCCATAGGGGACCTATGAATGCCACTGCCAAGCACAGAAATTGATCAGTTTTCCTTGGGGCGGGTATGCTTCTCATGAAAGACCTGCACTTACTCACTAAATTACAAGTGGCTGTTTACTTTATATACAATAAAGCCTAGGTTAGGGAGCCACAGACCCTGCTGGCTTTAATTGTCCTACATGTGTAAGCACTAGATTTGGAACCATCAGTGAGAAAGATTTAAGCAGCTTGAAACTGGAAATTTGATCAGAGTCATTCAAAAATATGTTGGGAGATAGCGTAGGTATTGCTGCCTTCCATTCCTTTGTCTTCTTCTTTTTAATCCTCTGTATTAATGGAAGGTAACACCATTCAATATAAACACACTTTGAAAAAATAAGAATAAGCCTGCTAGTAAAAAGTTAAATGTTTCTTTCCTGGGAGCTTTTCTTTACCTCTGGATTTCTCTACACATAGTTTCTACAAGGTAGGATAAAAGATTAAGAGTTGTGTGGTATGAACTCATGATTTTCAAGTATATTCCAAGATTCTACTTGCTTGTCTCATTAATATTGACCTTTTCTTTTAAATCCTCCCCAACTTCCCAATCTATCAAATCTCTTTAGGAGATAGGATCCCTTGTACACTGTAGACTCTTCTTATGTTGGAAAATGCACTGTTATTACAAATGTTCTATCCAGAACTTCATCCTGTCTCCCTTAGTTCTTATAACCATGTTGTATCTCTAGGGCTTTAGATGCTGAAAGGGGCACCATATTTTTTATATTTCTGGAGTGTTTTCTAATGTATCTGTGATTTTAAATTTCTCTTCCATCCTTTCAGTTAATAATCTTGATAGCATTAAATATTTACTTAATGATTATTTTTCAGTAAATAAGTTTTGGAAGTTCTGTTACTCCATTTAATCATAGTATTTTTATGCCTTTCTTTCTTAATAGGGTACAGATAGACAGAACTGAAGGAAAAATAAAAGATACTTTTCAGGATATACCATCTATAATAAGTCACAAAACACCAGCTGGTCTTGCTGTGGAAATTGTTTTCTAACCTATATGAATTGAATGGTTCAACATAAGTAAGTGAAGGAACAAAGACTCCTACAATGATCGATTCTATTTTAAGAAAATTTTCTAAGTAATGTATGACTCTTAAGATTAGGAAAGCCCTTTCCACTTAGGAATTCCCTGTTCTCTTGTCAGTCAGGACTAATGTTCAACTTAGCTATACTTTTGGTGTTCACAATATTCTGATTATTAATATCTTTAATGACAAGACTTAGATAAATTCCTGGGCAGACAAACTTACAATTAAATATCAATAATTAATGAAATATACCAAAGAGATAATGAAATTGGAAATTCCTAGCACCCTTCTGTGGAAGAAGAAATTCTTTTGAGAATTAAGTATGTTCTAGAAAACAATAAAAAAAATGAGATAGTGAACTGAGCAAAATGACCTCTGATGCAAAGTGTTAACTGGAAATGTCAGTCCAGTTCAGGACTGGATACAAAGGGACACTGAGTCTCTGAGCAGAGGTATTAAGTTACCTGGTCATTTTGTCTGTAAGAACACATTTGGTTTAGAAACTTTTATTACTTGAAAGATGTATACAAATCAGGAAAGATTAACAACCAGTTTCATTAGGAGTTAGCAGATGAGTGGTTTGAATTGTACTGGTTGTTAAGAGTTTTGTTTTCTCTTGTTAGCTTTGGAATGACTAACTATTCCTAGGTGTGGGAATAGTCATTCTTGAAATTTACATAGGATAATTTATATATTACTCCCCAGAGGACGGACATTTTGGGAACTGAAGGGAAAAGGAAGTATACAAAACAGTGTAAACACCTAGGGTAGCAGAGGGGTAGGAAATGCTATTATATTATTTTTCAATTTTCATTAAAAAAAAACCCCTACAACAATAACCAGTCATTATTTTTCTAAAGTAAGCTTAGTGCATTTGGTATCTGCAGTATGTTTTTTACATATGGTACCTAATTGTTTTGGATCCATAGAACAAGGATTTCTATGATAATATACTGTTATGTTCATGTTTTCCTGAAAATATAATTTTCAAGGTCATTCTATGAACTTTAGGAAATACAACATACCCTTAACTCTAATGCAGTTTCTCATCTCTTCCTCCTTACCCTGGGGCTACAACGTGTAATCTTAGGAATTCACCTTTGGAAAAGGCTCCCAACCCTTGCCTTCTGAGTGACTGTCTACATACATTTTATATTTAATTGCATATTTTTAATAAATTTGCATTGTTTATGAATATCATTGAGAAATGTTTAATGTAGTTTATATAACTTTTTAGTTTATTAGTGAAAATAAGTTGTCCACAAGGTACTAATAAATTGCTGTTTTCACACAGGCTATTATTCTTGGCCATATTTATTATGATTTATCATTTACTAAGTCATTTCAATTGGTTGACAAAGAGTAATTGAACTAAACTTCTTTCAAGCATATCAGTGATTCAGAAAAGCCCCAATATATTATACAAATACCTATCTCTAGACTTAATCTTTAAATTCCATTGGGAAACACCTACAAACACAATAGAATTTCTTCCTTTTCTGATGTTTATTCCCTCCATTCAGTCTAGGCAATCTTCTTGGTGAACTATTTTGAGGAGAAGAGGGTGTTAAAAAAGCAGGACATTAAAATCAGTATTTAAAAATCACAGAAAAAAATAGATAACATATGATTTTAGACAGTCTTATGGAAACAGAGGAGGTCAACATGTGATGGACCTTAGTAAAATGGGTTCATATTCTCAACGATTTCTTTACCTATTGAAGTTTCTGGTTGCTGATGACTCAGTTACTTTAGCAGTCCTCCTACAACCCTCCAAATAACACTTCTTTATTTGCAAATATCATCAGACTGTGTTCACATTTCCTTTTCCTCTTCCTTTCAAGATAAACAGTTTTAGCCAAAATACAAACCTGTAGATGAGCAAAGATAAAGGAGGTGCTACACTTCGCAAATCAGTTTCTGCTCCCTGGGCTGCTCAATATGAGACTTCTCAAAGGCAATGAGACAATATCTTACAATGCTATGAGATACTTTATATCTTCAGCTTTAGACTTCTAAAAAAGTTAGTTGGGTTTACTTCCCTTTTGCTCCTCTATACAGCAACCTTATTTTGGTAGTTCTTTAAACATACCTCAAAATGCTTTAGAAGGAAATAGTTATTTTCTTAGCACATTAGTATCAAATGTACTACTTTTAGTAATTAAAAGACAGAACTTCAGTATACATTAGTGGCTGGTCAAAAATCATGTGGTAAATAAGTATTGCACAATTCTGGTCTCAAATTTTGTCAGCCCATTCAGACAAGCTCAGTTTTCCTTAGGTCACAGCTGTAAAACATGGATAATAACAGGAGGCCCATTTATAGGCTTGAGGGGCATATGTAAATCCTTTGAAAAGAAATTGCATTCTTCTGGGATGAGGGCCCACCATTTTCATCAGATGATCAATGGAAATTTAAGTCAAAAGAGATTGGGAATCTTTTAAACAATACCATTGTAACCAATTCTCTTAATTTTCCTTGGGTAGATTGGAAGGTTCCTGGTTTAAACTGTTTTTTTGGACAAGGAATGCCTATGTAAATCGCAGCACCATCTGAGTAGCCTTGTTCTTATCTCCTACACCAACTCTGAGATATGCCTAGCCTTCCTTGGAGTTGGGTGTGGGGGATGGAGGAGGGGTTGTGTGGTCCAATGAAGAATTGAAGGAAGAGAAGACAAAGGCTGTCTTTCTAACAGTATTCTTGATCCAAGGAAAGACCACTATGCTTACTTATATTCACAGTATTCTTTTAATTTCAGGTATGTTATTTTAGCCTTTGAAGATTAGAGAAGAGAGAAGAAGTGATTATCAGGCACAAGATAGACAGTATGAAAGAACATACATAACTCTAATTTGCAGGTCAAGTTTTATACTTATCAGCTTTAACGTAGTTTTTGTGTCCTGTTTTAAAATTTGTTTTCCTTTTCTATGAGAATGTAATTTGAATATACGAGTCCTCTAAGCAGGGACTAAGATAACTGATACTTTTCCCACACACTACCAGAGGAGTTAAGAGTGGGTTTTACCACTAGAAATACCATATTGGTATGGTAAGTAAAAAGAGGAGTTTCCCTAAATTTAATAATTAACAATAAACAAGGCCTATTTTTCTTTGTAAAGCCTCCAAGGAGTCTGCTGCTTTCCAGTAGATGAGGAGGATCATTAAGCTAACAGCATCAGCAGCTAACATTTATTGAGTGCTCACTACCTGGCAGGTCCCTTTCTAAGTGCTTTGTATTTTTTATTATCTCATTTAACCGTCTTAGCAAATGTGCCCACAAATTAGATATTATTATATTGCTGTTACAGATGAAAGAAAATGAGGTACAAGGAGGTTATTTAACTTGCTAGTAAATGATAAAACCAGGATATGCATCCTGACTAAGCTATCTTCTTCTGTAGTATTATATGCACTTTTGAACATGAAGATGCTAGGTAGCAAATTTTCATCATATACAGTGTTTACATATGGTTATGGTCATTTTCCCCTATAATTTTCTTTTGAAATTTTTATTGGTACATGTTTGCAGTACATAATAATTCCACTAATTGTAGGGAGTTGATACATGTACATAACACATCTTAATTCTTTTCACATCCCCTTCCTCTTCTCTCCTTCCTCCTCCCTCCATCTGATGACTTTCATACTGTCCCCTTTTGGAATAGCATACAAAATATATACCTGCATCCTCCACTCTGCTAACATATCTTCAGCTACTTGAGATTTAATTTTATTTTTAACTGAACATGTGGAAAACAAAGCATTTTATTAGCTTAACTTCCTCATGACTCATAACATTTACTAATATTAAGAAAAAATTAATATTATCCTAGAATACCCACGAAGGATCTAAGGTTTAAATGAGATTATATTGGAATACTGAGCCATATGAAACTGTCATTTCTGTAAATCAAAAATGATCAAATATAAGCAAAGTCAGTGGTTCAACCTATGATAAGTGCTGCTACAGTTGTCAGAAAAATTATTTACACTCTACAATCCTCCCTTGCTGCAGACACTTCTACTTATGTGAACTGTGCTGCTAGAAAGACGGAGCTGAAGTTGCCCTTGATTTTACTGTAAAATGGACAGACTTTAATTTTTACTACACCAGGTAACTCTAAGTGGTGCTACAAAGACAGCCTGGGAAATGGGCTTTATAAAGTTAAATTCACAGAGATTTGTAATTTCTCTCGTACCTGGATGCACTTTTATCTAGGCAACTTTTAAACAGATATTAAGTCTGTGAAGAAGTCTGTGAAGAAGTCTGACGCTATAACAAATTTTCACAAACTTTATGTCTTAAAAAGCACAAATTAATTCAAGTTTTGGAGGTGAGAAGTCTGCAATTAAGATGCCAGCTAGGATGCATTTTTTCTCAGGGAGACAGGGGACAATCACTTTCTCTGACTTTCCCAGTTTCTGGAAGCCACCTGTATTCATAGCTTCTTTCTCAACCTTCAAATAGAAATGCAGCACCCTTGAATCTCTGTCTCTTTCATATTCTTCTCTGACTCTGACTCCTCTGTCTCCCACTTTCATTGAGAAGGACTCTTTTAATTATATTAGGCCTGCCCAGATATTCTGAGATAACCTTCAAATCTCAAAAATCCTCAACTTGAACAACATCTGCAAAGTCCCTTTGCCATCTAAAGTAACAGAGTCTGAGAATTAGGACGTGGACTTTGTTGGGAACCATTAGTCTATATTGTCACAGGGACTAAAATATTCCAGGTATCCAAATTTCAAATAGCAAGCGAGATAGTATATTATTACTTCTTTAAATCTAATACCATGGTAAACTGCATAGAGATTTTTACATATACCTTCATACAATTTAGAGAATAATTTACAACTCCCCAGTCTCTATTTTGGCACAAGTTCATGGAAATCATAGTTTTGGTTTTAGTTTGTAGAGCCTTATTTTATCCCCTTTATCCTGGTTTATTTAATTCTATTTATATTTCAACATGTCCTTTGTGCAGAATTCAGACATAGAATTATTAATATGGTATATACTTTCAGCACTTCCTTCTACCAACTCTAGGAGTAGATGCCACAAAATTTTAGCCAAGGACCGACCAGGACAGAGCCTTACTTTCTCACCACATCAATTTTAGCCTTTCCTTCGGGTACTGTACACAACCTGTCTCAAGTAAGCCATACAGCACCTGCAGTTGCTATCACGAATGACTATACCATAAGAAATTCCCTCCCTTAGCTCCTTGGTTGGGTAAACTCAACTCAAATAGCATTCTTCTTCTTACACCTAAAGTATCTTCTTCTCTGACCTATATCTCCCCTGCCCACTGTTCACAGCAGTTTCCAGCCCCTAAACGCGTATGCCTCATCAGCACAGGCCCATTTGATCTGCACAACATCCTTGTCCTGCTGGAAACTATTCAGCATCCAGAGGACCATCTTTATGCTGATAACACTAAAATATAAAATAATGCCAACAGCTGGTGCTACAAATGGCTTTTAAAAACGATGTTCATTCACTAAAATTCCTCTTGCTACTTTTGACATGAAACACGCAGTCTCTAATTATTCTGATCAAGACGGTGAAATACAAAAACAAACTTTAATTGTGTTTAACAGATATTTAATCAGGACTCACTGAACTACAGATTAAAGCTGAAATTCATAAACCATAATTACCCGATTGTCGCAATCTTTTGGTCCACATTCTCCTTCCGTCTGGGCGTCTGGCACCTTGCCCCGAATTTCTTTTACTGTCTTCTCAGCTTCATTACTGTTCATGTTTTCCAGCAGAGATTTAGCACAGATTACAAAATATCTGTTCTTGGCAACTTTCTTCATTAGCTTTTTTTCCCCTTTGCAAAAAAAGTTAATTTTTTCTACCAGAGTAGCTGGAACAGGCATACGTTTAGGGTGCTTTGATGACACAAACTAATTATATAGTTATCAGGAGATAATATGGTAGTGATAACTAGAGTTACTATAGTTATCACGTAGGTATCATGAAATTCTCCAGTATACCATGCAGTGTGTCTCAGTCACCATGTAATTACCTCATGTCACTAGTGTATTGTCTTATGGAAAATGCTTATCTCTTACCCTAACAAAACCTTTTCTGCCACATTTGGTAAAAATATATATCTAAGTAGAATTCTTAGTTCTCATTTCCAGTTTTGCTCATTCTCAGCAAGATGTTATCATGAGAATTTAAGGGAAACACCTGTCCTCTCCTGAAAATTTGCTTTTACATGGAGCAAATGGAGCAACTGTTTTCTGTTTCTTCATTCCATCCAGGTGAGAGAATTACCAATAATACATATATTTTCACTTTTGTCAAAAAAAGTGAAGAAACAAATGAAAAACCCACCACCACCACCCAAAAAACCACCCAATTTACTTAAGATTTGTTTGGTCTAGCACTTTCCCCCTACTCTTTCCTTTCAAATTTCAGTCACTCACATTTGTTTTTCCTAGAATTATGGTGTAAATCATTCTTAACAAGCTAGCTTGAAACTTCTCTCACTCAGAAGAAACACAAAACGCCACCCTAATTGAAAGATAGAACTGCAAGCTTGAAACTCTTTCTGACCTGTTCTTTTGGGCCACTCTTCAGAAAAGCATGCCGAGTTTCCCTCGCCATGTGGTAACTTCTGTGTCACACAGTTCGGATAACATCACAGACCAAGGCAAGAGGATAAAGAGAAGGCACTGGTGAATGAAGAGGTGGGTGGTTCCTTTATTCCCCCAGAGGGGCAGACAACCCTCTGAAGCAAGGACTGTAGTTGGTACTTATTTATCTCAAATTGATGGCTTGAAGTCTGACCTCACTAAAATCTTTAGATATGATACACCATCTGAGAGTTCCAGTTTAAATAAGAATGTCATGGCTTCCTTTGCAGCACAAGTTGAAAGCTATTTCCAATTCTGCTTTTATTAGTCACCTCCCAATTTGAGAGCTACCCATTCAATGGTATGCTTAACACAAGTTGGGGTAAAAAATCACCTCCAGGTTTAGAAGGACCAAAAAAAATTGCTATCCTATAGTGGAGCATTGTTCTTCAATCACACGGTTCCCCTAAATACAGTTGACAGCCTTTGAGATGCAAAATGCATCACTTTAATGTAGTAGAGGTCCCCTTCACTGAATTGCCAAGTCTATTTAGCTGAATCTTCTTGGAATAATCTGTCCCTAGACCTGAGGATGTGCAGTGATTTTAAGCATTTTAAGCTAACGATAATGGTTAATGCTGAGAACAGATGTACCTGGCTGTGATGTGATCTATTCCAGTAGGCTTTTATGAGCTGTTCATTCCTATTGACTTAGCATTTTATGTCTGTGCTTTTGCCTGGTGTGATGGTTGCGCAGGGGTGTCATGTGTGTTATTTTCCTGATGTGTGATGGCTGTACAGGGGGCTGTGTGTATTTTCTCAGTGCAATGGCTACACAGGGTGTTGTGCGTGTGTGTTTGCCTGGAGTTATAGCTGCACGTGTTATTGTGTGACTCTCCTCCTCCCCATTTGAGGCTTGCTAACAGGGTCCTATGTGTATCTTTTTCTTAGTGCAATGGTTGCATTTGTTGCTGTGTTAATGATGGACATTTCTAGCAATTATCTATCTACACGGTCCTGGGGAAAAATTGCAGTAAAATCAATAAACAGTGCTAGACAGGCCCTTGTAAACATAAAATGACACCCATGCATAAATGCCTTTTCCTACTATCACATGTTAAAATCCAAGTGCTGTTACCTTATTGGCATTGGGATAAAATTTCTATGGTCTCTCCATCTCTTTCATATATTGTAATCGTTTGGGAGAGATTGAGATTACTGCTGGTTGGAGGGCTTTTACACATGCACCTATCTAATAACATTTTTCATTACATTGTCCTGCATATCACCTCTTAAACTCCATTCTGACTTGCTCTGGTATAATAGCTGATATTTTGAAAGTGAATATGCCTTTCATTTATTCCTGCAGTTTCCCCAAGCCCCCCCCCATCCTCCTACATTACACACACACACACACACACACACACACACACACACACACACACGCCCTCCCTTGCCTCTCTAGTCTCTCTATATCCCTCCTGTGTTCACCAAATGGAACTAACAAAAGAAAGAACCAATGAGGTTAAAGTCTTTTGAAACCCCTGGAATACAGATGAACTGGGAGGCATCTGGAAACAAAACCAGACACTTGAAATCAAAGAGACAAGTAAATTACTATCCTAATCTAGGAAGAATAACTAAAGGTGTCAGTGGGGTTCCATTGATAGCACTTGGCCCTAGGCCAGAATGCCAAGGGTTCAAACTCCACACCAGTTTTGGGCTCAGACCCAAGACTTGCCACTGCAGGGCGCAGCTGCATGTGCAGCAGTGTTGAAGGTGTCAGCCTTCTCCAAAGAGGTTAAGTCCATGTCCTTCTGCTTGTTTACCACAGTACCCTGGAAGGATTCAGAGATCAGTCTAGCTTCCTCACTGGCACCTTTCTGAATATGACAGGTGGAGGAACTAGTGCTCAGCAGCAACACTTGTTAATATCAGTATTATACAATTAGTAAAATGTCCCTTTTCTGATGAGGCTGTATAAAGGAATAAAGTACTGAGAGACAATTCAACTGTCACCCCCCCCACTCCACCCCAAACAAAAAGAAAAAAAGAAAACCAGATTTCTGTCCTAAAGATTCTTCCATCAATGGAAACAGCTAAGTTTGGAAACGTAAAACCATGTGTCTAAAAGAAAGGAAATGTTTTCATTGGAACAGCTTACATGTCTGGTATACTTGCATAAAAACTATTGCATAGCATTTTAGAGCTAAAATTGCTATAAAATGCTTAATACAGTAAGAATAATTATGAGATTTTGCATGCACAGCTGGTATACAACCAAAGTCTAAGCCACAGATTCAATGGAGCATGGGAAAACCATTTATAAAAATTCTTGGTATGCCAGTTTAACTCACTATTAACAGCTAGCCACATTTCATTCTTTATGTGGATAAAGATGATATTTACCTACCACACAGCTATATTTCTTCCCTTATAGATGCCATTAATCCCTGATTCCAGGTATTCTAATCATTACTTTACAGCAGCTATGTACAAGTAAGTTGCAACAGGACACAAACAATGTGAACACAAGGCTTCTACACTGAGCAAGGAAGTTACAAAGACAGTAAATGATGTACCACAAGAACGAATCATCAAATCTTCTTGCAGTACTCTTCTACAAAGTTTTTTTTACCTACCCCTTCTTTTATTTCTTACATTTTAAAATATTTTCTAAGATTCAAATCCTTAGGTGACTTCCTGGGTTCTCTAGACCCTCCTGCCACAGCCTGCCCGACCTTGCCTTCCCCTCAGTAGTACCTTGAGGACAGAACTCTCCTGTCACTTTTTCTCCAATGAAATTATAACAATTCTTTGTTCTCCATCCTATCTAGTGCCAGCTAATAATCACCTGAAAAACAGCTAAGGTTATCTATATGAGTTATTAATGGTTAAAAACTTAATATATTAATTTATTTCTTAATAAAAAATGAATTTAAAGATCAGATAAAAATCTGTTTTGTCCAAGACCTAGGTATTATAAATTGTGCTGCTATAAACATGGGTATGCAAGTATCCTTGTACGTAATATGATGACGTAGCTGGGTCAAATGGAATTTTTATTTTTATTTTATTGAGGAATCTCTATACTGATTTCCACAGTGGTTAACACTAGTTTACATTTCCACCAACAATGTAGAAGGGTTCCTTTTTCCCCACATCCTCACCAGCATTTGTTATTATTTGATTTTTTTGATGATAGCCATTCTTTCTGGGGTAAGAAGATATGTCAACGTAGTTTTAATTTGCATTTTTCATGTCTGCCAACAGATGAATGGATAAAGAAAGTTTGGTATGCATACACAGTGGAATACTAAGTCTACCATAAAGAAAGATACACTTGAGGCATTCGTAGGCAAATGGATGTGACTAATGAGAATAAAGGTAAGTGAAATAAGCCAGACAGACAAGCTTAAATATCACATGGGTTCTCTTTTTTTAAAAAAATTAAAAATATATAAAATATATCAAAATAGAAGATAGATAAATAGAAAGTAGGGAAAAGTCCAAATAATTCCCAAATGATCTATTCTGTAGCTTTGAAAATATTTTAATATGTATGCTAATTCATTTCATTAAAGAGAAAGTTTTGTGCTCTTATTTGTTTGTTTCTTCTTTATAAGAGTCTTTTTTGTCTATGACTTGAACTCTGAGTAACATTTTGGCCATTTTTTTTAAAGATTATAATACACAATGTATTAACTATTGTTATTCTGTAATTATTTTGTCATGAAATTTTGATTTATTTTTTCATAGAAGAACAGTGCTTTTTATTTTTTTTATTAATGTCCACTTGGAATATATTTTAAAAAATCTACTGTGGCCTTTTAAGAGCTATGGAAAAATGACATACTAGAGGAGATGAATCTAATCAGAGGCACAGCAAGATACTCTGCTGTACTGTTCTGGACATAGGAAGAGAAGCTGCTATGCATATAAGGAGAACAGGCAGTCAGGGAACACAAAGACAACCCGGCGCCCTATAAAATGAACAAGACCAAAATTAGGAAACTCAAGTTCAAGAACCAACAAACTTAGGCACCAAGCGTATTAGTATCATTCAATTTCTTCAGCTGAAAAATATGCCCCTTGGATTAGAAAATCTTCACAGTTCCTTCCATTTCTGATATATCTCATTTCTCTGACTAAAGGTCAGTAAGCTCTCCTAGTTATCTCCTCAGCTAAGAACTGGTGGTCCTGGACAAAGATGGCTGTAATTTCACAATAAACCAACCTAATTAAAGAGTTGTTGATACCCACAGGTAAGTTTTTAGCTCTCTCTGATGACTTGTATATACTATTTTTTGAGCTAGTTCCTTTATGCTATTCAGATATTTTCTTAGCAATTTTCTCCCCATTTATTTAACAAACATGTAATAAACATTTTCTATATATGAATCACAGGGCTGAACAGGGGGCACCATCTCTGTATCCTAAAAAGCATATTTAATTCTGTTATTCTTGATTCTTTCTCCTTCACTTCTATGCGTAAGTATGTATACTTGTACAGTTATAATAGTACAGAAAGAATAGGAAGAAATAGATTTATCTGAGCTCAATCCAAAGTACTGTTTTTCTTCAAAAGAATATGATAATAATTTGTTTTGGCAAAATTTATTCATTCAACTGTGAACTCCAATAATATAAAGGGGATTTCTCAACATGTATTTTGAGGCCATTAATTTGCAATATAGGAAACATTTTAAGGATAAAATCTGTGAATCATGTTATTAGCCCCTGGGAAAGTGAGATCACAGAATATTTCTGGTTAGGTTTTTTTTTTTTTCATTTTGGGACACTTTTATATTATTTCTTGAATTAATAATAATAACTGTCACTAATTGAGAATATATTAAAAGTCAGGCACTTCAAATGGATATTAGTACAACAATCTGCACTATAGATACTATTACCTCCACTTTACAGATACAAAAACTGAGACCCAGGGAGGTGAAGTAACTTGTTGAAGATTATTCAGGCAGTGTGCAGAGTTGGTCTTTAAACTCCAGTCTGTCTTTGTTTATGCTACATAGCTCCATAACCATTTCTTGGTTCTGCAAATCTAACTTTACTTTAAAAAATAATCTTGCTTGAATACTTTATAGGTAAGGAAGCAAAGTACCCTTTATACTCTTTATTTATATTCATTCATTGCATTATATATAGTACAATGAAAACAGGAGATTGTTAAGATTTTTCTAAGTAGACCTGCTGTCCCTATTTATTTGCATTAAGATGAATAATTAAATTTGGGGATCTCAATCAAAGCAATAGAATGAGTTATTTGCTATCTGAGTATTTATTATTAATTGATCAGACATGGATAAGGTATATTACTACAACTATATTTTTAAGGTATAATTTATGTTGTTCTTCTGCATATTATTTTGTGCTGTTTTTCATTTTCTTGCACTTTGGGCTTTTTGTTTTATTTTTATGAATTTAGTCACGGTTATGTTCTGAACTTTGTAAAAATGTAATACTAAGGAAATTACAAAAAGAAAAAGAAAATATTTTCAAAATGATGTAAAAATCAAATCTACCCCTCACTAATTTAATTTGTAGGAAATGGAGAACAAAGTATTGCAAGCAGAATGCTTTTAAATACATCCTAATTACTTCAATGTGCAAATGCATTGACTAAATCGAAGCATGCATTTAACACTTTGCACTTCAGTTGTACTTATTCTTCTAAATTCTTTAGATAGTAGTTCCATAAAAAAACAAGAGATAGATTTCACTATACCCAGCCATTCCTCAGTTATGGGGGGAAACTATTGTTCTAAAGTTCAAGCTTTCCATACAAGTCAGCTCACTTTTGGACTAAGGCAAAAATAATTGACAATTTGCTATAGCTACTCAAGTTTTCTCAATTGACCCTGCCTTCTCTATTCTTTTCTTCTGTCTTCAGAAAGATGAAGTGAAGGGGTGGAGACAGCTATGTTTCCCATAGCAAAGCCACTAGCATTGAGGAGGGTAACTCCTAGGGAATAATGCAAGGGGCTGCAGGTGATCTATGATCAAGGTTGAGATGGGGTCATGATGCCAGGGTGACTCAGAGCTTGGTCTAGGATCAGCTACACCAAAAACACCTGAAGGACATGTTAAAAAGACATACTTCAGGGCCTCACCTCACAGCAAACCAATTGAATTACTCTTTTTTTGTGGTGGAACTAAGAGCTCTCTAAGTAAGTTGTCCAAGTAATTCTTATGCTCCTAAAGACTGAAAAACACTACTTTATGTCCTTACATTCTCTGACTTGGAGTCAGGTAAGTGCCTGAGTGGTATACCACATGCTGTGTCCCAGCGGTCCAGAAGCATGAGTACAGACACCCATCCTGGTCCTGCGAGGCATTAACTCTAGTCATAATGGGAGGCATCATGCTGTTTGATAAGCAGTATCTTATCTAATCCCCACTACAAGGACTATTCCCATCTCTCAGATGTGAAAATTGAAATTCAGAGATTTAATAACTTGTTATTAATGCCACACTAATAACCAAAAGAGCTCTTAAGAACTATACTATTTTCACTCTCAATCTTGCAGAAAAATAGGTTTTTGAAAGTTATTTACTCTCAAAGATGTTCAAAACTCCATAATATTATCATTCTAAGACATTCACCTAAATGCTAGTAAGATGAGTTAGAGTAAAAAGTGTAAGCATTTATAGCCAAGTGACTTTTACTTTATATTTTAGATACTAAAATAAGCCTAATAAAACTGCTAATCCTATATCAGTGCATCCAATGATCATGCAATTTGACAGAATTTGAGGTAATAAAGACACACAGTCTCTGCCTTCTGAAAAAGTTCAGGAAAACTTTCTGAAAAGGAGATGAGCGTATCCACAAATGACTTGTACTTCTGTGGAGGCCTGGATAGAGTGTGCTCATTCTCCTCCCACAAGGGTAAAAGGGCGTTGTCTGGAAACTTTTACTTTCTTCAGTACTTTGCCATAGGCTAGGGTAAGGAATATAGGTTTTAAAGACAATTATGTTTTTACTTATACAGTTTTGTTAGAAAAGGACCATACTAAGTAGTTGGGTATTTTGAACTGATAAAACTTTATCTAGTTCATTCTTCCCACGTGGGTTTCTTTTTTGGCTAAATTTCTGGGTACAGACCCCAGTAAGTTGTTATGTTTATTCATTTTTACATAGAGCAGATGACTGAGAGTCTATTCTTGAAAAGGGTGCCTAATAAGTTTATCAGTAGCATTTTTTCCACTGAATAAAAATGACTTTGCAGTAACATCATGAATGTGTTCTTTACTTCATTTTCATCTATTCAATTACTCAAAATGCCATTATTAGAGCAACAATTTTTATAATAACAAATTTAGAAGTTAAAGATAATTGGTAACACACAGAATGATCTAGACAGACTTCCTCCTTTAGGATAAGGGAAAGTGATTTCATGTGCATGTAAATGTGGTTTCAGTGTAGTAAGGGCAGAAATGATTGAAGAAATGAAGTTTTGGAATGTCAAAGTGCAGGGTGATCACCTAAGGCAAAGGTACAAGGATCCAAAAAAGAAACAGAGAAACTCTGAGAAACAACAGGCAATGGAAACAAAAATGATGTGGTTCTGGTGGGGGAAAGTGAAAATCTATATATACCTGTATTTCAGAAGGTGAGTAAACTGAAATTCTTCAGTTGTGCCTATTTTACTGCATACTTACTAGCATTGAGATTTATTGTTTTTTATAAATTGTATTGAGTGCTAGTGAGATATTTTTTCATGTTTATTAGATACTTGTATTTCCTTTCATGATTTTAAAAATGTTACTTTTAGCTATTATTTTTGAATGAATATATATCTCAGTATCTTCATACCTTGTGATTATACTTCATCTCTGTATCACTATGGTGTGCACTTTCCTTATCTTACCCTGATCCAAGGCACCAAATCAGCCTGGTTGATTACTTCTGTTGTGATCCATTTTGCACAATGATGCCCAATAATACTTTTGAAAATGCTTTCATTCTGTCAGTTCAGAGGAAGAGCCTACAGCAGTTCCCCCTTACTTATTTCCTCATGATGTCTGTCGAACAGCTTAAACTACTGGTATATGGGGCACTGTTATAGTTTGTATACATTGCTATAGCTTGTGTTTAGATGTCTTCCCAAGGCCTCCTGTGTTCTTAGGTGGGGCTTTTTTGGAGGTGGCTGGATCTAGAGTGTGTGATGCTGGAATTGATTCATGGTTTAATGCTAGGCTCAAGAGCACTAGGATTAAGGGTGTGAGTGCTACCAGCCCTAAGCAGTCTGGATAAGATAAAAGGGGGAGGATGATACTGTTAAGGTCTCTTATTTCTTTTGCTATCTCTCACTGCCGTGAACTGTTGCCCCTCTGCCTTGTGCCCATTATGGACTGAATCCTCTACAAACTGTGAGCTAAATAAACCTTTCCTCCTTTAACTCTGGGTGTTGGGTATTTTGTGTCAGCAAAGAGAAAAGTAACTAAACATACTTAGAGTTAAGTTTTTATATATGTTTCTGCATATAGACAGATACAATGTAGAATACTAGAACACAAAAAATGGAAAGAACATTTTCAAGCATCAATTCCAACTTTCTACATTATGAAAGACAAATCGGTGCAAAGAGTTCAATGATTTACTCATGGTCATACAGCCAGTTAAATGACAGAACTAGGACTAGAAACCAAATTTCCTGATTCTCAGTCAACAGTTTTAAAAAGAGAATAATAAAAATCATTTTATAATTTAAAGAATAGAAACAGCTAGGAAGACAGTTTAATTTCAATCTGTTGTTATGTATAAAAGATTGTTAAAATTATGCCACATAGAAGGCTTGAGTGTTCTTATAACAGTATAATATAGACTCCTTATAAATCAATCAAATGTGTCATTAAAATTTCCATAAAATTTGCACATCAACAAATGACCCAGTTTATACTTTGTTTTCTTTTTTCTTTTTTGCTATTCTATATTGTTTTATTTAACTGCTTTGCTACAATAGAAGCACAGTGTTTTTACTCTAGCATGTTTTAGATCATCATAAAGTTTCTTTTTATATCAATGAAAAAATCCATTTTCTTAGAAATTTATATAAAGAATTTCCTTTGACTATAGTTGGGGATTTTGAGAACTACCACCAAAAATAAAACAGTAGCATTACTTCAAAAATTCCTTTCCTTAAACAATAAACCACACAAACTATTCTTGAAGAACTGGGGTAAAGAGACATTTAATATGATAAAATGATTGCCATTTAGTCACTACTTTATATCCAAGAATCTCATAGTATTTGCACAATGAAAACATTAGTTACTGATTTGAGACTTATGAAATATATTTATGAATTGTGGGGGTCAGGAGTAGAGCACAAGGAGAAAATGTAAAAATAGGGATGAATGGAACTAAATTGAATGTAAAGTCATTGATTGCAAAAGGCTGCTTCACAAAGCATAGATCTGCTTAACAAAAGAATCGAGAGTTATTTATTGTATTATATGGTGGTTCAATAGCTTACAAAATTCCAGTTCTAAATGAAATAAGAAGTCATGCAATAGCAAATGAAGACTCTAAAAAGGTCTCACCTGTTTTCTTTTTCTGTGTGCACATGTGATAAAAAGAACATGTTTGTTAATTTAACACTTGATAAGTATTTACTGAGCACCTGTTTAGTGCTAGAATCACTCTGCTACCTAAAATAAGCCACCTTTTTGGTGATTATTCTTTCTACTGCTGTATCAATAATAATAATGTTCAATATCTGACGTAAGGTAATATAAGAAAAAAAATCAGAAATCGGGTGACAGAAGATGTATGAAGAAATAGCATCTTATACTCCTTATTTTTTACAGTATACACTTTCATTAATGCTAATAAAATAGAAATGAATTTATTTGGACAAATGACAGTAATTATTACTAGAAAAAACTATGTTTTAATACATCCAAATTACCAGATCAATAGCAGATGAAACAATATAATCATATATCAAAAGAGAAAGATATAGAAGGAGGGAGCAAGAGGCGAGAGAGAGAGAGAGAGAAAGAGAATGAGAAACAGGAAGCATAAAAGCAAAGAAAACATAAAATAAGATTTCTAAATAGGACTAGAACTATTTTTTTTACAAAAATAGAAATTATTTAAATTAGTTTGTTAAAAAGAAATAAGTTAAAAAATTACAGAATTTTAGCACAGGATAACAGTTTAAAGACACCAATTCTGTTAGTAGGGAAAATGGGATTCAAATGTTATTCCTGCCATTTACTAATTATAACCTTTTTCCTAAGTGAAAATTTATTTAGCTTACTTTCTCTCAATTTCTTACTCGATATAATGGGAATCAGAATAGCTGAGAGAATTGAATAAGGTAATCTATGTAAAATTCAGTGCCCATCACAATTTAACATTAAATAGTAACTGTAATTTATAATATTATTTGTTTTTAAATGATGCATCTGCATAAAAAAGAGGTAAAAAAAATTAAAGCTGTGCTGTTCAAAATATACTGTAACTTTAAAAATTCCATATAACATGAGAAAACCAAAAAGGTAGAATTGGATTTTAATAAGATGATTATTTATGGAAAGAAACAAAACCAGTGAATGGTGCTAAAGCCATAGATAGGCATACTGAAATCTGGACCTGGAAGCACACAAAGACGTCTGAAAGCCTAGTCCTCGGAGTATTGGGGTCAACAAGGCTCCATATGAAATGGTGAGCCTGACTCTGGCTTACTACTTCAGCAACAGGCTGCCACAGCTTTGGCCAACTGTTGCCTCTTTGCAAGGCAGAAAGAAAAAGACATAGGTTTATGATCAAATATGGAGATGAAACTAAAAGCTGCCACCGTAAGATCTGCATTCGGCCTAGGAATTCAGGGATCCAGATAGAAACTATAGGAAAAGCAATAGTTTAGGACATATAAGCAAAGAAAAGAAAAGGGAAAGAAAAGAGAGAAAACAAAAATGCCTAGGACCAAGATGACCCTGCAAGACAAAATTCTAAAATGTAGTCAGAAATCTAATCTAAGGAAAACAACCAACAGAGTCAATTATTATAAGATTCACTCCAGATGAATTTGATTTTTAGAGTTTCACAATGACCTCAACAGGACTATGTTTGAGATGCTCAGAGATAACTATACCATAAGAGAACAAGAAATTATACATTAAAAACAGCAGTAAAATAAGAACAGGTTAATAAGATTAAAAAATCAGTCAGAAATCTTAAAATTTCAAAATGTGTTCATTGACAATAAAAGTGCAATACATGGCATAACTTATGAGGGCAATTTTTAGGAGAACACTGAGCTAGCATGTAATTTTAAGGAAAATATTCAGAAAAAAAATTCAAGTAAGTAAAATAGAATTTTTAGCCAAGTGTGTTGGTACACGCTTTAATCCAAGTAGTAAAGAGGCGGAGGCAGGAGAATCACTGGGAGTTTGAAGCCAGACTGGGCTGTATAGTGAAGTCAAGACTACATAGCAAGACTTTGTCTCAAAAATAAATAAATAAATAAATAAATAAATAAATAAATAAATAAATAAAATAAAATAAAATAAAAAATAAAAGAGAGAGAGAAAAGAAAGAAAATAAAATAGACTTTTAGAAAATGAAATAGCATTTGAGATATGTTGAATTGATTAGGAAACATATACATATATCTTATGGGAATTCCAGAAGAACCAGGAGAACAAGGCCAGCCTGGACTACACAGTGAAACCCTATCTCAAAAAAAAAAATCAACAAACAAAACAAACAAACAAAAAAATTCCAGAAGAAAAATACGTAGGCAATGAAAAATGACCAGGGAAAAGATAATATCAGAATTTCTAGAATTGAAGTCTTGAGATTAAATAGTATACACTGAGTTCATGACTGATAATTACAAATAAATCCACAACTAATCATATTTAAGAGAAACTATCAGATGATAAAATACTTAAAAGCTGCCAGGAGGAGAAAAGCAGATTACCTGTAAAAAGATAAAATTGATAGCAGATTTCTCTTAAGAATAGTTGACTGAACAATAGTCACAGATATAACTGAGTAATATCTGTAACATGCTGAGCAAAAATACTCAAAATTGTAATTTATGATAAAAGACAAATAAAAATAGTTTTAGACATACAAAAAGGGTGTACTACCCAGGGCTCGCAGTAAAGAATTGCCTATAAAGTGTGATTTAACAATAAGAAAAGTGAACCCAGAAAGGAGACCATAGGGTACAACAACAACGACCATGGGCATAGTTATATCTAAAATTTATAAGTACATATAATTAAACCGTGGTTTAGAAATCAATGATAATCACATTTCCGTATGATGAAAACCAGATACAAGTAAAGCTCCAACAATTACACTAACAAGATTGATACTTAATAGGTAGATAAAATATACTAGCTACCTTTCTTACATTAAGGGGAGTACCAGAAATATTAAAAAGTTTATTTTCTTGCTAGAAAAATATGTAATGAAATATATTGATAAGCAGTTTAGAATGTGTACTGAAGAAACAGATAATCTATCTAGATTTCAGGCCCAGCAGTAAAATCTAACTACTGAATAGTCACAAAAAGGAATTTAAAAAGAATTATTTTCAATTAAAACCACATCTTTTCATTACAATATATTTAAATTCAGAATCAATAATCAAAACACAGTAAATATATTTAGAAAGTAAAAACTATACTTCTAGATACTCTAGCCTTAAAAATAAATCAAAATGTCATTACAAAATATTTAAAATTTAACAAAACTAAATATAAAAATACGGTATGCAGCTAATGAGAAACCTAGAGGAATATTTAGAGCATGAAATTAATTTTTAAATATAATACAAGCTTTTGAAATTAAATAAGTCATAATTCAAGCATCCTGTCAAAGGAAAATGGCATCAAACTTTTATGACATAGAAAGAAAATGCAGAGAGTAGTAACAGAATGCAAAGAACAAAATAGTGTTAATAAGCAAAATCAAAAGCCAGCTTTTGAAAAAAAGTAAATGGAACAGAAAAATGTCTGGCAATTAGTGAAAGAAAAGGTTCAGATAAATAATACTGGAGAAAACAGGGCGGTGATAAAGATTTTAAAATTGAAAATTATATGAATATATCCCTGGGTAATCTCTGTAGCACTGATGGTGAACCTTTTAGAGGCTGAGTACCCAAACTGCAACCCAAAACCCACTTGTTTATCGCAAAGTGCCAACACTGCAATTAAACCTTAATACTGAGGTTTCAGTTTAGAAAAAAAAACCTCATACATTAACATCTTTTGTATTAAAAGAAAAACAAATAACACATGTGCCATAGGTTCACCACCACTGCCCTGGAGTATAAAAAATTTTGAAATTAGAAAAAGTAAGAGTGCTATTAAATTTATTTTCTAAGTCTATTATCACCATAATACTAAGACTCTGTAATAACAGTTTTAAAAAATAAAAATTAAAAACTAATCTCCCCATGCAAACATACTACATAAGAGGTTAGGAAATGTTACTTAACAGTGGATTTAAAAAACACATGAAAATGAAGTAAAAATTTTTTTAGGAATGTAAAAAATGCTTAATATAAGGAAATACATTAGTATAGTATAACACATGAACATATTAATGGGAAATTTTATCGACATTATTGATGCAGAAAATGCAATAGATAAAATTTAACTAGTATTACTGATTAAAAATACCTAGCAAGCTATAAATGTATGACGGGAACTTCCCTAATATAGTAATTTTGACTATCAAAATGCCAAACAAGCTGGGTGTGGTGGTACACAGCATAATCCCAGCATTTCGGAAGCAGAAGCATGAATTTCATAACACCCTCCCCCAACAAGCAAACAACATATTTCCAAAACATTTCTATAAAAGTAAGAAAAAATAGATATTCCTGATATCATGACTTTTATTTAACACTATACAGAGGGTTAAAAATAGAATAAGATAGGAAGAAGAAATAGAACATTTAAGAATTGGAGTTTAAGAGAAAATGTGTCATTATTTACTGATGATATAGATGTCCATATAGAAAAGAGAATTATAAGGTTAGCTATTAGAATTAATAAGAGAATTCAGCAAGGTTACTGGATATATACCAATAATAATAAACTGAAATGAAAGACTGATTCTGCACATAAAGCACAAAAAACTAAGTTAATGAAGAAATTAAAAATATAGTCACAAGACTTTCATGATGCAAATTATAAATTATTAAAGAATATAAAAAAGACTTGAAGAAGTATAGGTATAGAGTTAATGTCCAGAAGACATGTGTCACCTCTTCCCCAGATTATTCTCCAATGTTAATGTAATTTCAAATAAAATTCAGCAGAACTTCTGATGAACTAAACTAGCTATTCCTAAATTTCATATTGAATAATAAAATGTCAAGAGGAGCCAAGACAATTTAAAAAAGGAACAAAGAGATTTATTTTACCAAATATCAAGAATATTATTACGTTATGGTAAGTAAGGCACTGTGATATTAGTATAAGGATAGAAGAACATTATATTGGATGAAATAAAAATACTAAAAACAAATTCGATGTAGGCAAATGATACTGCATATTAGTCAGTAAAGGATGACTAATTTGTTAAACAGTTTTGGGATAAATGGATTATCCATATTAAGAAAAATAAAATGGGCTCATGTAAGATACAATAAACAAAAATAAATTTGAAGAAGATTAGTAGTTTAAGTATAGAAGGAAAATCTTTAAAACAGGAGAAAATATAAGGCATATGGAAAGGTTTCTTAACATAAAAGCACAAATAATTAAGGAAAATATCAATAAGCTTAACTGTATTAAAATCAGAATTTTAAAAAAATAAATGTTACTAAAGACACAGTTAAAAGAGAAACTACAATTTGGGAAAAGATATTTGTATTCCCTATGGCCCAAAGGTATGAGAATCCAGAATATTATAATAAAAACAAAAACAACTAACTCCAAAACAAGACAAAACACTACAAAATAACAATAGCAACACAAATAACTCAATAGACAATAGACTAAAGATACAAACAGGTAACATACAAGAGGGAATTCAATGGCTTATAATTGAAAAAAAATTTAAGCAAGATATTATTTAATCCTTATTAAAATGACAAAATTTTAAAAAGTCTGATCATTTCAAATATTAAGAAAGATGTGGAGAAACTCTCAGATTATGAAGAATATAAATTGGTATTTTGAAGTGAAACTTTACAATGCCCTGGTAAAGTTTAAAATTCATGTTTCTTAATGTTTAGCAATTCCACCTCCCTGTATGTACATGTGTATAAATATTAACTTGCTTGTTATTGGAAAACATTGGAAATTATGCCTAACAATGAGAAAATCAACAAATAAATTTTAGTGATATATTCAGGAGAATTAATTTAAGCTATAATATATGACTTACATAAAAGGAACTAATGATTGCTATTAACCTTTGTCAAAGCTTTGGAGAAAATCAAATGCAAAAAGGCACTAAAGAAAGACCCTTCCTATGTTTTATATATGTTTCACATGACTGTAGAGTTTAGCTCCTCAAACTATACATTTAATTTTTCTATTGTACACAATTTATAAGAGAATAATAATAGAAACAGGCTCAGAAACAAATACTTCAAATTATCAAGGTTTGTTTTACTTGTGTTTTGGATTCTTATATTTCATATTAATCTTCATACTTTTATGTGTTTGAAATACTTTACATTAAAACATTTTTATAAGACACAGACCACTATTTTTCCCAACTAGAATTAAGATAAAGGAAAACAGTAGTGCCATTTTTCTCTCCATTGTTCCCAACAATCGATTCCGATATTGTAGGAGTTAATAAGCACCTCACAAGCCAAACATACTTACAAAATGATCATTTTGTTCAATCAAAAGCAAACTTTCAGCTCATTTCTTAACTATGTGTAGAATCTTGGTCATTCTTAAGTGAGCGACCAAAGGCACATGTCTTGAATATAGATGTTACCAACGCACAAAGACTAACTATTTAGGTTTTGCAACTGATGAAACAAGGGTTGCATTGCCAAGGAATTTTCTGATGAGAATCAACAGGTGATTTGGCATCAATACTGCTATTTGTCCATGGGTTTCACCTCTGGTTTCAGAAAAGAAAAAGAGAAGATACCTGTTCAATGCTGCATTTCAAGTTCACCATATGGAAAGCAAGATTTTATTCCAGCTAATTCTCTTTTTCTCACAACGTTGAGGAAAAGTGCCAGCCACTGCTACTCTTGCCACCAGCCACAGTACAGTTGTTTGTAACATGCGAAAACAGAAATGAAACAAAAAGAAAAATAAGTTTTGCATGAATAAAAAAGCATAATTATCATAGCTACAAAAGGTAAATTCATATTTAACTTTTTCACTCCTGCTAAACAAAAAAGAACCCAAACAAACAAAAACATTGATATTTTGACTTAATCAATGTTTTGTCCAAACTAACAACTACAAGGACAAACTCAAACATGACTAAAAGTGGGAATAAGAAACAGATTTCTGTTAATCTGATAAAGGACTTTTTATCTCCTAGAATGCTAGGATATGATATATTTAAACAAATACTTATTAAAGGAACAGACCCACTTAAAAATATGTTTTCAGATACATGATTGGAATAGAGTGTTTCTTTGAATCCTCTAAGAGGAAAAACTTCATTGAAATAATAAAGGTTGCTTACACTACTTGGATAAAATACCGCTTAGAAAGAAATATATTCAATCTGTTCAAATGCACATTCTATAGTTAGCTTAGCCACACAAAGTCCCAGTAATGACAAAAGCAAAATGCCCTTTTAGATTTAAGCACATTGGTGCAAATTATTAAGATGAGACTGTCTTCATTTGAAAGAAAGCTTTAAAAAATGTAATGTAATGTCTGAGAGAGTATTGCCTGAATTGGAAGTCAGACCTTGGTTTTTAGGCCTTGCTTTGCCACAATCCCTTTGTTTACCTTGGTTCATTTATTAAACATTTTTGGATCTCAGCACCTTCACTTCTCAAGTGAGAGTGTGATATAAAGTCAGGCTGATCAAAGCCCCTTCTCACCCTAATATTCTATGATGGGTCTAATGAAATTACTGCAGTATAAGGGATTAGTTCTTCTGCTTTTGCTTACTTTTTGGGGGGGGGGTACCAGGGATGGAACTCAGGTCCTTGCGCCTGCAAGGCAGGTGGCGGAGCCACTCAGCTAAATCCCCAGCCCCCTTTGCTAAATTTCTTAAAACAAACAGACAAATAAGTAAATACTAAAAACACACACTAATTAGATATCCCTCTGAATAGGAAGTCAGAACCTTTCTCTGTCTGTCTGTCTCTCTTTTGTTCTTTTGGGCCATTATCTAGTTCGTAATACATATATTAAGAGTTCCAATAAAAAGATTTTATATTTTTCTGAATTAAAAATAGCATATCATTTTTTTGCCATTTAAGTTCTAATAAGAAAGGAAACACAAAATCATTATGTAAATCCTATTAGGAACTTGAAAAGAAAAAAAGTCAGTAACACTCCACTTAAAATTAAAATTGTTCATTCACATATTTTCTTTTGCAGAAACAGAATCATTGCCTCAAACTATCCTCACTGTTTCAGGGACAATATCCTTAACTCTGTAAACAAAAGGGCCTTCTTCTCACACCCATCCCACCTGTCCTCTGAGGTAGTTTTTCCACAAAGCAGAAGTATAGATTGCAACATGAGATATTTGGGGTAAAGTAAAACATTTCATATGGGAGACACTACCGTGGACAAGTTGTCAAGTCTAAAAATGTCAAGGCTTACCACCACTTTGGCAAGAAATTTGGTTATCATGGCTGAACAGTGATAATCATTTTTACCCAAGACATTTAAAAATGAAAGTTCCTGGGGCACCAGCCAGAAAATAAGTCAGAAAATGAAAGTTTTTCATGTCAATATTTAAACCAGACCAGACACTATCAGTGTACCCTAACCAGACCTGAAGGGTCTGAAAAGAATACAAGGTACCTGACACCTTGGTGAATAAGACAAGCTCAGTTTTATGAAAAGGCCAAAGTCTTAGGGCAAATGCTCCACTGTTCTAAGAGCTGATATCCCCTGGCACCAACAAAAGCAGAAAGTTGGAGGATGGGGGTTGGGGGGACAGGCAAGGCTCCAATTACAGCCTCCAGCCAGGTTTTGTATGCTGATAAGGCTGGGACCCAGTGGACTGCACACTCAGAGATCACCAAGGGTGGGTCCCCAAGGGGGAGGAGGGTTCCTCAGACAGACAAGAGTCAGCTGTTGCACAGAGTACGAGCACTCCCTGCTGGTAGCTGGAGTTGGAAATGAGCTGATGATATCTTCTGGAGGGCTGCCTGAGTTTTCTGTGAGGAGGCTTAACGGGGACACAGTGCTCTTTAGGAGACAACAAGATGGCTTGGATGAAGTTTAGATAGCTTTAGATATTATGCTGAATGAGAAGGAGGTTAGGAGAGGCTACCAACAGGAAGAACTGGCAAAACTATGTGAATAGTTGCTATATACAATTTTCATTTATGTTTCCCAGCTACTAATATTCAATAAAGCACTCACATATAAATGTATGTGCATGTGGGGAGGTGGGTAGAGACAATATGGGAGAAAATCAATTTCTGTGCAGGTCTTTTTACCCCTGCAAGAGCAATCCTTAGGACCATCCAGTGTATTCAGAACATTCAGGTTTTAGTAGGAAATCCCATCCATAATCTGATGAAACTGCCAGGTGTGCCCACTCCACCACCACAGCCCCTATCCCCTACACAAGTAGCCTTTGTGAATCTGCAGAGGCCTGGGGCAACAATTCTGGTCCCTTCCCAGTGCTCTGCTAGGGTTCTTTTTCATAATAAAATGAAGGTCAAAATAGCAGCCGACTAAAAGCAGCAGTATTTCAACTGCAGGAATAACTTGCTTGTCATCAACTTGTTAATGCAAGAGTCAAACATTTCTTTGACATGTACAGTATCAGCTAACTTCAGCAGATAAAGGGTCTAGAACAGGAAGATGCTGCAGATGCTTTAGCTTGAAGGAAGGCTTAACAGAGCCAAAACGTCAGCAGGGCTTGTTTGTTCCATACTTTCCATCGGGCTCTGTGAAAGAAATGTTAGATTACTGCAATGACAAGTTTGTGACAAGCAAGTCATTTGTGCAACTGGTGCGCTCCTGTTTTTATCTGTTTACCATTCAGACTTGTGAATGCCATTTCAAGCACTCACAGGATTTCTGGCTCCCATTAAGGGGAAATGGTTCCTCCATGTTTAGAATTTTCTGCCTCAAAGAGAATTACTAAGCAATTATTTATCCCTGTGGTCACAGTGTCATACAAAAGCACTCTTGAGTTGTTTTGTTGGACTCTGAATCACGAAATGGAGTCCTGAGGACTGGATAGCTTGGAGCATCAGAAATTTCTCATCTAGTTTATTGGAATGACTACAAAGCAAGTCTGTGAGAGTCAATAAAATTGTGGCCAGCTTGAAATACCTTGCTCTTTTGCTCTGGGATCATATATCAAGGCCATATGCTTCAAGGCACATAAACTCACTTGTAACAAGTAGATCCTTAGAAGCTAAGGCCTGGCTGCAGATACTGACACAGGATCTAACATATGACAGTTCTGGTGACAAGGACTGCTTTGGCTGTTAAGCAGGGAATTTATACTACTTTCTCCCTATGTTGTATGGGTAACTACGGGGCGAGTATAAATCTAGAAAACATATTAACTGTGCGATGAGAAGCAGTATAATAATATAATATTAATACTTGGGATCATCTTTTGTAGGCTGACTTTTTCATAATAAATGGCCATCCTGGCAGATTTGAGATCAAGAATTCAAAATCTTCTCATCAAGAATTCAAGATTCTTCCTCTGAAACTACCCAGTGTTTTTTGGCAAGTTATTTAACCTCCTATGAGGAGGGTAGAAAATAATAATAATACAGGACTTTTTCCCTGTTCAAGTAGCCTGCACAGTCACAGGGTCAATGTTATAAAAAATAAAGAATGCCTTCAGAATTCAGGATCAAATACCATATGCAGGTATGGCAAAGTAAAATGTAAAATTTATTCATTTAAAAATACTTTAAGTTGTTTTTGTTTCAGATATGACAGAAAAATGTAACATCTTTTGCATTAAGCTCCTCTACTTACTGCATTTACATATATAAAAGATCTTAAAAAGGTAAAAAAAAATTCAAGATCAAAAACTCTGTCATATATTATTCTATGGTTTTAATTTTTGTACATCATTGTTATTGAATTTATATATAGTATAACTCTGTTTTTGTTTTTTTGACATGTAACCAGGGATTGAACCCAGGGACTTTGCACTGAATTACATTCCCAGACCTTTTTTATTTTTTTATTTTACAACAGGGCTCACTAATTCCCTAAAATGCTTTGGCTAGGCTCAAATTTGCAATTCTCCTGCCTCAGCCTCCTACAGTGTTGGGATTATAGGTATGCCCCTCCACACCCAAATAATTTTAGGTATAACTTTAAAGAACAGAGGAGAATGAGGTTTCAAAGCAAGGATATATATGTACGTATTATTCTGGGAAAGCAGGTCAAAGCTGGAACCAGATAGAAAGCAATGATGTAAAATGAGACTGGGTGGCTAGAGAATATTACAAAAATAATATTCTTCATTGAATAAAAATTTCATTGTTAATAATGCTTTTTCTGATACCATGTTTCACAATTTACCTGTGTAATTTAATCTTTTTACAACAGCTCTATGATACATATGTATCTCCATTTTTTTCCAAATGTAGGCACTAAAACTTAGAGTTTAAATATCTTACTATAAATATGTAAGTTGCAGAGATTTGAAATCAGTTTTCCTGGTGCCAAAGCCCATGACAAAGCCCGTGTACTATTAACAACTAAATAAGTCATTTCCACTGCCTCCAGAAGACCTTTCTTCCTGGTTTACTGGAAGCATTTTAATTCGTAAACATAGAAACCCAATAATTGGATTAAAAGGCCAGTGAGTACATCCTGGCTCTAGCTGAGTTGCCACCCTTCCCAGGCCTCTGAGAAAGCGGAGCTTCATGGAGATGTCATTCCATTCCTGAGTCCGACCAATTCCTGTTTCACTGAACTGGGGAAGAGGGAAAGGTGATTCTCACCTCATGGCATATCTCTGTGCTGTGAATGTGGGGCATTTGGCGGCATCACTTTGTGTCCTTGCCAATTCCTTTCTCATTCTTCGTGTGGCCAGCTTTAGTTTATTTTTTACTCTCATGTTACCTCCAGGCAGCCCTCTCTTGTCACTTTCCTGCTATTCTTTTTAGGAGTGGGAAAGGGGTAAGCATCTTTCTTACTATGACAAGGAGCCCTGAAACAGTCTAAACTTTGCACAGAATGTATCCTTTGTGCAGTTTTCTGTTTTGTTTCTCTTTAATGACAGCTTTGCCACCAGTCCCATTTTTATGTAATTCAGAGCTATGCAAATCAAACTGGTAAGCAAGACTCTGCAGATACTCCATCTTAAAATGAACATGGGCCCAAGCGGTAGAGACCTGATGAAGGCATGGGTCCTGAATGTTACATGTCTAGAGGTCATTTTCCTTGTATGGATGGCAAAAAACAAGCTCAGTGAGATGCGCTTTATATTCGCCTGTCTCTTTTTAGTAGGTACTCAGAGTGGATCACAAGAGGTGTTAGCTCATGGAAACTGATTTTTTTCATTGTATTTCTACATTTTTCAAAGATATCTTTACAAGATTTCCCAAATACAGAATTCTTAAAAGCTGCTCAAAAAGGCCCCAGGCAGGTATGCACACAGAATCATTACTCACAGGACAATGACGTGGTAAAGGACATCACGTAACCAGTGGTGTCCCAGTTTGTTCACTGTGATACCACCAGAGGCAGGGGGCTCTCAACCTCACAGATTGCCCCATCCTATGTCAGATCACTTCACTTTGTAAAACATGTACTTTCTTTTTTTTTTTTTTGGTACTGGGGATCGAACTCAGGTCCTTGTGCTTGCGTGGCAGGCGGCGGAACCACTGAGCTAAATCCCTGGCCCCAACATGTACTTTCTTATATTTAACGTTAACTTGTCTTCCTAAATCCCCCCCACCCCCTCCCAGTTCTTTCTCACCCACCTCTCAGTCCCAAACACCTCAGGGAATTAACAGCTGAATGGTTCACTTAACCACAAAAAAACCCTTGTACATATCACATACCAACAGCTGGGGGTAGAGTGCCTGCCTGTCTCTCTCCTTCACCCAGTATGAGTTTGTTTCCCACTCCCCTTCCTACAAGCTTAAGACAAATAAAAGTCAGTCTACTCCTTGTTTCCTTTCCATTTGGGTGTGGGTAACACATGTGGCAAAGCATTCTTAATCTTTTTCATTTTCTGTCCTATTCTGCGGGAAATCTTTCCTGACAGCCTCAGGCAGATTTGATTTATACAGCTGTGTATGAGGTGACCATACAATTTATTGTTCAACCAGGGATACTTTTATAGGTGAAAGGACCTTATAATAATTATACCAGGACTATAGTTTAAACCAGAAATGCCCCAGACAAACCAATACAGTGCCTTCCAAAACCCTTTACTCCATCATCTGTTTGTTTGGTAATTTATGTTTCCATGTCTGTTTCTCCCACCAATATATGAATGCTTTTTCAGTGACAGAGATGCATTTATCTGTGTGCCTCCCATTTCTGGAAAAGTACTTGGCAGGTAGGAAGAGCTTGGTATGCATAAATATTTGAATTGAAGATGTCTTTTCCCCTAATTATATTCTGTGGACCTTTCTCCTTATTTTTTAGCAAATACCACCAACACATGTTGGCTTAATGTTCTGGAAATGCATCAAAAACACCTAATGCCATAGGAAGGGAATGATTTAAGTATAATGGTAACAGTATGACTTTGAATACTGACAATACAAAACAGACTGAAATATGATAAATTTCTGCTAAAAGTCTATTGTATTTTTTTTTTTTTTTTTGGTACCGGGGATCGAACTTTGGTCCTTGCACTTGCAAGGCAGGCGGCGGAACCATTGAGCTAAATCCCCGGCCCTCTATTGTATTTTTTTAATCAAACACTAAACAATATACTAATCCTTTCTTCACAAGCAAGTCTTTTCAGGATGTTTTCATGTTTGTAGTAAATCAATTATTATAGGAAATGATGGTAACACTGTGATTCCTCTTTTTAAATTTATTTTTTGTTTTGCATTATTAGGGATGAATCCAGGGCCTTCACACTAGGCTACATCCCCAGCCTTTTTAATTTTTAAAATTTGAGACAGATTCTCAACAGAGTTGCAAACTTGCCCAGGCTGGAAGTAAATTTGCTCTCCCTCTGCTCCAGCCTCCCAGAGTGCTGGTATTATAGGCACACATCACCAGGCACCAACTAACAGTGTGATCCGTCAGTGTCCACTAAAATGTTGGTGGCAGTTCTAATACTGTCATCCTGGTCAAGTACATTTAAAAGTTCTGGTGACTTTTGGCAAGATTTTCATTTTCATTTTCATTTCAGTTTTTGATTATGAATAAAAGTGGCTTTAAAGAAGAGAGGGAAGAAAAATTGAAAAACATGAATCATCTAAAGGAGTTATTTCTTCCCATTCCCTGACACATTTTAGACCATAACAGAAAGATGTGAATCCACTCTCTTTAAATTAAAAAAGTTCATGGAAGGCCAATCCCACAATATTCTACAACTTTTCTCAATGTTTAGACGTCTATCATGAACGCATCTCACTATCAAACCCAAAGATTTTCTATTGAAGTACAAGCATATTTTTGAATGTCCTATTTCTTTCTTCCCATAATTTGTTTGAAAGCTGTTTATTAACTCACTACCTTAACCTCCTTTTTTTTAAGATGAAAAAAAAAAGACCTCCTTGTCCTCAAGAATTTTTTTCCTCAAAATGTTAATTTTGGGGGGAGGGATTTAACAACTCAGAAGAAGAACTAAGTGTTTAATCTATGCTCAGAGAAAATAGAAAGGTCCATGTTTTGTAATGCTTCTTATATATTCTACTGTTACGGCTATTGCTAAGTTTCAAGGGTACATTTTACACTGTTGAGTACAGTCCTATACTCTGCCTCAGACCTTATCCCTCCAACAGAGCCAATCATTCATTTCAGTTCAGCAATGACATTTACTATGATATCACAGGCAATGGAAAGTACAAGACTTGAAAGAAGACTGGAAAGAAACAAAGTCACATGCCTGCTCTTACGTAGTCTTAAATCTGTGGGAAAAAAAAAGACAATCCCCTATGAAAGAAACAAAGTAGGTAAGCATGGTCAGGTGTGTAGTGTTAGCTTAGTGTCCATATACACATGCAAACTAGTATAATTATATTATACATATATATATCATATTGTATATATATGTGTATATATATGATATATATGATATATATATATATATATGACAAATTGGCATTTTTGAGATTTGTTTTCTCTCCTAAAGAATACTAACAATAACTTTTATGTAAAAACCACTCTATTTATCCTATATATAACTAAGTACTCATTGCAATGATTGTCTTGCCTCCAAAGCAGTCTCTCAGTGTTGCTATTTGGACATTCCCTTTCAACAACATCTAAAATAGTGATTTAAAATTATTTAGAAATTCTGATGCCCTATTGTTAATGTGATTTTTGCAACACTTTTCCATTTTTACTACTTACATGTGATTTTAAATTAAAACTGATTTTGAGGGCTGGAGATTTAGTTCAGTGGTTCCGGCACCTGCCTCGCAAGTGCAAGGTCCTGAGTTTGATCCCCAGTACCAAAAAAAGAAAACAATAAAACCCTAATTTTGTTTTGCAATTTTGAAATGCCTCTACTAATAATTTAAAATACATTGGGTTTGTCAATATTGGAAAACATATCAAGGTAATCACACACCAGAATCCAGAACTGATTCTAGGGGTATATTATGTCTGTATTTTTCCATATTGATTCTGATACCCTCTTAGTCATTTCTTGAGCATTCTGAAGTGCTTCACACAAAACACATAGTAAGCTTTATCATTTGAGGCAACATTATATAAAAGCTCTGCTAGTTAGGTGAAGCTAGATCATGATTCCAGCTTTGCCTTAGTCTAGGAGAGCTCTCAATGGGCCAAAAAAGAAGAAAACATTATTAAGACATCACACTTTTTACAAGAACAAGAGGAGGGCTGGGCATTTAGCTTAGTGGTTCTACTGCTTGCCTCGCAAGCTCAAGGTCACAAGTTTGATTCTGTGGTATGTGCATGAAAAATTCTCTTTATAAAGTAGATCTTTTGAGATAAATTTCCAAAAGAATTCCTTGCTTGGGGTCCTTTTGAACTGAAGGTTGGCAAGCGAACCTTTCAATAGCATTGGGGTGGAAATCACAATAAGTAAACTATTATAAAGAAATTCATAAACTAAATACAGGGTTATATTTCTGAATAAAGGGATCCCTGTGACTAGAAACACAGACCTAGTGATAATAGGTAGTCCATTTCCCTCCAGTGCCTTTTAGGGTGAAATTGTGGATTTCTATTTAAGTGTGCCTATCACTAAGGCACTGCAGTGGCATCAACAAAGCTCATCTCCCTAGTATCACCAGATTCTACTTTCTGTTAAGGTACGTAGATCTTTCAAAGTACATCTTCATGTGTTCTGTTGAGACTAGCTACACAGCCAGCCAGGCAGCTATTTCTGCTCAAGTAGGGTAAACAAGGCAGAAGAGTCATGTAAAGGAAGAGAGTCTTCCTTGCTGAGGTGGAACCAAACAGAAAACCCTCTGCACTTATAGCCCATTGTCCTCATAGCTCTCATTTTACTCTGTGATCAGCAGACAAAATATATACTAGAGAAGAAATAATTAAAGCTACTAGAATTTCTAGAAAGAAAACACAAGTTTTGCCTACTTTAGGGAAGAGATCATTACAGTATTAATGAAAAGAGATGGTTAACGTCTGCTGCCCAAGTGCAAGGACCTGAGTTCGATCCCCGGTACCAAAAAAAAAAAAGAGAGAGATGGTTAAATTCAACCCATTAGATTCAAATATAGTTCCAAAGTGCATCTAAAGAAAACACTGTTTCTTCTATTCTTAAATATAAAGTCTGCAGGCTAATGTTATATGCTCATCTCATACCTGTTTCTTCCTTTGCCTCAGAAAGGATTACTATCTAACATTCACTGTGTAAAATGAAGAACAGATAAAACATATACCCATTAAATTCTGAATCCAGAGCAAGAAGAGGGTAAATTCTTAGCACAGCATGAGTCTTGTTAACAAAGATAGAGATCAGTTTCTAAGGCATTGAAGGAAGCTACTGGAGATCTTTGCTATTGTATCTTGAGTTGAAGATATGGTGGTGTAAGAAAACTTGTGGTTAATGCTGCATATTGTGAGGTTTTTCCTTCCTATCTGAGACCACAGCAACAGATTTAAGTGTAGGTGGAAACAACAGGTCATGTGTGTTTATTCATTATAATCTGTGTTAATTTCTTCTATTGTATGTGAATTAGAAAGAAAAATACTAAATCCTTTGATATAAGCCTTGTTACAAATACACATATAACTATGCTTTCTTTCTTATCCCTTTGATCTTTATGCCCATTTTTCCTTGTTTAATTTGTGGCCTGACTTTACATTACTAGATGATTTCTGGTAGATGGAACCCTCGTGACTTCTCTGTCCATACAAGCTGCCTAGTTCATCACAGTACTTTCAAAGGAACTTTCTGCTACCAATGACATTGACTAATTGGTTTTGAAAATGATGATATCTGTAAATATGACATAATATCAGGAGACAACATTTATAGCTGGTCAAAAGAATGTTTAACCCTACAAAAGACTCATAATTACCAGGCAATAAGTATGTAAATTTTCCTTTCTGAGTTAAAACTAAAGGCTCTAGAGGTCCTGAGTTAGTCTTCAGTTATTGTATTGAAACTGATTAATGCTGTTTATTAGCAATTTCTTTCCTCAGTCCCAACAAAAATCACCTTAAAATCTTCTATGATTTGTGGCATATTTCAGAAACCCACATGGAAGCCATGTTCTCAAATGTTAGGAACCCGAGTTAAAAATCAAAATTCAGAAAGATTTAACTCCAATCTACTTAGAAGTTATTGCTGGTTCAGCAGGTCCAAGGAAGAAGCCACCTGATGATTCCATCTAGGCAGATTAAGGGTTCCAGGAAATTCTCCTAGTTATATGAAAACCTGGATTTGGTCTGAGTATGACCTACAACTTGGCAAGGTTTTTCACATTTATCCTAGATTGGATACAGATCTCCAAGATGAGACTGGTACCTGGTAAACTCTCATTTTCCCATTCCCGTCTTTAAAGTTCAGATTCATGATATTCCTATCACAAAATATGGTCAAGGTTACACATGGGTTGAGAAAACACAGTACTTTAGTAACTAACATGTTGCACCATTATGAGTCTTCCTGACAGACCATGAAAGGCCCATAAGCTATTATCTAGGGAAAGTTGATATAATATTGTTGTAATGACTCAATTTATACATGACCCATTTCACTTACGTAACAGAGAGGACAGCTGAGAAATGTTTGAAAATATAAGTAGTTTTTGTTTCAGAGACAACCTTATCTCGCCAACCTCCTAATATTTCTTCTTCATGTCCCTAAATATCTATCACAGAAGCTAAAGCTACTTCACCCAGAAAGTCCTAGTGGCCTTATAAATGTGTATTTCTTCATAAAACAGCAACAACAATTTAGTCTCAAGTATTGTAGCATACGTAAAACATAAAAAAGCAAACAAAAAAAATCATCTAGAACACAATTTTTAAAATGTACTAGCAATACACTATCACTTGATGTTTATAAAACTCACCAAATCCAGAGTGTACAATACCATTTACTTCCATTTTTGCAATAATACTTTAAAAAATTCTCATTTATGTATATAGTGTGAAAAATGACATCATATAAATGAGGCAGACAAACAGAAAGGTTCAGAAAGCACATGTAAGATGCCTATGAACTATCTAGTAAGTGTTGCCAGTTGTGAAAAGATCTGACATGCTAATACACACTCATTCAGACCTGTTACTAAGGCACTAAGAGCAAGATGGCTGGCAGGATCTGCATTTAAGTTGTGGTCAAGGCCGTCAAATATCGAGAGAGTGCCAGATTCTAGGAAACTATTGATATACACAGCCAGCCACAGCTCCAGACACCTCTGAGACAGTCTTTAAATGTCACAGATAAATGAATTTTCATAAAACTGAGAGAGAGAGAGAGAGAGAGAGAGAGAGAGAGAGAGAGAGAGAGAGAGAGAGAGAGAGAGAACAAGAGAAAGAATACAGAATGAGAGGCAGGAAAAGAAAGAAAGAAAAATCACCTCCATAATACTAACATGAAAGCATGTGGCATCTCATCTTTGAAGCTCAATCAGAACTCCTGACAAAGGCTGTGAGAGCAAGTCTTCTGAATGCATTGTGTTCCCCGGCACATGAACATCCTTAATCAGTACAACCAGTGCAGACAACGTCTCTGAAGGTGTACCTTGACTTAGAACAACGGTCTTACATGTTTTATATGTTTTTTTGCCTATTAATCTGTTTTTAATCTGTATACATGATAATTAACTTTACAAGGTCTTATAAATCAATGAATCTGACGCTGGCAAAAATAAAAGGGGGGTATAGTTGAAAGGAAGGAAGGGGAAAAAAGTTGCAGTGTTCTATGTATATGTAGGAATTCCCTACAATGAATGTAATCATTATGGACTGCAAACATGTACTAATAAAAGTAAAAAAATCAATAAATTAATTTAAAAGATAAAAAGTTAAAAGGATACTTATTATAGAATAGCTTCAACAAGCCAGTTCTGAACAAAATATGGTTCAAATATAAATACTACCTAACTACAAATTCAAAATAAAACAAAATGAGGACGCACAGGCACAAATAAACATGGGAAAAGTCTCCTAAATCATTCTCCACATATATTAAAGATTAAAAATCAAGGTATCATGAAATCTGTTTCTCACCAAGGTTCAGATGTGTCCTCTGGCAGTTTCTTTCCAGACTCTTACCGAAAGTAGTGACCCTTGGTGGGTTTATCACAGGATATGGAAGGATGCCTTCCTCCTCCACTTCCCTTTTCCTGCTTTTCCACAGAAAACTCCTGCTGGGAAATATATGAGGTAAATCAGTTGCTTGATAGATGATTTTAATAGAAATGAGCCATGGTTATACCTAGAACAACCAATTACTCCTTAGAAATCATGGGTAACTCAGTATATTTTAAATGTAAATGAAGCTTTTTTAGTTGGAAAATCTTCCATCTGCTGAGGGCACCTTCTCTTGACCTTGATACACTGTGTCATTAAAAGCAGCCACACTTTCAAGGTTAGAATATGTCTTGCTTGTACATTTACTTTTCTGTATTAGATTTGTACAATCTCTACATTTTACATAAGTAATCATGCCGAAGCCTACAAACAAAATTCTTCCTCAAAAAACACACTGGTGAATTCTTTCAAAAAAATCTGCAGCAAAATGATTTCACCAAGCTTCAGTGGCTTTTTTGCTAGAATTACAATAAACTTTGGTATAAATTGTTTTACTGGATCTAGCTCTCTTTGTCATGGGTACCTAAGACATTAGCAGGTAGTTTGAGAATAAAGTTCCACAGCCTAAATATTCAGTAAAGGTTTTGTTTTTGCATCAATTTTTCAGTGTTTTCTTATTACCTTTCTTTTTTTATGTTAGGAGATAAAATGAAAGGATTTAGATTTCCTGCCATGGGAAAAATAATTATTTTCCCTGTTTTCAAAGGCTTTTATTTTGAAGACAAAATCAGTTTTAACTCAAATGGAAATTGCAGTAAAATCTCAGACACTGTAATCAGTGACTGCATTAAAACTCTGCAGAAGAATGCCAACTTCCATGTGAGGCCACAATTCAGCCAGGATCACAAAGAGACATTATCCACTTTGCCTGTGGCCATTCTGACATTTTATATAGTAAAATTTATATACTATAAAATTAAGGTTCGAGGGAATCTTCTCTAATATGTTAAATACATATCCACATACATACCTACATATAGAAATAATGATTTTTTCCTGTGATCATATAATAAACAGAAAGTTTAGGGTTATCTTAGACTAAGGTCTAGTAAATACTTTTAAAAAGGTTGTTATATTTTTCTGATTATATAAATAATAGTGTACACAAAATATTCAGTTGACTGGTTAAAGCAAATAATGGTACACCCATGAAAAAATATTGTAAAGTTGCCAAAGAGATTCTAAGACATTATGTATGGTACAATGCCTTTTATATGAATAAAATGTGTGTATACATAAACTTTTTTTTCTGGAAGGATATATAAAACAAGATATACTTTAAGGTATTTGGGGGTGGTGAGAAAGAGAATTTTACTTTAACGTATATTATTCTGTTCTGTCTGAATTTTTCAATCATGTGTTTGAAAGATAAAGCTATAGATAGATATCTAAGTGGCAAGTTTTGAGATTTTTTTCTTTGTTTTATCTCTATATTGGAACATTTATTATGTTATTTTAAAAGAAATATATCCAAAGTAAATTATGTAAAAGTGATTTTTGCTAATGATAAGAACTTTAAAACACTAAAAAAAGCATAAATACAAGAAAAGTCACTTCTAATTTTTTTATTAACAATAACAACTGTTGAATTTTTGGTGGATAATGTCAGGTTTGCAAAGTCTCTTCTCCTTTCTAAATTTTGAGAAAAAAAGAGCCTTTATATTCCCTTAGGTAGAATTGGGGAGAAAACAGCTCTCTATGTGCTTTTCTGTCATATACCTTTTGGCTACCATCTACTGGAACACTGCTTTTGACTGGCAAGAAAATGTTGAAGCAGCATAGGTTGTATGTGACATTTCTCAAAATGACACATGTCCGACCTTTGTCTGCTCTTGTCCCCTGAAAAGCATGATCTTGGGATGGCCTCAGGATAGAACATGGTATCTCATTATGGAAGCCATGGAGTTGGAGGCAGAGGTGGCCTGATGACGCCCTACAATCATAATGTTTGGACTAAAATACTTTCTGGAGGACTCAGAAATGATTTTCTCTTTTGAAAGCACAGAGATGCTTCCCTGCAAGGTACACTGCCTTACTCCTTCCCAGTCTAAGGAAGAGAGGTGGTGTTATATAGTAGGCAAATGACCTAATGATTACCATACCTTAAAATTCTTTATTTGTTGAGGATCATATTTTAGTCTTGGCCTTTGGGATTATAAACAAGGAGTTTAATCCCATTGTTGATCATAGCTTGCTGTAATGTGGTTTTTTTTTTTGTACCGGGGATCAAACTCGGGTCCTTGCGCTTGCGCAGCAGGCAGCGAAACCACTGAGCTAAATCCCCGGCCCAAGGATCATTTTTTAAAGAAGGGTATAAACCTTCTATTTCATGGAAAACACTGGGTGTTACTATTCATCTTTTAAGTAACTCTTTTTCCTTTCAAGAAATTAAAAATTTTAATTTACCAATGTTGTTGCTGTTCATGAAAAGACAAAACATGAAAATTTTATGGCTAATTCTTAATTGCTTTCTATGTGTTGAGTAGTTTACTCACATTACTTTCATTTCCAAAATGCCTGTATTATTGTTGTTGTTAATATTGTTTCCATGTTATAGATGAGAAAATGTAGGCTTAAAATATCAAAAAACTTGCCCAATGTCACAGATCTATTACAAAGCTATGAAGATACAAATCTCTATCAGGCTGATGCCAAAGCTTCCTGAAAATAATTTTCCAGATTAGATTTAATGACTCCCCACTCAGAGGGCTAAAGCATACCCAGAACTTTCTGTTCTTTCTATTACTGTATGTGTATGAGAGTGACGAGAGAGAGAGAGAGAGAGAGAGAAAGAGAGAGAGAGAGAGAGAGAGAAAGTGTAAGCATTCAAATTAAATGGTAAAAATTTCTATAGGACTCCATTTTCCTCACCTGTAAAATGGATAGCACCTACTAACCCAGAGGTTTATTGTGAAGACCAAATGAGATAATATGATGAAAGCACTTAGTATACCTAAGATAAAACATTATCATTATTACTATTCAAGTTTCCCTCCTTTGCATAATGGATGTGTTCTGGAGAAGGTGATTATGAAAATGTATAGGCTTAACTTCTATTATCAAATCACAGGGCAATTACATTATAAAATAACAGAAAAAGATTCCTTACAGATTGAGATGAACACTGATGGAAGACAGGGGTTCAGGGGAAGGTTGGATCTATGGCAGCTTTACTGAGAGCAGTCTGTGAGTCAGCAGCAGTTTTAGATCCTATCTCCCTCTTCTCAGCAGTTTTAGATCCAGTCTCTTTGGTCTGGCAGTTCCTGACTCCACTCTAGCAATTTTTAGAGATGAATTCTTCTTTTCCTTTTGTCTGGTTATAAGGTCTAATAAAATGTTTAGGCAACAGCAATATTTTCACCTGAAGGCCCTATCTCAGACATCATATATAATAGAAAATTTCTTCAATGTGAGATTCCCAATTAGGTATATTAATTAGTGTTGTATATACTCTGTATGTTGGGTTACTAGTTTTAGTCATATGCATTAAAAATACTTGCATTAGCTTCATCATATTCATTACATTGAAAAGTTTCTGGCCAGAAGCTATATCTTCTACTTTCTTAGAAACCCCACACTTACTAGTGAGGCCTATAAATAAAATGAAACTTTAAATAGTACTGACTTCACTTTCTACTCATAACCTGACTCAGGCTGAAGAGCTATTTTCTCCCTCTTGTCTCATCAGATATAAGCGTGTCATGTTACTGACTCTGGCCAAGCTACACACTCCCACATTGTCCTTCATGTTGACAGCCTGCTGCATCTTGGGGCTGGCCTATTCTTGAGGTACCAGGACTTTTACTTAAATTAATGCTATAATGTCTTCTCTCAGGACATTCTTTTACTTGTGGAAAATACTGAGAAAGAATGAAATTTTAAAAATAAACCATCTGCTGTCCAGATCTTAGGGAAAGCAGTGATGTTTCAAAACACCAAATTCAAATAATGAAGGGCACAAAAGCCTTATTAAATGTATTCATTTTCTTATCTTTAGAACTTAAGTAGGAAACAAGATCCATGTTCAGCATGCCAACCAGTATCAAGTGAGGGGGCTCAGCATAGCTAGCTGAGGCATATCAGCTCAGAAATATTCTTCATAAATTACAAAGCTCTTGTTCCAGATTATCTTGCATATGCTGGCAGCCTAGAGAGCCACCAGTCAGCCTGTCTGGTTCTAGAAAAATTCATACAAGTCCATTTACATTGTATTTAATATTCTGCCATAAGCAGACTATGGGATCTCTTCAAACTACATTCATTTTACTGGGTTTTTTTGTATTATTATTTTTAATCTCTATTCCCCATGTTATTTTTTTTTTATTTCTAAAGATAAAAAACTAATTAATTTGTTTATTCCATAATAAATATCAAGTATCTCAGGGAAGAATGGTTAGATGATCGATAGCTAAACAGAGGTAGGTAATAGATAAACAGCTAGATAAAACAAATATGAACCATGGCCTCACAAAATGGCTAAAAGAAAGAGACTCCAGAGGGAGAAAACTTTAAATTACATACTAAAGGACACTTGTAATTTCAAGGTATAATGAGTCAGGATAAGTCATTTCAGGCAGAACAAGCAGCATGAACCAAAATTAGCTAATTCATTAGCATGAATTTTGAAAAGCAAATAATTTGTTTTGTGAAAGAAACCAGTAGTGAGAAAAAAACTGAGAAAGTAAATTAAGGTTATATCACAAGGGAACATAAGTATCAACCATCCGTAATCTAGGTCTGAAAAATATAATCAACAACTCTCCAGGTTTCATAATTTCAGCATACTGTAGTATAATCCATTACAATCTTTGATTCTTTAGGCTCCACAAGGGTTATGTTATATTATCGGGGAAGAAAAAGTCCTCATATAAAAAGAATCCTATACCAGCTGAGATTATCATGATTTATCTATTGAAGTTAATCATAACACATGATTTGGAAAAGAATCTTGCCAGCTCCTAATCACATCAACATTGGTCCTTCATTCTCAATTAGTAAATTCTACAGAATTGCCTGAGGGTGGCTGAGACGAGAGGTATCATGAGCACATGTGTGATGGCTACAGAAAAGTTTGACAAAAGCTGTTATTTTATTTACCTAGTGCCAACATCTTCATAAATGACTGGTTACTTATATGTCTAATGTAGCTCTCCCTCTTACACAGAAAATCATTTCATTGAATGTGAAACTCTAAGATCTTCTTGCATGTCCTTTAAGGTTCACTGATAAATGTTTAGGATTCTCTGGTTCTTGTCATCACAGAGATAGCCCTTTCCTTGAACTTTCTACCCTGCTACCTCTTTATTGTCTCTTTTGGACTTACTGACTTCTGATATACTTTGTTTTCTGCATGCATTTTTTAGCACCTCCCTCCCACATATTAGCTCTTTGAAAGCAGTGATTATTTCTGTATGTTTAGTTTGCTTCCTATTGTATCCCTAGCATCTAGAACAGATACTGTACTTGTTGAAACACTGCTTTTGAAGATGAAGGCAAAATATAGAGAAGGGTAATCAAATATTAAATGGGATGTGGAAGAAAAGCTTTCTGCATAAAGCTCTCTCCAAAAACTCATTACTATGTAATTTGAAAATATCATCAGCTAATTACTTCATGAACTAATTTTCTATAGAGCTCACAGCATTTTAAAAAAATGTATCTACTTTTTATTACTGTCACCAAAATAACAATCCCATCCCCTCCATTTTAAAGAAATGGAAATCATGGCAGAGAGAGATGCTCTAGAGTACAACAGATGAATTCAGGGCTTCTGACTTCAAGGGTTATGTTCTATTTTATACCACTTTGTATTTTACTCTCATACAGTTTATAGTGCCATATAGTGTATGGTACTAGAATGTGAACCAATATATACTGCAATATCATTAGCTTATGCCTTTTCTATTAGCACATGGTCTTCTCACAGAAACAAACAAGCAAGTAATTATCAGACAAAGTAACACAATGAAAATGGCAGACACCTCCAAAGGCTGAATATAGTTGTTAATTTTAATTTTTAAATCGAGATCACTCTTTTTCATTGTAATTGTATTGTATCCTACTAGCATAAAGGAAAGAGATTTAATACACTATGCAAAAGAAAGGTCAGAAAGGCCCATATAATTCTAACAGTATGGCTTACTTCTCCTCAGATCCTCTTTAAACCTGAACATAACTTTTGGATTAAAAATATCATGCAGTGGATCATATTTGGCAATACAAAAATTGAAACTATAAAAGTCCTAAAAAATTGGTGAATTCTTTTATAATCTTGGCATGGGAAAGGTCCAGAATTTTATCTATGACTCAATACTTAGAAGCCATATAGAAAACTGGTAAATCAGATTATATTAAAAAGAAAGTTCTATGTGGCAAAAATTCCATGAGCTATAAAGTAATAAAAAAAGACAACATGGGAACATTTTTGCATCTCATACAAAGTGATTGTCATCTTCTGATATAAATAGCAAGAAATCAATAGAAAAATACCCAAAACTCTATAGATATAAAACTCAAAAGAGATACAAATAAAGAAAAAATAATACCATTAAACATACCAAAAGATGCTTAGCATCACTAATAATAAGAAAAAAGCAAATTAAAACTGTACCATGATGCTATCTTTTAGTGGCATAATTCTTAAAAATTTCAAAAGTCTGAAGAAAATATTAGTTTGCTTAGGCTAGGATAAAATGATACTTTCACATATTACTTAGGGTGCTGCTAAATAATCCAACCTGTTAAGATCAATTTCTCAAAAGTCAAGAAGCATGTATCCCTTTGATGAGTATTTTTACTTTTGAGAATTACTCCTGAAGATGAACTTGCATATTTGTGAAATTATCTATGTACAAGGTTGTTTGCCAGGGTATTATTTGAAGTGACAAGAATTGTTTAATAGTAGGGATTAGTAGAATAGGCCTGGGTGTATTTATATAATAGAATACTGTATAACTAAAAAAAGATTAATTGATATAGAAGTATCTTTAAGAAATACTGGAGAATGCAAAATTGAGAAATGCATTGAAATTATATCAAAGAATGCAAGATTTAGAAAAGTTTATAAAACTTGGACTAACTCTTATGTGAAGAGGTGAGGGAAAATATATATTTGCTTCTCTACATTTTAAGACCACTGGAAGGGTATATAGCAATTAATTAATAATATTGGCTACCAGTGGGAATAAAAGAGGACAAAGATGGCTGTGGAGAAAGTGCTAAGACTTTTTTGGGGGGCGGTGGTACTGGGGATCAAATTCAGGATCTTGCGCTTGTGAGGCAGGCGGCAGAACCACTGAGCTAAATCCCTGGCTCCCTTAAAGAGCTAAGACTTTTTAAAATACGGTTTTTATTTCTGAACACTGGAAATGTATTTAAGAACTAAGCAAGAACAATCTCATAAAAAGTGAAATGAAAGTGCCATTGCAATAATGAAATGGTTCCTGAATCCCATTAAGTTCCTCTGACTTTTAGCCATTGGGGGAACTACCGTTAGGGCAAATGTGGTAAAATGGTATTTGACATCCTTAGATCTAATGCATCAGGGTCCTCCTTCTCTAGCTTTGTACCATCCTTATGAGGTTATAAAGCAGCTATTTATTCCTTTCTAAATCAAGTAGAATTAAGAGTAAAATATAAAACGACATAAAATTGTTGCAACTGTGAACTACTGTACTTGGAATGAATCCTCTTGAAAAGCCTAGGGTGATTTCCTCTATTTTCTACTTTTCAGATGTTGAATGGAGAAGACCTAGATGTCCACTTGTTGTTACATAAGAAGAAAACATTTCTTGAGGACTTTAAATGTATGAGATTATTAAAAATAATGAGTATAATGGCTTAATTAATTAGAAAATATTTATGATATATTCAGTGATATATTCAGTATTTTTACGATTATTAACATGAGGCAGAATATGACACTAGGCTAATACTGATCATAATATAGCAGCAGTCCATTTTGTAAAATAAACCACACATTCATTTACTGGTCAAAAACTGTAACATCAGTCTAGTAAGCTATTTCCCCCAAAACTTCCTCATTTTATAGTCAGTGCTGACTGGAACAACCTAAAAGTCACACAAAAGAAAGCTCCTAAATTTGATTTCTTATTTACTTTGTCTTTTGAGTGTCTTAGTGAACAGGTAACCAGTGAGTTACGGTTCTGTGCAAGAATTTTTTCCTGTAGGTTCCATTTCTTTACTTCAGGTAATGACTTTGAAAAATTATTGCAGGTATGTGGGGAGTATCCATTCATTTGTTCATTTATATTAAACATCCAAAATGTTCTGCATAGTTTGCTAACATTAGATACACAGAGATAAAAGTTTCTGCCCTCAAATACTTCAGTCTAGTGGAGAGATGGGAAAGTAAATATCCAACTAACTATACTGAAGAGTAATAAGCCATTGTAATTGAGTTCAGCATAATAGCTGTGGGAGAAGAAAGGTGTGCAAACCTGATTTTTAATGAGAAAGCTCAATAACAAGTTTGAGGATATAGTACTTTAGCTGAAACTTGAGAAATGGAAGAAGTTGACCAGAGAAAGATTAAAGAGGATAAAAAGAGATAAAAGAGAGGTAGAGGTAATAGCAGAAAATTAAAAAAATTCAGTACAGACCAGTCAAGCAACTACAGATGGTTCCAGATATAACCCAGGGTAATGTCTGGGAAGGACAAGAGGTGAGGTTTTGGACCCCCTCAGAATGTGATGGAAGTACCAAGTCAGATGAGGTGATCAGGGAAGGATAAGGCCTGAATGCAGAGAAAAAAGCCCACCAGGCAGAGTTCAGTGAGAAGAATGTCACCAGCAGAAAACTGCACTTATTGTACACACATGCCTATTTCAAGGGATGATTAAGAAGCTAGGGCCACTGATTCCTGGTTGTCAGACATGAGCAGAACTATTCCAAATACTATTCCCCTGACTATTATCTAATCTCTTTTGTTGTCTATGGAACCATGGCTCTTTCCCATCAATGAATTCATTCAGTAACTGTAATCAACTCTGATTAGTGTTGTTTAACATCAATCTTTTCTACTTTTTTTCAAAGAAAGATACCAATCAGCTGCTGCACACCCCTGCTTGTTAAAAGCAGCACCTCTCCTGCTGACTTACCATTCTCTTAATCAAAAGGGCAGGAGGAAGCAGTTGGGATTCACTTTCCTTTTTTTTTCTTTCAAAGTACACAAATGTCAACTTCCTCAAGGATGTTTGGCATAGCTGAGTTCAGTCATGTAGCATACAAAGTCAGCTTGATCAAAAGGTTACAGGCTGCCCACTGCTAAAATGGAGGGAGTAAAGGAAACCACAGGGTTCCCTGAAGTGTGAATGAGTGTATAGGCCACTGTCACATGTGTATTTACACTGAAGACATGCTGAGCTGACAAGGGAGTTTAGGAAATGTAAACTCCTCCACTATACTTCTCTATCTTCATCTTTGAACTTCTGAAGCAGTTCTATCTATCTATCTATCTATCTATCTATCTATCTATCTATCTATCTATAGAACCCCAGCCCAATGGTTACTAATAATTACCATTGGGTTAATGGTTATGCCACAGCCATGACCATTTTTGTGTATTAAAAAATATTTTCACTGCAACTTCTCCAATATTTAGCTGAAGAATATACTCTTCCATGCTTCCATGGACTTGAAAGTGTTAGTACCTAAAATAGGCACAAGCTTGTTTGTTCATTCATACATTCTCCTCCTCTTAAAAAATTGGTCTCCATTATAATAAACTTTTTCTTGTCATATCCAATATGACAAACTCCTGTGAATAACTGCCCCGAAAGACACTTCTGACAATATGATATAGGAAATGAATTTTCTGAAGAGTTATCTTCGATTAAATTGTGACTCAAGTTGATTTTAGAAATAGGGAACAGTCTGTAAATAACAGGAGTACTTGTGGGCATATGTAAGCCTGAATATATAGCCCATCAAGCAAAAACTCATCATATATTCTTATGGTTTGCCAATAAGATTGTGGGAAATATTTAATATCTGTAACAATGTACAGCTGGTGTGATTTACAAAGAGCATTGTTCAAATGTAAAAATGAAAGTGATGAAAGGTACATAAACGTATAAGAACACACAGCTCTGAGTTCCAGCCAGACCTAGAACTTAAGCTCCAAATTTCTTATCTGGAGCCTTTTATTTAAAATGATGACCATTCATTAGATAGGGGTAACAAGTGAGAGGGAAGGAAATACAAAGTCTTAAGCTCACCACGATAGAGCAGTAAGGAGAGAGATGACATTTTTAAAAAGCAAAAATAATTCTGGTCTAGAAAAATAATCTTGTTTCACTTGAAATGCCTCTAATTCCTGGGAAGAGAAGAGAGAGAATTGTTTCAGAAGGATAACTTTTATATGGAATAAAGTAATACATCCTATACCCTGTTTATGTATTATGAAAAAGATCTCCTGGAGCAGTTATTTTCCAAACTTCTCTAATCATAATATTCTACTAGATTTCATATCCAAATGCCAAGTTCCCTCCATGGAAGTTTCTATTATCTAGGTCTGGGTTACACTAGGAATGTGCGTATTTCTCAGGTGACCTTGATGATTCTTAGGATTATGGATGTTTGGGAAACACTGTGCTAGATAAACCATGGCCACATCAAGTTGAAACATTTTTCATTTCTAATGAATCACCCATTTTGATGTTTCTGTTGTTTCTCTTAAGCAGGTGCAGACTTTCATAGCAAACCATAAATTTATATGTTCCTTTAAAATAACTTTATATTCATTGCTTGGTCAACTGCCTTCAACTGCCCAGAGTTTCCTTTTCCACTTTTATTTCATTGTTTGTCAGTACGGTTGATTAGATTACTAATTTCTCTCCTGTTGGAAGTGACTTTAGAAAAATCAGTCTGCCTTTTTTCATCCCAAGGATATTAATATTAACAACAACAACAACAACAACAACAACAACAACAAAGCAACCTAGACAAAAATAAGCAGGAAAAAGGATCTCTGCATTTGAGCCTAGTATTTGTCCTTCTTAGTGAAACATCTGCATCATACCTTTTTGTAACACAGAAATAAGCCCTTTAAAATCATCTCATCTCTGATTAAGTTAGTCTGTTTCTTCACCAATTCAGTCTGAGAAAAAGCTCTTCTGCCTTTTTACACTTATGTTTTAGAAAGACACTGTCAGAAACACTAAGATGAACTCACTTCTGGGTACCTTTATTTATCCGTCTATTAAATAGATATCAAACCAACTAACGAAGAAACAAAAATATTCCTGTTACTTCTTTTGAAATAATTCCACAGTCTTGAGAAAAATTGAATTTTTGGGAAAAATGGTCTATGTCCTCTTAAGCAGGAGAGGGAAGGACAATGACTATAAAAAAACCTGTTAATTGTGGGTGTATTGTAGTTACATTCAGGATTGCACAATTAATTTCTATTATCAAATTAAACTGGCAATTGGGCCTACATTCAAAACACAAGTCTGTTTCCCTGTCTTGGTCCACTATATACAATGTAACCTTAAATTCAGTTTACTATCAAAATAATCTTAAAATCTGGGGAAAAAAATCCTTTTCCTCATAAGGAATACTATAGAGTGAGATTATGAAGGTCAGTGATGTGTATAGCTGTAGGGGGATGAGTGCTGCTAAAATAAGCATTTTGTTTAGTTGACTATTTTCCTTAGAAGCTTGAAGCGTAATAATTTTTCCTACTGGGAAAGAATTTGTCTCCTGAGTGGGGCAGAGGCTAAGACACAGTGAAGGGTGCATCCTGCAGCAGGAAATACATTTATAGGGCAGCATCAAAACAGCATAACAAACAGTGTCTGGAGATAGCAAAGATATGTGGACTCTTGAGAAACAAATGAAAGAATATAGATTATAGATTAGGGTAGGTGAGCATACTTTGGACAGTCCATCTCTGTTGGCCATAAGAACATTAGGAGTCAACATTTTACAGGTGTCTTTAATTATATCAGAGGCCAGCACCAGTCTTCCAGGATAGGTGGGAACAAGTAAGAAGCTGCGCCAGCCTCCTCCAGGAGTCAAATGATAAAGCCACAGCGACCACAGCCATGGCGGCAGCAGCAGCAGGAGCAGCAGAGGCTGCAGCAGCAAGAGTGTAGCATCGACCTTTAGTTCTTGCCTGTCAAAGAGCCATGCCCTGTCTGCTCCTACGAACAGGCAGATAAATATGTAGATATGTCAACAAGTACACATTTATGTGTATCTACAGTTCCCTCACACAGACCTACAGAGAATGCATAACAGCTTCTACTGTGTAACACATGCACCCGCTAATGGGGTGAGACCCATTACTCACAAATGGGTGAAAAGGACCATCAATATGTAGGTCTTAACCCCAGTTTGTGGGCAGAATCCTGTCATTCCAGTGTATGATGATAGGTCTCCTGTTCACACAATCCCTGCTTAATTTTCCAAATACTCTTCCTGTAAGTGGTGCTACTCTGCACTGTGCAAACGTACAGGTTTGACAAGCAAAGGTGGCAATTTCACATTCTCTATCCCAACTGATGGGCAAAATTAGGTCTGAGACTGACTAGCTGGGGAAGTAGCAGAGTTTGGCATTTAGCAGGCACCTTCCACATTATAAAAACAGAATGTAGGGCCAGGGATTTAGCTCAGTGGCACCATGCCTGCCTCTCAAGTACAAGGTCATGAGTTCGATCCCTGGTACTAAAAACAAACAAACAAATAAACAAAAAAAACCAGAATGTAGGATGCAAAAGTCATAGTGGTCTGCTCATGTTTAAAATCCATGAAGTCAGAAGAGTCTACAGATATACACTGTGATCTATTGTGGGATATATTTGTTGATCCCAGAAGGTAAAGAGAACTAAGTCAGAGTCCCGCCTAGAAAGACACAGTGGAAGGCACTCACTCAACCAAAAAATAGGTTACTTGCCTTAAGAGAGGAACAAGGAAAAGTGTACATGTAACTTTTGATCAATAGAAGTCATACAGAATAAAGAAGTCATATACTGGTTGAATTCTTAGTCTTCCAAAAGTGTCAGAACTATCCAAGAAGGAAACTGGATGCATGAAGGTAAAGATGGGCGAACTAGGCATATAGTAAAAGCAATTTAATGAGCACTATTTCTCAGGAAGTCCCAAGGTACTATTGAGATTTTGAGGAATGTCTCAGAGTTATGACAGAGCTTGGTATGGTCTTAAAATCTCTGCTGGAATATGCTCTCTCCTGTAGTTTCCTTTTGGTGCTGATCTAGTTGAATGGCATCTTAACTACACCGACAGTATATTTAAGAACCTGGAATGAATGCTCCTCCAGAATCCCCCTGTGCAGTGCAGCACTCTATGGTGTGCAAAATCTCTGGTAGAGTCTTGCATATCAGGCACTCATAAACAGAAACCTAGAAAAGTCCATGAGTCCTCTGAGTTTATGCTCAAAGCTGTCAAACTCTGAGAGTTGTTTATGAACATAAAACGATACAATTCACTCTGGTTAGAGATTGGAGTGAGCCTGAGAGCTCAGTGTTCAACGTAGCCCTGCCCCATGAGGGGTAATAGACTTCACTAAAATCACATCTAAAGGCAAAGAAACCCAGGCATTTAGAAAGTATTTTACAGTTAAAATTACAGTTAGGCAGGACTAGGATTAGGGCTGGTAGGGAAGAAACATAGGAAAGTGCTGTTAATATTTTCTGAAATATCACTATTTTCTTAGTCATGATTTATTAGATTTTTCTATTATTTTGTATCTAAGTTACTAGAGCTGCTTCTCAGGCAGCATCTTTAAGTGGTCTCAAACCTCTCAATGTGCTCTGTACACTGTAGTCAGGTTAACTCCTAAAACACTGCTTTCATTATTTTTGCTTGCCTCTGTAAAATGTTTCAATTATTTAGCAAATGATTATTGCATTGTAACTATATGGCAGTCTTTGTTCTCATCACTCACAAAGGGTAAATGCTGGAGTCCACCTGACTTTGCAAGTTCATATCCTAATAGCCAGCAATGTAGATTTCATTTCTAATTTCACTACTTCCTCTACGTACTTCATTCCAACTGGTTGAAATTTTTCTCTGTTCTCCCTGATTCCCTATTTTTTTCCAAATCACACTAATGGCTACCAACTTCGCTTCTCTTCTAAAGTCCTTTTATTTCTTCATCCTTCAATGTCAAGCTTTTAGATTTGCAGCTAAAGTTCTTCCTCTATCTTGAAGTCTTCCATATACTTTTATATTGTAGGCTACCATGATGCAGATTTCTGAACATTCACTACCATCCTTTATTGCTTTTTGGATGCAAAATATTAGGCTAATAATTTCTATCCAGTTGATTTTAGTATCTAATTACTAATCTCAGCAATGAAACTATAAAAACTGTATCATCCTTGAGAGAAGGATAACATGATCAGAATCAAGGTTCGAACCAAGGGCATCAGATTAAAATGCAGATGGATAATGAATCATTTATAAGACTAAAATTCATATTCCAAAGGAAAGGGAACATAAGCAAAACACAGTAAGAGGCATAAGAGTGGTATTCATGGTTTCCTGAAGGAATAGAAGAAGCAGTGGGCAGGGTTGGTATATTGACTGCATATTGCTTTTGAGTGTTTGGAATCCGGCAAGAAAACCAAAGTAATTACGAAAGTTTGGACCAGAAGACTGGGAATAACTGAAAATAGTGAATAGATTGGCTTAGGTAGAAAATAAGGTCAGCATTTAGCACATCAGGCATCCAGGACTACGGATTAAGGCAGAAGGCTGGAAATGAAAGAGGCATTCATTCATTCATTCATTTTCCTATATTTATTTATTGGACTGGAAATATAATGGTGAATGGATCAATAGACCTGGATTAGACCATGCTTAACAGAATTTGTAGTTTTGAAAGAAAATAAGCATGAAGGGCTCAAGCAATTAAATGAGAGCAACCAGTGTGGGCAGGGTAATAGGACTGAGGCCCAGCAATGGACTGATTTTGTATCAAGGGCTTGAAACTGTGTTCAGGCTAAATTCAGTACCAAGCACATTTTATCCAAAGGATGGACTCCTTGTTCTCTGATTAGGGTGATGACATTAACATATAGGTAAAGCTTCAGCCTACAAGTGAGCCAAGCAAGCATTCCTAGGTGTATGTGTATGTGGGGTGCGTGTGTGTGTGTGTGTGTGTGTGTGTGTGTGTGTGTGTCTTGTCTATGGATGTAGGTCTTTTCCTAACATATAAACCATGATCCTATAGCACAGGAGTAAGTGATGATGAGAAGGATGATATTTGTGATGATGAAAACAGCAGCAAGTGTTTATTGAGTGTTTACTATACGTCAGATACTGGTTTAAATATTTTACATTAGATTATTTATTCCTCACACAAATTTTATGGTAAAAATTAACTTCTGACTAGCATTCTCCTCCCATTCCTTTACAGATTAAAAAATTGAGGCACTGAGAATTAAACAGCTTTCCCAAGGTCACATAGCTCTTAAGTCTACACTCTTAATCACGCTGATATACATGCTAAACTAGGGAGAACAGTAAGAGAGTTGCAATCCCTCATTTCGAGGCTTAGCTCTGTCCACATACTATGTATGCTTTATATTTCCGTAGATAACACAAGATTTGAGGATATTCTTAGCAGAGCAGTAGCCCTTCTCAGAAACATGACAATGGCATATTATGTTATTTAGGTATATAACGAAGGTATCATGGTAACAGATGAGAGAGATTTAGCTTTTATAGACCTTATTTTTAATTGTAGTATTTAAGCAACAAAAAATATTGTGATGAAGTACTGGAACAACAAACAGGCTAACATAAAAACTAAAAATTTTAGCTTCAGTCAGTTCAGTGAGTGGACTCCTTCCTCTCCATGTCTTCCCTTCTCTACAGGGCGGTGTAAGGATTAACAAGATGACTTTAAAAAACAGTTACATTATGAAGAGTCATATATTCCATCATTATCAGCTGGTATTTTTATTAAAACAGAATGTAGACAAATAAATCCTAAGACCAGGAAAGAGAATGACCAAGTAAAACACCATTGGCATAATGACTACAGAAGGTTAAACTGTGGTTCAATTTTGTACAACCCTCTATTGAAAAAGTTGTTTGTTCATGTAGGGACATGTGCATGAAATTTTCATTAAATCCAAAGAGAAACATTTAATTTTGCATTTTCCTTATTAGACAAGTCCAAAGGATCATCTAATAAATACTCTTCAGCAATTTGAAATTCCTTAGAGCATAAACATTGAGCTAAATTATTATGGCTTCCTGTTTTTTATTTGAATATATCTCAATGTCCCTGTTATATATCTAGGAAATCAATTTCATGGGATACTATATAACTTGTATTTTACGGAATAAGACTAGTACTGTTATTTTCACAAGTGAGTATATGTCAAGGCAAAGGGGGAAGGAATAGGGCAAGAACACACAGGCTGTAAATGCTACTGTACAGATAAACCTAAAATTTCTTTTTTTTCCCCTAGGTTCAGTATGCTGGAAGACCTTGATTTGAAAGTATCTTAAAGCATAAAAAGAGGAACATGTGTACAGTGAACCTGTGGGGGTAGGGGCAGCTGGTGTCTTGCCCCTTTTATCATTTGACCTTCAATCAATAATATAACTGCTTTTAGCCCTTAAGCATGTAACAGCTACAAAGGTGACAGATATCTGTCATATTTTAGGACAGCTTATCACCTCAGCCCCTGGAGTGACTTAGTATTTATAGGCATCAAGATAGAAACATAAAGCATACATGTATAGGCAGGAGTCCCTTGGAGGTGGCGGTTAGGACCAGGCAGTAATTTTAGCTTGAAGTTCCTATGACTTAAATAGCCACTTGAGCTCTGCTCTTGCAGTTTACGATGTCAATAGAACCCCTAAATGAAATTACAGCCTTCTGATACGCAGCAGGGTATCCTTTCTTTGCCATGCAATGTACACGGCCAGGAGAAATTGCTCTGTATATGGGGTTTCACTAAAGCAGAATTTATCATAAAGCTGCTCTGCTAAAATATCATTATGCTGTTATTCACTGGATAACACATCTAATGACTCGGGGTGCACTTGATAGCCACGTTTCAGTGAACACAGACGCACGCCCTGATGTGAACTGGGCACTCCAGTGCTTCAAAGCGCTATCGATTTCAATTCTACCATAATTTACACCTGGCTTGTTTTGCCAATAGCTTGAACCCATGCTAACACTGGAACATACACATACAAGCATTAGAGAAATCAGAAATGAACTGTATAGCAAAAATGCAAGCAACGGACTTTCTAGGATTCTTCCTTTATAAAAATGTCCCTGATGCTAATTAAATATTTGGTACAACTTTCATTATTACACTTGGGCATTTCCTCTGGTAGCTTTGTCCTATGGTGATAGTAAAAACAACCTCTAATATTTATGCAACTGTGGGTATTTCTGGGGCAGGATCTAGGGCCAATCATCTTGGCTCCCCCTTCACCTACCATAGTGACTGGCACATAATAAATAGCACATAATCTTCTCTGAAGCCTCCTCTTTCTCTCTTCGTTCTATAAATGTGGTGTACTCCAAAGATCTGCTTTTTTTTTTTGGTACTGGGGATTGAACTCGGGACCCTGCACTTAGGAGGCAGGTGGTGGAACCACTGAGCTAAATCCCCAGCCCAAGATCTGCTTTCTTTTGTCATCTTTCCATATATATCACTGGAGAAACGTCCACTCCATAATTTTAACTCCCACCATGACGCTGATGTTTCAGAATATTGCCAACCTTTTGTATTTGCTCCTGACCTCTCTCCAGTATTTCTGACTAAATCCAACTACAGTACCTACCTGACATTAGTCTAGAGGCCCCCCTAACCCCCCCAAATTAAATACCTTCAAAAGCAAATTTATTCTCTGTATAAGATCTACTGCTAATCACTTTTCTTGCTTAGTTGTATAAGGCAGAAACCTGGGAGCAATCGAAAATTCCTTCTTCTCTTGATGACCAGCCCAAAGGTTATTAAATTGTGTCTATTCAGCCTCTTATCTCTTGAACATGTCTCTTCCTCTTGTATCTATTCCCATAGTTATTGTCCTAGTTCAGGGCTTCATTGCTTCCTGTCCTAACAATTTAAGTTGTCTCCTAACTCATTTCCCTGCCTCTATTCTCCCACTCCTATAAACTATCGTCCACTCTGCTGCCAGGGTGATCTTCTGTAACGCAATGTGATCATTAACCTTCTCTACTTAAAACCTTTCAATGGGTCCCCAAATGCTACAAGATGAAGCTAAAACATCTTTGCCTGGCAATCAAGGCCCGACCTGATTGTTCCCTGCCTACATATACAGCAGCATCACTTCTTCCCACTCCCCTGCTAAACATCAGTGATACTGTTCCCCAATTCCACAATACTGTTTCCTATTAAAGTACCTTTGGCCCTCCTAGTCCCCTTACTGAATTATCTTCCTCCCTCTGACCACCTGGGAATATCCTTTAGGCCCAGCAAGGATTTATTACATCTTCTGTGAAACTATCCCTGACTCTTCACTCTAAGATACATTCGGCTAAATAGTCACTATTTTGTGCCTCTCAGGTTCCTGAACATCCTTCAGGTATGTTATTCAGCATACCACATTATTCTGAGTTTTTTTCTATCTCTCCTATGGAAAGGAATTTAAGGCTGTGTCCTATTTAATCTCTGTGTTGTTGGTGACAAAGCCAAAACCTTCAAAGAGCACATACAGACCTAGTTGAGGAGTCCCTCACTGCTTCCATTACCACATCTTTTGATCTTCTGTTTGCCCAATCTAATCGTGCCATCTAGATTTCCTTAATCACTCAAACTTGCAAGATACATTTTTTTTTTCCAGTACTGGAGATTGAATCCAGGGTCTTGAACTTGGCACTATCCCCAGTCCCTTTAAAATTTTATATTTTATAAAATATAAACATAAAAATATAAATACGTAACAATTATATATTTTACATTATATCCCCAGTCCCTTTAAATTTATATTGAGACGTGGTCTCATTAAGTTGCCCAGGCAGGTCTTGAAATTGTGATCCTCCTGCTTCATCCTTCAGAGTAGGTGGAATTACAGGCATGTGCCATGGTGTCTAGGCAGATATATCCTTTTTGTGTGGTATAGCACTTTATTGTTATATGTATTTATCTGAGTTTTAAAATTTATTTTAAAATTTAAATTAAATTTATTTTTACTAATATATAAAACATATACTGTGTATACTAATGGGATACCATGAGGTTTCAATACATGTATACTATATACAATGTTTAAATCAGATTAAGCATGTCTCCTCAAGCATTTATCATTTCTTTATGGTGAAAACATTTTTTTAAAATAAACCTTTGTTCTAGCTTTTAAAATATACACTACATAACTGTTATCAATGGTCAGGGCACTGGCAACAGCACACCAGAACTTCTTGTTCCTATCTAAATGCAATTTAGTCTCCAATGATCAAACTTTCCCCATTCCTTCCTCTCCCCTATTCTCCCTGGCCTCTGACAAATAACCATTCTTCGCTCAACTTCTATGAGATCAACCAGACACATTCTTGTTCAAGGCCTTTGCAGCTGATGGTTCCACTGCTGAATATTCTTGCCTAGATAGCCATTAACTTGGTTAGCCCTTAATGAAGTCTTTTCTCAAACACTGTGCTCTTAATGAAACTTTTCCATTCTACCCTACTTGAAAGTGCAGCCTTAGCCCTCTCTTTCTTTCTGTCCTCCTCCACAGTTCTCCACAGTACTTATCCTCAAGTAATCTGCTACATATTTTACATATGCACTGTATTTGTTTATCATTCTTTAGAAAATAAGTTCTATGAGAACAGAGACTTCTGTTTTTTTTTTTTTTATTAACTTTAGGATCTTCAGCCTGGCACATATTTTGAATTCCTCAATAAATATTTGTTAATAAATCACTCAATTTTAGCTTCTAGACAAATAACTGACTATAGGGGTTCAAAAATGTTTCGTGGGCCGGGAATTTAGCTCAGTGGTTCCAGCGTCTGCCTCACAAGTGCAAGGTCCCAAGTTCGATCTCCGTTACCAAAAAAAAAAAAATTTTCATGGATGAATGTTAAGTGTAGTTTTAATGAATGTAATGGAGAAATAGTCTATTTATACTTTGATCTTTGGAACAATACTAGTGAGTCAAGGGATACTATCATCCTCCTTAGACAAATGAGATAGATAAGTCCCTTAATTTAGGATCCTTAACTAAATATACATAGATGGCTTAAAGTTTGCTCTTTTTTGTTCAATTCACTATTGAAAGGCAGAGTCCATTCTTTGCACTCTGCTTATGATCTAACATTTATTATACTATTTTGTTTCCTCTTGCCTGGGAAGGCAATTAGGAGGAGGTGCAAGGTGCTAACACTTTTTATTACAATTTATGTCTTTCTGTGTTTGGTGTTTTTCATAAAACAGATCCTTTTCTTTCATTTTCAAAAGTGGATTAGGCACTCATACAATTTTGCCCTCGGAGTGATTTGTACATGACTACCCAGGAGGACATTATACTACAAATCCTGCCAGAAAGAACTGGAAGGTGAGTGTGGTATTTATAGCTTGAGGACGAACAGGTTGTATGGTGCCAAGTTTGTGCTAATGGAAATGTCCTCTATGTGTTAACACCCAAAGGAGAACAAATTCAACAACAAAAACAGTTCAGTTTTTGGCATGTCTTTGGAGAGTTAACTTTATATTGTTCAAGGGTTAATTATTTATTATGTGAATTAATTCTCTTTCTCCCTCTGGCTGCTTATATCTAGGAATTCAGTTTACTAGAGAGTAAGCAAGGAAAATGAAGAAATAAAAACAAATATCCCTTTTATATATGTATTAGAAGCTCTGAAATATAATTTGGTTTGGTTCAGGAGTAGTTGGGGGATTGTCAACTTAATTGATCACTGATAACAGATGATATTAAAGCCTAGTTTACACAATATTTTTGTTTCTTTTAATTATTGTTTATTAGAGTTAGTTTGTAATACATGAAGTTATTCTCTGGATGTGATTGATTTATATCAGCAGGGTACTATTTTTGGTGCTGGATTGAGGACATGGCAAATGGTACAGTACAGACTGGCTCAACTTTCCTTTGTCCCTCTCCTTTGAAGATGTCTTAGTGTGCTACGGCTTAATGATAAAAGCTGCACCAAGCAATTCTACCAATTCCTCTACTCATTGATCAGAAACAATTGAGCTTGGCTATTTTCAGCTATTATTTATCTCAAACAGGGCATTTAATTAGTGCTCGTTAAGATAGTACAAATGATTTGGCTGCCTGTCCTCTTGCCTCTGCTCTATATTGTGCTGTCTGCCCTGCCTCTTCTCTGTCTAGTTCACAGGGCATTTATAGCCAGTCTTTATGTATTTCTGCATCTGACATCAGCCTGAGTTCCTTAGATGTTGAGTTTGAGGAAAGGAAGAACTACTGACTTGGTGTAAGCAAATATTTATAACCTGGAGAGGCCTTTTCATTAATATAATACATTTTAGGTAAGTCTGGTAGTTCAAATTACATGAGCAAACTAAGCTAGGTATTTGGTCACCCTCACAAGTCCTAGGAAATGAATGGACTGCCATAAATTCAAAACCCCCATGTTTCATCAGAAATTACCTAAGCTTTTTGGGGATTAGATAATCTACCTCAGCTAAAGGCTGGAGATGGCTATAACAACTAGTTGAAAGATCTAATATGAGGTTTTTGAGCGGCTGAAAGAAGAATCTATTGGTTTCTTTTTCTGGATATGTTTCTTCCATTATGATAAATATGTATTTGCTGTTGATGCCCTGACATGTAGAGATTCATTCATTCATTCATCACCTATTCAGTGATCCTCCATTCAATGAAGCAATTTGAAGACAGAAATAAACATAAAATACAATATCTGCTCTTTAACCACTTGCAGTTTTATACACATAAACAAATTTCAATTCAAGGCAGCATATAAATGATATATTTTAATTTTTAAAATACTATAATTGTCAGGTCACTTTTAGTTTGGGTTATCATGGAAAGCTTCAGAGACAAAGTGTGACTTCACAGGATATGACTTGTTTATCTTACAAAGATATCCGGAAAATTATAGTTGCTGAAGCTGATATGTAAATGAAGTACTGTGTCAAGGTATTTAATATAGAATTAAGTGGCTGAGAAACTAGAATAAACTGGGTCATTTGTATATGTATTCTCACAAAAGTGAATTCATTAAATATATTCTCAATTTTAAGATAATTATTAACAACATCTTCCTTAACTTTAATACTTTATAGATATAGCAATTAACATTTTGAAGTTGCATATAATAGAATTTAAGTTTATAATCTGACCTATTTATTAAAAGAAGGTAATTACCAAACTTATCAACTAATCAAATCTTTCTTTTGCAGATACTCTTCAAAAATATTTGTGTAAATTTTCCACCTTCTCAATGTGATAAAATGTGCACTTCACTTCTGGTCAATTTTAAAAATATTTTGTTGAAATCATAAATAATTATGGCTAATATTTGGTCATATTTCAAATATTTGAATATAAGTATGTAATTCTGCACATACATATATATATATACTCATATATGCACTTCTAAGATGATATATTTACCCAATCATATGACACAATAAATAAATCCTTTTTAAATTTTAAAAATATGTCTCTTTCTTAGAGTATTACAAAAATATAAAAAAGCATTCCTATACAAATGAGGAAGAACATTTTCTTATTGGGGTGATCACAATTTTGTTATTTAGAATTTCAGTTGCATATAACTATAACTGTCTAATCAAATGAATATAATATACAAAGTGCTTACATCTAAAACACACATGCAAGAACATACATACCTTAAAACATACATTCTCATTAATTTAATGAAATTAAATTTTCCAGATGAACACTGGAAAATTGAATTATTGCTTGTATACTGTGTAACATAGGTACTTAAAAAAATCAGGTAATATCAATATACCCATATAAACTCAAAGAAACACAGTGTTTTGTTTATGACTTCTTATATACTTCAACTTAGCCATGAAATTCTTCCACGACCATGTAGAATTTCAGATCATAGTAACCATAAGGAAAATCTCTCAGGCAGATTAGGTTTTTCAAATGTCATTTCTTGGAACATACTGGTATTCTCAGATACTGGTATTTGCCTATTCTCTGCCTCATGTCTTCTAGGCAGTTGTAGCTTTCTAGAATAAAAATTTGTCAAAGTGTTAAGAGAACTAGGTTGCTTCAACATAGTCCACACTGATCATAAGGCCCTACCTGGGACTAAGAGACATTTTTGCTGGGAGTTTGAGTAGTCTTATCCTTAAAGGAGTTTGGCACAATGTCCTATGTAACTCTTGGCAGTCATGGCCTAAGAGTTAGTTCCATTTTTACACTATGTTTAACAATTTTTAAACCATTTCCCCCAACTTATTTCTTTAGAAAATAAGAGAAATAATGGAAGAACCATTATATGTCAATAGTGAGGCAGTCATAACTAACATGGGCTAACTGAAATGGATAAGCTTTACTATTGTAGAATAGAGTACATTCAGTTTTTGGCATAGTAGACCTAATAAAACTGCTTCCTATGACAGCAATGGCTGAGAAATTTGATAAATCTCACAAATTAAGGAATTGCTCTAAGAGGGAGACTCTTTGTCCTAAAGGTTACTGACAGACCCTGATGAGGCTGTAGCAGGGGTTAGTCTCCATAAGGCACTTGGAATATATGAGCATTCGTGAGTTCTACGATTAAGAATTTGAACTGCCCAGAGTAACAAAGATTTTTTTTTTCCACAGCGAAGTACCAGTGTTACATATTGGTTCATTGCACCAGCTTGGACAAGAGTACACACAATAGGCATATACATTACACATCTGGTTAAATGTAAAATCAACTAATGCTAAAGCACTTCTAACTCTAGAAGGAATCTACTGGCAATGTGTTAATAGCAAAGACAAGTAAAACAAAATAGCATCTCTTTTCAAATATTTAAGAACATCGAGTTAGTGCCCCTTAGGCTGGGTTGTGGTTCTGGGAAGTTTTCGCCTATGAGAGCCATATTGGAGACATCAAAGGCTCCTTCCCCTCTCCAAAGAGCAATTCACTTCAGATGCTGCCACACAGTCAAATGCTTTTATGACCACCATTTTTTTTGGTTTTTATTTTTTTGGTTTTTTTCCCACAGAATATTTTGGAACACGCCAGATTCTTGAAATTAGAAAGGAGACAAGAATGCACAATAAGATTAAATACCTGGAGAAAAGCACTAACTAGGGATCTGATGGTAAAAGACAAGCATACCCTCCACCTGACATTTCACTTCCAGGGAGAGTAAGAGTTATTAGGAATGATACGGAATTCTCATATTGGCTGTGAAAGCTTAACTGGTGGCTCCTCTGCTAGACTCCTATCAGATAGGATACAACTCCTCCCATTCCATTCCTTTGACAACTCCCAGAGCCTACTCAATCAGAGTCTCTTATATTGAGGACAATACTATATTTGTGTTTAATACCATCAGGACAGTCATCTAGTTTTCCTATGTCAGGATGATGAATTTCCCTGGGACCAAATAAGGATTCTCACTGCATTCTCTTGCTGAATACCATGAATGTAGATGAACAAAGAAAAGGGTATGACAAATAATATTTTATTAAGGGTCAGGTGGAGAGAGGTTTCCTAACATTTAAAAGCAACCAGTTCTTACCAAAGTGATCTTTAGAATAGTATCAGTAAAAAATACTATATATATGTTCTTGCTTTGTTTTGTTTTGTTTTGTTCTGTTTAGCTGGGCATGTAGGTGCTCTGAATACAACATAAATGTTGAGAACAGAGATACGTGAAAAGTTGGTAGAGGGAAACTTCAAATATACAATTAATCCCACTTTCATTTCCCCTCCTACCATCCTGAATACTGCTTCCCTCCCCCTCCCCCCACCTATCTCTCTTCTTCCACAAGCATGTTTGCTAGGCATGTCAAGGCTGACAGCCATGTGTGGCAGTATAAAACCTATGCCTGCAGCCTCTCTTGAGCATAGACTCCAGCCTCTGCCATTGTCCAGAGTGCTCTCAGCTTTGCACACTAGAAATCTTCATCGTTCTGTTTGCTAGCTTTCTTTAAGAAATTATGTTTTTGTTTTTAAAAACACCCTTTATTTCCTGCCTGCCTCAGAGACACCAAGAACAGAATCCTTGACACATCAAATTTTGGAACCTCACAACTCACCAGGACTGTGGTTCCTGATCCAAGGAGTGATGACTGAGAATCAGCACAGTCTCTTGAGAGTGTCCAGGCCAGGCCGTTAAACTCCCTGCTCTGATTAGTTTGTCGAGTTCACAGTGTTCCAGAGTGCTGAAGCACAGAAATTAGGGAGGGGAGGTGGAAGGAAAATCACTGGAGCCTCTTACGATCTAACTTCCACTAACTGAGAGGAAATGTCTTATAAATAAACAACAGCAAGAGAAACAAAAAAAAACCCATCCCGTCCTGCCAGAGGAATGTACATTATTGTCTCCCAACGGAAAACTTTACACCACACCAGAATTCAGCTATGTCTCCTGAAACTACCTCCCTCAAAACAGAAAGAAAAAGAGAATCAAGAAGGAAAAAAGAACAACAACAAAAAGTTTTTTCATCCCCTTGAAATCTGTTGGGAAGTTCATGTGAGTTCCCAGTAGAGACTAAACTAAGAAGTTTCAGCAGTGTGACTGTTCCAGGGCTTTTGTGCAGAGGCTGCTTATTAGCAAAATTTCATTTCTGCCCAGATCATTGCTGTACCATCCGGACATTTTCAGAAGGGAAGTTTAGGAAAGGGGGAAGGGGGTGTGACTGAAGGAGAGGAAGAAGAAAGGACAAAGGAAAACTCCTGATGAACCAGAATGCCCTAGCCACGGCCATGATAAAGCAAGCTCCCACCCGCCACCCGTCCACTGCTTGTTGAGGACTTGGTGATGCGGTGTGTTTAATCTACTTACTCTTTCTGCTCGGGAGGCTGAGGTTCCTACATTTCCAGCTCATGCTGGACTGTACCGTAAGCAACAAGTGAAATGAGTTCAGTGATCTCATTCTAGTCCTTCGACTCCTGTCCACATCACTAAGCGACTGCACAGCTTGGCACAGGCCAGGATGAGTCAGCAGTCTCTGGTCATAGGAGGCCAGGCCTGGAATAGCAGGGGGGTTTAGGTCAGGAGCAAAATGAAGCAAAAGGCAGCCTAGATGGCAGGGCTCAACTCTGCAATACATAGGGATATTGAAGTCAAAATGAAAGAGCCTCATCAGCTCTGGGTGAAGACTGTAGGGCTGTTGAAAGGGGGCATCATGGAAAAAAACAGCTGCCTAGAAAATATAGCAAGAACAAAACAGAGTACCATAGCCTGAAAAGGAGGATACTGGTAGAGCCTTGGATAAAAGATGCTCATTAAGATTTCTGAAATATCTTTTATCCCATGTGCTCCTGAACTTGACATAAGAAATGGTGTTTACCTATAAAGCATTCTGATATTTTAGTATTGCTTTCCCCAGTATGTAGCAAAACAAAAAATCAAAGCATTGCTGTTAGATAGCAAGAGAAGCCTCACCTTCCATAAAATAATGTAATTATAAACGAGAGTCTGATTATCTCAGAGGTGCACATTTGAATCAATAGAACCCATGTATAACCATTATGAAATGGTTAATGAGCAGCAGTCCCTAAGTCAAGCTCAAGGGAATTGAAAGGCTGAGAAAAAAGACACGCAACATGGTGAAGGGTGAAACCCAGGGAACTATAGCAATGTATACATATTTCTATTCAATAGGGTCAGTAGAGATCTCTATTAGGAGGTGACAGTTCCTATAAATAGGATTTTCAAACATCTCTGCCTCTACTATGTACCATGATACAGTGAGAAAAGAGTGAGAATGGAAGACAGAAGAAAAAAAAAACAGGCTCAACATAAAAAATAAATAATTGCCAGATAATTTATTTTAGAGGAAACAAATTGCCTTATAAGCCAACTGATAAAAAACATCTTAGTATCTAAAACACACTTTAAAGTAAACATCTAGATAAGAATACTGGACTGGGGACTGAGAATTATTAGCAAATTGTAGTGATGACACTGAGATAACAGAGAAAGCAATCTAAAGTCAGATGGTATGAAAAACAAAGTTTGATCAACAGATTTGGGAAACATTAGTAAAAAATTTCCTAAAGTTCTTTAAAGAGAACAACAAAGACCTATGATATATTCCTAATTGTTAGCCCTTAGAGGCACAAATGTATATGTGTAAGAAAATATATATTTTATTAAGTTTTGATCCCAGGGAGTACTAAATCATCTCAGCACATCTTTATTAAATGTTTAATGAACTTTATAATCAGTTTCCATTTCCTTGAAATGGATGTAACAATATCATCTTCACTGAGGTATTATAAAGACTGACTCAATGTTTATCCATCTTTGTCACAACAGTATCTATCTCATGGTGAACACTCAATGAATTTTATTATTATTACTGTTTATTATGTCATCATTATAAGCTCCCAGAATCCCTTCCACTGTTGTTGTACTGGATCGAGTGGAACTGACACAAAGATTGTAGTAAAATCAGTTGAGTATACACTGTTACAGTGCTGTTTTAGAAAGCTTATTTATGTCTGATATATTAAACATTATGCTTGAAGACAGAGGAGGTTGAAAATCTGTTAAGTGAAAAACCTTGATTTGGGTATCTATGTTGTCAAAGCAACTTGGAGCTTAACAGTGTCCAGTAACTAGAGGCCTAAAAAAGAAAAGAGGAATTTTTAGAAGCTTCTCCAAAAGCAACAGGATAAAAGTGCTATTGGCCTTGACCGCATGATGAGGGCTTTTTACCAATAGGGAAAACTTAGTCCAGTTGATCATCCCAGCCTAATTGATTAATTGTGGGTCTGACCATCTGGCTGATGAATGCTGACACCCAGCAGTGATTACTGTGTAACACAAGTCCGGATGTGCTCTCCCTGATGCCTCCCATAATAATGGCAACTCTGAACTTAGGGTTAGTTTATTCAGGCCTCTTGGCTCACTCTCTTCATGGAAGAGTGGTTGTGGCAGGGAATATTTTACTAGACCTGGTCAAGCATTATATTCTCTTGTTTCAGTTACTTCTCCTTTCCAACTCTACTCCTACCCACTCTTGAGGCCTATTTTATATATAATCGCTTTTCATGCAAAGCATTCCATCTGTAGTTTCCATCATGTTGTCTGATTCTCTCATTCCTTGTTGCTCTAATATAAAAAATATGTCAGTGATCTAAAATACCTGTACTGTAAGTTCACAGGGAATCCTATTGAGATATTTTTTATTGTGCCTTCTTAACATTATGCTTCCAAAATAAAGAAAATTGTTTCACCTAGCATATGAGCTTGAGTAAAAGTCCCACAAATGGCCCAAGTGCTTCATGATGTTAGTAGAATACAAGTGTATATCTTACCTTATACCTACTTATATCTTAAAGCTACTTCTGATCCTGTTAGAAGGGCCCCATAGAGAGAATGCCCCTAGCCCCCACACCTCCAGAAGTCTGGAGAACATTTAACTGCCGCAGAAAGTCAGGCTCAAGTAAATAACAGGGATGAATAGCAATGCCACCCACAAACCAGTCTGCACCTGCAGATAACTTTTGTATACAGAAAAATTCTCCAAGCAAATAAAACCTGAGCACATAAATGTAAACCTTAGGGGATTGCAATCTAATTATTTTCTTTTCTTTTATATTATAAATTGGCATGGGATTGGAACTAATACAAAATGATTTGCACAAGCTTGGCCAATAGGTCACAACAGAGAATTATCTGTTTCCTCTGTCCTCAGACTAATTTCTACCTCTAAATACATCTTTTCTCTTGTTCCCTACAGATGCTGAATTCTTCTATGTTCCAGGCTGAGTTAGTGTTAATTTTCAGTAGAGGATGGTAGTGGCATGACGAACTACAGAGATCCAGACTGGGAGTTGGGAAATGTTTTTGGCATGACTGTCAGTAAACAACTATGTGTCTTGGGCAAGTCAAATCCCTTAACTCCCTGTGTCACAGTCTCTTCATTGAAAAATGATAGGTTAGGACTGCATGAACTCTGTAGTCTCTGCCAATACTAAAATTCTACAGCTCATCCCCCTACTCTGTATCATGCTCAACAATTCTGGTTATAGTAATTTTTCTGCTCTCAGTTAATGACAGAAAAATAGCTCCTTCATTTACTACCCTGTATTCTGTATTTGTATCCTCTCTCTTTCTCTTTTTGATGCTACATATTTTGAGTCATAAACACTAACATATTCAGATAGATGCTTTAAATTTGAAGGCATTTAAGGAGAATAGCTTTCCCATGTAGAACATTTAGTGTAGCTCTGCATGGAGGAAGCCAGCCATCCAAAAGTGGAGCAAAGGGGCCAATTCATAGATGAGAGGAAGCCTTTCATAATAAGAGTCTCCAAACTCTTCAATTTGGATGAGGCTTAAATGCTATCAACTTCCAACTACTTTTCCAATCAATCCCAGACACCATTACAGACACTTAGGACTACAAATCTGAGGACCAGGACTGGCAGTGATGCAGTTCTTATTTCACCTCCATCATCCACTGCCAAGTAGGATTTAGGATGGCATAGTAATAAGAGCCAAG